>NC_087549.1:27978940-28620725 GCF_036250125.1 Pseudopipra pipra | reverse complement strand
TCTCACAGGATGGATTTGATAAGGACAAACATGAACTATTAATTTTCAGCTTTAGGGTGTTAAAATAGCTGATTAAGCTTGTACTAAGAGAAAAACGATATAAATCTTCTGTATCAGAATACAATGCTCTGTGTCTGATTAGCATTCAGTTTATATATTCCCTTACAACCCTAACCATTCTATGATTCTGTGATTCTATATACTGTAGCCTCTAGCAACCTTTACATTTTCAAACCACTAGGAAACTGACCTTTACAGGAGTACAGGGCATATGAAAATGCCTGGGATAACTGACCTCCCTATCAGCAGTTTGCTCTCAGCTTTTGCAAGGTTTGTTTCAGATATGATATCTATCTATAAAATTATGTACTTTAAAAAATTTAGAGATAAACACACAATATGGTACACGAGGGAAACACTGTAGCTGGTTAACCTAAGAGTGTGAGGATAGTTTGTAGACTGAAAAATGCACCAGTCTTTCAAATACATTTCTCTTGAGAAGCAGCACAAGCCAAAGTTATATGGTTAGAAGATCTATTTTCTTCTGAGGTCCTTATAGTAATAAGATAAAAGCAACAATAAACCCCCGAAGAAATCATGCCTCATGATTAGCTCCTTAATTCTGGCAATTAGATAAACCTCTAGTTGGGACAAGATCTTTTTCTTTACACTCAAAGTGCTTTAAGTCATATTAGTTAATTATTGCTAATTTACATCAAGTTAAAACCTAGCTATAAAAGAAGTTTCATTGTGATAATACTTTGAATTATCAAAAAAGGTCCCATTCTGTTGCTAAAATGCTGACTTCATTGTTCAGGTCAGACATACTTTGAAGCTTCCTGATGTGCTGATCTAGCGGGGAACATGACCTGATCATCTTCAATAGCCAGCATCAGCCAGATGACAGAAATGCAATCAGCCTCAGGAATAAAAACAACATCATAAAAATTAAACCTTTCCATTCTGTAACAGTAAGGTTGTGAGATTGCTTTATTAAAATCTGGGATTTGTGGTTGGTTTTTTTTTTTTTTTTGGTCTATTTTATCACAAATTATAAAGTTGACATTTATGAGTTCCAGTAATTTCAGTCATTTCAGAGGTAAGAAGAAGGGATGCTGAAAGGAAGCAATAAATTCAAGGGCATTAATGGAGAAACCACTAATAAAGGTGAAAAAGAATGGGTGATGGAGAGGGAAAGCACTGCACACAGTTTTTAGGTAAAGTGAAATTGGTCATGACAGCATGATGGCAGAAACAAGTGACTTATTAGTAGTAAGAGAAATCTGTGATACTATCAGAATCAGGAAATGAAAAAGGTGTGAAATTTAAATGAGAGGGGGTGGGATGTCTGGTCTTCCTCAAGTGAGAAGAACTATCATGCAGTACAGCCAATGTTTTGTCAAGCATTCCCTCGTCAGGAGTGGTTGAGCAGTTGAGGGTAAAAATGGGCAAGAATTTGTGTGTCAGGAAATGAATTTTAAGAGAACAACAGGGTCTTAATTTGACTGATTTGACTGCCTGGCCCTACCTCTTTCTCCATTCTATGGAACTATCCTCCCTGGACAGAGATAATTTATAAGAGAGTGCTTTGGGTCCCTTCTTATTTTGTGTAAATAAAAAAAAATTAGAATAAGAATTATATGGTGGGAAAATGGGTCTGAGTCAGATCTAGAAGAATGTGTGTTTGCAGGAGCCTGGTTACAGATATATAGTGTTTCAGCTAGAAATTTGGAAATACTGGTTGTAGTTGCAGAACAAAGTTGCATTGATCTAGCAGTTATGTAGCTCTGTGGAATATTCTTGCTAAGATGTTTATCCAGACTTATTGCTTTTTTGTGATAAAAGCAATAAACTGAGCATCCTTTATGATGTATCTTTACAGGAGAACGTATCAATGTAATGCACAAGTACCAGTGAGTCCTGTTTGTCTCTCTTTAATAAATTGCAATTCAAGCAGATTTCTCTGTATGAAATGAATATTTAATAATAAAAATATGGTTTTGTTCAATGTTTCAGCAAAAAAAGGTCACATTCTTAAGAGGTTTTATCAAATTTTTGGATTAGGGAATAAACCTATTACTTAAGGGCTTTATTTTAATTTTCTTTGTAAACCTATGTTGCTGTTTCTAAAAGAACGTACTGGATGAAACAGCTGGTTTGATTTAAACAAGGCAAAAGAAATTTCTATGTAGAAAGTTTGTAGGTTTTCTCTTTTTTGAATGATGTATATATCCTTCAGGAGCCTGAAATCAGCATTGTTCACTCGTGCAAACTGGAGCCAAAATCCCCACATATTTCACAGAATCACGCAATCATCAGGATTGGAAGAGATCTTCAAGATCATCTAGTCCAACAGTCAACCTAGTTGCAGCATAATTACCCCAAACCTTATCCCCAAATGCCACAATCATCCACCTTTTGGACAGTTTCAGAGGCAGTGACTCCACCCCCTCCCGGTCAACTTATTCCAGTGTCAGTCTACCCTTTCAGGGAAAAAAAAGCAAAAGGGATTGACAACTTTTGAATAGCCACAGAATGTGTTATTTGTACCAGTGGGAATGTACAGGGAGATAGCAGATATTTGTGTAATCCAGTGTTGGAAACTTGGATTACACACATAAGCTCTGTCAAAAGGGGAATACATTTGCATACCCTTTAGAGTCTAGAAATGTAGTAAACCACTAAAACATAAATAAATTAAATGCATTCTTCATATTCATAGGCTCCCTACACGACATTAGATTGTTTAGTTTTCATGGTTTATTTTGTTACTTTTGACGGTGCTATTAATCATACTTTCTCATTTTCTTTCACTGCCAGGATTTGACAAGGATTTTCTTTCACCTTGAAAAACCGCGTGTTCTGAGGAGTTTCTTCTCAGTGCTCCAGTACAATCAGCACTCCCTGCTGAGTGAAGGCAGCTTGTCTCCTGCACTGCACTTCTCTCTGAAAGATGGTTTCAGAACCATGAGTTTGATATCTCTCTTGGTAGTGAAAGATCATAAACAAATATGTCTTTCAAATTGTTTCTCCACTGGAAGCCTTTATGATTCCATTGAAGAGGAAACTGAGCTAACTCAATAAGCAATGGACCGTAAGGCAGTAAGATGATACACTGTTAATTTTTATTGCTAAAGTTTCTTCCTCAGACTCTGGTTCAAAATGCTATTTGTATTTTATTATGATGATTTTTTTTATATTTTCAATGGCAAATCCTTCTGATATTCCGTTTAGTATTTTTTGTTGAGATGTGCTGACCATAGCAAGCAACTAGACAGGGACCATAGTAATGTCTCCATCCAAATGAACAAAGACCAAGTGCATTACAAATGGAGCTGCAAGTTGTTAGGCAGGGCTAATAGAACACCTGGCTGGCTGCTCCAGGAACCTGCTCTAGAAAAGCCCTGGAAGATGCCTGAATGAGAAGGAAGCAAGGGCATGAAAACATTAAGAAGAATTGTTTGTGATAGATGCTCAGTAGCCAGCTAAGCAAATATATGAGCTTTGTCAACTTCTTGTGTCCCATAGCTTTTTTCTGTATTGTAATAGTGGACCGAGAGCCCAGGGGCCCTGGGCCTTATGGGCTGAAATCTGTAGGCTTAGGTTCTCAGTAGGTTACAGAGTTGGCTGCTCTGGTTCAAGCTGTAGGGATAATTTCTCTTTGTTTGTTCAGGTGTATCTGCACTGTGTTTAATGGCACACTATAAGTGCCATGTTTGTCTTCCCTCCAAGCCTTAATTTCTCATGTTTATTGATTACCTAGCCAAACAAGATCGCAGTCTTGACTAGGCTCTGCCGTGATCCATCTGGCCTATATAAAATCCTGTTTAAAGGTTAACGAGGTACTGATTTTGCAGACATGCTTCACAATGTGGTTTGTTAAATAGCTCTGAATACAAAACCACAATCTACTCCACCAGATTGGGTTTTTGGTCCTTCAGGTCCATTATTCTACTTCCAGTGGTTGCTTTGTCTAATGCTTCAGCAGAAGGGAGAGGACAGACATATCTTGCCAACAGTATGAGGGTTTCCATAAGGGGAAAATTTCATTTTTAATCCTATGTCATCAGCTCCTGTCCGTTATACACATTTGTCCCATCAGAAATATTTTTTTTTTCTGAAAATGATCAGTCCTTTTCAAAGTCAGAAAAAAATCACAGACCATCAGCAAACTGCCTGGAGAAATGTTCTCTTTTTTCATTCAATATTACTTATTACGGTGTTCTACTTCCTATAGATAATGTGCATTTGAGGTTAACAGAGATATTGTCACATTTAACCCTCCTTTGAGGGTACTGTTGAAATTAGAGAGAACTCAGTTTATCCCTAAATTTAACTCAGATACATTTAGTGCCTTCTACTGGTCTCTGATATGGTCCCTGATTTTCAGACTTTGTTGCAAATTGGATAATATTCCTTAATGAAATGAGTGTATGAAATAAAAATAGGCCCATCTCTGCTATATTTGCTTGTGACTGTGAAAGATTATTTTCCATCATGTTCATCCAGGTAGTCATCATTACAGGTTTTTTAGGATTTGCAGTCCATAAACTTCCTAACTGGTCTACCACCAATGACAGATCTAAAGAGGGATAAACAGGCATTTAGTGTTTAAGTGCTACAATGGTCATTGTAGTCTCCTAGCTAGACCTTTAAAAACCTTGGTCAGTCACTGCCTAATCCTCAGAGAATCTAGGGGCTCTGGCTGCATTCCTACTGGCACTGTTCCCTGGCAACCTAAATCATAGGAGTTTGTACCCTGGTGGCTCTGTATTGAAGTTCACTAGCTGTGCATCTCCTTTCTTGACCTGTTGGTGTGCCCTGACAAGCTGACAGTTTGCAGCAAGTCTTTTCAGCCTAAAGAAGGAGGAAGTGGTGTGTTCCTTCCCTCACCCCATAGCCTTACACTTTGAGAAACTTCATGGAATGCATTACTTTGAAAAAATGCTATCTGGTACGTGGAGACTTGGATCTTCCAACAGCTGAGATCCTCTGTAACATCCCTTGATGAAAATATTAATAAATTGTGGGCATCAACCTTTTTCTCCCCATCTTGCAGGCTTGTGTTGAACAGGCTGCTCAGGTGCCCCACAGGGGCAAAGCAACTCAGCTGAGAATATTACAAGGCTGAGTTTGTGGCACTCAGCTTTCTGTGTGTGTCTTGTCTTAAGATGGAAACTTTTAATGTGGTCACAGGAATTTACTTTGAGTCTACCTCCTCTGACTTTTAAAAGGTTTACTTAGATCATAAGACAGCTGTAGGGTGGTATTGGGCCTCAAGACAACATTCACCCTTGCTTACTTACGGAACTGAGACTGGAAGACAATTGTTTAAGCTCTGTTTTTTGTGTAGCTCAGATTTCCTTTCGGTCTCCACTTAATTTAGACCAGCAAATTTGTAATCAGTAACAGCATGGACATAACACCTCAGTTTCAAGATGAATAACTCGTGTTATTCATTGAATCCCAGCATATTGTTTTGTCAAGTTCCTAACAGAAAGTTTCCAAGGCTGGGTTGATTTTTCTCAAAGCAAACACTGGGATTCTAATGTTGTTCTAGTACCTTCCTTACTGTATACAGTTACTTACACTGGAATAAAATTGATACAAGTAAAATTATTAAAGTTACAGTTCAAATGAGAAAATTGGAAAGTTGTTTCTGCAGTGTTCATAATTTCATTTTATTTGCCTGGTGTGAAGATGCAGTGAAAGTATTGCTGAAAGGTTAAAATGTGCTGCTCATACTTTATGACAGTTTACAGAACTTGTGTAATTTTAAAATCTCTTCCTCAGAAAATGTTTAAAATTGAATTTAACCAGTTTAATAGGTACTTGTTTGCTGCTAAAATAACTGTTTTTTAAAAAGGCCTACATGTCCTGGTTGCTCTCCCAGTGAGCTTATGGGAGTGTGCAAAGAGCAAATGTTAATGTTAGTTTAAATATTCTTGGCAGCAAGAATCCAGATATTTTTATTCTAATATAATCATAAAGCTTTAAAAATATAAAAAATTACAGTGCGCTATCAAATCAAGAACTATTGAAATAATACCATAAAAGCTGGAATTCAGGTGAGACAGTGTTCATAGTTACCAGATGTTTCTATTCACTACCAATGCTCACAGAGGGGAATCCACTTGTAAAAGATGGAGGCTGTCAGCTTAATTTGTGTAGCTGTGAGGAATAAAGACTCAACCATACCAATTTTGTTCTGATGACCTTAAAAGGAGATGGCTCAGTATTCCATTACCATTTCTCTGAACCACCTAAATGTACTTAAAGTTTTTCTAACATACTTTAAAATGATAAATATGAATGAGGTCAATACAATAAAAAAGATAAATAAAATCAGGACCTATTCTGCCTCTGACAGGGTGAGCTGAGTAACTCCTAGTCTTCAGTCCTTAACTAGCCAGAACCACTGTTCAGCTTTTGTGCAGGAGGAGACAGTATGTAATTCAAAAGCTTTACTTTCAAGACTTAGTGAAAATTGATTTCAGAAGTAGTGGAAGCATCATAAAACAACATAATAAATCTACACATACAGATGGCTAAACGCAGCCATCTATCAATTTACATGGAATTCAGCCTATCGTCTCTCCCACAGAGAGGTAAATTTTGTCTATGTCCAGTTCCAAGGAAAAAGAAATAGAATAATTATTTATCAAAGGATAAGTCTCTCTATAAAATATTCTATTTCAATATTTTAAAGCTCTCCCCGTATTGAATCCAATGTTTTTTCCTGATCTTTCCACTATGGTGCAGTTTTTCTGTCTCTTACCATGTTTCTTTGCTGCCCACACAGAAAGGACAGGCTACCAAAATGACCCATACTCTCTGCCCCTGGTGTTCCATGGCAGCAAAAGGGAAGTTGTCTTCCTGTGATAGCCCTGGGAGGCGTTCAGTAAATAAGAGAGCTGCTTCAGATTTGATGAAATGATGCTTGAGCAGCTGAGACTTTGAAAGAGTAGCTTAAGTTCAGATAGTACTATCTATATACCTTGCCATCAAAACAGGTAAATGCACATGTCCTTAGAAAAGGAAGCTGCTGTTTGTTTCCAGTAAATCTGTACTGTTCAACTAATAAACAAAACATCAGATTTTATCAAATGTTCCAAAAGTTCAAGCCCACAAAATGCTTTTGCCCTTGAACATAAAGCTACTTAATAACTTTGGGGTCCTCTCAGCACTCAGGTAACAGAATGTTTTGAGCACATACAAACAAAACAAATGTGGTAATGATCCTTGGTGTAAAATGAGTTATTTTGTGTCTCTAGAATTATAAACATTATTGGTTTAATATATATTCTATCTCCAGACAGTTAAATTAATCCTCTCAGCAGATGCAATATAAATTTAGAATGTATTTTCCAAATGATTTTGCCTACTTCTGATCTCCTTTAGCACATAATGTGCTGTAGCTCTAAGAAAATGAATGCTTACAAGTGTAAATGTTTATATGAGTCAGCAAAACTGTCATAAAGTTGATGACACCTTGTATGCCCAAAGGAGCTGACACTCACTGCTTAATGAAAAAAATAAAAATCTGATGTTCAGGCTGATTATATTGCTATAGGTTAATGTGCCAGTGAGTCTATTTGAAAACATTATCTTGTACTTGCATAGCAATTTGTGTAACTCAGATTGTAAGAAAGAACAAATATGAACATTACCCATTAAAGACACAAGTCAAGAATAACCAAACTGAAGTAAAACTACGGCCATTTCAGCAAGTACTAGCTAATCTGCTTTAGTCTTTTCTAGGTCTCTTAGGCAGCTTTTTTAGTTTTACTTCTTTATCTTGAAAATTTCCTGTTATATTGCAGGCACAGTCTGTGTCTTCATACCGTGCCTGTGTATTGCACCTCTCTTGGCATTATTTTTCTTTTCTTCCACCAAATCTCAAAGGAGAAATTAAGGCGCAGTAATGAACAAAGAAAAAAAAAGTAATTGCAGAGGTGTATTGTTAGATGTGTTCCTTCCCTGGTTGTCAGTGGGATTTCAACATTTTCCTCTTGGTGCAGATATTGAGGCATGAAAATTTCAAATTAAAGGTATTTATCAAATTAAGCCATTATTTTTGCAATGAACGTAATTAAGGAATAGCTCTAGAAACTGCTGTGTTCTAAGTAACTGGCTCAGCGTGGTAAAGAATAAAGATGAATCTTCTAAATGTTTCTAACATAAAAGCAGCAGTAATGAACAACTATGATGGGAGGAATGAGAAACTAAGCATAGACTCAGAGGTAGGGAGATGGATGCAATACTGCAGACTGCTGTGAATTGGTGTGACCAATTTTTCATACAATGTCAGCAACAAAAACTTGTTCTTTTTTCATCCAGTGGAATTTATTAATTTTAAAAGTCATGCTTAGTAATATCACATTTAGTAAAAGTCATGTTTAGTAAAGCAAGCAAAGAAATCCCATCAAGTTAAAAAATGCATTTGCTTTTAGGAGATGTATTTCATCTAGAAAAGTCTAGATTAACAAGTGTTTTTATATATAAAAAAATTATATTTTTTAATTCCCAAGTACACTGTCTCCTTTTGGCTTGTCTCAGTATTCAAACAGTCCTCTAATGGTTTACTTAAACTTGTACAAATCCTCTTACTCAGTTGCTTTCTGGGGAGTGACTAGCTCAGACTAAATGTTGGATGAGATGATGTGAGAAGGCAGTGAAGATCTGTGCTGTGCTTCCATGTAGATGAGGTTGTCCTGCCAGGCAGCTTGGATGACAGAAAATTTTGGGGACTTCCCTTGAGACATCATGAAAAAATAGTGGAACTGTGAATTGTCTTGTAGCGGAAAGTTTATATTTTGCTGAATAATATAAGGAAGTTCAGCTTGGCTTGATTGAAAAGTACTGTGTTCAGCTTTTCAAGGGAAAAGATTCTAGCCATGATAGTCTATGAACAAAAGCCAGGACCAGAATGTAGATGGAGTTTATTAGTAACTTGTGTAGCCAGTAAGATTTAAAAAGCTTTGGGCACACTAATGCTTTCTCAGATCTTCAAAGGAAAGCAGAGAGAGGATGCAAGGGTAATTTTGCCATAAAAGAGGATGTTGGTAACAATGAAGCTGATGATGGGCTATTTTAAAAGACAGAAGCAGCTAAAGCTCAAACTTCGTGAAGGTGCTCATAGTAGGCTGGTTGCTTCTGCTGCTATTGTGCATGGGTAGCAGAAAGTGGTCTTTGTGCTCACTTTTTATGCAAAGGCCAGTGAACTTTTGAATTCTCAGCCTCTATCTGTGTTGCTAAATAAAAGAGAGAGTTACTTCAAATACTGCTCTACTTGTGATTCAGGCTGGTTATGCTTCCTACATGCACCTCTAAATGTTTTGTTCTGTACTGGCTGGCTCTTTCTGAGATGTCTTTTGGTATGGCTCAGAGGACAGAAGATATCATGCCTAAGAGTAGTATTGGGTTTGGCTGCCACCATATATGCCTCCATGGCTCCCTCAGTAGGCTTTGCCTTCCCAAATCTCTCAGGTGTCTGTGTGGCACGTTGCCAGACATGTCCCGTAGTCCCATGCTGTAAAGCATTGCTGTGACAGGCTGTAACACAGCCTTATTTCAGACACTGTGGAATGAGAAAGCTCCCCTACCCCCACAACAGGTGCATCTCTGGGCCGTAAGGGTGCTGAATAGGGCTGTGGCCCTATGGTGTCAACCCAGATGTGTCCACAGAAGAGTGGCAGGAATAGCAAACATGCTGTAAATTCATGTCCTTTGTGATGCATGATGGCTTTCTATGTAGGAAACCCACTTATATAGCAGCATTCAAAGTTGTGGCTATAAATGAACCCCAAGCCTTCCTATCATACCTGTTTTTGGAAACAAATGCATTTGCTAGAGTGGATAATTTTTAGTCTATGAGTTGTTTACGAATTGTTGTTCGCTTAGTTATTCTTTTTCAGTGTTTTGTGTTCCATGATGAAGTAATCTTTTAGTTACCTTCTCTTTGTTGAAGAACAAGAAAATCTGGAATAATTATTTCTACAATTAAGTTTTGAAGAATAATCTTGTAGAAAATAATGAATTGTTATTTTTTTTTTCTCAGTTATTGTCGGCAAACATGACCACAGATAACCTTTTCTTGCAGATTTCAACCGTGAAAATATAAATCAGGTCTTTATCATTTAACAAGCTCTAAAACCTCTGCTATTTAAGTTGTGTAGCCTTCACATCACATATTAGAAATGCAATGAAATGCAATCTTGTAAGTCTGAAAAATCACAATAAACATTTAACTCTCATCAACAAAAATCAATCTACTCAGCTTTAGTTTAGACCTAGTCTAAAATGCAAATGATGTTTTTCTCCTTCAAGGGCCAGATAAACTCGCTTTTTCTAGTCAGATACGCAGCTTTGAAAGACATGCAGTACATGGCTAGTCTGTCAAAGGTACAGAGAATTTTAAGCAGTTTGGCATTATCATAACTGTATTAAGCTATGTTTGGTTTTATCGTGTCGTGTTCTTTGACATTCTGCTTGGTGTGTGTATGCTGCCTGTCAATCACAGAGTCAGCATGTCATGAGGGAACTTCACTGCAGGAATGGTGCAGCTTGGAGAATTCAGATGAGTTTAAGGAAAAGGAGCAAGGAACGCTTGACAGCTGCCAGGAGAATTTTCGAGGTGAATATCAATCTCATTAGGTGTATGGTTAAAATCTCATTAGGTGTATGGTTAAAATCATGAATAGAGATGGGATGACAGAGAAAAAGGCTCTGACATACTTACAAAAGTGAAATGATTGAGTAGCTAAGAGTAACATTTCCTTTTTAAAGTTAAAAACATAGTTCCTGAATCATTTAAAGGATGCATGTATGTCTATGTAATATATACTGAACATGTGGAAAACTAAAACAGGATGAAATCAGCTAAACTTCCTTTTGTGAACAACTTGTGGCAAATTCGTCCTGTGGTGTGACTTGGCTGTGGACCTGCAACAGTCTGGTGGTTCCAAAGCTTCCTTCCAAAATGCTACTGCATTTTGCTTAACATTTTATCAAAACAGATACCTGTCTGCCTTCTTGCCTGTTTGAAACTCTTCCTGGCTTGTTGGATGCTGCTATCACTGTATCCATAGGAGTAAATCAAGTGGTAACAGGGAATATTCATGGGGCCTGGAAGGTAAACAACTATGCTGGTGACATCTCGTGGTGTTTAATGGGGTGATTTTGCCCTTGCCAGCCATCTCTCAGCCCATGCTGGGGTCCTGTTCAGGTGTTAACAAAAGGGACCAGTCCTAATAGGAGTCTCGATACAGCTATCCTGTTTGGGAACAGAAAGGAATTTAGTAGTATGGACATGGGCTGGTCCATGGTATTCAGTTTTGGTGTCATACGTCATTGGTATATATTTAATTTACTTTTATGTTGATATCAAGTTTTTCTAAACCTACTGCTGAGTGGCTGCTCTGACTCCTTCAGTTGCTTCTCCTCAGCTTTAGGGATCAAAGCGTGACCCTTGTTCCCAACTCAGGGGAACAGAGAAGAGAAATACAAGATATAGGCCACATTTCACAATTATCTATAGTGCAAGTCCTTAATCTTCATTCGCGAAGCCTAGCCATGATAGTGCAAGTGATGATAGTTTCTCCTGCACAGTTTCTCTCACAATCTGATAGTTTTAGAAGCATTTAAAATTTACTGAGGATTGGAATGGACCTTTGGCTCAGTCCTTCGTCTAACTTCACAGTGATCACAGTAATATGGACATCGCTCTGCCCTGGTGTGAATGGTTCCTGTAAGTTACTTCTTCTCCAGGCCTTTGAAAAGGAAAGAGATGGAAATTAGAATGTGACTGTAAAAGATGTACAGAGGTATTTTCAAGGTTAATATTAGAGGCAAGAACAAATTCTGACGTGGTTTATTTGGTCATAGAAAAATCATAATTTATCTCCAAGATGGTACTAAAGCTGGGTGGTAAATACTTTGATGGAAACACATTTGTGGGAAAACAAAGCTCTGGCAAATTAAAATCTTTGTGAAACACATCAGAATATCAGATTTTTGGTTTGGGAAAATTCAAACAAACAAATATTCATGCAGTGTTGTAACAATCTCTATTCACTCTTTAGAGAATTAATTTTTTTTTAAATTTTGATGTAACTTTTATTGCAAATTCTTTCTATGTTTTATCATTATGTACTTAAATGTGGTAATTTAAACCAGACAGATTGAAATCTCTAAATTCCCCAAGCCACAGAACTTCAGTCTTCAGTGGGGCATAATTAAACCCCAAAGGAAGACTGAAAGAAAGATTTTTCTCCTAGATGCTGCAAGTTCTTTCATTTCCCGTATCATACAAAGACTAGGAACAGTGAAGCTTTTTTGGTGAAAAATACTGTTCTTCCCCCTTAGGACCCAAGGCATACTGCAAAGGCTATCCTGTTCCATTTGACATGCAGATGCAAGTAAGCAGGTTTGAACTCCCAGCTTGGAGCAGGCTCAGGTCCTTTCTTGTAAAGACTGGTTGGGTGATATACCTGGGAGCTTTCAGAAAAAGGAGGAGATTTTATTGGTAGTGAAAGACAGCTGGCTACAGAAGAGTTACTTCAGAAAAGTAAAAGCAGAACTGAGCTCAAGAATGATTCATTTTAATCAGACCAGTGTTGCTTTAACAAAGCATACTGACTCTTTGCTAGTTTTGTGATATTTAATTAAATTTGGAAGGTTAGATAGGAAAGGTATGTTTTCAAATTAACCTTTACCTCATTAAAATTTCATTGTAAGTTTTAAGCAGTTCTTTAGAGTACGTGCTGTTAAGCACTATCTGGTAATTTTATTTCCTGATATACTTGCTACCTATCTGAACCTAAACCAGGATGTTTTTATTTTAAATTCTTACCTTGTGATCACCACTGATTTATGTCATATTGTATGTTTAACACCTGCAGAATATAATCTGATTGAATGTGATTTTTGCATGATGTAAGGCAGGGTTTTCCTTTGTCTCGACACAAGTTTCAGCAGGGATTACCATGACTCATAAAGAGCTAACATTTCAGAAAAGAAGGCTTTTGAAAAACTCAGGCACAAAGTTAAACATTGGCACTGCTTTTCTTCCACCTGGGAGAAAACTGGCCCAGAATTCTGAATTTATTTCTGAGTTCTTGGGTATGGTATATCTATTGTGTTTAAATTGCTAAAATTGAAGAGAGAATAGGAGCCTGTTGTAATGTAGTTTGAAACTTTTATGATTTGTGGAGCTTTTTCCAGTTAAAGGAATTTTTTTTAAGCTATTGGCAGAAGTAATCATGAGAAAAGCATATGCCATTTAAACAGAATTAAAGTTATGTGTCACTAGCATGATTATGAACCATGAACTGGAGTAAACCTGACTAGAATTACATGTGCTGTGGTAACAAAGACAGAGGAACTCAACTCAAGACATTGAAGAGCTGCTAGTGAAGGGCAGAGGCCTATTGAATCTACAGATCTGGAGGTGGCGCAAGATGATGCTTCAGGCCATTCCTGTAAGATCAATGGGGCTGGTCTTTCCAAAATGATGGCATATTACCTTCTAAAATAACTTTTTGCATTCAAATCTTGTTTTGTTTCAGACCAAAATCTTTTGAAGACAGATTTGGAAGCTTACTACCTTCTTCTTATGTAGATCCAAATCTATATAATATTATTCATTGTATTATGCTGGAACAAGGAGTAGCCATTCACAAATATTTGACTTGGAAGAAAGGTTGCAAAGGAAAGGAACTAGAGGGTTTTACACACTGACAAGGTAGCTCTCTTCATCCAAAGACAGATATAGCAATCTTTATCCTTCATCCTAAAATCATCTTCCTGCACTGAGAGGTATAAAATTAACTTGTTTAAATTTACTCATACTCTGGGTATAGCTCCTGTTAATGTTGATGAGAAATATACTGAACTTACTGAGGATGAAGTTACTTAATTCTCCAAAGCAGCTTATATTTCTTTTTCATGGCTGTGATCATTTCCTTCCTCTACTGTAATTATATTCCACACTATATAGATCTCAGCATTATATCTTGGAGTTATTCTCCAGAATAAAATTCTCAATAACTCTTTTCCAGAATTACTTCTATGATCATGTCAGAAAATTTACATTCATTTCAAAAATTAAAAAAAAAGAAAAAAGAATTTTAATTATTTTTTAAACAGTTCTATATTTTCCCTTTCCTGTTGACATTATTTGTCTGTCTTAAAATTTTGAAAAATACAATTTCATACTCATAACTGATTTTGTTATGATCTCAGTTGACTATCATACCTAACTTTAACATTTTTGAATTTTTGTATAGCATTTTTCAGGCAGGAGTTTAACAATTAGACATTTTAAACAAAGCAGTAGTAAACCCAGGCAATTGCAAGAGACAAAGAACACATTTATGTTCCCTTGAGCTGAAGATACTTAAAGCCAATCTACTACTGAGTTTCTTGTAATGCAATAAAAATTTTAGTATTACACAAGCCTGATTTTCTTCTTACTGTTTTTATGTCTAAGAATCTTTACAGTTTTAATCTGTTTAAAATTATACAAATGTCCATAAAAACATTTCTTTACTTTATACTCCTTGTGACATTTAGGTAATATTTAGGCCTTTTTTCAGCACCTGCGAGTTTATTGAAAATAATGCTGTGCACCAGCTCTTGCGAGAGATGCATAGCTTGGTTTGCAGAGGGCCTTGGCACTGGGTGACCTCCTGGCACTGGCTCATGCTGTGAACTGTGCAGTGAGAAAAGGAAAGAAAAAATAATCCTTGGACTTCTTAAGTTAGTTTTCCTTTAGGTTACAGCTTGAAGAGAAACTTCACATTTAGATGGAATATCTGGCCTTGGTTTATTTCTTTGAGTAACTGTGCTGCAGGCTTGGTGCAGGTGCACAACTACTCCCTCCTCTGAAAGCCCCCTAGGCTTAAAAAAATGCCTTCACTGCAGCAATCCAAAGTATCCCAGAAACCTGGAAGCACCCCTTAGCTCAAAAAGATTTGCTTGTGACTCTTTCTTCTCTAGAGCAGTAAATGCATAGACAACACAGCACGTTTTTGGTACAGGAGCTTTTCGCAGGACCTGTCTGGGAGGTTCTTGGGTGTCCCATAATTGCACTGGCAACAACGCAGTGCAGTCTCCTCTAGTATTCTAACTGCTCTCTGTACAGACAACATCACAGAAAAAGATTTTCTTGCCAGGTAGGGTGAGTGTTTAGCCAGCTTGCTTTTCTTCCTTACTGTTCAGTCTGCAACACTGGTAACCTTCATGACTTCTACTGCACTTTAAAATACTTGCCATTTTTACCTGGAATTGTGCCTCATGGTACCTATGGACGAAATCAAGTTTCTGCTAAAGAATCCCAGAAATCAGAAGAAAAAGACAACGAAACTTACCATATGTTTAGCCTTTTGAGAAAGAGAAACATGCAGTCTCTTCTGGCCACTGACAATGTTTTCTTGATGACTTCCTCAGCCTAATCCAGCATCTTGGATGTTGCTGAAAGATACAGCAGGACACAAGAAGTTTATATAGAGCCTTGGTTCCCAATAAGTTTTTGTAAAATAAAAACAGATGAAGTCTGAGTAAAAAAGTGATGACTCAGGCCCATATCTAGACTGTTCGGATTGACTGCAGCACTCCAGATAACCTGTGTAATGTGAGTCCCTGCAGCAGATCTCTCAGCATGCTGAGGGTGGTTGGGGGAAAAAAAAGTTTTCCCCTTGGAGTTAAAAAAATGGTAACCCCGAGGGGGTGGTGTCCCTTGGGGTTGAGCCAATAAGCGCTCCTGCAAAATATAAACATATCGCAACCAAACCGGAAAAGAAGGATGTAGTTGTAGTTGTTGCAGAGAGTAGCCATGTTCTAAAGCCAAGAGGAGAAGGGGCAGGAGCCCCGTTGGGGGCTAGCCCCCCCCCCCCAGCCCCAGCTGGGGGGCTTCAAGGACTTGGAACAGTGTTAAACTGGGCCGAGTTCTGTAGCTGAGAGCTGGAGGAGTTTCTCCACTGTAAGCAGCAGCAGGAGATACTAAAAGCGGCAGCAGAGCAGCAGTGGATGGAGAACAGTGGCAGAGAGCCAGAAGAAGATAAGGAGCAGCAAAACAAGCATGCAGCCAAGCAGGAAGACACAGAGTTGTCTGAAAGAGAAAGAGAGCTGGCTACAGAGCAGGACTAAGTTCTACAAAGAGAGTTTTGGGGTAAGAAGTGAAACAAACTCCCCAAACCCCTCTGAGACACCTCCTAGAGAGGAGGGGCGGTGGACTCCTACTGGATGGAAGTCCTAAAATGCAGCATGCACCAGAGAGAGAGGAGCTAAGAAGCTCAGGCGTCCCGGAGCTGGACTGGGACAGCCAAATGGAATGCAGAGGGGGTGACCTTGACCCCCCCGCTGCTATTGCCAGGCTGGCAGTTTTGAGACAGAGCACAGGAGCTCTGGTAGGACTCTTGAGGCAAAGGCCTTTAACTGAAAGCTGCCCGAGACGTTCTGACCCAGAGGTAAATCCCCTGAGGAAGGGACTTTCACTGCACTTTGTGATATGCCCGTGGTGGAGCGAGTTTTGTCCCTGCTGGCAGACCACGGGTGAGACCTTCGCTTGGAGTCGAAGGGCCGAGAGGGGTGAGAGGAGACCCCCTTGTGTATATTAGAAAGAGATCCAGCTACAACAATCCAGCTACAGCTGCTGCATGGAAGAAGAGAGGCTGCTCCTCTGAAAGCGGAAAGGATCTTTCCTTTTCTCTTCTGGACTTTTATTGGAGGGAGAAGAGATTGATCCATTGTCAATACTGATTTATCATAGGAGAGAGAGTTAAGATTATGTATATGATGTATTGTAATATTTATTTGTACAGTGATTGTAATATAATTCCCTTTTCCCCCATATTGAGTCTTGTGTAGTGTCTGGAAAACCCATCTCACATTGGGTTGGGATGTGGGAGCGGGGCTTGGACTCGAGAATTGGATTTTAGGGGTCTCAAACTACGACAACTGCCTAATGCATCCCAAATGAAAAGGCAGATCACCTATTAGCAAAACACATGCACTGCCAATAGGGAAGATATTTTATAGCTAGTGGTGGACCTAGCTGTTCCAGAGAAGGTTGCTCCTGTGGGGATGGGGTTACTGAACTATCCACAGGTATTGTTGCTGCTTACACTATGTAGTCGTCAAGCCAAGAAAGAAGACCTGTGTTGAGATTTCTGCCTCATAAATCCTCTCTACTTGTTGCCTTTCTACGTAAATCCAGGAAGGACTTTTTTTGCTTTGCTTTAATGCTGATACATTTCAATCACATGGGGCCCTGATTGTGCCTCAAGTCACTGGAAACTGCAATAACATAAATGCAGATGTTTTTAGTAGTACTTCTATTCACTGGAGACTAAAACATATCTGTAAACCCACATAATGTATTGTTTTAAGTCAGAATTTTGTTAGAGGAATCTAAGGTTGTCTAAAGCTTCTAGAAAGCACAGAATTCTGTGTTTTCTTATATTTAGTAGTCTAATGGGATTTCTTGAGTGTTTGAAGTTAAATGGGTCTGGGATGATTTCTTAAGTAAACACAGACTTTACTTTGGGATTGAAATTAGTTTTTTAGAGACTATAATATTAGGACTATGGTATTGACACTGACAATTAAGATAAGGGGCATCCTTTGCCTAGAAATTTAATGAAAAGAATTGCTATGATGTATTTCAAAATTACAGTATGAGCAGTTCTTTTCATTCTTTATAACCATCACATGGCATATTTTTCCAGAGGTGCTACCTAATTATGTTGTAATTAAATGTGATTCATCAAACAGAACTGAAGACAAAACTGGTAATCAGTAAATTTTTCCATTCACAGAATCTGTAAAATAGGTGTATCTTGTAATTAGTTTACTGATGTTTGCTTTAGAACAAGTAAATCAAAATTATAATAATTTTCTTCTCATCATCTAGTAGAATATTTTAGCATACATATGCAGCACCTAACAATGGCTTTTATGGGTGGGACTACCAGACATTATCAGCGTAGCCACAATAATAATAATTATTCAGAGGATTTAAAAATATAGCCTCATACTGAAGGTAATGAATAAGATTATGTTTTAAGTCTAGAGGCAGTATAAGAAGCTTATTTCTGTTTGTACACACTAAGCATAACTGAAACATCATAGAATCATAGAATGTTTTGGGTTGGATTGGAAGGGACTTAAAAGATCAGTTCCAACTTGCCTACTGTGGGCAGGGAACCTTTAACTAGGCCAGGTAGCTCAGAGCTCCATCCAACCTGGCCCTGCAGGTTGCAGTTGCAGTCAATTTTTTTTTTTTTGGTGTTGATTAAGTTGACTTTTCTATGTAAAGTTGAATAGATACCAAATACTGCCTGACAAAGGACACTGATTAAAAACGTACCATCTTGGGAATATTTATGGGCTTCAGTTGTCTTTCTTCTAGAAGGATTTGACTATGCTTTAATTTCACTGGCTATAATTACTCAGCTTCTGGGAAACTAAGGAAAATGCGCTGGTTTGTTCCCTTGGGTGCTCAGTTGCAAAAGTCTGAACAGATTTAAAGTCTGTGTGCTGTACACACCAAGCTCTAGTTTTGGCCCAGTGCTCTGCTGATACAGAAAAGAAAGAGGGTCTGTCTGTTGCTACTGTTATGGAGATGTTCCTGGCACATGGGAGTATGGCACACACACACACACACATACACACTAGTGCAGAGTAGGTGGGCTGTGGGTCTGCAGGCTCCTCCTACAGGGACCAATAAAAGGCACACATTGGGATGTTTAATCACACACCACAGTTATAACATGGAACCTTCTGGCATGTTCTGGTGGAATAATAAGCCTTGGGCTTAGAGCACTCTTGGAAATAGCTATCACATTTCTCTTCCCAAGGGAAGACCAAAGACAGAGTGAATGTCTGAGAGTGGTACATGGACTCTGGCTCCTTCCTGTCCTCATGCCTGACACCAATTGAGGGCAGCAGAGCCTCACCAGAAAAAAGTAAAACTTAGTTCTCTTGATCTGAAGTACTGATTGCTGGAAGTATATTTAGCCTAATCAACCTTAAAGCAGGTAATGATGAGCCATCCTATTTATTTATTGCTTTCTGCTAGAAAATAAATTTGTTTTCCTTCTGAGTACAGATCCAAACCCATTCTATTTCCATCACTCACTCTGCTCTCTTACATTTACCCACCCACACAATCTATTTAAAGCTACAACCATTTGTAGGACTCTCCTTATCTTCCCAGACTTTGCAAAGGCTGGAGGAACAAAATATCTTAAGTAAGTATTGTTTAGGGTCTCCTTTTTTCCTATTCATTTGTTTAAAGAACATGTGGCTGAAATCTAACTTTTGCTCTTTTACAGCTGTTTCTGCTCTTTTAGTAGCAACAAATCTTTCATTTTGTGGCAAGCTATTTCCAGGACAACCCATTATGATATGACAGAAAATTATAGCTTAAGAGAGGAGGAAAGAGAAGGAGCAGATCATATCTCATAACCCCACAAACAATCCAGTTGTCATGAGAGGTATGCCTATTAATAGCTATAAAGATGAAGGAAAACAGGTACCATTTACAACTCTAAAAGGATGGTTTCTAAACTGAAGATTTTCCTAAGGACTTTGAGCTGCTTTTTGATAGTGATAAGCCACTATCAGTTCTGAAAAATGCCTGTCAATAGGCACTGAAGCAGAAAATATAGCATAGACAGACAGCAACACTCTTGAAGCTTAATCACATGCAAATTGGAGATTAGGAGATTACAACTGTCTTCAGTGCACATGAGGAATATGATGTAATGCCTTCCTGTGTCTTCAATTTTAATTCCCCAATAATTTCTTAGTGTGAATCATTCTTAAAAAGAAGGCTTCAGAATTGGGAAAATAAACCAAAGAAGCCTCAACTTCTCTGCTACTGAGATCCGTAGAACCATTTACAAAGTTGGGGATTTTGTTACGTACACATCTTCCGCTTAGAGGAGGTGTTCTGTAGGAAGTTAAAATGTATTTCCAAAGATGACTTGCATAGTAGGGTCTAGAAGACCTTGCAAGACTTTGGGGGCTGTGATTGAAGTGGGATGTGCTGTGCCTCCAGCTGCCCAGGTATGAAACTAATGCACTTGCTCTGTCTGGGACTGATGATCATGCCCTTGCCAAGCACTCATCATCTTTAGTGATGAGCTGTGCCTCCCTAGCCTGATACCTATTTAGGGACAGAAGTAAAAATAAAATATTGTATTTGCAAGGAATCCAATTCCTTTATTTTATGATTAACATGCAAGGAAGACAGTTGATGATTACTAATAAAAGTATGGACTGCAGATGCACAGAGCATCATGTGGACTCTCCTTTATAATGTTATCTCTGCCATGGATTCACAGGGATACAGACCTTTAACCAGAAAGAACCATGCTGATAAATGATCTGTCTTAAAATTTTCAAAAAAATGCTTCACTTCTTTGTACCCTCTTTGCTCGTCTGTGACATCGTGGTAATCAGAGGCTAAGTTCAACTTACATTTTTCAAGGAAACCTGCTGGAGCTATTACAGAGGAGGCCAGTAATATGATCACAGGGCTGAAGCACCTCTACTATGAGGAAAAAGCTAAGAGAATTGGGATTGTTCAGCCTGGAGAAGGGTCCAGTGTGACCTTCTGGCAGCCTTCCACTACCTGAGGGGGGGTCTACAGGAGAGTGGGAGAGGGACTTTTTATAAGGACCTGTAGTTATAGGATAAGGGGAAATGACCTTAGGCTGAAAGAGATTTAGATTAGATATTAGGAAGACATTCTTTACTGTGAGGGTGGTGAGGCACTGGAACAGGCTGCCCAGAGAAGATGTGCCTGCCACATCCCTGGAAGTGTTCAAGGCCAGGCTGGATGGGACCCTGAGCAACCTGATCTAGTGAAGGGTGACTTTGCCCAGGGCAGGGGGGTTGGAACTAGATGAAATTTAAGGTCCTTTTCAACACAAACCATTCTATGAGTCTATGGTTCTTGGACTCAATAATCCTTGTGGGTCCTTCCAACTTGACATATTCTGTGATTCTGTGGTTCATATCCCCAAATATGGTGAGATGGATTTCTTTCATTTTTACTTGCTGTAAATATGAAATAATTAGTGGGACTGGTTATAATAAGACATTAATCCTTGGTGCCAAATTCAAGGTCATCCTACTTTAAACTTTTAAATACAGGGACTTTGGCAAGGGCTATAATATTTTAGAGACAAGCAAACTGTACAGATAGCCTTGGCCTGGATACATATTTTTTGTGGAACCTTGGCCATATTATTTAACATCCGCCCCGCTACAACTCACCATTATTTCTATTTATAATATGTGTTCAGATATTGTTTCTTTCTTGTATCAGGATGAAAAACATTTTTATGTCATAGTGGAACACATGTGCTAGATCCTTAGCTCAGGAAAATAAGGAATGTGCTATTGATGATGTATGCTAGCTAAACATCTATTTCCTGAGGTAGAAAATATTTATCCATAAAAACAACTTTCTTAATAGCTGCTAAATGTATTCAAGGATTTTTCTACTCCAGTTTTTTCTTCCTCTTCAACCAATATATATATAAAATACTGTACATCCCTATTTAGTTTTATAAATTATTATCTGCGAGTTCCAGAAATTTGAAATTTCTGAATTCAGAAACAGACATATTGTCATAAATAGGAAAAAAAAAGAAGGATTCATTTAGTCCAACTGATCGTCATTTAGTTGTCAAAGGGAAAGATTCTTATTTATGCAGTATCAATTCACATATGGTTATCAGTAAATTGTTTTTAGATTACATGACTAGAACTCGCAGTGGCATGATCACAAAGAGCAGAATTGTAATTATTCTGCCTTTTATGCAAAAAACGAATGCAATGAAGGGATTCTGTACAAATTCTTTCATAGCAAGAATAAGCAATAAATTACCAACCGCAGAAATCTGTCAGCTGGACGCAGGAAGTAGCATTCTAGTTTTGTAAACAGTTCACCTGTATGCTAACTGCTAGTCTGACATCAGGGGAGATGAATAGCATTTTCCTCAAAAAACTTTATTCCCTTGAATGAAATCCTGGGAAAAACATTATCTGGGAACTGTATTGGTAGGAAGGAAGATAACCTCCTAAAATAAGCTACTTCCAGGCATTATTTACAACCAAAAGCTACTCTAGGAGAAATTTCTCTTGAAAGACAAAACGATACTGTGGTTATTACAATAGCCATTTCCTTCAGTATATAAAAGGATTGCTTAAAAGGCATCTTCTAAAATACTCTTTCTGGACAAAGAAATGAGTGTGTAGAGTTAAACAGACCTGCATTTTCCTCCAATGTTGTGGACAGAAATGGTGAATATATGCTATTATCTTCATATTGCAAGAAGTGGTTCAGCATAAGTGGGGAACTAAAAAGCTCAAAAATGATATAGCACTTACATCCATTTGGAAATGACAGGAATGTTAAGAAGGAGACTGATAGGAGTCCTCTGCTGATGTAACATGACAGAGGTCCATTGAAATAAGCAGAGCTATTATGATTCAGGCCAGCAGAGGAACTGGTCAATAAGTGCATTCCTTTGAGACTTGAACTTTTCTAAGATTATGATAATTGTAAGTGCTGTGGATACTTTATTTCTTCCTCTAGACTACATATATATTTATTTCTTCTGCAACCCACTTGGAATCTTACAATATAAAAAAAAGAAAAAAATCTTAAAGCTTCTAATCTGTCAGTCCTTTTTTTCAGGCAAAGCTCTCAGCACTTGTATTTCAGTGAATTTTCAGCCTCATTAGAAGCCCAAACACTCTGTGTGGAAAGGAGTAATTTACTGTTTATATAAATGCACCCTGAAGCTGGTCACTCCCACTATTGGGCTGGATTGAGTTCACAATTTCATTTTCATGTCTCAGAAGTGAAACAGTGCACTGCAGTCTGCCTAATACCCTATCACATGTTGACCTAGTAGGTGTGCTTTTAGCAACCTGCTGTACATTAACAGCTTCGGTTCTCCAGGAAAGTGTGTAGCTGTGTGTAATTTAAAAGTATTCTTATATCTGAATTTTTTTTCAGTATTATACCTGAATTTTTTTTGATCTTGCTTCTTTTCAAGAAAAAGTGTACAGAAAAGTATCTGGGCCAAAAGGTTTCACACAGAGCCTTATCAGTGACAACTGTTAATGACAGGACATAATGGTTCTCTATGCCACTGTCCCAATATTGTCTCAGTCAACCATATTCCAATGAATATTGACCAATGTAAGGCTCTGTTGGGGGAGATTTAAAATAAAAAGTTTACATGTGTTGCTTATATACCCTACATGCTTGTAAAATTCATAGAGTTTCAAACATTCAAAGTTGAAATCCTGAGTAACTCAGATTTTGGAAACTTTGTCATGGATAATGAACACTTCTGATTAGGCTTTTGTACCTCTGGATGTCACTGTTGTTTTGCAATAATATAAACAATTTTATATGACAAAGCAACAAGTGAAAATGGTATAATCTTCACCATATTATGTTAGAAACTACAAGACTGATCACACTGTCAATGTAAGTTCTACCATTAATTCACTGTAAGGGATGAACTGCTGAATATGTAAAATAGTGCTTAACTTCAGTTTGATATTTGGTGAATAGGAAAAAAACCCTACTGACTCCTCTGATGTCCCAAAATGCATTTTTTGGAAGAACTTAGAGTGGAACATTAGCCTTCATTACCCTGATGTGGTCCTGTCAGAATGTGTTCAGGATAACTGTTGGTTTATGCAAGTCAGAAGCGATGGTGATATGTTCCAGGAGGAGCAGGAGGTGGGTAAGTGTCAAGGACCATGCACCACCATTGCTGCTCATGGCTGCTCCAGAGACTAGTGGAGCTCACTTTTCCCAAGTAAATCTGCTATGCAAATGGGACCAAAGGGAAGGAAGGAAGGGGAAAATCATACCTTTCTTCTTTTATAGTCTCTTGCACAGCAAACAGTTCTACCTTCTGGAAACATATATTAAATTAATGGAGATTTAGTGATTAAGAAGGATATTTTTCCAATTCATAAATTTCTGCAATTGCCTCAGTTATTTACAATGAAATGGGTGGTTCTATGTGCAAAAAGTCTTCCTTGGAATAAGGCAGATTTGTCAGAAACCTGTAGGGCAAGTGGGGTGTGACAAGGAAATAAATAAAAGGGTGTACAACTTTTTAAAAATCTCTGATCTTTAGTTTTTGTTGACAATTCAATGGATGAGAGTGGATGCCTTTACTCAGAAATACAAAATATTAAATAAAGATGGAAATAGATCATTTCCATGAGAAAGCAAGACATATTTATTTATTTTTTTAGAATTCTTGAATTTCATTTTATCTAACTATGAATAATAAATTTTGCCTGAAAGAGGTCGAGGACATAGATCAGGAAACACATTGGCATCCTCTGTTTTGAAGTCAGAGTTCATTTTGCATACTATTTCTTCTTTACAAATGGATCTCATAGGATCCTTCTCTCATTCAGAGTCACAGTGATTTCCATGAGTAATTGTGTTTTAACCCCATCTGGCAATTAAGTTCAAAGCACGTACTTGCTCACTTCCCCCTGCCCTGGCCCCCATGATAGAGAGGAAAATTGGAAAAAAAGGTAAAACTTGTGGATTGAGATAGAACTGAAACAAATGAAATATAATAATAATACTGATAATATTATTAATGATAACAATAATAATAGTAATGAAAAGAGAGAGAAGAATAAAACCCAAGAAACACAAGTGATGCTCAATACAATTGCTCAACACCTGCTGAACAATGCCCAGCCCGTCCCTAGTCTGCAATCAGTGGCTCCCATTCAACTCCCCTCCAGTTTATATACTGAACAAGACATTCTATGGCATGGAATATTTCTTTGGTCAGTTCAGCTCAGCTGTTCTGCCTGTGCTCTCTCCTGGCTTCTTGTGCCCCAGCTCACTGTCAGAGCACAGGAAACTGAAAAGTCCTTGACTTAGAGTAAGCACTGCTCAGCATCAACTAAAACATCAGTGTATTATCAACATTATTTTCATCCTAAATCCAAAACACAGCACTGTACCAGATGTTAGGAAGAAAATTAACTCTATTCCAGCCAAAACTAGGACAGCAATGAATTAAAGTTGTCAAGATACTTTAGAAGTATATTAATGTGCCTTGGTAGATCCAAAGTACTCTTTGCTATAATACCTCAACCAGACTAGAGCAAATGTATTAAATCACTCATTTACTGTAAAGAAGATGCTACTTTTAGACTGTAAATTCCTTTTCCCAGTAGCAGGGTGCGAATGTCACATCATGCTGTGAGGGTGGGTTTTCACTCTTTTCTCTATTTTGAGCCTGCAGACAAATATCTTACACATTTCTTTTATGGTTTTAAACTGCTACCATTACAAGGCTGATTAATAAGGTTTTATGAGCTAATTAATATGCTTTTATCTATATGAGCTTTTATCTTTATGTGCCTGATCGCTACAGTAATTCTGTAACATTACAGGAAGCTATTTATTTTCAAATTAGCAATGTCATCATGACCTTTTACCACACAGTTAAGTTTCTGGCCTGCCAGGTACATAGAGGGTAGCTCAAACCGGTCGGTGCTGGCTGTAAATTACAGGCTGATGAGTGAGTGGGATGATCTCTGTTCCTTGATGTTGTGGTTTATTCTCCCAAACAAAAGTGATGGAATTCTCAAACACTTGAAAGAAGGACAAAACAGTCAATTTTAAAAGTAGTGCTGGCAGTTAGGAATATTAATGAATGTGCTTACTGGGGAGAGTGTCTATGTGCCTAGGCCAGTCTCTGCTGGTGCCTGTGGCTGTATGCCCTGGGCACCCAGGGATATTCCAGTACTTCCAGTTGCTCTGTTCAAGATCCTGTGTAGAGTGTGTTTTGAGAGGTCACTGCACGAGGCTGGTGTGAATCTCCATTTCTCACCTGTTGTTCCCCCAGATCTAGTATCTGTGCCGACTAACTGGGCAAAACAATGAAATGTCCCAGTGCAAAGAAACATCACAGATATTTATATTACTGTAGTTTATGGGACCTCAGCAGGACATGGATTAAGCTTGACTCTTGGTAGGGAACTAACCCACTGTAGGAATCTCTCCCTTCAAGAAACTTAAAATCTCAGCAGTAACAAAAAGAAAGTGGTTAGAGTAGAGCCACGGAAGAAAAAGTTCTGTCTTGTAATGTCTGTGACTTTAGCATTTATTTGCATTCAAATGTATTCAAAGACAGTTACAGGTGGAATTATTTAGAATTATTAATTTTCTGATCTTTAAACCATCTGACTTCTCAGCTCTGTCTTTCCTTTGAAATGACTGGACATGGTCAATAGCAAGATGCCAATAAAAATATTTGGACTTTAAGAAAATGTGTAATTTTGATGAAAAATTGTATTTTGATTCTCTGGAAAAATTTTAGCTTGTATTGGTAACTCAGCTGATTTAAACCACAAAAATAATATTAATTAGAAAAAATAAATATTACAATTATACTACTTATATGAGAAAAACATGTTTTTTACTCTACTGTAGTTTCAAAGTTATGGATAAGTAACTTTAAAAAAATTCCTTAAATTTGTTTCACAAGCAGTTTTGATTTGGAATCCTCAAAAGTACTTAGAGTCTGATTTCTTTTAGAGTTGGAACTGGTCTGACTTCCTTTCATTAATGTTAAAATACCAGGTTCTGGACTGTTACTCAAAGGGATTAAAAACTCTGGTGTGTCTAGGGGAAAACATTCACAAAAGGATGAGAATGAATTTGTGTGCTATTTGTGTAACTATCATACATGCTTTCAAAGGATTTCTATTGTTATTCAAGATTAGTTGAGCATGAGTTAATGGACTCTTAAAGTATTACCCAAAGCTTATTATGATAGACTATAGGAGCCTCTTTTTAAGATATTTTTTAATAATATCAACTACAAGGTCCCTGAAGACATGATATTTCTAGGCTTAGTATTTCTTCATCAAATATTAAAATAGGTCAAGCAATTTGGTTGCATTTCCTTTTGTGTTCATTCTCCTGCTGTAGTGTGCATACCAAGTAGAGTGCATTATGTAGATTTACCAACTGTTGAGTTCTCTGATTTGTTTCATTATGTTGTTTATTTTGTAATCCATACTGAGAGTGGAAGAACTACAATTACACAGAGGAAACCTGATATTTGTTAATTCCATAAAGTTAAGGTCATCTTCTGTAGCAATGAGAGAATAAATTAATTTATCAGAATTCAATCTTGCAGAGGCAACTAAGCTGTAATGAAAAGACTGAGATGAGAACAAATGACTCAACAAGGTTCCTAGTTGCATGATTAAACTACTAATATCTTACAGTATGAATAACAGTGTATCTCTGTGGATCAAAATGTGTGTTTCCTAGGAAATATGACTTGTCAGTTAGAATTTGGCTCAACTCAGCACCTCAAAATTTTGTTCTTAGTGCCAAGTAGCCAAAGACAATGCCTAAAATGCAAATATCCCTGCCTCACTTTCCATCTGATCAATTTTCCACACCTCTTGTTTTATTTCTGAGCAGGAACAGAGATGAAGCATCTTTAAATCTTGATCCCATCAGTCAGCATTAAGTTCTGTATGAATTTTCACAAACATTAGGCAGGAATCAGACTGAGCAGGTCCTTGCAAACATAGTGAACCATCAATTATAAACTTAGCTTTGGTCAAGGATAAAGGAATGTGACCTTTCAGACTTCTTTTATTTAAAAATTGAAATTACAAAGTAGTGCACAGAAATGAAATGTTTAAGGTGGGTATTTAGAATAGAATTAAAATCTTTTGATGTTTCAAAAATAAAGATGCACATATTTTTTTCATGTATTACCTGGCATGGAAAACTGATTCTTAGAGCATAAATTGCAGTGAAGATATGAAAGTGTGTGAATTTAAAAGTTAGTAGTTCACTAGTAACACTGCTAAATGTGTTTTAATACCTTTTATTATACAGTAGCAAAATGCTACTGTCACTCATTCATCAAAAGCAAGATCTGGCAGCAGAACGGCTGCTGGAGTATACATAAGGTTAAGGAATAATTTGGCATGCTTGGTTTTGATTTAAGCAATCTAATATTTAGCAACTTAATAACTTGTGGATGACTCTTGTCTTGAAAAATGTTGCTTGTACAGAGGCTAGCACTGAGCAATGTCCTTGATCCAGGAGCAGAATCCATGAAAGAGTATGTCAAGTACAGTTCGAAGTCGGCAGACTAAAATTATCCATGAGTCTTTGATTTAATTTTGATGACAGAGACAATCTTTGTTCTGGTATTTGTCACAAAGCCTGTCAAGTCCTTGTCAAGTAAAAGTGAAATCACATGTTTCAGTGTGCCCCTTTGCCAATACTGACATATCATTATCTTGGTTTACCTTTCTTCTATGTATTAGATTCTGTTTCTAGAAATTTAAAATGCTTATCATTGTGATTTCAAAGATGTCTTATTGGTAATTATATATTTCAAGTTGAGCTGCTAGTGACTGAATTTCTCAGAGTATCACTTTGAGCAAACTTAGGTTTATTTGGTTTAGTAGCTTGCTGAGGAATAAACTTCATGATTATCCTCTTGTCATTCAAATCAGTCTCAGATTTATTTCCACACCAAGCACTGCAAGACAAAATAACACTCAGTTTTTGAATGGTGACTGTGAGCAGCAAAATAAAAGAATAATTCCTTAGGCAAAGACTTGATCCATCATCCCTGCAAGTTACTGCAATGTGTCTTTTGACTTGCAGAATTTTGGATCATGGTGTAAGTGTGCAGAGTCAAGAACCCAACAGTTACTACAACTTAGTGCCTTTTTGCTACCTTACTTGTTACTTCTTGGTTGCAAATTATGGCCAAGATTACATATCAAGAGCTTTTATGAAGGATTATAATTTCTCATGTATGTGAAGTATTTTTTCAAAATTCTGTTGGCTCTAAAATAACTAATGATTGTAGGATAGAAAAGTGAATAACCTGAATGGTAGTAACTGCATCTTCATTTTTTAATCAAATTTTAAATATTCTTAATTTGCAAAACTACTGATGCAAATGAAATTGCCCCATCTCACTGGCTATAATAATCCTACTCAGTTATGTTACTGCTAAACATATACATTTATCAAGCTTAGATAAATGTGTGCAATTCTTCAAAAGCTTTGTGTAATTGCTTCTAGATTTGCCATCAGCTGTACTTGTCTTTGTGATTGTATCTGTACTTGGTAGGTTTTCATGTTGTAATTGTATGTTAATTGTTTGTGATTGTATCTATGAGGGTTTTATGCAGTAATTTTTAATGGCAATTGTCTGATTGAACCTTTGATGGAATTTTTAGTGTTACTTTTACCCAAATTGTACTTACTAACAAGCAATTCACAGAAACCAATATATATTAGACTGAAAATTATATTTGTGAATTATAAAGGTGAGTACTTTAATAATTTATAACCTTCCCCTTCAATTTATTCTGCAAAGAAAAAGTGCTTGAGAAAGGCTGGTAACGGCAGTATGACTCAGTAGCTTTGAGAGTTTTCACAATCTTTCTGCTGGTTCCTCTGGGCAAATTCCCATATGCACTCTAGCTAATGATATCAAATTTTACAATGTAATCAGGTTTCATTGACATTTTTTTCAAGGCACAAACACAGCATAAGGGCAGAGCCATGGGGACCCGAAGTGGCCAGACAGGCATTTTCCTGGATACCATCCAGCGGGAGGGACTTTGGTTGTGGGGTAGACATCAGGCACCCTTCTGCTCCAGTTTGCTGCTCCTAGGAGAGCCTTGCTGTAACCTTGTTCCATCCAGGTAATTTTGGTAGTGAGTATTCTGCATGATTTGTGTTGCCAGAACATCTCGAGGCTCCCAGTACAGCCCTGGAGCCACCAGGAATTTTCAAGACCCTATGTAAGCATGGTCTGGTTGCACAGAAGGAAAAATTCTAGGCACATTCCATAAATTCTAGTATATGAAATATAATTTTTTTTAGCTAATGGTTTTTGATTCCTCCACATATTTCTCCAAAATGGCCCAACAGTAAATGACAAAGGTGGAGGCTCCAAACCAAGTTAGATCTAGTAATTCAGTGACTAAAATTCGGCAATAAACTAGAAAAAAAAATCACTTCAGGCCATTTATGTTAGCAAATTCTGTATGAGTGAACCATAAATAGGTGAGCAGACAAGACCAGATGTGCTATTTAAATGGATTAGGTGGGCCAGTTAACTATTGTTAGGAGTCATTGCAATTCATTTAATTGAATCTGTTCTTTTGGCAGTGATCCCAAAAAGCAGACATTTAATTGCCCAGAATGCCTGTGGTAGACAAGCAATTTCATACTAAATATGATATACTTCTAATCTATTCTGTGTTTTACTTAAGCATAAACTATCCTCACTCTTTTTTAAAGGAAGGAATAATTCAAAAAAACTGATTTTACCGCTTTCCTCCAACCTGTGGAGTGCTCCAGGGTTGCCTGAGAGAGAGCATGAAGAGCAAGATGGCATATGAGAAGGAAGATGTGCCACTTTGCCAGGGAAAACTTCAGTACTTAGTTAAAGTAATAAACCAGACCCTTCTACTATAAGTCTTGCTTGAATAGAAATGTCTCAAAAGATTTAATGAAAGAAGTCAGGATTTATAGTTCTGCACGATTTAGAATTTCCTCAAACCACTGGATCTCGTGAAGATTATCATCACTATGAATTGGAAAGATATGGACTTCCTACATTTCACGGATGCCCAGAGTTCAGTAAAAGGGAAAGAATTAAACGTTTGAGTCTTTCAAGAGAGAAATGAATGCATAATTTAAACCTATGCTTTCTGAGTTGTTTATTCCTTTAACACCAAAGAAGTAAAAAAAACCTCCATGAACATGAACAGCTCAAAACACCTCAACAGCTCAAGCACCTGGAACAGTTTCTGGAGCCTCCTGCAGGCATTCATGAGGTCATTAACCAGTGTCTGTGTGGAGGCTGTGCCCCTTTCCTGATGCTTGTAGCCATTTCATTGAGCTGTGAGAGCTGTAGTGGGTCAAATGGGACTCAAAAGAATAAGAACAGGGAGGAAGACATGAGTGAAGTGTGGAGATCACTGTGCTGTTTTTCTGTCTTTTAGGAAAAGAGGATTCTGAGCCTTGGTCTATTTTTAGGATCGCATCTGTGTTTTACATTCTGATAGCAGACCAGACCAGAAAGCCTTCTACAGAAGCAATATGTATCTGTTCTCTCTGAGCAAGAGGGTCTCATTGCTTGCTACACCTACAAGGTGGGTTACCTATCCCATTGTCTAGTAAAATACTTTTCATCACAGGTTTTGAACTTTGTGTGGCTGAGGAAGGAACAAAATCAGTGTCTCCATTAATCTAAGACATATCTAGACTCCTGACTGCTGTGCAAAAGATACGTGAGGCTCTAAAAAAATTATTAAGAATAGTAAGTTTTGCTTTCTTTTGAGTGACTAAACCCACAAACAATTTTTTGCTTGGATAAACAGATAAGGAATTGGTATTTTCCATTTGAACTGTGTTTGAAGCATTTATCCCTCCTTAACTGAAAGAGTCCTAAAAATGAACCAACATGCCATGCACAGCATTTCTGTGACAAAAGCAGCTCATGTTCATTCATTTGAAGGTCTGGAACTCCACAGAAGTTTGTACCATGCCAAGTAAAATCCACTCTTTTTCTGGGGATCAACAAAAGGTTTTCTCATGCTCTGTTACGTACAGATGCCCAAGCTTCCTGCTGTGTTCTGCATTCATGGGTCTCAATGTGTTCCTTGGAAAGAGGGTGATTTTCAACCTGAGGGAAACAGCTTCTCCTTTAAACTTCACATATGGCAGTGAAATAAGCATCTCCTTGAAGAGTATATGTATGACTGATAATGAAAACAAAAAAAGGAAAAGAAAAGAAAGGTGTAGTTTAAAGGCTAAGCTAATTTGAGATTCAACATGGATTTGTGTACCTCTGACAGATTGTGCAGACAGAACTTCATCCAGTAATAAACCTTTCCAAGGAAACTCTGTCCTAAATATCAGTGTTTGCTTTCAGTTGTTTGTACTCATTTACAGAGAATAACAAAAAATTTGGCCACTTTAAGTAGCAACAGTAAATTATATATTGTAGATGCATAGAATCATTTATGTTCACTGACACTTGATTACTTTATACTAATTGGTTTAGTAAGTACCAATTATATCCCTAAATGGTTCTCTGAATGTTAATGTATCAGCTACATTCCTCATTTTTCTATGTATTTGGTAGTTAGAAAATGAAGCAGTAAGATTTCTCTTTCATAGATATTAGCCATCATTACATCCTCTAGTAAAATGGTATTCCAGATGTAATGATATTTGCAAACACATTTAGACTGTTGTTCTCAGCATTCACATTAAATGTTATCCCATTATATTACTCAAGGCAGAATCAATGTGGCAAAAAAACATGGAGAGAAACCATCACATGAAGTTATGAACAGAATGTGTTTCATATATTTTTCTGTATATAACTTTGGCTGGATAATTAATGGAAGTATAAAGGCTTTATAATGACCTTAGATATTGATATGGCCTAATTCAACTCTGGTGCCATTTAGTAAAGCATCACATTAGCGATTCCTCAGAATAGAAGTGGTCCCATGGGTGTTACTACAGCTGTTTGGTTGACTTTGTGTGCTGAAGATTTTTCTGCTGAAGAGTAGTATTTTGCTGAAATTAAAAGTGTTGAAGGAATATGTCAAATCCAATGAAAATGTAAGAAATTTAAAGTTTGGTTTTAAACTGACACTTGGAAAGTAAATGGCAGTCTTCATTTAGTTTTGCATGGACCTTTGCTTCATTTTATCTAAAAATAAAGCAAACCCAAACCAATATTTATGTCAAAATGTTGATGTGAAATGACAATGATTAAGTCTAGACTTCTCATACCCATTTCCTTTTTACCTTTAAGTTAAATACCCAATGTCCCCCTTAATTGTTTTGGAAAACACTATAAATATTTAACATCCACAAACAGATGAGAAGGCACAGCCTTTAGCTTATGCAAGTAGGTATTAAAAATCTATATATATGGCAACACCATGTACCTATTCTGCCCATGAAGAGGCAGATGAGGCTAGCTGTAAGTGAACTTGTTTGCTCTCCCTTAGGAGTCTAACTGCAGCAGAATTGAACACTATGTGAATTAATTTATCCTGCTTTCAGGCTACTTGGCAGCTTTTGGCACTTCTGCTCCTCTATTTATGGCTGGCCTGAGGATGTACATGCTGCATGACAGTACACAGCACAGGCATATATCCTTAGTCAGTGTTTAAGCCTGGGACTAGTTGTTACTCTGAGTTGTCAGCTGGTTATTTCTTCGAGAAGCTGTCATGGGGATTGCATGCTGTGGAATTTACATTACTATCTTGAAATACTGTGTGATTTTTTTAGATTAAAGGACCCTGTCAGCTTAAATACACACCACATTTTGAATTTTATATCTTCCCTCTCTCCTTAATGTGTTTTGAATTAAAAATTTTGAATTTGTTTTCCATTTGAATTACTCTCTCTGCCACCACACTTTGCTTTTGTGTTAATCTCTGGTCCTTTGTTGGTAAAAATGTGATTTCTCTTTGTTTAAAATGACTGTGTTTTAAAATTCTGAACAAACAGTTAAACTAAAAACCTATTCAAAGTGTTTGACAGGAAGAATGTAAATTCACTTTAAAATCACTACTTCAGAAAGTCCCATCGCATTTTCTTTTTTCTTAGAAAATCTGACATTGCAACTCAACGTATCTGTAAAAATCCTATGGTCTATTGCTATTATTAATTGTTTTTGGTATGGTAAGAGAACCTGAGCTGCCAATCAGAACTGAGGCACCCATCATGCTACATGCAAGGACTTCGATAGCTTATTTCCAGCCCATGAAGAATACATGAAATGAGCTAGGTACTAAACATCAGATACATGCTAAAGGAGATGATTATTCAGACAGACTATATATGCCCATAAGCAATATCAAACCGTGAAGAGAGGAAAAAGTAACCTTCCTTATGTATGCACACACTTTCAGAGCACGATATGATACTAAAAACAAAGCTGTATTTTAAGGTTCTTTTACCTGAGCTGGGGATCTCATGGAATATGTATGTTTAAGGCACAGCACCATGCAAAGGTATCTGAGAGAGAGTTTGGCACGCTGTAATATCTCCTTGCACCCTGTAACTTGGTTCTAGAGGTGATACAGTCACGTCAGCATTACACCACGGCCAGGTGGATTGGCTGTGCTAGTGTAAAGCTCTTAGAGTCAACTTGGATAAATCCACATGCAGCTGCATTGCAGAGTATACCTAATGCAGACTGTTGTTGTACTTAGTAAAGAATTTAAGAAAATATTAAGGGGGAAATTCCATAATGTGTTTGCAGCAGAATAGAGATTATTTAAATTGCTTTATACTCCTTTTCTGTTGAATAACTCCAACATTTGAAGTTGTAACCAAGTGGAATCCAATGCCAATTGTAAACAAGTGAAATCCAATGCCTCTCTCTTTCCCTTTTAAAGAAACCATGGGATTTCTTTGGTCTATGGTAATTTAAAAATCATTGCTTGTCATCATACATCTGACACTACCTAGAAGTCCTATCCTAATTTTCCTTTGTCTCTAGTCTTTGAAGTTGCTAAACCCAGCCTCAGTGGAGGAATAATCTCTTTTTCATTGTTTCCAAAAGATGGTGTAACTGAAAAGTACTGGAACTCAAGGGGAGAAAAATTGATATCCTCAAAGAAAAAAAAAAGTGCAGCAAAGTCTAAAATTAAAATGTACTGAAGCAGATTTGATATAGTACATAGCAAGCTTGAGCTAAATGGACTGTTGCCAAAACTGGGTATTACTTTCCTTAGGAAAAGGAGAGTTTATTCTGAATTCTATGATCAAGCTGGCAAAAGCATAACTCATCATAATGTTAAAAATAATAACACCTTAGCGCAAGACAACAGTGCAGCAAGTGGTGATTCCTGTTCACATGTTCTCATTGGAGAGATGGTCTGTTTGGTAAACTGGGCATCGCGTAAGAACTTGCAAAACCTAAGATCTGTGGTGAATCCTGCTATTCATTGTCTTTGGGATCCTGAGTGTGTCATTTCTTGGCTGCTCTTCCTGCCTGTTTTTATGTCTTACATAGGTGGTAACAATGCCTATACTGGGAATAACACCCATCTCTTCCAGAAAGCTAAATGAGACACGTGGTTTGTCCTCTGTCAATTCAAATTTCAAAATCCCAGACTGACTTCCCGCTCAGCAAATCTGTTTGTTCTTTCCCTTTTCCAGTTCTTTGAGATTCTGCCTGTTCCTCTCCTCTGCTCTCCCCTGCTTCAAGAGCTGCAGGGATCTTAGAGGACCATGTTTCTGATCTCCAGGAACTAATCTGGCTTCTCTCATTGCAAAAGTACTTTGTTGTTTCAAGCACATATTTTGATGACTCTCTTTAATACATATTTGTTTACAGAGCTGGATAAGTCAGAGCTTTTCTCAGTCACATAAGTCAACAATCAATCAATGAAAGGAAAGTCTGTAAAGAGAACACTCAGGTCTGGCCAGTTTGCTTCTAGTTTTCCTAAAGTGAATATTTTGTAAATATTCACTAAATTGTAAAGCTGAACTGATTTTTGACAGGTCTGAAACAAGACAACCAATTTCCAAGGAACTTTGTAATTAAGGAAAGCTTAATGAAGTGCGGGGCATTCAAATATTTTTAAATTCAATCAGACTCTAATATTTCTATTGCATCACACTGTCACAGAAAGGCTAATGAGTTCTGCTAAATTCTGTAGGACTTTTACATGAAGGGAAGAGTAAATTTCCCATTCTGAGTAAACACCAACTGAAAAATGATGGTTTGTAAGAAGTACTTGGTTTCCTAATGGAAAAAAATCAATCTAATAATAAACTTATTTACAAGGATTTTACTGTCAAGCTTTGGTTTTTGAATTAATGTTAAAAAAATATTTTTTAAAAAACCTCAAAGATACTAGCTCTGCCTTTGGAAATAATGTATTTTTAGAAGGAAATTTGGGATTTAATAACATTTTAAATAAGGCTTATCATATCTTTACCATATCACATTCTATTTAAGTAGAATATAAGCTAGGGGGTTTTGTTTGTTTATTTGTTTGGGGAAAAATGTTATTTTCTGCTGGAATTAATGGTAGATTCTTGGTAAGAGTCGGGGAAGGATAGGGAAAGTATTTACATGAGACCTCTTTATAAGTGCTAGTACTAGAGACCTTATTGTAGGGGATTTATATTAATGGAATGTCATATGCAACAAGGAATAAAACACATACTTAATGTGGGTAAAAGGAGTGAAATAAAATGGAGAGAGGATTAGATCATGCTTGCAATTACTTTTGTCTGACAATAGCTAATTTTGCAAAGTACTTGAGGAAAACAAGATTGGATTGTAAGGATTTAGACTAGCTACTGTTAAATGCTTGCAAATGAACCTTCTCAGTTTCAGTAACTCTTAAGGACTGATTTATATTTAATTGACATATGCATACCTATGTATAAATGTACAGATGCATGCATGATTAAAAACTGAAAATACAGCCAAAAGAAAATGATGGGCCAGTTTGCTTAAATAATACAAACTAAATTCCTTTGAAAAGGGATCAAAACCCTGTTTTGTAAAAAACATTTAAAAAAAGTCTTCTGAGATAATTTAAGTGGGTTTATTTTTCCTGAGCAAATGTAACCAAGTATTTCTCAGTGAAGCTGAGAGGCAAAAAAAGCTTTAGCTAATAATGTCACCCACTGCAGAGAGCTCTTGAATTCTAGATGTGGTTTTAAAACAAAGGTTCAGAAGCTGATTAAGGACCAGAATCCCTGACGGAGTTTCTGATTAACATTTTGAACATGGAGTGAAATATTCAGTCTCTGCATAATTACAAAATATAGGCATCAAAGGAGAAAAATGCCTTTGAGCGATCTATTCTATCTCTTCCTTAGAGTAAGATAATATTTTTAAGCTGACAGTTACAAGGGTTTTTCTGAATGTAATTCTGCAGTTTCCCATTGATAGAATGCAAACTGTTTCTCTTGAAAAAATATTCTATGACCTAATAGAACTTTCTGAAAAATTTTGCTGTCCCATTGACTTCCACAAATCTCTCTTTCTCTCTCAAGTTCACTCTCTTTAAACATGTTTGCCTTTACATTCATATTAAAATATTAAGGTAACAGTGAAAAGAGAAATGACATAAAAACATAGCGAGTTTAAAAATATTTTAAAGGCCCAAACCTGCATACAAAGAAAAAGAAATGCATTCAAAAAGTTTTTGAACATTTGACTCATAGGAAGGGACATATTACACTAGAAGCTATGGTGGGTTAACCTTAGCTGGACGTCAGGTGCTCACCCAACCATCCTATTACTCTCCTTTCCAGATGGAGAGAGACTTCCTTTCCTTTCCTTTCCTTTCCTTTCCTTTCCTTTCCTTTCCTTTCCTTTCCTTTCCTTTCCTTTCCTTTCCTTTCCTTTCCTTTCCTTTCCTTTCCTTTCCTTTCCTTTCCTTTCCTTTCCTTTCCTTCTCTCTTTTTCTCTCTCTCTTTTTCTCTCTCTCTTTTTCTCTCTCTTTCTTTTCTGTCTTTTCTTTCTTTTCTTTTCTTTCTTCAAAGTTCCTACAGGGTTAAAGTTATGTATCCAAATAAAATCTGTGATTGAATTTAAATTATTTAAATTATTGTGAAAACTGTGTCCAATTGCGAAATTTTCTGCTCTGAAATATTTTCTTAAAATTCTGTTAATCAATTTTTTGATACTTCTTGAATTTAAATGTGTCACTTCTTACACAGTGAGTGAATAGTATTTTTGAATTATACAATACTTCACTTTCGTTTATGTAAAGAAAAATGTGTATTCTAACTTGAGCAATTGTATTTGGCCTATCTTTATTTCCTTTGAGTTTAGTAGGCACATTATTGTCTCCCAATTGCTTTAATGTAATGTATGAGGACACACAATATAAAAAGAAACCAAACATACATACACAGTAGCAGCATATTTTTTAACACAGCTGCTCAGTATATATTGCATTTTATTTTTGGGTTCTATAACATTGCAGCCATGATTAGATTGGTTTGTATATTTAGGTATAATAATCCATATATATACTCTCTGTGCATAGATTTCTATTTTTATTCTGGTCTGTCATAAAGGTTTGAGAGACCCCTTTTATCATGAGCTCATTGCTGGTTTGGTTCTTTGATTCGTTCCACTTTTCCGGTTGTCCCCTCAGTCTTCATTAAATTTTCTTTTTTTGGAAATTCAATAGAAAGTACTCTATGAGAACTTCATACTGTGCTATATTTGCAATGTGATGCTAAAGAGCATTAGACCTGCTGTTTGTGTCACAGAGAAGGTGTTGCAAATCTTGTTGTGGGGCTCCTGATGTGTCGACTCCCAGCTATTTTCTCAAACAAATAGTTTTCCTTCTTATTTTTGAGCTGCCAACTTCAAGAATTTCTCAATAGTCTTCTCAAACAGATAGATGAAGGTAAAAACATCACCTGTTTTCCCTGTGTTCTTTTGGCAGAGAGGTTTTGTAAAGTCTGACACTTGGCTATATTTTGTTTTTCGTTCTCTGTGTGTGGTTCTGTAAATTTGTTGACATAGACCAGGCAAAAGTGAGATCCTTTGAGTGCACCTTGAAGATATCAGTTGCTACCCAGTATTTCTGCTGCTTTCCAATGGTGCCAGTGTTCTCTGGGAACATGATGTAAAAACCAGCCCCAAATATAAAAGAGTAGGTGTATGTCATGTATACTTCTCCAAAATTTGAATTGTTTAGTCTTTAGGAAAGCTTACATACAATAAATATGCAAAATTTTTAATGCTTCTCAGGAAGTATTGATTATATTTTATAGGACAATGTGTTAATTAGACATGGGACTGGTGACAGTGCTATACAATGACCAGGCATGTAGACCTGCTCCACATGCAGTATTCTCAGTGCTGATACCAATACAGCATTTCTCCTGTCAAAAATGAGTTTGGAAGCTATATGCTTTACATAGACAAAATCACAGAAGCTCCTGTTTCCCTCTGCTGTACCTGGAGGTCATACAGATGTTAATTGACAGAAGGGAATTCTGCAGCATTAGGCATGAAAGGCTCCTTCAAGAGGAAAGAGACAAATACCAGTACATTTTTTTTCAGCTCCAAGCACAAGTGCAGTCACTTGAAGACACCATCTGCTCCCTGTATCAGTGACTAAAATGACACTTCATTTTCTAATAATTAATGTTATTTCTGTAGAATCGAGTCTAAATTCATCATAAGAACAGCTCCATCCTAAGCAGGTGATAGTCATCCATATTGACTGGAGAATTTTCAGTGATATGAGATTTTCTAAAACTTAAATGAGAGATGTCAAAGCTTTCAAATCAAGGGAAACAAATGCATGTCATCATGGTATAGATTGCTAAACTAATCACTCTAGAGAAAACTTATATCAGCTCCGGATGCTTATCTTCTTCTTGCTTGTATGGGAAAGAGTGATGATATTTTGGAAGCATGGGCAATAATTGTCCAAATTATGAAGCATATTTTTTATAGTCTTTGTTTTCCTAATGGTAATGACAGTAGGGTTCCCTTATTCTGCTCATTGGGGAGTAAATGGAAACAACAATCCAAATGACACTCAAACTTTTATCTTTCTTTGTTCCTCTCAAAATAATCTGTTATGGATATGAAACATAAAACCTGTTGATCTGACTGAGCTAATAGGCATTTTCCTAACAGAATAATTCATTTCTTGAAGCACTTAGATTTCATCCAGGAAAAGAATGCATATCTCAAAATGAAAAAAGCAAAATATTTCCTATACCAGTTTCAGCACCAAGGAATAGATAAGCTGCTTCTGCTACAACCAAATCTAATTTCTAAAAAGCAATGAAAAGAAATTGTCACAAGTAACATCATTGTTAGTATTTTCTAGAACCTTGATGTATTAAACTTCAGCTTTGCTGTGAGTATCTATGATTTGTTACAGAATTTTGGAAATTGGAGAAAAGCATTTGTCTGGACATAGAGGTTGAAGTAGTTCACTCATATAGTATGGAACAGTATTTTTCAGTAGGTATGCTTTGCATTGCTGTTTGTTTTGATTCGCTATGACAATGTGCAAAACAGTAAGGGGATCAAAATTGCTACCTGCCTTTCTAATATCTAAATGTGTATAAATATTTTGACACGAGGAGCTGAGATTTTGAAATGCTAAGCACTACAGCAAAATGGATTAGCCTTTAGTAAGGGGAGTTTCAAATTGCAAGTGCCAGGGGGTTAATAGAAAGCAGTGTGTCATATTTCCTGATTTACCCTTTCACTATCTTGTCCAAAACACCTGGGTAATATACTACTCATAAATTATAATTCAATAAGCATACTTTGAGTTTCAATCCTTATTCTTTTCAAAAGTTTCAAATAAACTGTACTGAAATTCTGGCTATGTGGAAAAGTGCTCTGCTTTGGTTAGTGCTATAGAAATACCCTATGGGCAGAATGAACATAAGGTAGAATTGATCAGCCATTTTGATAACTTCAGAGTAGCTGGAGATTTAGAGATACTCTAGCATTTTCCAGTGAACTCATGGGAACAAATGTAGTAATTTTAAATGAGTTTTTTATCTTTATATCTTTTTTTTTTTTTTTTTTTTTTTTTGCTGAGAACACCAAAACACTTTGTGTGAGACTGTAAGTTCAAAAAATATAGCAGGTTTATTATTTCCATAATCAGAGTTTACAAAAACATGTATGACATAATTCCTAGGTGATGTACATCTAACTTTTCACCTCCCTTCCTGACACTCTCTGACTGCAGTCTTCAGCTCTGACACCTGATGAGCCATGGAAGATGACCAGCTTACAGAGGATTTACCACACTTTTTGTCAGCTTTGCAGCTAACTGTGAATGCTGAACCACTTCAGCCACAACAGCACATTTGTAGCCTTGTGAAACTGGTATATGATGAGCTGGAATCAAAGGGTTTAAACATATACATCTTAAGAAATGTTTATTAGGTTCTACTATCCCTTGGAGAAAGGAAAACCTGTTTGAGAGAGAAGGGGTATTACGTACTGGCTGTGGTAGGTAGCTCTTTACATGGTAAGGCTTTGTCAGCCTTTGAGGGTTGTGTCTCCCTCTCTGTATACCTGAGTCTGACATAAATCAATATGCTAAATGCTGAGGATTCCTAAGGGCCTCATTATTTATAAGGGATAATCAGATGCTACTTTGTGTCAGCTAATGATCTACTCTCATGTCCTGGTTCCGGCCAGGGCAGGGTGAATTTTTTACAGTAGCTGAGAGGGGGCATGGCCAGGACATGGAGATTATGCTGTACCACCTTACATCATTGCTTGGGGTGGGGTTGGGATTCTCTTCCAGGAAGAAGCAGTTCCTTCCAGTTGAGAAAACATGGAGCTGTCCAGTGTCATCTATTATCAGGGAGTTTTTCTGTTTGAGCCATTTCTTTTCTTATACCTTTCATTATTAATATTGCTGCTGTTACTGTTCATTTTCTTGTCTCATTGCTGTTTTCACTAAATTGTTCTTGTTTTGACCCGTGATTTTTGTCTTTTGTGCCTCCAACTGGAGGGGTGAGGGGGAACAATACATGGTTTTAGTGGAAGTACTAAATTTGAGAATACCATTCCTAAACCATGACTCCCCATCTCGTTCCCTGGGAATTTTTCTTCCTCTGCACTCATCCTGTTTCCCTCACCCTTTGTCAAGGGTCATTGTCAATTGTCACTCAAGAGAGTGGTGTATTCTTTCCAGGTATAACACCAAAGAAGGACTAAGGAAATGGAGCAAGGATGTGTTTTGATCTAAGTCCTTAAGATGAGGTTCCCAGGAACGTTCTTATCAGAGAAAGAGATGGTGTTGCTACCACCAAGTGGAGTGTCTTGTATGTCACTGAACAGTTACTGTGACTGAAATCACTTGCATTTCCATCTTCACGTATTATGTTACTCATATCCTTTAATACTAGGTTTTCATCTGGCTATTTGGTACTAATATATATCACACAAAATTTATATATGATGTTTCTGACTGCTTTTTCACTTTGTTGTTTTTTGATAAGATTTTTAAAAGTCAGTCAATGTCGCTTCTTTCTAAAATGAATATCAGGATATTTTTCTTCGATGTTGGACTTTCTACCCTATCTCAATTTTCTTTGCTGGTCTACAAAAAAAAAAAAATCAAACTATTTTCCTGATGATGAATTCACTATATCTGCTCTGCTTCTTCAAAGAGCTTTGTAGTATTGAATGTATCTCTCAAAAGACACACCAAACAGGGTTTTCAGAAGTGAATTTAATAGTAGACATAAAGAATGCTGACAGTCTCAGTCCCCATGAAGTTAATGGGATTTTGGTCATTAATTTTCTGTGAGGACACTATTTTGCCCTGGTAAACAAGAAATTCTGATCCAATACCCATCAATGGACAAAGCTGCATTCAAAATGAAACAGCAGTTCAAGGTTTCAGTTGCTACAGACAAAAATGTCTAAATCCAAAGGTTTGTTTTACCATGAATTTTTTGTTTCACAATGCTCTTTATTTTTGTATTTTATTTTTGTACAAGGGCTATGTTGGTTATTTTTTCTGTTTGGTTTAGTGTTTTTTTTTGTTTCATTATTTTATATTTTTATATATACATATATATATTTGTATATTTTATTATATATGTTAGGAAACATCATGTTATTAATGCATTCCAACAGCATCTATGTCATAATATTAGCTCTTGAACAGTCCTATTTTACGTTTTAGTTCTCCTGTTGTAATGCTTCCTCTTGTACACATCAGTTTGAGAACTCTGCAGCTCAGTTATTCATGAAGATTGCTGAGCTGAGAGAAAAGGGTAAAACCTGGGAACATGGCAGCACGTGTTGAAGGGAAAACTAAAATGCCCTCAGGATCAGTGCCTCTGAACCTCTCCTGACCTGTAATATTTAATAATTTAAAATTTGCATAGTATGATAGCTTTAGTTAGTTTGTTAAATTTAAATGTGTCTTATGACTGGACGTTAATTCTTTCTCAGTATCTTGCAGCAAACCCTTCCCTGTGTATTTGTGTCATACGAATTTGGTGGCTACATGCCATAAGTTTCCACCATTAGGTATACAATAAGAACCCCTCATCAAAAAGCTTTCCCATATCAATTTTTCTGATTGATTTTAGAGATAAATCCTTTATCATTGTGGAAAGTGAGAACATATCACCTTCTTGAAAATAAAGGCTCAGTATACATGGTGAAGATATGTAACTGCACCAGGGAGTCAACCTTGATGATCAGGCAGATACCAGTATGTGCTCTAGACATTAAACACAACTAGACTGGATTTTGAATTATTTCTACTTTTAGTATAGATCTACCTTTTCTGGTATTTAGCTTACAGGAGTGCATAGATCTTATTCCATCTTAGCCTTTACTCTTTCTGTTATATTCATGTTACTGATACTGAAAGCATTATCAGAAACTGCATAAAATCTTTTTGTAGTGTTTCATATTTATTAAAACAGAGATGTTGTTTTTCTCAGGTATCGGAATTTTTGGTACAGCAATCAACTCTAGCATTTTTATTTTGTATTCTTTCTAACTTCAAATTTTATTTTTTCCTTTTCTTTCTTCTTTTTCTTCCTCTGGAAGACTTTGTTACATAAAATGTAAAATATGCACACTGTATTTACTGTACAGTATACATCAACTTTTATTGGGCTTCTTATACTTTACTATGGTTTTTTTGATCCTACATAGGAAATTCTTGTTTATGTTTTCTAAAGCACTTTTAAAGATTTTTCTGCCTCATGCTTCACAGAATTTTAAAGAACATTTTAAATAAAAACAGCAGACCTCATATTTCACTTTTTTCCCCCCTCCAGTTCTGGCCAGCCTGAGGATACTTTTTAGAGACTGGTGAATAGACTGAGGCTATGATTGAGAAGTTTTCATCCTTACTCTGCGGAGACACACAGAACTTCACCAGATCACTGTGATCTTTTTCTGAAGTATTGGAGAAAAGTAATTTTTTTGTAATACAGATATTTCTGATCCCACAGAGACTACGTAACTCAGTATACAGAGGAAAGAGCTGGCCACCACAGCTTTTTTTAGAGCTTCTCAGGAACAAGATATATACCAAGACAACTTTTTGAACTTCAGTGTTAAAAGCAAGAGTACATTATCCTTAAAAGTTTTTTATTTCTTTTCTTTTTGACAAACTGTACTTCCACATTCCTAATGAATAGTAGGTCACTGACTAGATGGAAACCCTTTGGTTTCTGAGGCCTCGTGGAATCCGTGAAGAAGCACGCCAGCCACCATCCCTCCAGATGGGACAGGGCTCTGCTCTGTCCTTGTTGTCTTCCTCAGGTACTTTGCAGTATTCGGGGAGGAAATCAATATTAGAAGAAACCATGACTTTAAGGCTGGAAGACAACATTTCATGTAGATGTTTCTCAGAGCTGAGGATTAGTATGTACTTTGTTTTATCCATTTTGATTAGGGCTTTTCAGAACCTCTGCCTTAGTTAGCTGAGGAAAGACACTTCCTGATCATCACAGTCATCTGAGGCTGGATTCAATGTTCAGCAACAATGAACCCTAAGGCTGATGTAACTAGCAAAGTTCAATAGGCTTAGGATAATATTAAAAATATTTTTAAGCAAAAGCTGATATTTTCAGGACACCATGTGAGACCTGTGTCAGCGTTTAAGGTAAAGTATAGTAGATATTGTGAATAAAGTAAAACAGAAATAGAAATGGAATTATGAAATGGTTTTCATTGTGCTCAGCATGGAGAAAATGATAACTTTTGTAACAGACAGAAAAAGTTATTGTAATTATCTGTCATGATGATGCAAATGGTCTATACTGACCACAGTATTCAGACTCTGAATAACAGTGAATATTCAGACAGGATAACTCAAGTTATTCTGTTCCTCACATTCATGTTCCAACATGATGAAAATCTACATTGTAGGCAGAAATTCAGAAAATGAGACTTTCATTATAACCCCATGGAGATTAAATTTATCCTGAAAAGTAATCACAGACCAGAACATTATTTATAGGTAGCCTGCATGTGACCTTAATAAAAGAAAATTACACTATAGGCAGAAAAAAATTTGCTTTAAATTAGAGCTCGAAAATCAGCATGATGTTCCAGTTTTAAATGGAGGAGATGGGAAACTGTTATCATAATAATTTTGAGGGTTTGAATTAAAGACAAATGAAACCAACACCTCAGGATTTTTACTGAGGCTACTAAATTGCCTTCTACAGTGACAAAGATTATCTAGGACTTGTTGTCTTTGACTTCAACAGTTTTGAGTAGCATTGGGACTGCAGCTGTAGTAATGAAAGACAGCTAAAAGTGAAGTTCAAAATTAGGATTTTTTATGGTAGGTAAGGTGTGTAGCATCTGTTGAGAAGAGTACAGTAAGTAACAAGGTTTTGTAAGTGTTTTAATTCCATGTGTCACCAGATATTACTGAGATTAGGTGGAAAAATCTCTTTTCACATAAATTCAGCATCTGGTCACTAGCAACATTGCTGTGTCTGTTAAGACTTTTTTCCTTATAAACACAGGGAAGCCCTGCTTTAGTCATTGTTATGTTAAATACAACATGCATTGGCTAGCAAAGCATGTAGCTACCTGTTTACCTTTCAAAATTCACAGCTCTATCATGCAGAATCAAGGCCTCAGTGCACATTTATTCAAAACTCCTCTGAAATTGTGTAACACTGGCATCTCGATTTGGGAAAAATTTATACATGTCAAAGCTTCAGAGCTTCAAGGCATAAGTGTATGGCTTTTAAGGTAAAGTCTGCATCACTCTAGCTGTTCACATGAAAAACCATTCTACTGCCATTGGCAAGTGCAAGGTATCAATCATTCTGCTTCACGTGAGGGCACAGGTAGGAATGGGTGTGCAAAGCTCAAATAACAATTCTGCTTTTGACAGCCCTAGTACAAGTACAGCTGGAATACTGTGTTGAGTTTTAACACATTTTTCCACGAGGCATGGGTCATTTAGAAGTCGCAAAAGAATGATCAAAGGTCTCAGAAACACTGTGTAAAGAAATATTAGAAGCAATGGGATTGCTCATTTCAGAGGAAAAATGAGGCAGACAGAGTAACCAATTTTGAAGTGTTGCTGCAGAATAAATTAAGGTGAAAAAAAGTACTTTTCATATGCAGGATGTTGGACATATAATACTCAATTAAAACAAAACAAAATATAGACTATAAACTAAGAAATTATAAAGACAGTTAAATACTAAAATAAATTGACTGGGAAGATTGTGAAATCTTCTGCCATTAAAGGTTTTAAAAGATGAACTGGATAGATGTCCCTCAGGTGTATATCTGGGGGAAGAATTATGAAATACTAATTCATTCCCCAAAAATTACATATAGGTTAAGAAGTAGACCTCGAGCTGAAAAACTGTGTGATTTTGTGCCAGGTCAAATTTCAACAGATGCAGCTTTGTCTGGTTGGGCTTTTAAGTGATCCTAAAGTTTGAAATTAAGTGATTCTGCAGTAATGTATGGGGAGAGAGAGGGAGCACAGAGAACATGATGACCTTAAGGGACAGGTAGAGACTGGCAGTGTGGTACAACAACGGAGATAGGCTTGAGCTAAGAAAAGGAAGCAGCAGAAGTGAGTTTTTGGCTACAGAAAACAAGTGGTACTGAACTAAATTGTGTCTCATGGTCATATCTAATTGTAAGATAACTGAATATTTTCCATTAAAAAAAGGAAAAACTTAGGAAAATTCGTCTGGAACTGTACTAGTAAAACATTGATATAGTAAAATATTGATATTGTGTTTCCTTTCATTTGGAATTGTCAAGAAATGCAACTTTATATAACACTGCTATTTACGATATTTTCTTAAAGTAAATATTTTAGAAGTAAAAAATGGGCTGTTAAGCCTGAAAAAAATACAGATAAAATTTACTAGATTTTCTAGGGTTTTTTTTTCATTCCATGATATCAGAAAATAAATTCTACCAAGAAATAGGCTTGCATAAATAAGGAATTTTGGCAAAAATTGGGTTTGCGTAATTTTAAAATCTAAGCTGTTGATCCCTATAGATATGTCCACAAATATTAATAGCAAGGGCAAAACACATTAAGTAGGTTGTTGGAGCAGTTTCTCAAAGTAATTTTACTGTAGTCTGGCCCAAATCCAAACAGAAATTTATCAAAGAGATTAAGTGGTAAAACTAATAGTAGCATTTCAAATCTCAGTCTTAAAAGGGAAATAAAGGTTCCACAGAAAATTGGAAAGTTCATCTATAAATGATGACTACTTAAACATGTAGTATGCCTACAGGAGCTCTTTAATTTAGCTATAATTAAGAAATGTGGAGGGAAATGTATATTCACTCTTTCAGAAATAATCAAAATAATATTCAGTTGACATTTGCAATAAGTATTATTGGTCAGCATCAAGGAATAAGCAGCAGACAGACCTCTTTAAAAATAAGATAATGTACCAGAAGGTTGTGAGATCAGATAAGCTCACCAAAGTTGATTCCACCCCTCATTTTAATTCACTACTCATTTCTTAACATCTGTCTTCTCAAGGATACCAGGTATTTATTTTCCTTCTGTTTCTGCTCTGCTCTCCATCCTTCTTAGGTGAAGCCATTTAATCAAGTTTGTTGTTTGCTTTGCAGCCACTTCTTTGACCATTAAAAGTTGCCAGCAGAAGGTCTTATTACCTGTGATCATGGACATCTTTTGGGAATTATGCACTTTATGAGTTACTCCCTGGAGCGTCCTTGGGCATAACTCTTCCTCCCTTCCAGATTTGTTTAGACTTTACTTTAGAAGCCCATACTTCCCAAATAGAGGACTCCAATCCTTGTTGGCCTCATATCATCTCCCCGATTGTCTTTTCTCATTCCCAGAACGCAGTGCTACGCTTTCAGCAGTGCTGAAAATCCTGTCAGGTTTCACTCCTGTAACACAAAGACTTAAGATTCATATTTTTTGCATATTCAGGTTCCAGATTTTATCTGCAAACTATCATCTTCATCTTTTTAGATTTCTTTTGCTCTCTACTTTTTTCTCCTTGTTTCTTTCTGATTCTTTATTTGAGCTAAAGTTTTGGCAGCTGATTTCCTTTTATTGCATCCTGTTAATACTCTGACTTTCCCAGCAAGTCTGGGACAGTAAGGATCTTCAAATGGCATCTGACCTTAACAAAGCAGGGAGAAAACAGAATTGATGAAGACAAATCTGGTTGATTGTAGAGATCTTAGTTCCAGGGTGCTGGAAATATAAAGAACTGGTGGAAAATGTTGGAACAATATACTAAAAATATGACTGAGTGATGATGATGTTTGTCAGAACTGTTTTTGGAGCCAAGTTAGCTAGTACTGAAACTAATTTTGCTCTAGTGGAAACCAGAATAGACCACTTTCAATCCTACCATAGAAAATTCATTGGAGGTTTGGCGGAAAACCACATATATTGCAACTCTTTCAGTGCTGATGATGGATTTACACTCATGTCCATTATCAGTTGGGCTATTTTCACAGTGAGGTCAGGAGGAAAAGCAAATCCACAGCTGATGTAACAACGAGCACTTTTCAGGTACCTCCATACTGTTGTGGAACTGTCCTTAGCCAAAACCTCAAAATGGTTATCAACCAAGTTCTAGATATTTCAATCTATGTAAAGATTTATCCTATTGTAATCTATTTCTGACATTAGTGCACCTTTTCCTGTAACCAAATATAAAAGAATATAAGATTTTCTATAAACGATCTCAAGATCAGTTTGTTAAAGAAAGGTTTACACTTAGTTCAGTATTTAGCTTCCAGCCATATTTTAAAGACATTCCCATTTCTATTTAAATTCATTCTAATTAAGTCAATTGAAAACCATAATTTAAAACTTCCTTAAAATGAAATGAAGTATTTAATCCCACACCACAAATACTGTATGTTCTGCTACTTCCTTGTTTTATGTTCAGTTTTTAGAGGCGTAATAAAGGAATTTATCTAAAGAAATGTCACTGTTATTATTATAGTTGCCAACACTCGCCTTTGGACAAGCTTTATCTTGCGTCTCATCTGCACTTGTGTAATAATGTATCATGGAATGTCTGTGATATATGGATATATACCTGTATTGTCTGCTGACAAATGCAATGCACTTGAAATATTTCTTCTCTGTCATAAAGGGGCTGATTTCAAAAACTATAAAAACCTCATCAACATTCCTATGGAATTATCTCTGGGAGACTGCTTTATTTTTATGTTCTGCCTCATATGAGGCAGAAGCTTAGATTTCCTTTGCTCTCTTCTGTTTGTATTGTAATCTGTCACTGCTATTCTGTTGTGAATTAGGATGTCTGCTATATAACACCAGTCAGAATGCAGTGTGTTAATAAAAGAAGTAAAATGCAAGTTTGCTGTTCAGAGGGCAGTACCTCTGAATCAGAGACAAAGGCAGTGAATTCTGAAGGTAAGTTTTGTGTGAAAGTATATGGAGAAATTGTAGGTAATTTGGACATGCTACAAATGCAGACAAATTGCTGCATGGATAGTACATAAAATAAGAGGATCACTAATTATTTGAAAGATGAAAGGTACTTTTATCCATACAAAAAAAGAAAAATGAAAAGAATTGAAATTTCAGTTACTGTGAAATGTCTTTTCTTTACTGATGTTGTTTGAAAGGGTTTCCTTTGAACAATGTGCACTTATAGTTCAGAGAGGTTTTAGTTTCATTCTTAAGGCTTTATGTTGCCATTGTGCATGTGCTTCTGGATCAATACTGGGAATATAAGCATTTGGGAGTGAATAAATGAAAAGTGTATAACCTAAAAGTGTGGAATATAAGAAGTACTGTACCCCATGCAATGGTGTCAGTCACCATGAGAATGCAATACATTTCATGGCAGTCCTGGTTGTCTTTGTATAAAGTGTGAAGATTTATTCAGGCATACTCCCATATTCAGGCATGTCTAGTAGGAGAGCAGTGATGAATAGTTGCAAGTGAGGCATTCAGAGGCTTCTTATCACGGCTGTTGTTTGAACAACATAACTCCACAAAGTTTTGCCACAGGTTGGAATGGAAGGTGCAACAATTGCTCTACCAGTGAAAAAGATCTGGCAATTAATCTGGCCTAGATAATATGATAGGAATAATTTAGATAGAACTTAATGCAGATCAAGATGAAGACAGGCTCAGAAAAGTTTAAACCCTTAGGATTTTTTTCAGGGGGAAAGAGACGTCACTTAGAGCACGTTTTCACGCTTTTGAGTAATACATTGTGTACCTACTGTGCTTGTGGGCAAGTATTAACAGACAGGTGAGGAGTTTTGGAGGATATGTCTAAATTAACATAAACTGAATAGGGAATTAAATACATGCAGAGGATCCAATTACAGTTTTTGATTCCCTAAATATACCATTGCTGTTGCAGAAATACAGAGGAATTGGCAAGGTTAATTGGTTCAGAGATTGAACAAAAAGTTTCTGCTTGAAATATGAGTCTCTGGATCAGATGACTGGATGGCCAGACTGTGAAGCCATAAATTTTAATTACTCTGGCTCCTATGGAGTTTGTGGAAGACGTAATCCCCATTTCTTTATGCATCAAAATATCTAATGACTTCTGTACAAGTAGGTGTGCAGAGAATGAACAATTAGGACCTGAAATGATCATACACTGTTGGATCTTGCTACTGTTTTCAGTGCTATGAACTGGCTGTTGATATAATTTAACCTGGAAAAATCATGCAGCTGCAAGGACTAGCTCTACAATTTTCTGGACTTATACATTGTGTTGTGCTCTTTCTGTTTCTTTCAGCTCTAATACTACAATGTAGTTTTGTCAATGTTTCTTTGGAATGACTTTTCTTGAGGACCAAGTTAATAAGTAATGATAGAAAAAAAAGAAGAGAAAAGAAGAATAACCAAAATTCTGGTCTTTTTACCATTTTTAGATTAAAGTTTTATGTTTTCCCTACACCATCAAAACATTTTATGTTGATGTGACTATGATTGCTTTCATGCTTGTGCTATCACTGCTCCTCCTTGGACTGCTTTATCTAGGAACTTTTGTAATTTATGCAGAAATTCTGTGCAGTTTCTAAGACTAGAACAGATATTGCAGATACACATAATGGAGAGCTGGAGTTAGTGAGCTGTTAGGCTGTGCATCACCACCTTGCATAAAGGGCATGACGTGGTTTTGCTGGACAGGTCATCGGCCAGATGGCAGACAGGACCCTGCCTATTGGTCCCTGAAATGTCTGTTTTGAGTCATCATCTACAATTCCCTGATTTTTGCTTTATTTTTTTTTTTTCATTTTCACATCTCTTTTTTACCTCTTGTTCCCTTGGGCTTGTCATGCTGTTGTGGGGGTCTCACAGCCCCAGTGAAGAGAAAGGCAGCTGTGGGGCTTCCAGGGCAGCCCCAGGCATCAGGTATCTCCACAGTTGTCCCTCACAACTTAGCAGTCTCCTCAGAGGGTAGAGCCAAGGCTGCATAGCAAGGCCACACCAAAACAGGCCTTGTATGACAGAGAGGTGAATGCTGGAAAGGGGGAAATTGCCATGCAAACCCCCAGGTCATCGGCAGGTGACAGTTCTGATCTTCCTTCCTGCCACCTGCCCTTGAAATTTGCTTGTGATAGAACCTATTATTGAAACTGGAGACGGTTTAGGGGGCATTATCTAGAGCTGGATATAGGGTGTCACAACTGACACCCATTGACCTGCAGGCTCCATGCCATCTGCATTAGAACGCACTCACTACAATCACAACAGGTGGGGCTTTTCTTTTGCATATCTGATATTTTAAAAGTGGCTTTTGCTTATTAATGTACAGCAGCTTCCCCTCTGCAATTGTATGACTTCATCCTTAGAATTTCTTGTTTGTCTTTTACATTTTTTTTCTTTTTTTGTCAGGACCATTTGTATTTCAGGCAAAACTAAGTACCATTGCCTGTTCCTGAGGTTGCCAAGCAATCTCGTTCATACATACCTTTTTTCAGTTACTTATAACTCAGCCAGACTCTAGCTGTTTGTGATGAATTTTTCCATGCCAATTTCTGCCTCCAGCTGAATCTTTGCATCATAATGTTTCAAGCTTTTCTGAGAATAATACTAGGGGAAAATAGGTTGTTTTGTCCATATGATTCAGAAGCTTTGCTTTAAAGTACTCAAATATCTTTTATTTGGAGAAATGGGAAGGGATGAGGAAGAAGCAGAAAGACTGCAAAATATAAGATATAACTTCTGCTTTCCAAAAATCCGCTGGACCAAAAATTAAGATAGAGACTCAGATTTTGCTAGGTAGAATCTTGATAAGGTATATAGGGCTGTCAGGAAAATGGCCAAGGAGTGAGTATGTGAATCCTGACCCAGGAATGAGAAGGGGTAAAATGTGACAGAGCAGGGAGAGACCTGGAGCAAATAGATCTGTTGCCCAAGGGAGTATTCGTAGCCAGACATCTGGGAGAAGTAGGGTGTTTAGGCAAGGACATTGAGATGTGAACAGCCTCTGGAGTCCTGGGAAACTCATTGTGGGGGTGGGATCATGGCAGCCAGGGTTCAGGACACACACTATTTTGTGGAGTTTCACTGCATGATCATCTACTACTTTTCCATGGCATCCCAGTGCCATTCATTGTGCAGAAAGCATCTCTCTATGCAATTTTACATTCTGTTAAGTTAAGGAGAGTCTTATTTGCAGGATGCTAATCTCCCTACTTTATTTATGAATTTATTTTGCATAAGCTGGAAATAGTCACAAATGCCACACAAACTGTGCAGAATCTTACAATCCAAATTTTCTACAGTATAAACAAGTTAATGTAACAAACAGTGAAAACAAACTCTGCCTCTCAATGTCATCCAGAGCCTGAGGTAGAATTATAACTGGTGTTCAAAATGAAGGTGGTGCTAGAAATCAATCTAAAGCAATTGTAAGATTCTGATTAGAATTCATTATGAACAACAAGAACGAAAAAGAAAATTTTTTTTCTTCACAATCCTCTCATGCTTCCTTTGCCTTCTCAGGGATGTTTTCTACTTTCCTATGTTGTTCTTTTGCCTCTTATTTAAATAAAGAGATTGATTTAACTAGCTAAGATTTCATCTTTTATAACAGTATTGTGACCCATGACCAGAAGGGCAGCTAACAGCACTGACTTAAAGAACTTGATTCTGGCTTCTGCCAGGTCTTGAAGGGGCTGATAAGAATGTGTGATGTGTTTGTCTTTCTTTAGCAGTGAGTTTGCAAGTAAGAATCTGCAGGTCCAATTAAAAACATTTTTTCCTCTCTTCTTTCCTCTTCAGTGTACATTTTTCTTGTCCTTCCTTCTAGAAATTACAGAATTATTTTAGTTTTGTTCCTCAATAAAGAATAATGTTTCTGTAAATTTATCAAGCAGAAAATTTTCTTTCTAAATACTCTTTACAGTGAAAATAAGGGAATAAAGATATTATTAAAAAGAAAACCCTTGGTAAACAAGTACTCCAAAGCCTCTGTATTCATTACTTGGGCATTATTCAGTAATCTAATGCTGTCCTGTCATATGGTCCTTTGACACCTTTGTCCTTTTAGGGCCATTTAGTCCTTCAAAGAAACACAGGAAGGAATAGCACTCACTTAAATCACTTTGGTGCTCTAAAAATTGAGGTTTTGTTCCTAGCTTTGTCAATTGACGCTTTAAATTAATCAACAGACTAAAAAAAACTTCATTTATTGTGTAGTCTTTGGTTTCTGAATGTGTGACTCTATATCCCAAGGGCTGATCTGCGCAAGGACTCAGTATCTCCAGTGCAATTGAAAGTAATATGAACTGCAGTTTGAACATTTAAACATCCTATGTAATATTAAATTGCTTTGAAAAATCATGACCTAGTTCACAGTTTGCATTCTCTTCTTCTGTTCTGTGTTTTTTCATTTGCGGGAATGAAGCCAATATTATTTCCTCTGTCTCAGATTCATTAATACTGGTAATGACCGGTAACGAAGACAGTAGTTATTCAGAGGCAATTGTAATCTTGTGCAGCAGGCGAGATGGATCAGTGGGCTCTGTCTTTTTCTCAGAGGATGTGTCCTTTTTTCAATAACAGTCATAAGTATCACCTTTCTTGATCATCCTGGCAGGCAAGTGACACGTTAAATTGGTCTACAGCAGATCTTTTATTTTCTGGATTTGCAGATACCCAATCATTTTCCAGCAGAAGTAGAGGTATGTGGACTGAACCAAAGCCTTTTGACAAGAGGAATCTCTCTTCTTTGCTTACCCTTCATGGACTCATTAAAAATAGTTCACAATCTTGCAGAGGTCTCTGGGCCACAAGTTAGAACAATTTTATAGACACCAAACTTTCTGACTCAGCTCTCTGCAGACACGAGGTTTTCACTGCTGTTATCTGCATTGTACAAGTTCTGGAGACAAAAAGGAGATTTATATGTAGAGCTCATCCTCCTGGACATTCAACCTGCTTAAATATCTCCATCTTTAAACCACATTTTCAGTAAGATGGATTACTTTTTACATTCATTTAGCGCATCTGGTTATCCCATTAGAAAGAGAAGCATGTAAAACGAATGGTAGGAATTCTACACAGTATAAAAAATCAACATGATAAATATAGCTTGACGGTGGAACAGCATTCATTCAGATATGGTCCCCAATGACTGTCCTTTGGATTACACATATCAAAAGATAGACTACTAAGAAGAGATCCTAATACCCTATAAGTTGAAATGGTAGTCCCATTTGGGCATCAACTGCAACCTACCTGGAAACCACAAATGTGCTTTAAATAATGCTAGAAGGAAAATAAAAAGAAATAAAAGAGCTATTGGTGCTGCTAATTTGAGTAAGAATTGAAAGGCTAGTTAAACAGCTCTATTTTGCAGTCTCATTTTAAATTATTCATTGTGCTGGACATGCAGAAAGAATGACAAAGCACAGGGGATATGGTTTAATTAGCCTCAAACTTTATTAACTTCATTCATCTGGGAGTTATCTGGCAGTCACTTGTGCGGTATAGGTTATTGTGCCCTTTTCACTCTTTATGACCTTTTTAAAGGGGATTGTCTTCAGCCTCATCCCCACTGGTACTGGCTGATTGCAATTGCAAGCAAGTTAAGTGGTCTCTTAGTTCACACCTTTTACTTTTGTCAGTCATCTCCCTCATCATGCTGTTTGCTGCAACCTTAAAAATTCAGTTTCAGATTCTTTGTTATGCTTTGGGGAAAGGCATAGGACTTTAAAATATGACAGTCACCTCAGTGTTATGCTAACCTGTTCCAAAGTCTCAGCCTAACAAGTTACACAAAATGCAGTGCATTGGACTGTCCTCAGGTGTCAGATTGTAGAAATGGAAAGGACAGTCTCCTGTGCCTCAACTGGAATTGTTCACCAAAATTTCTTATCTGTATCCAGTCACACTTCCACACGTGCCCTTACAATAGGCCCCAGCTGTCTGAAGATAATAAAATTAGTCACTCTGCTCTGTTCTCTTTCCTAATGGTGTCAAGAGTGGACAGGTTCGTATATGCCCTGTGCACACTTGTTTCTCTACTTTATACAGTGCAGCTTTGTCTCAGTCCTAAACCAGACTGCACAAGCAGTACTGTAAGACTGTTCAGAATTAGAATTAACCATAAGGAATGAGATGCCCATTTTCAGTCCTTTTCAGAAAAACATAATCCCCAAATGCCTCAGCTAGCACAAAAACCTGAATGGAAATCTCTTGTAGTATTCAGTCTGCTTTGTATTTCATATCTCAAAGTCAAAAGACCACTCCAATCCTGTACTTTAAGTCTCCAAACCTTCACACGTCCAGTCCTTGCCAAAATGGTTACTTTTTTTCTGTGGTAAGCAGTCCACAAATGTCACCTGGATTGTGATTGAGTGCAGCAAAAACATTGTTACACTGGCATACCTAAACTAACCAGGGACAACAGATGTTTTTTAAAGAATGCTAGGATAATTTTGACTTCACTAATTAACTGGCAATTTAAAATGGTTCTGTTTTCCATTTCCATTTCACTGTGCTCATATGCATTTCTGATTGAACCTTTGCTTCAACTGAAATTTTCTTCTGAGCAAATAATTTAAAGGATCTGCTTAGCCTAACATCTTTTAACAAGTTTTCCCCTGAAGTTCTGACACAGAATTGTGAAAACTTCTATAGCATGCAACAAAGCTCCTCTGGATAGTAAGTGCTGTCCTGAAGGAGGGTTGAGAAAATTCATATTCACTAGGGAGATAGAAAACATTCAAATTGCAGGCAACCTTAAAGCATTAGGCAGCCCAGAAATATTTTTAGTTTTATTCTTAGGTGATAGGTCTCAGATTTTCCTCCAACTCACTGAACTGAAACTCGCAGGCAAACCTGTTAAATATGAGGAAATTTAAACATTCAACTTGCCTCTCTGCCAGCTGTCAGGGAACTAACCATAAGTTGTCTGGATTTCCTCCAAACAGATATTTGCAATATATTGTGTTATTCTGGGCATGGAATGGAACACTTGAAGTGCTTGATACTTTACGTTTGAACTCCATGCTTTTTGCGTGACTATGATGGACTTACCATGAATATTAAGTGTTGTTTTTACTCAGTGTGCAAGCAAGAAAAAAAAAAAGATAAACTGAAGAGATGGCTTCTGACAAAATATTTTATGAATTGGTAGATTTTCACTAAGTATAATAGAATAGACTATGTCAGTTGGAAGGGACCTACAATGATCATCTCATCCAACTGCTAGATTAATTTAGGGCTGACTAAAAGTTCAAACATGTTGTTAAGGGTATTGTCCAAATGCCTGTTGAAAACTGACAAGCTTGGGACATCGACCACCTCTCTAGGAAGCATGTTCCAGTGTTTGACCAACCTCTTGGTAAAAAAATTCTTCCTACTGTTCAGAATAAGTCTCCCCTGGCACAGCTTTGAACCACTGCCATAAGTCCGGTCGCTGGATATCAGGGAGAAGAGCTCAGCGCTTCTGTCCCTATGTCCCCTCCTCAAGAAGTGGTAGAGAGGAATGAGGTCACCCCTCAGCCTCTCTTTCTCCAAACTAGAAAACCCAAAGTTCTTAGGTGCTCCTTATAGGACATTCCTTCCAACCCTATGACCAGCTTTGTTCTCATCTGGAAATATTCAAGGACCTTCACATCCTTCTTAAACTGCACAGAGTGCTCAAGGTGAGGCCGCACCAATAGTGAATACAGTGGGATGATCCCTGTTTGATGCACCCCAGGATGGGATTTGCCCTTTGGGCTGCTCAGGCACACACTGCTGACTTCTACTGAGCCTGCTATCAGCCAGGACCTCCAGATCACTCCAGCTGATCCTCTACGTGTGCCCAGTGTTACTCTGTCTTAGGTACAGGATCCGGCATTTTGTCTTGTTAAATTTTATCCCATTAATCATTGTCCAATGGTCTAGTCTATCTAGATCCCTCTGTATTGCCTCCTGTCCCTCAAGAGAGTCAACAGCCTCTCCAAGTTTGGCATTATCTAAGGACAAAAACATATCTGGTAGGTAAAATTTGAAGAGATAAACCTTGTTACTGCAATAGAACATAAAAAGAGAAGGTATAGGTTGCTTTGGGTATTTTTTGTCCCAGTCAGGAGAATATTAGCAATCCAAAGTTCCTAGGATAGTTGCAGAATCTCCATCTTAATATTGGAGATTCCTTTGAACTAATTGGTTCTAACTACATCAAAAAGTGGCTTGCATCAAATACAATGTTACTGCTCAGTATATCTCTCAATGTCAAAAAGCAAAAGAAGGCATTGTCTCTATATGATGCTTTATAGGAGTTAGCTTCTAGCAAATGAGTACTTTGATAGAGAGAGAATTTAGGGATTTTAGACATTTTCCTTCTTTGGAATAAACAGAATCAATCATCAGTTATACATAGCTGAGCGTTGTACTTTTTCTGGGCAATGGAGACCCTCAAGGGATTACCTGGATTTGTCCTCAAACGTGCACAATTCCATGAAATCTAATTAGAGTCTGGCTACCTTGTTCTGAAATACTGAACACAACTGAGATGAGGAAGCTGCAAAACTGGTGAATACAAAGAGGGAGCAACATTCTACCACCTACTGAGCCTTAAGCATTTGCCTTTAGGCGTTTCAGTATAGTCAATCTGTGTTTATGTAGCCTTTTTGAATACCACCAGGTTTGACTTACAGCTCACATGGACAACAAGTCTATCAAATCTGGTTTCAAAATGTGTTTGTTCTGAGTTTCAAAAAGATTATATGATGCTGAAAATCCAAAACCGTGACTTGGCTGCATAATACAGATGAGGATATGGGATGTCCGTGTCAGTCTCTTTGTTTAGAGCAGCAGAGCCTGATGAAAGTCCTGTTTATGAAATCCTCAGTGCACAGCCACCAGAAAACCAGGTCCTTGAATATATCAGAAGAATTCTGATATAGAAATCTGTGACTGACAGACACTCCCAAGAAGATGTCTTACTTCAAGCATTTGAAGGGAAAAAAAAGGGTAAAATAAAAAGGAAGGTTTAGCACTCAGTATTCATGAGTAGACTTCTGCAAATAATAGATATTTTGGTTCAGTGGCCTTTCAGAAATGTATATACATAACATTTCTTGAGGTCTACTGAACATACTCAATCCCTGTTTTCTTTTTAAAATGCACTTATATATTTCTGTTTGACAAAACTGAAATGAGGTATTTTGTTTTTTCCACTTCTAATCCCTCTATTTTCTGCCTGAGACTATTAATCAAATAAAATCAACCACAGTTTTATTGCTCCAAAACTATGTCATCAGCATTTTTTTCTTCAGAGTACACTTTGAACAGCTCTGCTTATGAATATTGTGTGCATAGGCAAAGAATGAATATTTAAAACTGCTTTAATAAAGAAATATAAACCCCTCAACAATACCTACAGATCCTACAATATATATCCAAACCAAATATGTGCTAAAGCATGGTCCAGATTTAAGCATTCTCTAGCATGTGTGAAAGTCCATAAGCTAGGACAGAATTAAGAGCAACTTTCCAATTAATTAATGGTGCTTGCCTTTGGAAAAAGGCAGGCATAGACTAATGAGGAATTACAAAGAAGTAAAATATTTTGTAATAATTGCTGCTATATGGACTGTAGGGAAGCAGATATAACACGAAAAGTAGATTTTGTAAGTGATTGCTGAAAAATTAGGGGATTTTTTTTCATGGAATACCCAAGATGTTTAGTAACGATAAAGGATGTTATTTATTTTGGCCAGTAAAAATGTGTAAATTCGTAGCATCTGCAGAATTTTAACATATCTCTGCCTTACTTTAACGAAAAGTCAATACTACCTGACACATCTATCAAAACGTTATTAAACAAAGGCTTGAACAGAAATTCTGGGCCATAGAAAAAGCTGACTAATATAGCTACTCATGTAGTAGGGCATATAGAGTCTGTTGTCTGCAACAAATACATGTTTGAAATTATTAACTGAAAAATGAATCAATGGTGGAAGTCATTATGGCAAAAATATAGAGTACTTGAAGCTATGATAATTCGGTCTAAAATTGTCTGAAATAATGATGTTAGAGGTCTTTTCCAATCTTAACAATTCTATCAGATTTGAAGAGAAAGGACATGCTTGCATAAAGTGAACAAAATCCTCTGAAAAACTATTTTTTTGCATAGTATGTTCATCCACACTGGTGACTCACAAACTGATAACATTGATATGGAAAATACACAGGTTCAAAAAGATTGTTTGGAAGGGATCTTTGGTGCATAGCTGTCCTCTAGTACAATCACCTTCTCAAAACAGGACCAGTTTCAATGGGGGATGAGGTTGTTCAGGGCCTTGTCCAGCTAAGTCTTGGATGGAGCATACAACCTTGTGTCATCTTGTTCCAGATAGGACATGAATTTCCCAAGGATGACAAAAGGAAATTACTCAGAATGAAATGACACAAAGTAGAAGAATGAAATTCCCTTTCTTACTCTGAGCATGACTCAGGTAGCTAAAGTGATTTGATTTCTTTTTTTGAGAGGCAAAGTATATCAGTGAGTGCTCTGGGATGGCATGTAAGCAAACAGGTCCCAGCAGGAATGCTGCTGAATGGATGTCTGAGGCTCAATAACAGCACTTGCAGAGCACTAAGAGGACCTCCCTCTAGGTATTTCATGGAACTTTTGTTAACAGTATTGTAGCTCAGGAAAACTGCATTGAATACTTTGGATTTATTAATCTGTAATTCTGTGTCACTGCAGTTACAGACATTTGCACAAAATAGATCATCACTGTAGCTGTAGCTGTTAATTGGACATCGAGATCTCTTGGACAATTGTATCTGTGATAGGGTTTTTGTATAACTAGTAGTTAGAAAAACTGTATTTAGTGGTTAAATTTATTTCATATATCTATACAAGATTTAGTACTTTGGTTGATATAAAGTTGGACTAGTACTGTTATTCTTTCCTTATTTGCCTAAATAATGGTCCTTTTTTGGCTTTAGTTGTATCAATCCACTAGCCTTATTTTGTGACTTTTTTATGTCTCCTACCATTTACATTCATGGTAAGAAGAATAATTAGAAAATTTGAATGAGAAACAGGACTATACAAAGTTTTCAATGGCTAAAAGTCCAGCACTAAAATGGGATATTCACATGGCACCTAAACTTATATACAGATATGAGAAAAAAGATAGAATCCTAAAATCCCTTAAAAAATGATGGGTGGCCATAGATGCATTATGGAAGGTGACTCAGAGCCTGTAAGTGAAATATTAGAGGTTATTCTTTACGCAGTGTTAGAGTATCTTCAAAAGGGAATAGTTGGGACACTTTTCCTGACATAAATCATACATTATCAGTTACTTCATTAACATCCACCGTCAGTTCCTTTGTTAGTATTAATTTGTTCCTATGCTTTAAACTGTACTAATATTTACTAAGGTCTTTTATCTTCCCAGTTCTCTTCACTGGATTCTGTTCTCAGTATCATCATCAGTGATATCAGTGTAGCTCAAACAGTAAGTGTACTTCTGGCCTTAAACATTATTCGTTATTTTTGTAGGCAATTGTTTTTTATTTAATGGCAATCTGAATCCTGTGCGTGTCCTCTTTCTGATTAGTACAGAATAAATGGCAAAGATAAGTGACAGCATTTGACTTTGCCTATTGAAAAAGTGACACAGGGTAGGACACAGGAATGGATAAACAGCTGTTTGAAATTAGACACTCTGCATGTGAAAATGGAGATATGTCAGCTAGGGAATAGAGCACAGTCAGGTCTCAGACCTCTGCTCCCTTTACTGGGGCCAATTTGCTTGTGGGAGGAAACTGGAGGAATATTAAGTGGCTCATGGAACAAATAAAAGTGTTTTGGATAACTGCTTTGAAAAATGAGTGCTCTCTGGCAAATGAAAGTATGCCTCAGTTGCATAATACTGCTATGTCTAGCAGGCTCAAAGCAACACAATAAGAGCAGCAATGGTATTGTACCAGGGACAGAAGATAAATGAAGTATTGATTTCAGAACCAGTAGAATGCCACAAAAGGGACATATAATATTTTCATGGGGCCAGATCCTCACTTGCTGTAATTTGGTATTGCTCCACTGAAGTCAAACTGATTCATGCCAGCTGTAGTTCTGGCCAGGTGTATTTATAACAAACAGGGAGGCATAAATAAAAGTTATGCTCATAGTGCTTGGTAGGAGTTGGTTTCCTAAAACAGAATGATGAATACACAGGCATTACAGTTTGTCTGTTCTTTCGACTTATTGTAGTGCTCATTTTCAGATAATTTCTGGCCTGTTTTTAGCCTTTCTGAATCCTTGTTTCCTGGAGTCCTCTCTCAGCCTGATGTTCTGCAACTGAAGAACTGATTTTTCTGCAGAGGCATAAAGACATTTGCTAACCTGTCCTTTGTAAGGTCTCCCACTTCATGCCAATCTTTTCGTTTAGCCTCATTGTGTTGGGCTCTGCTTTCCAGGGTTCCTTCATACCTGGTGGAAGGTGCCACCACTAGAAGAGTGGCAAGTGTTGCTTGGATCAATGTCTGCCAGCATTATAGGATGTATCAGACCTGTCTGATGCTCAGAAAGAGATGGATCTTGGAAATAAATCACTTCATTCTAGTGGTTTCAAGAAGGCTGTGCTGCAAATGCCAGCAGTGTGCCAACAGAACGTCCCACCACGCATTGCTGCCCCACTGAGACAACGCACTGTGGGATGCTCGTCAGAAACCTACATATTTGTACCACAAAAAAAGTCCATGCACGGTTTGGTCTGTGTGCAGTGTTTCATGTTTGCAGTCCATGGCTTTGCTGAGACAACCTAGACTGCCTGACAGTCTTCTTTGGTCTGAGTAACTTAAACAAGAACAGAGACAACATTCTCAAATACTTTTCTTTGAAATATTTCTATTAATTTTTCACAAAAATTTTGTACTATCAATTTGAGATTTTGGGTTTTTTGTAAGTGACACATAATGTAGTTTTCCATGTAATTTCATTCTGACTATTCTTGATTTTCTCTTCGCTCATCTGCTGTGAGATGAAAATCAAACATCAGCTTACTGAGGATTAAAATGCATTTGTGTCACTATTCAAAATATTCACACATGCTGTGTAGAATTCACTCTATCATATCTGTATAATAATCTTATGTAATTAGTGAATAAAATTTAAAAAAATATTCCCAGTAGATAGAATTACTTTAAAATGAATTACTGAAAGTCCACGAGTTTTGATTTGTTATAACAATTTGTGTTTAACTAATTTGGGCTTAGCTACAAACCAACTTGAATGATATGTTGACATGTTTTACTCAGTCTCTTGTTTAATGCTATTCGCAGTAGTCTTCAAATCAGAGCAGATCAAAGGAAACAAAATCATGAGTCTTTTTATCTATGTATCTGAAAAAACATCTGTCCTGCTGGTTGACTTTAATGTACAATATGGAGAACCAATAGAGGAATCTATGTAACCCAAAAATAAAGATTCTATTACTGTGTAAAACAGACTTATAAGTCCAAACACCTGTATTGATTGGTTAGCAAACATTTCCCCATAAAAACTGCAAGTCTTTTCAAGTGTTTATAATCCATGTAGATATATGTTAGCTATAGGGCCCACTAGGGCATACTGAGAAGAAAAGAGAAAAAAGCTCTCTCTGCTATTTTGAGGGACAAAAAGTCTCTCAACTCTATAGTGGGATTCAGAATAATATGATCAACAATCAGTTACTTGGGAATGGGAAATAAACTCTTGGACAAAACATTTTTTTCTTTTATTTTCCTGTCTATTTTGCACATCCAATGGAAATTTGGCCAGCTAGATTTCCTGATTTTATTCTGCTTAACCAGATAACTGTATGTGGAGGGCTTCTTTTGTCTTTTTTTTAGGGGTGCAAAATACTTACATTCTCACAGCTCCTTTTCATTTTGCTTACAGTATATTTGAAGAAGTTGTGTGGTGCAAGAAGACTGAATACATAAGAGACAACATTTTCCAGTGTTTCTCTAATTCCCTGAACTGTGGAAGAAGGCTCCATATTCACTTGGGCATGATACATATTTTTCTGGGGAAAATAGAAGAGGAAAGATGGATAATCATATATATATATATATATATAGCAAGGCTCAGACTACAGTCGCTCAAATGAAATCTCAGCTTTAAGGAGAGAGCAGGAAAAATAGGCTTGTTGTAGTCATTTACTCCAAATGGTAATGGTTCATTTACTGAAGGAGGAGAAATCCTTCTTGCAGGATGAACTTGTTTAACAACAGAGGTTGTGAATTTCAACAGAACAGAGCTGACCATGAGGAAGCAAAAAATTGGCTCAGCTGCTTTCTGACAAAATCTGTATCTGGCTTTTTGCCATAGTTTACCACTGTCAAAACAAAATCTGTTAAAATGAATCCTGAACTTTGTTGGAAAGTCAGTGACAACAGTTGTCCCTTAAATAATGGAAATATTAAAAACAAGACAAAGAGTTCACTCCTTCAATGAAGGAAAGGTTATTTTTCCATCTAGTTATTCAAAAAAAACCCCAAACCTGCATATATATGTGGAATAAAGAAATTAATTTGGGAGTAGTGTGCTTGTTTTTTTTTTTATTCTTTTTCCTATTAGAAAAATAGGTCCATTTTTAAGAAACATATCTCAGTACCATGAAAACCAGGAAATTTCAGCTTACTGCTTTTAATCATGCTGATAACTTTCTCAACTGAAAATTATTCCAGGTAATATTTTTATTTATTGATTTTCTGTACAATTGTGATTAAGTATTGTGGAATAGAGGTACTTTAAATATGACCTGAAGTGATAAAAAATTTAAACAGGTTGGTATTTTATTAGTATTTATAACTTATATGGCATCAAAGACGTCCATAAAGTTGTACAAACATGTGGAAGGATCTGTAGAAGCTAACAAACTAATTTAAGAAGACACAACAGTATAAGTGAACAAGTGTACAGGCAGGGCTTATGGAGAAGATGCTGTAATACTAGCTGATGGATGTGACATGAATCCTCAAATCAAAAAGCCTTTGTGGCCTATCCACATCCAATCTATCATTTTCTGGGCAGTACTGGGAGGTCAGCCCCTACCTTTCATTGACCTAGGATATAAGCTACTGTCATTGATTAGTTACATTTTCAGGCAAGTATTTTTCTGCTTCCTCTAGTTTACTTGCCATTTGAAAGAATTCCTTATAAACTTAGGTAAAGAAGTTCACTTTTAAATTTATCTTTAAATGTTAGCTGGCAGTGATGTCCAGGAAAACATTGCAAAAAAATATTCCTGCTTCTGTGCTGGGACTTTTGCTTGCAATGTTGACAGCAGATGTCTTGGCTTTTTGGTGTCTGTTGACTTTTTTTCTTTAAAACTCACAGAAGATGACAAGCTTCTGAAGATAGGCACTATAATTTTGTGATGCGTTTGTCCAGCAGTGTTTTGTTCCATGTGTAGTATTTGGTGAAAAGTATTTTGAATTAAAAAATAATATTAAAAAAAAAACCCAAAAAACAACAGTGAGTTTTGAGGATGGAGTAGGAAAAGAAAAAAGAGAGGGGAAAAAAAAGAAGTCAGAAGATACAACAGAGACAGATTTGTGGGCTACTTGGACTCAAGTTACCCAAAAGAGTAGGCAGAGGATGTAGAGGTGGTAAAATAAGGTAGTCAGTGTAAGAGAAAAATGAATGACAATGTTGTGATCCAAAAGACTGTGTGTTTATCTCACTTTAATTGTACTGAGGAGAGAATATTTTGGTACCAAAGAGTTGCTAAGTACTGAGTTACCTGTGAGACCTTTGTATTATATCTGCCCCTTTATAATACTACTTCTAAGAAGCAATCACAGCTAATCCTGGTGTGTGGCTTTTCTTCCAAGGTGCCTCTGAATGCACAAATTCCTGTGGTTGTGTTCCTGGGCCCTTGTCAGTGATGTGGGGATCATGGAATGATAACAGCAGGCAGTGGTGGAGCTCAGATAATGAGGTATTCAGCAAATGAAAAATTCGAAGTAAACTTCTACTTGTCTATACATGCATAATGCTGAACAATAAAAGTGCTTTCTTCTGTTCTAATAGAAAATCTATGAAATGTAATCCTTATGAAAAAGAACCCTTTCTCCTGGGTTACTGAGAGTCCAACTAGCTATTATGTCATTGTAAAATGGCTCGAGAGGTCAAGAAATACTTCGGTGAATCACCAGAACAGAAACTGTTGCAGGAGAAGGACTGAAATGGTAATGTGTTAATTCTTGAACGTGTTCCTGCCTGCAGCTTGCATCTGACATCCCTAAGGCAGTGCTCTGTGAGAGGGACTGCAGAACTGGCAGTGCTGCTTCTGCCTCTGTCAGAAATTTGCCTTCCTTAGTAACAATTATGTGGAAAGCTCATCTATTCTGCTCTGTGATCTTGCCTTTGGGAAAGGTTGTGGTACAGCATGAATCCTGGCCAATATTTAGGTTTGGAGTTAGACTAGGCTAGGCTAGAATGGCAGCACTTCCAGTATTTGTATCCATTCAATTGTGTCACTAGTCTGTCACTGACTCTGTCAGAGTCCAGCAGCATGAGAAGATAGAAGCTGCTTCAATGTTTTTGCAACTTACTATGGGAAAACACATCTTTTCATGTGTCTATTTAAAAATTTTAAAACATATGTATTTCTCTCCATAAGCACAGCTTGGAGTAATATGAGAATTTTTTTCATTTAACTTGCATATTTCTCTCTAATTATTTCTTGTTGATCTGCCAGTACTCTGGGCTTTCTATTGCTCTGGAGTCTCCAGCCTTCTGTCATCCTATATGCACACAACTTCAGTGTGTCATAAAGAAGCATCTCGTTGAGGTTTAAGAGCCTAGCAATCGTTTACCTATATCTTTGCAGCTTTATTCTCCACTGCTCTTTCTTTGTTTGTCATATTGATTTTGTATTTGCAGTCTCCCATTGGCCTTGAGCAGGATGAATGATTGTGTATTGTTTACATTGCAGTAATGCCTCATAGCAATGACAATTCAGTCAGAGAGCTGGACCCTCTACAAATGTCCAGCTGGATGGATAAACCCTGAAAGAACAGTCTGCCAGAAAAGCAACAGTCAGAACAGGTAAATAGGATGAACTATCCCACAGAAAAGAATTGCAGGATAAAGTCCCATTGGTTTTATTATAATAAAGACAAAGTCAGTGCTACCATAGTGAAGTGCCGAGAGGTTGAGAAGATGAGGATTTTAATGAATTTTAGGAAAGAAAATAAGCTAGATTTTAACTTCACCTCAATAAAGGAGCAAAGAACTACTGGCTGTATCACTGAGTCTTGTCCCTGTTAATGTCTTCCTGTTTCTCCAGTCAAGTGAACCATGGCACTGTAGCCCCTTTGACTATGTGAGGTACCTTTCTTTCACAGAATTACAGAATCTACTACCTTGGAAAAGACTTCTGAGATCATTGAGTCCAACCTATGACCTAATACTATCTTTTCAACTAGATCATGGCACTAAGTGCCACATCCAGTGTTTTCTTGCATACATCCACCATCTCCCTGGGCAGCCCATTCCAATGCCAAATCACCCTGGCTTCCTCTGTTGACCAAGTGCATTCCACATCACATCAGTGTGCCTGAAAGCCAGGGACTGTACTGAGATTCTGATGCCATAAATAGTGTTGCTGTGTGGATGTGCATGTGCTCACCAATAGAGAAATGCGTACGTGTATATATTTATTATAATGCCTCAATTCAGGGCACAGCCAAAGGACACATTTGCAGTCTCAGCTGATCAGAAGGATGAATAAACTGTCTAACTGGTCATGACAATTTTTATTGTTGCCCACTACAGCTCCCACAAGACAGCTCGAGAACATGAATAACAGCTAATGGAGGCAATAAGGCTACAGAATTAATTGAATCATAGAATCACTGAGGTTGGAAAAGATCTCTAAGATCATTGAGTCCAACTGCTACCCTGGCACTGTCAAGTCCAACACTAAACCATGCCCCTAAGTGCCATGTCTGCACATCTTTTAAATACCTTCAGGGATGGTAACTCATGGAGTTACCCGGGCAGCCTGTTCCAATGCTTGACAACCCTCATGGTGAAATTTTTTTCCTAATATGCAACCTAAACCTCCCATGTCACAACTTGAGGCCATTTTCCTTTGATCATCCCTTGTTACTTGGAAAAAGAAACTGACACTCACCTCACTACACCTCCTTGTCAGGTAGTTGTAGAGAATGATAAGGTCCCCCGTAAGCCTCCTTCACTCCAAACTAAACACCCCTAGTTCCCCCAGACACTCCTCATAAAGCTAGTGCTTTTGACCCTTCACCAGCTTCTTTGCCCTTCTCTGGACTCGCTCCATCTTCTCAATGTCCTTCTTGTAGTGAGAGGCCCCAAACTGAAAACAGGGTTTGAGGTGTGGCCTCACCAGTGTCAAGAGCAGAGGGCAGTCACTGCCCACCACACACTCAGACTTCAGACAGCCGAAAGAAGCTGTGTCTTGAAGAAACTGGCTCTGCTTTTGTGAGGGTGTTTGCCCTTGGAAGTTAATGGCACCCTGCATTTGGACACTTTCTTGAGGAGTCTTTCCTGATGATCAGAACTACAAGAAGGAAATTTCCTCATAGTGGATCAGTCAGCTTTTTAGGCTACTTTGTGGATGGAAAGCATGGCCTTAAAATGTACTCTGGAACTGCACTGTGTAACCTGCAGTATTTCATTTTTTAAATGTTTTTTGCTTTCTTCATGTGTCACTAATCTTTATCAAGCTGCCCTACTGCTTGTGGCTGAATCATCTGAGATGTAGTTATGAGGCAGAACCCTCATTGAATATTACACTGCATTTTCCCACCAGTTTTGTTAGATTCCAAACTTTAGGACTGCCAGCTGGGGAATCTCAATTTGCCATTTACTTCAGATGTGCCCTTCATAGTTAGTTTAGTTGATAAAGCAGCCAAGCTTGCCCTGGAGAATGAACACACCTAACGAGAAAACAACAGCTTAGAGGCTGCTGGTGATAGCAAACTTGCTGCTTCTTGAATGTTAGCTGTTAGTAACGTAATATTGATACATGTCTACATTTTTGGAGGATGGGAGTTAGTGAGTGAACTTTTGACTCTTTAAGTACAACTACATACATATTCAACAGTGTTATTTTCTAGTTTAGCTGGGCAAATTTTGTGTCTTAAATTGTCAGATTTTTTTATTCATTAGATCAGAGTGTTTTTTTCCAGTGCGAGGATTTCTGAATCTCATGTTCAGGAATCTACCTGAACACCACAACTTAGTGGAAAATCAGTCATCATGTTCAGATTGCTTTTCTGCAACTGTCATTGCAAAGCCATGTTAATTTCCCCAGCTGGTTGAAGTTAAAAAAATAATCTAGTTATTGAAAAGTGGTGGATTTAGAAAAACACGTACATGGTTTCTGTATATTCTGAAATATAAAATGCCTAGAGCTGCCCGGATTTCAAGCTCATGAGTCATCTAAGCTCAAGCTGTAGAAATTCCAGGGGGCATGTTGTTAAATAATTCATAAGTGATGTCATTTAACTGTGTATCTCATTAGCAAAATGCTGCAGGAAAGAATTAGGGAAAAGAACCTAAAGCAATCCTTGTCCTATCTCTCTACTCATTTTTCCCCCCCTAGATTTGTCATATCTAAAGAATTAATTTATAAGTGATAGCATAACGAGCTGGTGTTCAATTACAGCTTGACAATCACTCTGTCAAGTGATGAGAAAAATTATGAGAATCCTTTCTGCTTCAAGTCTCATACCCGAGTATGTCTTGCATGTTCTCCTTTTGTGTGGAGTGTAGTATGTATGTATGAATATGTATATTCACTTACTTTAAAACTATATATGTATAGAGAGACTGGGAGAGATCTCTTTTGCAAGAAACTATATAATGTGCCTTCCACAAAAAAAAAAAAAACAACCAAAAAACAAAAAACACCTCTTGGTCTCAAAGTTATTAAAGCCTTTTTATTAGCTCTAGCACTGTGTAATATTCAAGTAAGCAATCAGGTTATACAAATAATAATCTTCTTTTATCTAGAGGACTGCATCTGTAATTAAGAATGTCAGTCACCTTATCTTGTAAACAGTCTGTTCGTAGTACACAAATATGGGATCTGGTGCAGATGTGTCTGTGTATGCCAGAGCACCAATATATCATTTTTGTTGCATCTAAAGCCTGCAATTTCATGCTTAGCACTTGGCATTGTAACCATGGTTATCTCCAGTTAGATGCAGAATACAGAGGCTTCAGCAGATGGGTTTTACTTTGACCACTGGTAGTCAAAACACAGAAAAAAACCAGAAACCTAAATATATATGCATAGAATATGATAGATATAATAGTATTAATTACCTGACACATGAGGTTTAGACTTTATTGGAGGTGCTTTTCCCTGAAATTTCTTTGCAAGCCAAGCAGACTGCTGTCATATGTAAGAGAATAGACTTCTTTTGCTGTGTTTTCTCTATGCAAAGAATAGAAGCCAAAAGACCGATATTTCACTAAGTGTGAGGTTAAAGAAATGCATTGTCTGTAAGCATGTATATTTTCAAAGGCTTGGTTACTTTATTTTTAATTTTATCTTTAAAGAATCTAGCGTGCTATTTCTAAATTTTTGGAAAGGAATAGAGGTTCACAGCTTTGATATTAGCTTAAAATTTTCCATATTTTTATAGGCCTCCATATGGCATTGTTTGTTGAGTAGAAAGAATTTACAACAGAATAAATGAAGCAGATGACCAGTGCATCTTTACTGGTTGAAATATATTACACAGTTTCTGAGGAGTGTGCATGATTGTGGCTTTTTCTTTCTGAAGACTGAGTGGTTATAGGCATTGTCTTGAAGTTTTGACTTCTCAAATGCATAGAATTTTCTCTGTAAACTTAATGTTTTCTATGAAAAAGTGTAATAATATCAATCCTTATCCTAGAAGAATTTCCTCTAATTTGCAGAAAATTTGTACGGGCTTGAGTGGGTGAGAGTCACCATGTACCATGCTGTAGTTTGCTATGCAGCAGCTAGAGAACATTTCTTGTCAGAAACAGAAAGGAGAAATAGCATCCTTCCAAAGTAAAATTGGATTATACTCTTAAATGACAGTATCTACTGTAAAGAAGAAAGCTGGGGTGAGCATTAGCTCAACCTTTCAAAAAACCTCCATTTATTCTGTAACTGTTATTTTCATTCATTTGTTGGTGCCCTGACCTGGTAAATGGAGGTTACTCTAAAAACTATACTTAATAACTGCTGCCGTTATTCACCATACTCTGTACTGACTGAGTGACCTACTGTGACAGCATACTCAGACTTACATGTTAGAAACACGTCCCTGGAGCCAACAGTAAATTCCAGAAGCACTTGAGACCCTTGGCATCAGTCTGCCACTGAATTTGTGCAGGACGATTCAGAGCGTGTGCAGTTGTCAGTGTTCAAAACAGCTGGCAAAGTAGGATGCATTTAGTTGCTACAGGTCTGAGGAGACAGCATACAGCATGGGGAAGAGCAAAACAAGAGCTGCAGCACTGCAGAAGACATGGAAAGGCATTAGACTAGATGGAGCTGACCCACTTGCAATCATGCATGAAAAGAATCCATAAGTACTTTACGAGGGGACAAAGAGTAATTGTGGTGTCTGGAAGGGAAATGTGGCACTGAGTTAAAAATGCAGCTTAAAGAAATCAAGCAGAGTAATTTTGCTGTTTCAGGCTTTTCCTTAGGGTTGAATAGTGATGGACAGAGTTTGAATTTAATGCAGTGTCAGGAACAACAACTGGAAATGCCAACTACAGAAGAGAGAGAGACAAGTTCTCCCACATCTTAGGTAAGTGCAAAACTCTAGAGGGAAATGGAAAATTCTTTTTAGTTTTGACTACTTTCCTTCTGAATGTGGCACATTCAACATGTCCAACCCCACCAGGTATTTCTGTTGTTTGTGTTATGGTGCAAAAGCTAAAGGCTGCCTTCACATCAATTGCGTTATACTGAACAGATAAACTAGCAAAAATCTGGTCCCTTCTTTAAAAGCTTACAGATTGAAGACAAAATGTAACAATAGATCTGACAAAATAAGGAGAGAACAACAAGGGGAAAGGGAAGGTTTCCATATAGGAAATCTTCAGAATTCCCCAAGGATAACATTTTCATCATTCCTCGAATAAACTGAAAGAGATTTAGTTTAGATATTAGGAAGAAATTTGTTACTGTGACTATGGTGAGCCACTAGAACACGTTGCCTGGAAAAGTTGTGGATGTCCCATCCCTGGAAGTGTTCAAGGCCAGGTTGTAGTTCAAGACCAAGTGTGCTTCTTAGTATATGCTTAACCTTAAAAAGTGCAAACTTTGATGTGTTTCACTTAATTAAAAAAAAATAAATTATGTAGGATTTCCATTATAAAATTCAGTAAGTTTTAAAGCAAGCAAAAAATATTACACATTGTCTCTGAAGTCCAATGGTCAATATGTCCTAGGGCCAAACCCTCAAATTCTACTTTAGGCTAAGGTAACACTTGGTGAAATTTTGTAGTGAACCAGCTCTAGACTATGTTTTTCTGTTCAAATACTGAAATCAGTTACACCTACCTCTTTCATGTGACCTGTCTGCAATGGCAAGAGGGTATTGGCACTTTCAGATGAATTTTGCTTTGAATTTTTGAATTTATCTGAATGTAAATTTCAAAGCAAAACTCTGTGTGTGAGATCAAATAAATCAAAAGCCAAAAGACTGCATGAAACCCTGCAACATGAAATAACAGAGTTCTTGCACAGATCTGCTTACTATCTAAAAATAGTTTATTCTCATCTCTATTCAGAATGTCCTGTGATAGCAGAAGAAGTGATAAAAAACCAAGAGACACATGAGAAACTAAGCCAGTGGCTTGAAAGGAAGGTAAGGAAAAAGAGACACTGTAACTGTGATGTGAACTTTGTCCCTCCTTGAAATGGTGTTTAAGTGCAGTACTTCCTGTAAATCGATTGTCACACACCCTACTAAAGCTGTGTGAATGCCCTCTGTTAGTGATTGAGGTCTATGTGCCATACGGTAGCAGACTAGAGTTTTTTTCCTTTAAAAAAAAAAAAGAAAAAACAGAAAAAATATGTAAATATGGTTGAACAAAAAAGTGAAAGAGAAATGTTTACTAATTTTAATAATAATAACAGTCTTACGTAGACAGTTCAATACCGAAGATTTTTCTATTTGAAATAGCTTTATTTCCCTGTGAATCTGAGGAAACCACCATCAACTTATTTATCTTTTTCTCTGCTGGGTAATCCTTCAGCTGTTATTTACACAGCAACCTAAATTACATTTGTTGCCTTTCAAGTGAGAAGATAGGTCACCTGCCTGAAGGGCTGTGGCCTGAACCCACCATGGATCCAGGAGAGAAAACAGGGGGACAATACTAAAAAAAATAGACTTTGATAACCATGTCCTGATGTCCAAATGCAAGAAATGCTTCCAAGCTGGTTTCTTCCATTCCTTTTATTAGTTCTTTGAATATATTTTAGTTGTGCAAGTAGTCCCTTATTAATTTATTTTTGCTATTTTGCTCCAGATTTGACCAATAGTTAAGCACTTGTTGAACTTTCAACCAGCTGAATATTGTCCTGCTTAAAGCTGGGCTATGTGTAATTATTTGCAGAGCAAGGAACTTTTTACAGACATTCATCTTTTTCATTCTTCTTCTCCAGCCAGTTGAATTGATTTCTCAATAATTGTTGTAAAAAGTTTCTAATATTTTCTGTTTAGAACTATTGACTAATTCCCACTTCTGTTTTGATGGACTTGTCTCCTTAGTTTACAAAACTCCAACCTCTTCATTTATCTTTATTTTGCTATGAGTATACCCTACCGTTTAAAAATTTCTGTAAGTATTATTAAGTTTGTTCTTCTGGACAGACTTTCTGGTGTTTTCATTGTTTAGTTTTTTTAAATTAAAAACAAAATGCCACAAATCATACTCCAAATAAGGTATAAGCCAAATTTTTGTGTTACTTACTTTTGCTGTCTGTTGTGTTTTTAATCTCTCCCATTTCTGTTACTCAGGGAATTTTTTAGTGTTCTGCTACACCTGCAATTCATCAATGGCTTTACTAACTAGCTGGCAGTGACAGGAAAATCTCTGCCACTCAACAAGAGACTATATTTTTAGCTCTTCCACACAAAATTCTGTACAGTACAACCAGACTGTACATATACAATTACTGGTAACTCTAGGATGAGAAATTTGTCATTTATTATCAGTTTGTACATTCAGATGTAAAATATATCAGGGCTTAGGTCTTAACTTGCAATTTAGTTAATAAGATACCTGATTTTTTTGAGGATTCCAAACAGTTATTTAAATGTAGCAAAAATTTATTAAGACCATATGCAACTGTATAATCCCTTGGCAAACATGACAAACAGATTTTCATCCTTAGCTACACAGTCATCTCAAACAAAGTGAGGCAGTTTAATGCTTACCTTATGTTACAACCCATGAGAAATCAAAGCCACAAAGCAATGTGGCGGACAAAGTCTTCAGATAATTTTTTGTTTTACTCTTTGTATTGAAAATCAGCCAAAGACATTTCCTGTGGAAAAGAAGAAATCACAATTTAGGATTTATGGTCTTATAACCAGCTGGAATATTTAGTTAATGTAGCCAAACTTCTAATTACCCAGCAGTTATCTTAGATCCTGACCCTTATTGTTATGGTAATGTTTTAACTGTAATGTTAAATCAGGTTTTATTTTCCCCACACAATTATATTTCTATTAGATTACTAAGGATTTTCAAGGTATTGTTCTAATAACTGCATTTTTGTTTATATTTTAAGAATGCCTTAAATAGAAAATACTGGCCTTAAATACAAAAGACAGTGCCAATGAAACATTAAGGGTACATAATGAAATGCTGTTAACTGTTACAGGACAGGGGGGTTCATAACCCAATGAGCCGCAGCTCATGTGAGGGACAGGTCTGTCTTGGGCCAGGGGGCAGCACTACTGCACTGAGCAATACATCCCTGCAGTTCAGTGGTTCTAAATTTAGTACTCCAATGCTAATAGCAGCCAGCAGCTCTGGCTCCCAGAAAACCCCTTTTTTTTTCTTTTAATGAAAATGGAAAATTTATACCAATTGTTTTGTATTTCTTTTGTTGTTGTTTTGGTTTGGTTTTTTGTTTGTTTTTCTTTGTTTTGTTTGGTTTTGTTTTTTGTTTTTGTTTGTTTCTTTGTTTGTTTTTTTGGGTTTTGGTTTTTTTGCGTGTTTTTTGGGTTTTTTTGCCTTTTTTTTTGTTTTTTTTTTTTTTTTTTTTTTTTTTTTTTTTCTTTTTTGTTTTTTGTTTGTTTTGTTTATTTCTTGGTTCTTTTTGTTTGTTTGTTTGTTTTGGTTTTTTTTTGGTTTCTGTTGTTTTTTGTTTGTTGTTTTTTGTTTATTTTTGGTTTTTTTTTTGGTTTTTTTTGTTGTTGTTTTTTGGGGGTTTTGTTTTTTTCTTTTTTTTGTTTTTTTTGGGTTTCTGTTTTTTTTGTGTTTTTTTGTTGTTTTTGTGGTTTGTTGTTCTTGTTGTTTTTGGGGTTTTTTTGTGGGTTTTTTTGTGTTTTTTTGTGGTTTTTTTTTGGTTTTTTTTGTTTGTTTTTTTTGTTGTTGTTGTTTTTTTGGTTTTTTTTTTGTTTTTGTTTTTGTTTTTGGTTTTTTTTTTGTGTATTCTATGAAATAAAAAATGGAAAATGCTACACTGGTATTGTTCCATCATTATTTTTCTTGGAAAGCCTCACATGTCAAAGTCTGTACTTCCACCTTTAAATTTAAGCAGATTGAAGACCAATGAGTGGTCAATCCTGCACAATCAGATAAAAGAGTAACAGCAGATATAGTACTTATTTCTGTAAGTCTTGACTTGACTAGTCAGCAGTGGAGCGTAATCGGCTGGAGGATGAAAGCTAAATAGTCAGGGCTGAGCAGATTCATCTTGTTTCCCTAACTCAGAATACTTCACACATTAAAATTTTGATTTTTTTGCTCCATTTCTGGAAGCAGCAAAAAAGGCAAATGGGATTCTAGAAGAGGCGAGAGCTGAATAGCTCTGTTGCCTTAGTACAGACAATCCAAAGCTTGAAATCCCTTTGCAGGTGGGCACTCTGCATTTTACCAAATGTATTAACTAACACAAAACTAGTTACACTGAAAACTACGTGAAAATAAAAATTTGAAGCAATGTGATATATAGACAATTTTGACTCCCATTAGCTTGGATTAACTCTCATACCAGTACATTAATCGTTGAACTTGTCAACAGGGCCTAATGAAGGCAAGAAAGTGTTGGGAGAAAAAAGTATTTTTGTCCTATTTTATAGGTGGGAGATTAAACCAGTGGAAAATAACCATCACATCCCCCAGACAGAATAGGTAAAACAGGCCTTGAGGACTGAGATCCTTCCTGGCGACCAGCCTGACCTGTGATTAATCCCAGATGTCAAGAGGTTGGATGTGATGATCCTTGTAGGTCCCTTCCAGCTCAGGATATTCTGATTCTATGTGCGCAGTAGATGATTGAACCGTGTAACGAATGGGGACATAGTACTAAGGTTCACCACTAACCCACAAAATTGATCTGATGGTTTTCTGAAGGTTGTGGGAAACAAAAGAAACAAACTTGGAAACTGGTCTCCAATGTCTCAAGCCTCAGTGTGTCGAGATAAGACCATTTCTTCTTTTTCTTGAAATTTTCAGCTGAATTGACAATTTGATAATTATTTGTTCTTCTTTTTTTTTTTTCTGTGTCTCTATCAAATTTTACTGCTAATTATTAGTTAAGGGCACCTATGCATTTGATGTAGATAACTCTATACGAAATAAGTGCCTGTATGAAAATGAGACGTGGGGCAGCAGCAATGCCAGCACACCTTGAACAAAACAAATGGTGCAAACTAAGATGCTGAGCAGCATATTTGCCTATTGTTGACAGCAGCAAGGGAAGACCTGGAAATACCTATGAGTAAATGAACAACTTCGATAGCTTAGAGAAACAAATTGACTTAAAGATTCATAGATACATTTTTTTTTTTGCTATACTGGACAATGAAAATGAATGTCATATCAAATGATATTTTCTAGTTGAAATATATTTGTACCTATGAACATGTTTTGTATAATAGTAGCACTTTCTCAGTTCTGCAATAGTTAATAAGTTCAGATATTGATGCACAATTCATCGCAAAAAGATTGCACTCCTTAATTACATTCTTTTGGAGGTGTAGATACAAAGGGATAAAGGTCTTATCTTAGTGTATCTATTTCCCCACAGGGAAGAGGATTGTACTGTTCTCCAATACACGTACATTCACAGATGTATTAAAGCTGTATCACACTGAGAAAAGTGTAGCATAAATATTTCAGTAGAAAATTGCATTCATAACAGAAATAATGCCAGTACAACCACTGCATGTGTGCCAGACTCCACTGACAACAGCTTTTTCCTCATTCCCATGATAACCACATCAATAATCATGAAATCCTTTGGAACTAATGTATGAGTGTAATTCTGAAGGACAATCACCTCACTGGCTGAGTGTAGGGGTGGGCCAAAGGTGGCACAGAGGATGTGCCAGGTACAGAGCCCAAGGAGCATGCCCCAGAGTTAGTAAACTGGTTGGTTAAGAAAGTCACATGATCTGTAAAGATAAAAGGGCGCGCGAGTTCGAATAAAACCTCTTTGTCTCACCACCGCACGAGGAGCATCACTTATTCCTTGTTATACAAGGATCACATGCTACATATGGCGCTCGAACGGGACAATTTTAGCTTATATTAAGCGAGATATTTCATCCTGAATCAGGAGATTAGCCGGTGACTCCGGGATCGTCTCGATTTTTCGGAGATGGGAGTCTTTACCGCAAAAAACCTTGACGTCAGTAAACCCCGTGGTCTTAGTGGCATCTAAGAGACGGATAGTTAGTTAGCGAGCTCAAAAAAGATTAGGTAGTGCACGGAAGAAGAGAAGAAAGAGTTAAGGAAGAAGCCGAGAGGTCAGAGCAGGCAGCCGGAGAGAGCGGAGTGGGTCAACGCAACATCAAAGCCGGTGAGTCTGTCTGGAGCGAAACCGCACGTCTAAGACTGATCCCTGGGCGAGACGTGGCTGCAGCTCGGAGCCCCGAGCTGCGGAGCACCTTAAGATCGTCAGGGAAAAGCCTGTTGATTCCCTAAGTGTCGGTCGTTTGGTAAAAGCGGTATTCCGCTACCGACTGCTGCTGGATCACGTGCGAGAAGCTTTCGCTGCCGCCCGTACCATCCCAGCCCCACCGCGCGACCCCCGCATTGCCTTTCTGCCCAGCGGAAAGCGCAGAGCTCCGTGCCCGCTGCACCGCCGGCCGGCACCTAGTGCCTGTTGCCTAGCAACTGCTAAACCCGTAGTTTGAAAGTACCCAAGAAGCGGCCGAGCCAAGCACGTGTGCTGGCCGCCCCCTGCGCGTCTTGCGCACCGGAGGAGACTTGGCCAAACTCCTGCCGGCCCCTGCCTGTTAGTGACGATAGTGTAGACCCTTCAAGTTGAGGAAAAACCTTTCAGAAACCGCGGAAACCCCAAAAGAACTTTCCGCCGCTTTTCGCCGCCGGCCCGGCGCTAGGACCGCCGCGGCCCCGCGCCTCGCGGCGCCCGCCGAGCCGCGCGCGCCGGGGACGCCCCGCGTCTGCGGACGCCGCCCCGCGCGGCCCCGGCCCGGGCGCTAGGACCGCGCGGCCCCGAGCACGCCGCCGGAGCCGCCCGCGCGGATCCTGGCCCCGCCGCCGCCGCCGCCGCCGCTGTCCCGAGCTTGCAGTCTGCGCCGGGACACCAGCCACCAGCGCCGGAACCCCACGGCCTGCCATCGCCGAACCAGCATCTGCCGAGCCTGCCCCCGCGCCGGGACCTGCCCCGAGCTGCAGCCGCCTCCAGCCGTGCGCAGAACCGCCCACGCCGCCGGAGCAGCACCCCCCTCGCCGCAGCCGACACAACCCAGACCTCCCAAAAGCCGCAGAAAAAAGACTGCAGTTAACCCAATCTGCTACAAAGGGACTCAAAACGTGTGCTCCCAGCCCCTCGAAATAAGGTAACATAAGACACCTGTTTCCATAGAAACCTCTGATACATTGAAACAAAACTCAGACTCTAGAGTTTTGCTAAACTTTGCAACATAAAGCAGTTTTACTCTGATAAACTCTGCCTGCACGAGGCACACAGAGAAAGACAAACAACCCACACCACACCCCCCCCGCACACACTGCTGAAAGCAAGCACAGCACAACATGATAACACAAACTCAGGAATCATACCGGGAGACACGTGAGCCACGTAAAACAAGTCGCTGGGAAGAGACAGACACTGCCATGCGAACTTCTGACCCCCGGGTCCACACAAGGCAGTCCTGTTACAGTGATGGGGAGAGTAATTTAAAGTATTCATCCCCTTTCGCTGCAAATGATCAGCGACCGCGTGCACAGCCATGGCCGCAGCCATTTTCCTCCCCCACTCAAACTGTACTCCAACCTTTCTTTTCCGGCCGAGAGCCCAGCCCCGCCCCCCACTCGCCACCTGCACCGACCACCATCCCCCCACAAGGAACCGGTTTTGCCGAAACCGAAAGGGGGGAGGGATGGGAGGAATGGAGGGAGGGGGAGGGGGAGAGGGAGATGGAGGGGGAGAAGGAGGGAGAGGAAGAGCTAAACATAGTTCCAACGGGAGGGATCAATAGGGCACAGGAGGAGAATTCAGCTAACATGTGGGAACAATGTCTGGACGAGGCAATACGAAAGGAAAACCTGAATATTATTCAGGCTTGCCCAGGCGATATGAGCCTAAGCCAGCCCCCTCAGAGTCGAGCCTTCTATGAGGCCGCAGAAATCCTGAGGCAATTGGTAAGTGGTTCTGGTCTGTCCTTAACCAATATATTTAAATATTTGGAGGCATTGAGTTACACCTACCCACTCACTACATCTGACTGGAAAGAACTGATAAAACTAGTTCTCAGTAACACCCAATATACAGTCTGGTTAGCTGATTTCCAGAAAAATTGTTCTATTCATAGGAAATACCTACAGGCAGACACCACGGCACACCAGTCAAGCGGGAAAGCAAATTATAATTTAGATTCACAATCAAAATACCATAAAGAGATAGCCAGACAAGCCCTAAAGGCTATGAAAAACATTATCACTGCAGATCAAAATGATTATCTATCCAACAGTGAAGGGTTACAAAGTTATACTGAGTTGAATTTAAGATGTTTGGACCAGCTACAGTCGACTTTAAATAAGCAAATTGAATACAATGAAGCCAGAGAGATGCTGTACAAGCAATTGGCTTTTGAAAGAGAAAATGCAAAAGCTTTGCAGAGCTCTCCTGCAAGGGAGAACTGTGACTTTACTGAGCTAGTGCAACCCTATCAAAAAGCTAGCTCTGAGAAGCAGCTACCTGCCTCTCTAGCTGCAGCTTTAGATGCCCAGGTGAGAACACACAAGGAAGTCAGACACACAACTAGTTGTTTGAGTTGTGGAGAAATAAATCACTATCAGGAGAGTTGTCCCTGGAAACCCCTAATTACAACATTCCATAAACACCCTAGCAGCAGAGAAATGACTCAGTTGTACCAAGGGTGCCATACGCAAAACAAAAGATATGCTACAAGTATTGTATTGCTTGTAATAGCATTGCTAGCTGTACTCTTTTTTAGCACTACTGTTCATGTGCAAAAGAGAAAACTACTTAAGGCAAGCCACACACCAATAACCAGCCCCCAAAATAACCATGTACCCTGTACCCCAAAGAAGGGTGACAGGTGGAAAACATTACAGATGCTAACAGCAGAACACGCAGTCAAAACACATGCAGAAGCCTTGCAGATTGGACTGCCTCTATTTAAAGGGTTTCTAGCAAATTTGTCACAAGTGGTAACTGATTCAAAAAACAATTCCTTTACCATTCTCTGTCACCCTGAGGATGCCCAGAAACCCCTCTTTCCCATTATGGTTTTAAGCAGTGCACAAACTATTCAAACTCACTGCTGGGCTGTACCTCCTCAGGAGATGCAAAATACCTCGATGAAGTATCAAACAGCCATAATACATCATTATGCAAAAGACACATTAATAACCAGTGCCACAAGAAATGAACTGCTATTTGTTCCTGCTGTTTTAACCAAAACTGCCCAAGGTGCAGATCTTCAGTTTGTTTCAGGAAGGATCCAACGACCACAATTCTGGACTTGCCATGGAAAAGACAACACAGCAAAAAAGTTCTACACAAGTGACGCAGCTCGAGGTAAAAAACATTTGTATTTACAGGAGTTGCAGAAACCTCAAAGGACTACCAGTTGCTTAAAACCGGTTTTAGCCATAAACAGAGGGAACCTACAACCTCTCTTTGTGTTGCTAGGGGAGAACTCCAACTTAAAGTCTGACAAATTGTTGATTACAGAGGCAAACCAAAAATTAGAGAATCATACCAAGGTAACAAAGAACAAACAAAACAGGGGAGATCCTGAAAAGCAAATCTACCTAGTTTTTGTTTCCAGCAGGTATGAAGCATTGCAGCTTTGTTTCAGTGGGATCAAACTGAGAGAAGCCGCTGTTAGTTCTAAAACAGCTCTCTCAGTCATACCCCACCACCTAAATCTGTGTAAGTTGCTATTGAGTTTGTAAGCTTGTCATTTAGGGCAGAGCACAACTGAGGATCTGGACGGAAGAAATCCTGCCTTTACCAACATTCCAGCCTTGAAAGGACAATTTGGATAGGATGACAGCTGAGGACGCTGGATTTCAAGATGCCCTGGCAAGTTTTGGTGGTAATATTTTAATCCATCTCCTTAAGCACAGATTGTGGCAGAAATCAACAGTTTACCTTTAAAGGCCACACCAGATGCAAAACTGAACCAATGAAAGGCCTCAGGGCCTTCACATATGCATCTAAGAAAACACAATATGCTGCAATAGACTTAAAATAAATCCTGCCACGGAACAGTGAGAAAACTACAAGCCATGAACTAAGCTTCTGTATAGTTCTGGACTGATTGTCATTACCTTGGAAAATTTTAAAACAATCCTTTGATGTTATAATTGTGCTTATTATGCTATGAGGTTGATAATCTGTTTTGAAAGTTAATTTCCTTGAAATATTGTTAACCCTTACCTGTTTTTTGAAATGCGTTCTGATTGGTTCCTGTGAGTTACAAAAAATATGATTTGTATACAAATGCACGCAAAATCACATCCTGACCTGCCACAGCCAATGACTGACAGAAACTGAAAAGCTGCTAAAGCAGCAATGTTTAACACTATACCCAGAGTTTAAGGCAAGCAATTGCTTCATTCATTCTCCATCAAAATACAGGTTCTCTAAGAGACCATTCAAATAACAATCAATAAAGCTACATCATCAAAGTATGCCACACTGTCAGGAAACCACCCTAGAAAGTTAAATGCAAATGAGGCTTGGCAATCAGAGATATACATTTTGAATTAGACATATTGAAATTGTACATGCAAATAGATATACATTCACAAAACATAACTGCCACTACATTCACTAGACAAAACACAAAAGTGTAAAACACATGAGTTAGTTGCTTAGCAAACCTTTGGTACTCTAAAATGGATTAACATTTATAATAAGCTGTTATCTTCCTATGAAATAGGAAAATTCTCATGTCAAGCATTTCACACTGATCCATAAAACAGTAAAAACACATATTGAAAAACGTGCTAAGTTTAAACAAAAGGGGGGAGAACTGGTGTAACCTGTAAGAACATCTGGAAAAAGCTATGTATGTTATCAATTTTTGAGTTGTGACAGTGCTGAAAGAAGCAGGTCTGAAAAGCAGCACGCACCTCAGGCGTTTGTTTCTCCAAAGTTGCTAATCATAGTAAGATTTGATTTCAGGACGATGGATGAGATACCTAGGTTTGTGACATGGAGAGAAAGCTATGCCTAAAAGTTATAGAAAAGAACTCAAGCAAGTTTCTTCCAGGTGTGTAAAACCCTATTCAAATATGTGACCACAGCAACAGGAACCAGAGCAACGCAGAAGTTTGGAAAAGAGTTATGTTATGTTTTCAAGTTTACATTAGGAAATGACCAATGTGGTGAAAAGCAATCTCTGGAATGTGTGTGTGTGTGTGTTCATGTGTGTGTTCAGTGCGGTGGCCACCGATGTATGATATGAGTGTGTGAATGAAAATAGTTGTGTGATTGGTCAAATAATAAAAACCAAACACCTCACAAATAACACTACCTCAGCCACAGGTCGCTTTTGAGAAATTGTAGTTTGCTAAGATTACCCTGTTCTTAAATAAAGTTTGAAATCCCCAGTTATAAAAACCCTCAGATTAAAAAAGTTATAAGTTTATAGACAGTTAAGATAAGCCCCAAGTTAATAAAGTAATTATCCAAGTTGCACTACCCTATAGGAATATAAGAAGGTTTTAAAAAAGTTTACATTAGAATTAAGAAGCTGAGCAAAGCAATGTGCCGGATCACTGCGAAGCTTAGTAGTTTTATAATGTTTTGATTGTTAAAATTGTTGTTTGCATTGTTGTTTGCATTTTGTTCATACTGTTTTTGTGACTTCTTAATATAATTAAAAGAGGGGATGTGTAGGGGTGGGCCAAAGGTGGCACAGAGGATGTGCCAGGTACAGAGCCCAAGGAGCATGCCCCAGAGTTAGTAAACTGGTTGGTTAAGAAAGTCACATGATCTGTAAAGATAAAAGGGCGCGCGAGTTCGAATAAAACCTCTTTGTCTCACCACCGCACGAGGAGCATCACTTATTCCTTGTTATACAAGGATCACATGCTACAGCTGAGAATAATCTGCAACAAGGTGATCAGGGCAAATGGCTGCATTAACAGTTATGCAAGTAAATGCTGTGAATAAAAATGGATATATCATCCCAGCTTCTGATTATTATGTCACTCAGACATATACTGAAGTTCAGTATCAATGGGCTATTTCAAAGGTTATCAAAACTTCATCGTGAATGTAAGTGTTCTGCTGAATCCCTAATCTTTTTTAGAAAAAAGACATTATCTGTAAAGGCTTCCAAGTTTTCAATCGTGCTCTATTTCTTGTTCTGAAACTCCAGACAAATGGTCTAGAGTATATTTACTCTATTTTAGTGATGGGGAAAAGAATTAGAGACAGAGACCTTCCAACACGCTTTTACTATTTTAGGTATTTCTATTCATTACTTCTTATACTCCTATTTTCAAAGAATAAAAAATTCCAGTCTTTTCAATTCTTCTTCTGAGAAGTTGCTTATATGTTTTTGTGCTCATTACTATAATTCCTCTCTGAGTCCAGTTTTATTTCATATTATTCCATCTTTTTGGACAAGGTAAGAGCAAGGTGTTTCTGATAGTGCAACTCTGAAACACCTCCTGGTACTGTGACTTTGCCTGCAATGTTTTCTATCTACTCCATTTGTCTGAGAACTCACCTTTTTGAAATGTGATTACCTATTAAATGGACATCTCTAGTGGTCTAGAAACTGAGTCCATCATTTCCTAAACTGCTCCTGCTAATATAAAACAGTAAGTGCAAAAGTAATTCAAGTATCCTCTCCAACCGTCGAGAGTGTCTATGTCTCTGGAAATCACTCTTCTGAGAAGACTCCTTGAATTTGAAAGGATAGCAGATAGGCTGTTTATGACAATTGCATATTATCTTTTAAGGTACAGTAACCTTAAACTGTACTTACACTTTGGAGCAATTTCTGTTAACCACACTTTCTGTGTGCAAAATGCTCCACTGTGGTCAGAGAAGACCCTGGTGACACACACATCTCCTGACAAAAGTGTTTGGGATTGACTTGAGATTGAACAAATGTAAATTCTGTGTCATCAGAAGGATCCTTTGAATTTACACTGAGAGACAGGAAATGCCTCACGTATTCTATTGCTCAATTCTTTTGTATGTTGTTCCATGAATTACTTCCTCAGAGAGTAAATACTGGTAGGAATCTAACTCCAAATTCCCATTATTATTTGAATGATGGCTATGGGTCGTACATTGTTCTGTACAAGGCTAAGAAATTTCCCCAAAAGTTTCCTTTGTAGTATGTTTAGCTAAAAAGTGTGACACAGGTGGACATGAGTTATGTGCTGCAATCTTGACTAAGTCAAAATTAAGCAAAATGAATCGTTGTCCCTGGACTAAGAGAGAGAGACAGGAGGCTTGAAATATTGAGCCAAACTTGAGTTTGGTGGCAATATTAGTGAACCGCTATCCATACATGTTAGACATTTTGGTTGACTACAGAATAAGCCTAAGCAATGATTACATTAGTTTCTCTAGCTTTTAGGCAGATACTTTCAACAGAAATGGAAATCCATGGAAGCATATCTAACAATTTCTAAGTATATCACTGGAATTTAGGTCATACCTAAAGACAAATATTCAACAAGAAAAGGAATGGATGATAGTTCACTAACTTCTTCATTTGAAATTCCTGAAGTCATGGAGTTGTTCTCCAGATGAGATACAATGAAAACATGCCAAATTCCTGAAAAAAATTAATCTTTTTCATACTTGCTCTGCCAAAGCTGGAACTGAAAGATGACTGAAACTAAAAGCACACTGATATGTATTAGGAAGTGCAGCAGTTCAGCTTTACTGAGGTCATACTTAGTGCATATAGGACACATCCTAGAGGACTTCTTGCCATCCCAGTACTATAACTTACCTGCAAGGTGTCCTTGCTAAACACCACCAGTTTTTCGAGTATCAGAGAGTAAAGATGGGTAAGATGAGACAAGCTTTGCCCATTGTAGCTCAGGCAGATCAGCACACGCGTAGCAGCTGATGAACTGCAAAGAATCTTACCTGGCCTCGCCTGAGAACAGGGATGACTTCACTTACATTTTATTCTGAAGTGTACATATTATATTGAAGGGCAGAGTGGCATGGTTCATAAAGGAACAAATGGAAGGAGAACTAAATTGAAAGTTTTTGGGGGTTGGAGTTTGGATATAGATTTCAGTGGAGTTAGAAAATATCAAAGACGTGGGTACGTGGCTATTAGTGATGGTGGGAAGACAGTATTCCCTTTCCAATGACAGCTGTTGCATAGAAATATTCTTTCCATGGGAGTCTGATTCCTGGAAATGGGAAGAGAGAGGAAGATCCTGAAGAAGTTGGTAATGAGATGGGGAATCTTAAATCTAGTGCTGTAAAGCAACAGCCTGCCTTCCTTAGGCTCTACAGGTGGTGGGAAAATGGCATTGCAGCAAAACCATGGCAAGGAGGCAGAATATTAAGGACAATCCTTCAAGAGAAAGCAATTAAGGAAGGACTTGTGAGAAGGATTTTTCAAATAATCTATGATCTAAGTGTCTTAGGTTAGCAAAATCTGATTAAACTGGAAATCTTTCACTGTTGTATCACCCTGTATATCCAGAACATTTGTTATACTTTCCCTTGCTATCTCCTGTGAGTTTACAACTGCAGACACATATAAGAAAAATTGGAGAATATTAATTCCTTTATGTGTTTAGACCTGTAAAAACATTTGCTTACAGCCATTAGCCTTTCAGTTTGTCTTTTGTTCTTCCTCCCTTTTTTACAATTTCTCCCAGAAACATTGCCTGATTTTTACTGCTTTGCTGTGATCTCATAAATCTGATTGTTCTTTATTTTCTACGTTTCTGCTCTAGCAATAGCATATTTTTTCCTGATGTGAGGTGTGCAACAATGTTTCTTTTTTTTTTTTTCTCTGGCATTACTCCTTCTTTGGTAAATGGATTGTAAAAAACCTAACATTTTCATTTCAGATGCCAGGAGTGAGTTGACAAAGACTTTCTGCATACCCTGCTGCTCTGCCTGGAAGGTAAAGAAAAAATAATCTTTTTGTACACCACATGAAGCAGGTGAAAGTCTTTGCAATCAGAAGGATGTGAAAACTTTGTGAAAATGGTTCTGTTTAATACTTTCCCATGGCAAAGGTTAGCTCCCACATATGCGTGCTGGTTGAATTATACATTTTCCTATTAAAGTGATATGCTTCAGAATGATTTTGTAGCTGATGATACCCGAGGAAATGTACAGTTTGTCACTGAATTTATTAGTGACGCATGCCCTGGGCCTAGGCTGGGTGCTGCATATCACAAAGTACAGAAAGCCACGCAGAGTCTATTTGGAGGCTGTTTATTTCTAAGATGCAGGCATTTAAAAGAGTAGTAAAGGGCATATTATTATGCAGACTTTCAGGCATATTAAGTCTGGAGAAATATGATACAGATATATCGGTAGCAATCCACAAAGAGGCTATAGACAAGCCTTGTGCTAGACAATGTGGATTTTACAATATGGAAATAAAAATTGAATCTGTGAATGCTTAGAAGTAATATATGGAGTCTAGGAGGAAAGCTTGCTAAGTTGAAGTAAAAAAACAAAGAAATTGTTGCAACCATTTTGAATTTGGGGAGATAACGTGACCTTGTCATTCCTATACCTCTCTTACATCTGTCTGATAGGAACATGGAATTTCTCATTTAGTTCAGGAGCAGTCACTTATGTTTTCTTCCTGACAAAACTGAAATGGAAGAAACCTTTTACCCATGGGCACCTCATTCTTATTAATTCTTGCTGTTTTGTGTCGGCATCAGAAAATATATTGTCAACAATATCACCAAAAATAAATTCATGTAAAAGGTATTTAATTTCCCCCACCATATCGATGACTTCATGTGTGGTCTTTATGAATCAGAAAAGAAATCTAAATTCTTTATAAAGCAGAAGGGACCTCAGTTTTTTTTTTGTTTTGTTTGTTTGCTTTTTTGTTTGTTTTAGATCAAATATATTGGGGTTTGGGTTTTTTTTAAAGGGTTTTCATTGTGAGGCCCCCCAAGGGAATGGCATGAAGTTGTGTCAGGGGAGGTTTAGGTTGGATATTAGAAAAATGTTGTTCACCCAGGGGGTGGTTGGGCACTGGAACAGTTTCCCCAGGGAAATGGTCACAACAACAAGCCTAACAGAATTCAAGAAGCATTAGGACAATACTCTCAGGCACATGGTGATTTCTGGGCTGTCATGTGCAGGGCCAGGAGGTGGACTTTGATGATCTTAGTGGGTCCTTTCCAACTCAGAATGTTCTGTGATTCTGTGATATTCAAAATTACAGATTGGATAAGTTAATTAAAACAATTCTCAAAACCCATCACTTTAAAAATATTGTCAAAGCTGAGTTCTTTCATATGAAAAATAGTTTATATATTGATTAGCTACTTTCTCACTGACTTGGGTAATTTCACTGAAATAAAACTCAGAGTAGGAGGGTAATACCTGCCATGAAACAAATTTGTATGTGAGGTGAATGAAGGTGAGAACTGCCCTTAAATCACACACATACACACTCACACACACACACACATACACAAAAAAGGTGAGACAGAGTTGGCAAGAACCAAATGAGCTAGGAAATCAAAAGACAACATGAGCTTCACAAGGGCTCTTCAGATTTCACAGTGACCCAGGCTTTGAATGCCTCATAACCTATAAACAGAGGAATGTGAGAACAAGAAGAGTTATCTCCCTCCTTTAGTCTCCTACATAAACTACTTGAATTACATAAAAAATACCTAATATATTTATTGCATAATAAAAATACTTAATCTCACCATTTGAACAAAAGCTAATTGAACAAAAAAAAAATCTACTTGACAAAAACCAATACTACCTACTTAGCAACAAATGGAATAAAAACAAAGGAACTGAACATGAGAGTTACTGCCTCAGACCTGTTTCTTGAGATGGGGGTTGGATTATGACTGTTTCCTGGAACAGAACACATAGCAGGCTTGACTCAAAAGTGCCTTCCCAGCTCTGGAATGATTTCTGACATTTTGAAATAGCTATCACAGCGTATCATAAGCAACGGTTTATTGCTGTCAGAATCCACACTGGAAAAATAGATGCTTTATAGCTTCTGCTGCTCCATAAAGAGAAGCATCTGAGTAGGGATGTAATTAAATGTTTGGCATCTCAAGCGCTATGTGCAATGTTAATCTGAGCAGGTAAATCAGCTCAGCGTCAATAATAGTGTAGAGGGCATGCACTACAAGAATTTACACAAAAAACTACAAAAACAAGAAAGCGCATCCTTTTGCAAGCACTGAATAATAATCATCAAAATGGACTCTACAAGGACAGGTTACTGACACAAAATGAAAGCAACCGTAAAGCACACACTCCCCCAGAAAACCAGCAGAATGGAGATTAGAGAAATTGTTTCTACTTTCCTATTCCCAAACTTCTTAGGTATTAGTATTTCATAAAACAGTTCCTTAGCTCTTTCCACATGATTAAATTCCGGTTATCTCAGTGCAGCAGGATAATTGTATGCAGATCTGCAAGAATTTAACATTGTTATCTCCTTTTAAATCTTTAATACCGCTAAACTACTTTCCTTTAAAAAAACCAAAAAATTGTAATGAAATTGTTTAGTTGGGTCTTCATATTTAAGTTGTGTTATTGCTTGCTTTGGCAACAGAAATGAAATGTTTTGCTGGAAACATTGACAGATTACCAAAATAAAGGCCCTTATGGCTTTTAAAAATTTCCAGAGAGCTGAAAAATTCAATTAAAACTTTATGATATCATTTGTTTATACAATATATATGGCAGTATCAAAGCCTTAGATCTGGTCTTTCTAGTATAAGATTTAAACTTACATAAATGATTATTTAATATATTTTCTTCATATATCTATCTGATCTGTTGACTTGGTTTGTGCATTACCCGGGGGAGGAATAGGAAGTCAGGACATGAACTCCACATTTTAGGGTATCAGGAACTGTATCCAGGAACTATAATTGATTCTATGAGATCTCAATGAAACTAAAGCTGAGCTTCAGGTATTCCCCTCATATGTATCCAGATATTTATCCCTTTCCAGATATCTAGCTCACTCTGATTTCTACGACATCAAAAAGGAAAGGTGACAAGGATGTTGCATCATGACCTGCAACATCCCATGGGATGGGATGCCACATCTTATTTACTCACAAAGTATTCTGGGACCCACAAGGATCATCAAATCCAGCTCTTAAGTGAATGGCCTCTATGGGGATCAAACCCATAATCCTGGCATTATTAGCACCATTATTAGCTCTAACCAACTGAGCTAATCTCACTCTTTCCAGTCAGGAAGACATAGATGAGGCACCAACTCCTTTGGTATCATGTATTTAAGAACTTAAGGTCCTCACTCAACTAACACAGAAAGGTAGGTACCCCCTTCACTCACCTGCAGGTATGATCCAGAGGGTATCTACTTTAGAAACTCAGAGGAAAATCTCTGCACACAAGTGGAGATGCTGAGCTGAATCCATGGATGTACTCCATCTTGTGAAGTCAAGCCACAGAGATGCTCACGTTTACCTGCAGGATCTATTGCTTTAAGTAAATTTCCCTGTTGTCACAGCTGGGCAAGTCTTGAAGTGATGTTTCCTTGCAGTTTGATATTGGGTACAAAATCAAGAGAAAGAAACCTCAACTTCTCATTCCGAAGATCTGTACAACTGACTGCTTGTCAGATGACATTCTGGGTCCATTCAGCTTCTCAATTCTTCTGATCTGCCCCTTCTTCCAAGGCAGCAAAATATGCAATAATTTGTGCAAGTTTAATTTTTTTTCCTGATTATTTTTATGGTAAGATATTTCCCTAAGTTTTGTATTTTCTTAGCAAACATTCAATATTTTTAAGTAAAATTTACTGGGAAAAATGCTGTACTTTCTTTTCAGCTACATTTCTTACCTTTTCTTGTGCATTACTACTCTACAAGATTCTACTTCCTTGCACATAGAAACACAAATACTTGTGTAGTCTCGATGACAAAGTATTTGGAAGATGGCAAGGTGTTTAAAAAGTGAAATGTGAACACTTTGGGAAAAGAGTTTTCTGTTTTATCAACCTGAAAGTGAAGATTGCTGCTTGAATCATGAAGCTCTACAAAAACATGAAAAACAACCCCCCAAATCTTTACAGATAGTCAAGCATATGCACAAAGAGCAAGCATAGATTTCAAATTCACAACTTCTTTAGTATTTTTTACATTATTTTGACTAATAAAATAGCTCTCTCAAAAGAGATTGAAGCTTTCTGCCATATCTAATCCATGTTTTATCCAAGAAACCGCTATCCTAAGCATATTTGAGTAAAACTTTTTATACCTGTCACCTGCTTTTAAACTCACAAGTTTTTTTAAATTACATGAGCGCAATAATTACCTCAGTCCTTAGCCACAATCTGTTTCCACCCTCAAAAGGTCTTCTGATGGTGTATTTGTACTGCAGCTATAGTGTTGTCTTCAGCTATTTTGAGGTTTTATGTGACCACACATCACTTCTGTTGCTCAGCACATTTTCCCTAACATGGATAACCATCCATGGTAAAAAAGAATTATTTTGGCAGTGTTAATTTATAGGACTACCAATATTCTATGATCTAAGTTTTTCTGGAGCAGTAGGGCCCTACATGGCAGGAGTCTCTTTTATATATGATGAATAGACATGGTATAAGGAAAAGTATCAGCTTCTCGTGGTTAACACTAGGCACACTCACCTGTTTTCTACTATGATGCATTTTCCCTCTATGTGTTTTTAGCTTCCAAGTGTTCATTTTGCCTCACAGCTGAAAATTAGATACTGCAGGTCTCAGATGATGTACTAATTGATCACTAATTGGAAGTATGAAATTAATAATATTCACAATCGTAGTCAGAAAAGGGGACCAATTTTGGAATATACCTATTGTTTTTCAGATAGGATTTAGTTAGAATGACAGAAATTATCAATAATTATTTATACTCCATGATCATAGCAATTTAAATAAATAGGTTATGGTCTTCACATTTTTCCAGGCAGTATGTATGCATTTTGCAATATGACATTCTTGTACTGAATGGTAACCAAAGGGAGAAGTTTTTTTTCCCAGTGTATTCCTTGAAATGAAGAAAGGAGGACACTAAAGTAAATAATTTTCTGGCTGGTTTCACTCAAAAGCTCCTATGGAATCTGCTGATAGCTTGAAAATAGCTTAATAAAAAGTTGGAAAAGGAGAGATTGAATAGGATAAGTAATAAGAACCAAGGTGAAGAGAAACCCTGAAAGATCAATCTACTGAAGTACACTGAGTTTCAACAGAATCCTTTCAATTAGATGGCTCTCAAACCACTTCAGCTGAATGTGGACCCTGGAGTGCAATTTGCAGAGGTACCAAATTGATAGAAATTGTTTTTCTATAAAGCACCTTGGTGTGTTAGCTTTGATTAATCAGAGGCAATTATCACAGCTAACAGAGCATAGCTACACAGAGAAACTGCATTCACGGCAAAGTTCACAAACCTCTTGCATCTAGACACACGAAGTTCCACAGTAATGTTGCCCATATGCAGGCCAATTTGTGCATACTATTGCAAGTATCTTTTCTAAACACCACAGTTGTCATGTGTTGGCTTCAATACCAGATGAGCTCTGTCACAAACACCTCTGTACTTGGGAATTTTGAAATAACTAGACTATCAAAAATTGAAACAGGCTGCCCAGGGAAGTGGTTGAGTCACCATCTCTGGAGCTATATAAAAGATGTTTATATGTGACCTTAGTGACATAGTGTAGTGGCAGACTTGGCAGTGTTGTGTTAACGGTTGGATTTGATGACCTTAGAGGTCTTTTCCAACCTAAACAGTTCTGTGATTCTGTGATTTTTGTGACTAATTTTCTGTAAACATTCAAGCAACAAGATGTATAGGTTTCATAGTGCACTTGGACCATTGCTAGAGTCCTAATCTGGTTTATATGCTTGGGGTAAATCAGTGCCAAACTGAATTAAAAATGAAATCTTCTTTTGGATGTAATAGTTGCTAGTATTCCAGGGGCCAAACTTTCAATGACCTATTTAATCCTTTTGCTCATTTTGCTAATTTAAAGTATTTCAGGCTAAATACCACATAATATGGAGAAGTAGGTTGGATTTATAATCTCTACTGAGTTTACTTGCAATGCACTTCAGTTTTTGCTGTCCCCATCTCGGTGGGAAGTAATCCCTTCAACTGCGTCGTATAACTCCATCATGGAACTGTGAATCAAGGTCCTTCCCCCCCTGTGCTAAACTTAGAGGTGCTTGCAAACAAACTGAACTGCTTGATGGGCTCTATAAATACAGAAAGTTATGATTGTGGCAAGTCAGGGTTGAATAGGAGGTTTATTCAGCCAGCTCTGCAAAGGGAACTGTGATACCTGACAATAGGATCAGTGGTCAGATGGAGGCAGCAAATTCTTATAGTTCCTTGCTTGGTCTGACTGTGAGCCAAACTCTACATTAGCTGTCTCAGGGCCAGAAGGGTGACCTGAATTCTTATTGCCTGTGTTCAAGAGAACAATTACATCACTTGAAATGCAGGCTGACAAAGTTCCCCTGAGATGCGCTTGCAAAGACTCCCTGCATGTTCAAGACCAGTGGTTGAAATGAAGGATGTAATATAATCCCTGTTTTTGGAAGTATTATTGTCTGTATTTCATCTTTTCCCAGGTAACATCATAAACATTTAATTTCATGGGCAGTAGCAGTGGAGTTTCTTATAGAGTTTTACCATATATTACAGCTAGACCCTCCAAAAACAAATAAAAGAGTAATTATTTCCTTATAAATGCTATCACAGCAGCTCACCCAGAAGAACTATTTCTTTCTTTTCCTAAGTGCTGTTGGAAGTAATCCAAATATACTGGAAATTAAACTTTCAATTTTGCAGTGAGGAAATGGGGACTGGGGACATTAACACTGTAGCTCAGAAAATACTTTGAGAGCTGCAGAAATGGTCACTGGTTTACATGGCTGTCACACTGCAATCCAGAAACCTAGGCAAGGATCCTGTGTGCCCTGTGCTCATCACAGGGTGGTCTGAGCTCCTCCAAAGGGTGACACAATTACAGCAGCTACTTAGAGGACATACTTATCCTGGGGGTTGAATCTCAAACTCTGACACTGAGCATCAAGGTAACTTGCCGTCCGCTGCAGGAAGGAAGCCCCGCTCAATGATGAGCACATGTTTAAGAGCAACCAGTGTCATGTGGTGATGCCACTACTTGCCTTTTGCATAACAGAGACAGGGAAAGGAGGGGGCATAGCTTCACTTCCTCTCAGCCTGAGGATGTCCTTTGCCTCTTCAAATCTGCTTGTTTGTTTCCCCTCTCCCCCCCCCATCCTCCCCCACTGCTTCATCTCTGTAATTAGGATCTGGATTTAGATTAGAGACTGCAACCTTCTTGCCTGTGGTGCTGTCCTTCCATCTGTCCAGCAGCAAGCCATAAACCAGTCTGCACTGTCCCCTATGGAGAAGATTTCAAGAGAAAAGGAAAGCCTCATGCCTTCCAGCTCTGCTGGGGCAAACAGTGAGACAGGGGTTTTAAGGCAAAATGAGTAGGATGATTTTTTGTTTTGTTTTTCTGTGTGGTGGTAATGCTCTAAGGCTAATCTCTATTGTATTATGAATTGTACATACTTGTAGCAGTGATGGCCAAGACTGTCACAGCAAACTGTGCAAAATAAAGTAGTATGAAGCAACTGCTGAGCAAAAAGATGTAGAGGTTTCATTTCTTATTGAAAGGTATTGCCATTTCTGTAGAAAATTGATTCCTTCAACAGCAAAATCTACAAAAATGCATTAGGAATACATTATTTAAAAGTAAAAGCATCAAAATATAGTTATTTTGTCAGGTTTGCAAGTTTCATTTTTCTTTAAAAAGCAGTTGTAAATCAGTGTATTTTTAAAACTGCACAGAGGGCAAAAATGGGAAAAGTTTGGGATCCAAAAAAACCCTGGGGTCTCTAGCTCAGCCTGCCACATTAGCTATGGCTTAGTAGCGTGCATTATGCAAATATAGCAAAGAGCCTTTTAGAACACGATTAAAGACCTGACCTACAGATTAAGTAGGGCCATCTTAATATTGTGCATGAAAGGAATGTCCTGTGTTGCAGACTAAGATAGCGAGGAATAGGAGAAGCTACTCTGGGTTTAATTTTCCAATGCTAATTCCAAAAATAAATAGATTTGTGGGAAAAAATAAAGAAAAATGAAATTCAAGACTGATGACCTATACAGTCTTTGATTTAAACTACAATGGTCCCTTATCTGCTGTTCTCTAAATAGCATATTAAAATATTATATAATATGTTAATGAAAAATGACAGATTTTAAATTTTTTTTCTATCTTCCTTCTTTATACCAAAATTTTATCTACAAGGAAGCTTTAGTATTTCTTTCTAGATAGGGAGACAAAGCATTTTCTATTTTTTTAAATATTGCTTTTCATTCCATGTATCTTCTACAAGAGAAAGAATGAAGTACATTTATGGTATGATGAGATAAGAAAATGCAGACAATATGAAAATATATGTGCTCAATATTATAAGAATATTTTTACAGGTAACTTTTTCCTCTTTAGAAAACTTGCTGCTGCTATATTGCTCTGTTTGTGATGTAGGATGAGAATTGGTTGGGATGAAATGCTGCTTGCAGCTCAGGCTGTTGGGTTAGGTGCCCTAATTTAATTTGCTTGTATAAGCTTTCATATCTGAAACTAGGCTGCTGGCATAAACAGTTGATCAAATTAAAATGCCTTCTTGGACAATAGGGAAACAAGAAAAATAGCTTTATCTGCTTATTATTTTTAAAACATCCTTTTGCTAAAAGAAAAAACAACAGAAAAAAGACAGGAAAGATAAGAAAGGTGAAGGCACTCCTGAGAAGGGAATTTTCTCATCATAAAATTGTTGTCAGCTAATAGAAGAATAGGTCAGACGAACCAACTCTTTAAAAATCCCTGTGACACTGGTTACAGAGTGAAAGTGGATAAGCAATTTACAGAGTGTAATTTACTCTTTGAACATTAGTTTTACATTGAGGCAATATCCATGATCAGACTACAAATACTTTGGTTAGAGTTACTGCATTTGGAGATAGATCTTTTATAGGCTGATCACAAATAATCCTGCTGCAGTGTATGTATCTCCTAGCTTTGAAATAGGATCTTTAGTGCTTGGTTCACATCACAGCTTGTGAATATCCTAAGTATAGCGCCCCCCCCCAAAAAAAAAATAAGAACTCAAAGCCAAAAGAATCTTAATTCTGTGGTTTAAATCTGTTTAGGAATGGTACTCCACAAAAAGGATTAAAGATTTCTGTCAAATTTATATCTCTTTTCCTTTTCTGATCCCTCTTAACTTTTTCCTCTGTGGTACCATTAGCCAAAGTGTAACCCAAAAAGATTTAGGTTTGATTTACTTCTAGAGTTTTAGACAAGGTTTCTGTGCTATGTTTTAAAGGCTTGGAAGGTTAAAAAAAATTATAGAATGAGTTTCCAATAACAAGAGATTGGAAAGCGGCTAAGGCAAATTTGAGTAATGACAACAAAGTAACCCACTGAATATCCACTGTCAGGCACTGGCAGCTGATGCATGTTCAAAACATGTTGAGTGCTGCCAGTTCCATCAGACTATCTCCATAATGGCATTGCTCCTAATGCTATATGCTGTCATTTTGGTCTGAGGCATGAACAATATTTTTGTTCTACAAAAAACAAATATTCTCTCTGCTTTGTGTCTTCAGAATAACAGGAGACACAGGTCAAAATAAGGATGGTCTAAGTGAAAAGTGAAATAAATTGTCTATCATTTTATTTTGCTAAGCTTCAAGAAAAATAATGATTAGCCAATTCGTGTGTGGTCACCCCCTTCTTCCTACTGCTAATAATCATACTTGTGGCACTAAACTATTTATATAGCCAGTAATATATCATCCCAGTAAACAAATATGAATCAGTGAACCAGCTGAAAATTCTGTCTGAAATGCCCTTCCTCCACAAAGTCAGCAGAGCATAACATATCAAAATAAAGGTCAGCACAACCCCAATTTGAACATCAGTAGTCATCTTTGATTGGGTTTGACTCTGAGTCTCATTTATCAGTGTTAGCCACTGAAACAATCTCTGTATTTTCAAATTGTTTTTAATTTGTTCCACTGCAGTCCTTAAAAAGGAAGACCATAATTTCTTCCCTTCACTTTGTTCAAAATCTTTTGCTTCCTCCAAATACATTGACCAAATTTACTTTTCAGTTTTCCAAAAAACAGACAAAACTTCATTAGCATTACTACTACTACTATGGCTGTTATTATTTTTGATATTACTATTACTACTGTTTCTGAATTTTTAATTCACCAAATACACCAGCTTCATCAGATAAACCACAACAGAGGTGAGGAAAATAACAGGGAATCCAAAAGATCATTGCTCCCAAATACTAGGTTTTTCTTAACTGGAACCATCAGCAAAGGTTAGAATTGGAAAGTTTATAAAGTTTTTTTGCCATTTTCCTGGCAGGCAACTAAGGAAAATGAGACAGAACATCTACAGTATATGCTTTTAGCTTAAGGGCTAGTAAAACTGATGAAAAGGGTAAGAGTAGGAAATGACATGAGCTGAAGAGAAAGACAATAAAAAGAAATAGATTTGATAGGAAACTCCTTTTGCTAGTTCACAGAAAATGGAAGCTACCTTTAACTGAAGATCTTTCCTGAGTGGATGTCAGGGCACAAAGGTGTTCACTGTGGTCCAATTTGTTTGATTAAATATTCATAGCCCAGCTAAGGGCAATATTTTCCACTGGTTTAATCAATGGGAACATTGCCATTGTCTCCAATAGGAACACTTTTGCCTAAATGAATACAATGTATATTCCTCTATGCAACATGAATATTTTCAGGCTTGAAGCTCATTTGCAGCTCTGTTTTCCATCAATTTGATGATTCAATTGCCTACACATTGTCATCTAGTGACATTTAAAATCATGTGTGGTATCTGAGGCAACCAAACAAAGCTCATACATATGTTACAGGACTTAGTGGGAGCAGTGCCTCCTGAACTGGCAAAAGCTGGCCAGGTGTTTTGCCCTAGGGCAGCTCAAATGACACTGGATGGCTATATTTGGGCAAATGTTTCATCTCAGATTTTCTGACCAGGTACTTCCAGTCTTCTTCCTCTGCTAAGGTTGAGTGCTGCTTAAGTCACAGAAATTAGTGAGGAGTTAATTTTGTTCACAAGGAAATGTGCAAGGCAAAGTACTGCTCTAAGCACTTGATGGTGATGGATCCATCTGCTTTTACCATCACTCTGCCGAAGTGAGCAGATTCTAAAGCTCATGAGTCTGACTCTTCTAGTACTAAATGACAAGATGTTTGAACCACCTTATGGTGCAAACTCAGAGGGGATACACTTGCTCTCTTGACATTCATTCTCTAACCCAAATTACCTTTTCTTTCTCTTGCAGGGCCCACATAATGGTCATTCAGTTATGAATGCATTTTGGCAATAGTGTGAGAGCTCTTCCTTTGATGTCTGTCAAGGGACTGTGTCAGTAGCAAGAAGGACACATCCTTTGCTGGTGTAACTTGACATATACCCAAAGAAATCACCTAGTACATTAGCTCATCACTTTTACCAAAAGAAACAGAAAAAAAATGAATTTTTGCTTTTAGTGGGTAGCTGAAGCAGATAGTATCCTTGGAAAGGAAACATAAACCTCTGTTTTTGTGCTTCTTGGAATTCTGTTTTTTCCTTAGCATCTCAGATTAAAGAAAAGAGCATGTTAGTAAACATCACTTGCATAGTTTGGTAAGGTCAACAGCAATTAAAACATGAAGTCATAGATTACCAGAGAATTAGTGTGTCTTTCTTCCCACCTGAATTATAATGTGATTTGACAGTTAAAGACAGATTTGTTGTTAAGTCTGAAATTCATGGTTGAATAAAGATTGAATATAAAGACGGAACATGTTTTCAAGCATGTATAAAAGCAAACCTTTGAATTCCTACTCTGTGCTCTCAGATGCCTAACAAAGAGTAGGAGCTGGAAAGAATATAGAGAGGTAGAGTGATTGACTTAGAGGGATTTGTTCAAGGAGAATGTTGATAACTTAGCCTGACAACTTAGCAGGATAAAGTAACAGTCTTCGAATACTTGAACAAGATAGACATGAAAATATGCAAGGGATTATTAAGGCTGACAAAAAGGATATCAAAATCACCATGACAGACAGTAGACAATAGCACTGCATTTTGTACACAAACACCTTCATAATGAATTAAATCTTATGATATCAACACGAGAAGCAAAAATAGAAAGATGCCCCTCTTTCTGTGTGAGGGCAGCTTAAAAAGTTACATGCAATTCCATAATTATTTAAGATCATTCAGCATATCTTTAGACAATTCAGGTTGAATTTAGTTTTTGTTGTTGTTGTTGTTTGTTGGGTTTTTTCTTTTTTTTTTTTTTTTTAAGAGTACCATACCTGAAGTAACAGAAAGAAAACAGTCAAAAGAATTCCAGGAAATATTTTTCTAATATAACATCTATTATTCTGAGCAATAATCTTTACAGGGAAAGGGTATGAATCCCAGCATTGAAGGATATATTGCAGAAAGCCATCTTGTGCTGACATTGGCGTTGACTACCTGATTTACTGTAGGGCTTCTTTTTTTCTCCTATCTCAAATATCTATTATTTTAAATTAAACAATCTTACAAGATTCATGAAATTTACCTTGTAAAAAGAGAAACTTTGAGCAAGACTATAAATGTACCTTAGTTTTTACAACATCAAGATGCCTTGATTTACTGCAGCATCTCTGCAACCCTATACAGTTGTGCTTGTCATTCAAGTCTGTCCATTGTAATACATAAAAACCATTTTATTTTTCTTCCTTCGGTGTGTATGAAATGAATAATTTATAATAACCCAAGATGAATCCTGGAATTTTTTAATGTATATTTTGTTATTTTTGTTAAGCTTGGCTTAAGTCCTGTAGTGTCCAGTCTCAGGGCTGTGTAGAGAATTTTCCCAAAGTCTGGTTTGTCTGCATGAGTACTATGCATGAGTGCATTTGTGTGACAAAGTTCTGGTAGTGGGTGGGCTGCATGGGTGGCTTCTGTGAAAAGCTGCTAGAAGCTTCTCCCATGTTAGATTGGGGTGGTTCCAGGCATCTCTAAGATGGACCAGCCCCTGGCCAAGGCTGAGCCCATCACTGACAGTGGTAGCATCTCTGAGAAAGGGGGCAATACTTCTGCACAACAGCAGCTGGATGAGAGGAGTGAGAATATGTGAGAGAAGCAGCTCTGCAGATACCAAGGGTTGGACTAGATGACCTTTAAAAGGTCTCTTCCAACTCAAACTATTTTATGACTCTATGATTCTATGAGCTGCAGCTCAGGGGAAGGACTCCCATTGGAAAAATTAGTGGAGGACTGTCTCCTGTAGGTGGTACACCAAAGTGGAGCAGGGGAAGTGCATGAGGAGTAAGGAGCAGCAGAGACAACCTGTGATGAACTGACTGACCCCATTCTCCATCCTCTGTTGCCTGGGGGAGGAGGCAGAGAAATCTGGAGTGAAATTGAGCCCAGGAAGAAGGGAGAGGTCAGGGGAAGATGTTTTAGGGTTTCTTATCCTACTCTAATTTGATTGGCAACTGTTGACTGATCTCTCTATCCTAATCTTGACCTATGGGCTTTTTGTCATATTTTCTCCCCATGACTGATTGAGGAGTGGAGTGATAGAGTGGCTTGGTGGGGCACCTGTCAGCTGGGCAGGGTCAAACCAAACACCACAGCTTCCTTTAAGTATTGAAAAGCCACAGTAACTCTCAGTCTTTCTAGTCAGAGGGTGTTCCATCCCTCTGATCATTTTTGTGGCTTTTCCCTGGACCTGGTCTAACAGATCAATGTCTTTCTTGTGTTGGGGGCCCCAGAGCTGGATTCAGTACTCCAGCTGAGGTCTCATGAGGACAGAGTAGAGGGGCAGAATCACCCCCCTTGGCCTGCTATTTGTGTTTCTTTTTATGCAGCCCATGATCTGGTTGGCTTTCTAGGCTGCAAGTGCACATTGCTGGTTTGTATCTAGTATTTCATCCCCAGTATCTGGCAGACCTGGGCTGAAGATCTCCTGGGGGACCCCTGAAAGGGCCCAGCAGGGTGTTCATTCCTTGTTGAGGATTCCCACCTGCCATTGTTCCCCTGTGCTTGTCTTGGCTTGTTGAAATGGATTGTTTCTGGGTTGATGGCTCCTGTGGTGGACCTGGAAGTAGCTGGGGCAGGATATTGTTTAGGCTCTCCCCACCTTTCCCACTGCCTCTTTGTGCTCATTTGTGAATGTGCAGATGAGCTTTTATCACCTCACCATCTCATTTTACACCATGAGTATACCCATAAAAGTGTTTTTGTTTAGTCATTTGGATGGATAGCAGAAAGAAGAAGGAATTTAAGGACTGTCTGGACAAGCACAACCTAAGGTCTAATTCTGCTTTCCTCAGTGATCTTGGAATATTGAATCAGTCTTCAATAATCAGAGTTCTCAGTTTAAAAAAGAATTATGAGAAGACATACTGGAATCCCAGTTTGATTCTGAAGATAAGCACATACAAATCTGGATGATATTCAAATATCAGAACAATAGAGTCAAGGTAAGTTCCAACTGTCAAAGTACTGGTCAAGTCAAGATCGAGTTCCAACACCAAATACTCTGAAGATTGTTATTGATATTGTGATAGCCTTCAGAATTTCATATTTTCTGGTACTTGCTAGGGTTTTTTTTCCAGTATTTTTAGCTAACAAGGAGTTTTAGCTATGTCTCAGAAAACTATTCATAGCAATAGAGAAACACACTCAATAATAAAAAAACACTGTCTTTTCCCATAGCATGCCTTGCAACTATAAATATTCTCTCTTTCTTACAAATTTCTGCAAGCTAAAAGTGTGCAACACAAAGAGCCAAGGGACCTGCAAGATACTATTAATTGAGGTGTATAACCTCACTGTTCCTTTGTCCATTTATTTCCTTAAATAACAGGCTTGACTTACAAGGAAACGAAAAAAGATGCCACAGCTAACCCCAACAACACATCTTGTTCTGTAGCTAAGTTACTGAACATCAATCATTTAACAACCTACTGTAAAATTCAGTCTAGGTATAATTGTGTTTTTTCACTTGCTTTCAGTTAAAAAATATTCCATTGTTTGGTTAATGCATGACCACTCAAATAAAAAAAACCAAACAACTCTCCACTATTTAAATCTACTATGAAGCAACATAGTCTCTGGACATGAAATAACCATCCATAATGATTTACCCTTGAAGATACATTTCTCGGTAGATACCCTAATGCTTTTAAAATGTACTTTACCTATTAATAGTACAGAAGTATTTAAATGTACTTTACCTATTAATTGTACAGAAGTATTTTATTCCAAATGATCCTTTTGCTCTTCCTTGCCCCAGAGAAGGGACTGCTGTTAGTTTCAAACATGCTTTTCCCTCATGCAAAACATTCAAACAATTCTATAATTTATTATTAGTTTCAATTTTTTTTTTTTTAATTTCAGTTTAAATAGAATGTTGGTATCGAGTTTAAAGTTTTAGGTAAAAAAAAAAAATATATATAAAAAAAATATATATATTATTATATATTACACTTCCATCAGTCCCCTTGAAGCTTCTCCTTTTAACTTTAGACCAGGAAAAGCCTTTTTAGGCTGATAAATAACCAGTCTCTCTCTCTTGTGGGAGTTTTCGGGGCTCCTGAACACTCCCTACCAACCTTCAGCTGTTTGTGGAAGTCCTTCCTTCCTCACAAAGTCCGAGAAGGTAGCTCTGAGTCCCTTTCTCCTTTGTCCTGTGTCATTTCTGCTGTGTGATCTCTCCCTCTCGGTCTCATACCTTGGTTCTCTAGGCTGCTGTAGTATAGCTTATCAACGTACGTGTCCTCCAAGTCAGTTTTCGGCTGCCCCTGGTCATACCTTGGCAGGGCAACTCCTGAGCCCTTCTCTTGTGACCCGTCTCCAATTTCGCCTGGGATTCCTTTCCCTGGCTCCGAGCTGTTTTGTTACCAGCCTGTCCACTTGGCTTTGCTTCAATGCTGAGCCTTGCACCACTCACTCCCCCTAAACAGCGAGAGGGAAAAACAGCCCCCTTCTGCAGCCTGGCTGCAAAGGGGGGTGAAGAAGAGGGCCAGGCCACAAGGCCTGCCTCTCTCTCTCTCTCCCCCACTTACCAGTTGTTTGTGAGTCGTCCCTCACAAGCATACGCTCACTCCAAGGCTGTTTCTAACTCTGGCCTAGGCAGAGTTAGGGGGGCCGCAGGGCTCCCCTCTCCCCTCCAGACAGGGGAAGAAGGAGCCCAGCCACCCCCTGGCCTTCTCCACCTACACGCAGCAGACACCAACAGAAACTGCCAACAGCTTCTGGTGCTGTGTATATATGATTTTGAGCAGAAGTGAACAAGACGAGTGGTGACTGGCTCTCCAGGGAACACTGCCCTGGCACCCAATCACCTCTGAGCCCCCGACTCTCAGGGGGGGCCAATCTTAAACCATGACAACTCTCATCAAAGGCAACCTCCAGTCGAACTTCCTCCACCATTTTTTCAACAGTAGAACTCTAAAAATGCATTGTTAAAAAGAGAGGGGGAAAAAAGGAGAAAAATATTTCTTCTTTGTAGCTTACAGCTTTTAATGCTCTGTGTTTAGACTGCTGGCAAAAAAGACAGTGTTATAAGCTCTGGAGGATGTATTTGCTGTCCATGTGCACATTTGTTCATTAAAGATGAAACTGAAATAACATATCACGAGATGTACTTAATTTGATAGTGTAAACCAGTTGAGAAACCACTTTAAGATCTCCATTATACATATATCTCAATTGTAAAGTCTCTATCCAATCCCAACTCATCCTGGGAAATGCATATAATAAATGTTAATTATAACAGGATGGTTAAACTTCCACAGTGAGGAGATACCCGTTATTCCCAAAGTGACAATCAGCTGTAGTTATCTTTAATCACAAACAGGAGAGGTTTTTATCTGCTTCTTGTACAAATGTACCGGCTAGCTCTAGCAATGGGCCAAAGATTCTATTTCCTGTGTGCCCATCTCATTGTATTGGACACACCTCTTAAAATTACACAGTATTAAAAGCTGAAGGCCTCATTGAGGTCTTAGATCTAAACTGAGAGAGAGTAGGTTTTGATTATATATTAGGAAGAAATTCATTACTGTGAGAGTAGTGGGGCACTGGAACAGGATGCCAGAGAAGTTGTGGATGTCCTATCCCTGGAATCATTCAAGGCCAGGGTGGACAGGGCTTGGACCAACCTGGTCTAGTGGAAGGTGTCTGTGCCCATAGCAAGGGGTTGGAACTAGATGATATTTAAGGTCCCTTCCAATGTAAGACATTCTGTGATTCTATGATAATACAAGTTAAAGTGACATCAGATACCCAGATAAGAATTTTGTTATCTCTTAAATGTGCACAATCTTTCCAGAAGACATCTTTAGGTATTACTTGTGGAGACTCGTTTATGCCTTTCTCTTTCTGTGGTATAAAGGAGAGAATAGAGGAGATCAGGAACAGGTAAATCTAAAATCCTTTAGCTTGGTATATCAGCCCTCATTAATTAGAATACTGCTTTTATAAGCCGTTCTACTGAGACATTTTTTCACTTTGAAGCCAAATGAAACATTCCACACATTTTTTTGAACCAGCTAAGATAAAAGAAATATATTCTAAGTCTATCACTATCCAGCTCAGGACACCTCCATCTCAGCTAAACTTTGAATGTTATCACTGAAAAGCTTATTCTTCTAAGAGTTACATCTTTTTAATTGATTTTACTGTATTTCACATCTATGTATTTTTCAGTTCTTTTCAAGCTCCCTCATTTTCTTTTCCTATTATCCCTTCATTCTTTAGGTCTCTTTGTTACCCCACATATAGTTGAGAATAGTAAAGACACTTATCTCCAAATTTTTGCTCTTCCATTGGTATGTAATCAAATGGTACTGAGAGATCTTCTTATTACTATTTCATACTGCTCGTTGCTTTGAGACTAATTTCTTCTCTCATGGAACTTCAATCAATCCATCAGCAATCCCATCTCTTTAGATTTAGATCAAATGTTGAGGATTTGTTATAAACAAGAATTAAAATCTGGAAGTATTCATTACAAAGATCATTTTGTGAAAATTGTACTGGGACTTTTAGGTAGTATGTAACCTCAAATGACACAACAGACCACATTCAAAGCTGATCTTATTTTGGGTACAATTCTGCTAAACTAAATTTAGCTGAACCTGTTTATACAAGAACTCAATCTAATCTGAAGCTGAAATGTGAACATGAAAATGTATCGGATAAAGCACTGCTGTCCTGTTAACGAAGTTTGATGGCAACAATTCATTTAATGTTCTAGATACACACCACAGATGTTGCCAAAGGCAAATCTAATTAGCTATGTGAAGAATTCCTATAGATCTATTCTGTTACTGAAATGTAATAAATGAGAGTAGATCTATGTCAATTTGTTATATTAACTTTTAAGTTGGCTACAGAATGTTGCATTCAGAAGTAAAAAAAATCCAACAGCTGTGGATGTCTGTAGAATAATAAATGCCTCATTTTCTGTACCAGGTCATTACTGACATCTTTATTAGCTATTCTGTATATTTGAATTGAGTTATCTTCTGTGTATTTTATGCATATTTTAGTCTGAAAAATGCAAAAAAGAATAGAGACATATATAAGCTTTGTAGACACCACACAGTCATTTGACCATATCTGATTACCCCATGCAATTAATTAAAACTAAATACTGGCTCATATTTGTCACTTATCAGAAGTTCGTTTGAATAACAAAGGGGATGAAATACAAAACTGCATCATGACATAGAATGGGCATAGAATGGGCATTAGGGCCATATTAGGTCATGGCTGCTTGAAGGGTATTTAAAATGCAGAAGAATTTGAATGAATAATAAAGTATTTTTGGAAGCTGATGTTACAAATGAAGATAATTGTTCTAAAAAAGCAAACCCACAAATTCCATAGACATTAGTGTAAAACTCGAGCTTCAGAAAATTTGAATTTGTTTCTGGGGATAACATTTTTTAATGAATGAATACTTTCCAAATAGTTTTTAAGAAGCAGGCACACAACAAACAGTGGCAGACCTCCAACAAGGCATGAAATGTGTGTGTCTCTGTTGACTTAAAAAATGAATGGGCTTACAGCATTGCTTGAAGCATATTATGGACAAATTCAGCTTTTGAGGTCAAAACCTGAAGTATTCTGGCCAAAAAGAAAATCAATCTATTCTGTAGAAATGGCTCGTGACTACGTGTATACTGCAAAGATGTTTAGAAAAAGAGAAAAACAAGACATACAGCTTGTATGTCATTTTATCCTCTGCCTGTCTGAAAAAATGGTACCTCTCTGGTTGTAAATGTTGGGAATTTTGTGGAAGTAGAGAAATGATAACTGCACTATTTGAGCTTCTTGAATGTTCCTCTAAAGAAATACTAGATTTTTTATTTCATAGAATAATAGAATGGCTTGGGTTGGAAGGGACCTTAAAGATCATCTAGTTACAATTTGCCTTCCAGGGAGGCCATGATCAGGTTGTTCAGGGCCTCATCCAACCTGGCCTTGAACACTTCCAGGGATGGGGCATTCACCGCTTCTCTGGGCAACCTATTGCATTGCCTCACCACCCTCTGAGTAAAGGATGTCTTCCTAACATCATCTAATCAAAATCTTCCCCCTTTTAATTTAAAACCATTGTCCCTTGCCCTGTCACTCTCTGCCTGTATAAAACATAACTCTCCATTCTTTCTATAAGTGCCCTTAAGGCACTGGAAGGCCTCATTGAGGTCTACCTGAAGCCTTCTCTTCTCAGTTTCCATTGTCAGTTGTTTGAATGACAAACATAAATACAGATCAGGCATGTTGTGATAGCTATAAGGGTAAGTGGTACCAATATATTGTCCAAACCAGATAATTTTGGTGTCTCTTTGTCTGTATAAATACACATGTATGTACATGTCTGTCTATCTCTTTATCTATCTATCTACCTACCTATCTATCTATCTTTCTTGTTTCATTATAGGTACCGCAGAAGAGTTATGCCTAATTACTTTGTCCAAACTAAAGCAGAAGATTGGTATTTATCTTTCCTTATGTAGTTTTCAGAAGCAGGAAACAATGTGTTTCTGTAAATTGTTGTGTCCACAGTGGTCCAGGGTTGAAGTTACCTTTTTATATTTGGCTGGTACAACTCTTTAGATAAAATGGAATCTTTTCTCCTCTAAAATGGTCTCAGCTGACTCCTCCACTCGGTCTACTAGACAGAGCAAAGAGTACTCTTTCTTTCATCTCTGCTGGAATCACTAAAATTCTTTTAACTTATTTAGTGTACAGAGATGCCTCTTGTTCATAGGGTTCTGTTACTCTGGAAAACTGTAGGTGTATAGGTATTTACTGCTCCTTTTCTTAAAAGATTCTTAAATAAAATTACTGGTTTTATAGATATACTTCTTCTTGTCTTGAACTGCCTCACATTGCAGGTCTACTCCTTCCCCAGTGTTTTTGTTTTATCTCAGTAGAATGTTTCATATATCTGAACTGTGTGTTTGTGCACATGAATTTTCTCAGAATTTCTAACTAATTTAGTGAAAAGAAATGATATTTTGAATTGTATGTATTTCAAAACAGAGATTTATAATCACCTTATTATACATATGCATTCATCCTTCTTTACTCAAACAACACACAACAGTTAAATTGTGAAAGGAAGAGTTTAAAACCATTTAACACAATTCTGCCTTCTGTTAGACATAAAAAAGCAGTTTTCATATGAGACATAGCACACTATTGCAGTTATTTGATTTATGAGCTTCTTTGTCTTAGACCTTTCTTCCATGGTAACAAAAGTAAATGAGTTTATGTTTATTTTGAATGTATTAATCTGCTTTAATTACTTGAAATAAAATAATAATGGCAATTTGCACCGAATAATACTGCAGGCATTAGTTGCCACTTTGATTTCGGTTGAGAAATTAATGTTGCATATGAAGTCTGGGAGGAACCATATTTGAGAATTCAGTTTTTTCAATCCACTTGTTTCATGAACACAAACACACACATATGATCCCCTTAGACATCAATAATTTTAAATTAAATGTTTTCCTTATTGGCACCCTGCTGACTTTTAGTCTCCGCTACCCCTAAATGAAATGTCAAAATATAGCTAAGTCTCTGTAGTTTAATCAGGTACCAAATAATCAAAATTTAAAGATTATATTAAAAAAGTTATAAAATTTTATTTAAATCTTATCATTCAAAGACATTTAACAAAGTACTGAAAAGAATTTCACATGCTGCCACAGACATTATAATTATCTAGGGTTTCTGTATAAAATGTCAGTAGATGACCATTTCTTGTAATTCAGAAAGATTCTAATTTGTGAATTAAAATAATGTTTTTCATCTGTGTCATGGTTTGAGATAGTCCCCAAATCCAATTCCCTAGTTCCATCCCCCCTCCCACATCTCAACCTAATGTGAGATGGGCTTTTCCAGACAAAACACACCAGACTCAAAGTGGGGGAAAGGGAATATATTACAATGACTGTACAAATAAATACCATATCACATTATACACACGATCACAAACTATCTCTACCATGACATATAGTATTTACAGTGGATCAGGTCTCCTCTCCCCTCCAAATAAAAGTCCAGGAGGGAAAGAAGGACAGATCCCTTCCAGTCCTTAAGCAGCAGCTCCTCTTCTGTCCTCCATGCAGCAGTAACTGGGTTGTTGTAGCTGGATCTCTGTTCAACATACACAAGGGGGTCTCCAAGCCCCTCGGCTCTCCTTCGGTCCAAGCGAAGGCCTCACCTGTGGACTGCCAGCAGGGACAAGACTCGCATCACCACAGGCATATCACGAAATGCAGGGGCATCTTCGTGAAAGTCCCTTCCTCAGGGGATTCAAGTTCCCGTTTGCAGAGCTCCGTGCTCTGTCTCTCAGGCTGCCACCGCGGCAGCAGTGCAAGGGGGGGGAGCCAAGGTCAACTCCCCCCGCATTCCATCTGGCCATCCCGGTCCAGCTCCGGGACGCCCTGAGCTTCTCAGCTCCTCTCTCTCTCGTGCTGCATACTCCAAGGCTCCTCTAAAATAGGAGTCCATGTCCCTCTTCTCCAAGAGGGTCTCCAAGGGAGTTTTGGGGGATCTGGTACAGTCTCACCCCAAACTCTGTCAATCAGCTGCTCTCTTCTTCTCCTCCCTTTCCAGGAGTCTTCTCTCCGGTGCTGCATGTTGTTTCTGCTGCTCCTTCAGTTCAAGTCCTTATGTCTGGCTCTCTGCCACCGTTTCTCTGGTCAGTCCCGGCTGCTGCTCTGTGCCCATGGAGAAAAAACATTCTCCCGGCATAACTACAGGCACCCAGCCCAGCTTTATGCTGTTCCAGGTCCCTGCAGCCCCCCAGCCAGGGGCTGGGAGGGGGCCAGAGGCCCCAAGGGGCACAGAGCCCCTTCCTCGTGGCTCACAACATGGCCACCACTTCTACAACCCAAAACTACAACTCTTCTCTTCCGGTCTGGTTGTGATATGTTTACATTTCTGCAGGAGCGCCCATTGGGCAGAACTTCAAAACTTCTAGGGGTTTCCACCCCTTGGGGTCTACCACTTCTCTTAGCCTCTGGGGGAAAACAAGGTCCAAACCATGACAATCTGGAATGATCTATCTAGTATTTTTTGTCCTTGAAATTATAAATCACATTTTATGAATAATTGACTGAAATGGTATATTGAAGTAGGCAAGTGACTTTATAGAGGAAATTTTGGTGAATTGTATTATTTTTCCAATGCATTCCAGTCTTGTTAAATGCTGAAAAATCTTACTTATGAAGAAATAACAGTGAAAGCACTAAATAAATTTAGTGAAGTTTTTCTGGTCTAATTATTTTTCAAAGTCTCTACCTGTAGCAAATTAAGCTATGAACAGGCTTAATATGCACTTCAAGGGCCTGTAAGACGCAGCATTTTCCCATCCTTCACAGAAAGTGTATGTGAAGTTTAGGAATCAAAATTTCAAAAAAAATTTGTTCAGCACACAAAGATTAAAAAGTTTCTGCATATTCGTCATGGTTGGTGAATTGTTCTCTTGAGAGGTGATGTGTTATTCCAAGTGCTAACTTAACTAATAAATGTATCACATACATTTCACACATATTTTAGTGATTGTGCTGAGAAGTGGTGAGGCTAGTTAAAATTCTACTGCACCTCACAGAGAAGAAATAACTTTAGTATTACTCAGTCCTCCCACTTCTTGCAATAAATGGATTAAAAGCATTGAGAAACTGTAAATTAGTCACACAGTCACATGATATTGCTAAAGTATATTATTAATTTCAGAAAAACTATTTTCAAAATGAAATATTGGAATCTCTTGTTTATCCTGATTTTGTATCAATATAAAAGAGGAAGCTAGTAGATAATTTAGTGATATCCACCATTTAATTTAGAAAGAAGGTTCAACACTCATGCCAAGAACTACCCTCGTGCAGACAGATATATAAAGAAGGAGAGTCATATATTTTGAACACTTTCTTTAAGATGTGATTTTCTTTTCAGTAAGAAATCAGATATTACTTGTCTGAAAGTATTATAAATATGCAATAGTTTGCAGTAATCTGCTCTGCCTACTTTGAAGCTTTCTTCCCGCACCATTCTGACAAACATTAAAATTGGCAGTCTTGCCAGTTTGGACTTAGCACAGTAGAAAAATACTCTTTGTGATCATTATGTTCTGAACTGTCTGAACTACATTCTTAACAACAGTTTACAGACTCAGACTATTTGATTTTCTTCCAGATCTGTGACTAATAGATTTTTGATTTTGGGCAGTATATGGTTAGTATTCCTGTTCAATCTCCTCTATAGCCTCAGTTTATGTGTCTTATTTAAATTATATTTAACAAAATTGATCATTCAGAAGATTGATTATGGTGATTCTTTGATTTTAGAATGAAAATACCAGTGACATCTCTGCGCTGTAAAGGAACCTACAGTGTGCTGAGAACACACCCAACAGATACCACTTGGACTTTGAGCAGGGTCGAGCCTTGTCTCCTTTCTGCATATGAATTGCTACAGATTTATTAAGGTATTATTTATAAATCTCTCAATGAGTGTCATTTCTTAGGGATCTTTCAGATCTAGTGAGATTTGGAGCCTCTACTATTTAGTAGCAGCAGAGAGGGAAGAAGGGCTGTGAGTGACTGAGTAAGCTGCTCCTTATGCTTGAACCTACAAATTACACAGAATTCTCCTTTTAGGCATTAAAAGAGATTTTGTGCATCTTGCCCTTAGTGACATTCCCAAGGCTGTGAAGAACGTGTGGTGAGGAAAAGCTCAACCCAGCTCAGCTAATTCCTTCTCCTCAGGCCAGATCCTTTCTTCATGTTTCCAGTGTTAATGCAACAGTAATTGCCTGCTGGAGGATGTTTGCACTGATGCAAATATCTTTATCTCTTTCCCCCCCTCTGTTCTTTGTATTAGTCAAAAAGACTGAAAATGACTGTACCAGTTAAACTCATCTATGTTGAGATGGAAAGACTAATGTTTGCTGGCTACTGGATGCACGCCATTAGCAAATAGAGCTCCATCCTCTAATATCTCAGTATCAAACATATATGGCTTCAGCAAGCATAAGTTTTCATTAGTAACCCTATATGCCTTCTCTTTGCAACACTTTCACTCTTATCGCTCTTATCCATGCTTTTCTTGCCCCCCTCCCTGATGTATATATGCACATTCCTAGGAACATCCCGGAATTTTGACTGAGGCAGTTTTAAATTTATCTGGACCTAAGCAGTGTCAACAATTTGAAATAAGAAAAACAGAGAAAGTATGCATCAAGAAACACACTTCTGAATTGCATACAGTTTTCAACAGATGGGAAAATGGACAGAAAAATGAAGCATGAAATTTGATGACACTGAGTGGAAGGAAATATTTTGGTTTTATTGTCAGTTCCTCATGGTACTTAACAGAAGAGGAAGAGGTCTAAAAATAAACTATAGAAAATTTGTAAGAAAGAATGACTTGAATCAGGCTTGTTCTAGAAAAATAAATAAATAAGACCATTAAAGAAGATGGGTGCAGTCATCAGAAAAACTCTGACATTAACTTTTATGAAGCAGTTAAAATTCTCACTGCAGCTCCAGATTTGCATGTGAACTATGACCAATCATTCACTCTGAAAACAGTATGAGATAAATTTACAATTTATCTTGTGTTCTGTATGGCTCAATACAAATGAATCAAACAATATGTAATAAATTTCATGGACTGTTAAGTTTTAGGGCTGGTGGTGTAAATCACAGGTGGGATCGTGTCACAGAGAGTGTGCTATTGGGTTGATGAAGCAGTAAAGTACAGAGCCAGATCTTGTTCTGAGAAGCCAGGCTTCAGTGTAGTGAAAAACACAACAGAGGTATAAAGAATTGTGGAAAAAATAAAAGCTTATTGTCTTAAAGAAACACATAAATAACAGCCATGAAACCACCTGCTTAACCCACCTGGAGAGAGACTGAAGAGCTTCATCAGTGAGCTCCATTCAGTGACTAAAAAGGCTGAGAGACAATTTCTCCAGTAACAGTCCAGAAGTATAGCTATTATGATTTCTTCCAAGCTCAACTAGTTCTGTCAGCTGAAAGCAGAAGTATTTTATTCTCTGGTTTTGAAACAGTTATAGATTTTGATTTCATGGCAATATTTGCTCTGTATTTTACTCACGATCAGAAGATTAGGCTTATGATGAAGCAGAATGAGTCTCCTGTTTGCTTATATTTACATGAGGTTCTGAAATAATGCACATTCCACAGTAAACTTCGAGTTTCTAATTGGATACTGATTCTGTGGATATCATTTGCGTGAATTTCATTATGATTTTTCTTCTTAACATAATCTTTTCTGTACACATATACATAAAGTATCCACCTTAATTTCTTGTTTTGGATTTACTCAGTTTTCTTTCCACTTTAGATGTGCCTTCTAGAAATCATCTGTTTGTGGAAGAGTCTATCCTTGACACATATGTGTTTTTAGATGCTGAAAATAAAGTAAACATCATTATAATAAACATCATATAAAAAGCCTTTGCACATAACACCTTCCAAATATTCACTTCAGACAAAGTATGTGAGGGATTTGGTGATTTTTTGGGGGGATGGGGCAAGGTAGTAGAGAGAGTTGGATTAAAATGAGAGAGTAGTAAAATTTTAAATTTTACATGAGTAATTTTGACATGTAATGAAGAATATTTCTGTTTCAAGATACAGCTGTGGGATGTACGTCATTAATAATCTGTTTATGCTGCACTATGAGATTTGTTGTACAGTACTGAATGAGTACTGCTTTATAAGATTAAGCTTTTGAGAGAGAGAGGACAAATGACTCCTTAGATCTAACTAGTGACATGAGACCTGTGTAGACCAATCATGAAAGACTGTTGGTAGCCTTCAAAAGCAAAAAGTTCACAATCACCCAGCCCTTGCACAGAAACAGTGGCTCATAGAAGAAGGTGGTGTTTGTGAAACACCTTGACCCAAATGTTAAATTTTGGTCTTTTTCTGCATATCTCTAAGGAAAGTAACTTCACCTGGAGGACTAATGGCCCCATAAGCACAGTAAAAACCAAGTGCAACATTGGAAAGAAGGGACTCGAGATGATAACTAAGTTTCAAAAGCTCACTTCTGATTACGCTGGACCAGTAGTTGTTAAGAATTAAGTTCAAACACTTCAGAAAGAGTGAATAAAATTAATTCTATGGAACAAAACCCAAGAAAAATCATGAACAATGAAAGAGGACGGAAAAGAGCATTAAAAAAAAGTAAAAAGAGAGGAGATGAAATAGGTATTTTAATATTTATACCCAAAGTCTTACCAAATATCTTTCTTTGGTCACCCAGCAATAAATCCACTGACCACTGTCTTTGTATAAAAACAAATCAGCGGCTGTGCTTCTCTATCATTAGAGAGCTCTCTCTGATGTTCTCAGAAGCAACTCATTTAGCCTGCCTTGAGTAAATGTCTTATTAATAATCTTCTTTGTTTTTGTGGGTTGGTTCATTAAGTTCATGCATGCATAAAGTTGCTGTTGCTGCAGATAAGTGCAAAGCCTTTATAAACCTAGGCTTTTCAAATTCTTAAAACATTTAATAATTCTGGAAAATGCTACATGTTTCTAAAATCTTACCTCAACCAAGGCATTTTATTAGTCTTTTGGTTTTTTCTCTTTCAGAACATGCATTTAGACTTTTCAAATTTTTCTGTTTGAAATTAACTCTTTCCTGTGAAGACATCTTTTCTAGTAAATGTCTCTCTCTGCTCTTTCCCCACCTATTTTTATTTGCACCATATGTCCTTGCAGATGGAAGCTAGGATACCAGGGTTCTGGGCATGGCTGTGCAAGTCTCTGTTTGCTTTCTTTGAACAGCATGCAGAAAATAAAGCAGCTGTAATTATATAACCAAAAAAAATTTAAAAGGCTTTATTATTTTCTGCATTGCAAAATTGAATCAAAATGTTTTTTTTCTCTTCAGAAATGTTCCATCTGACACAATAAAACACTTCTGAAAAGAAAACAAGGACTGTGAGAAAATTACTCTCCTGAGAGAGGGCTCTATCTGTAGGGACATCCTGGGAAAGTGCTTTCAGTCCCTCCTGCAGAGTCTGTCAGACTCCAGATAAATTGTTAGATATTTGCTAGTGCATCGGCTGGAATCCATCAACAAGGCAAATGGCCTAACTGCCAGGCTGGAATAATTTTTGCAGTCTGTCATAATGACTATTTAAGTATTTTTATCAAAGAGGAAACCTACAAGCAGAAACTGTGAAAGCTCTGCATCAGAATAGCTAAGTAGTTAGCAATTAAGATATTCATGCAAAAAGTTAAGTGCATGCGTTCAAATTCTGGTCCTGTATCAAGCAGAGGCTTTGAACTTTTTTATCCCCCATGTGAATTTCTATTCAACAAACTATCCCATTTTTATAATGAGACTACATACTTTCCATTTGCTCCATTCCAGTCTCTACAAAGTTGAAGTATTGGCTTGTATGTGCTCATGGTCGGGGTGGAATTTGGTACAAGTCCAGGTAACTAGAAAAAACCCCCTTCATATTATAGCTATAGTTATACTATCTGGCATTTATGAATTTAACTGATTGTGTATGCTTTGAAGAGAAGACAGTTATTACCAACTCACACTCTTAGATAGATATGCTCTGGTAATTTTAGCTGAACAAGAGATGGTTAATTTATTTCTGCTGGAAGAAATTGTTATTTCATTGTGTTCCTGGCAGATTACATCTGAGTTCTTCCTCAGCAACATATAAGAGGAAGACTAGCAACAACTTATCCCTCTCACTCTGCCCACAGAAAGAGCATGAAGACTGTGATAGCCCATTTTATTCAATATGTAGATTGTTCAATTATTAAAATATTATTTTATTCAATTCATAATATATCATTCCATTATTCAATTTTTATCATATTCAATTTCCCACTGTATTTCTAATATGAGTCTGAAGAGACCAAGCCACACAGAAATCCCAATATTGGACTGGAACTCATTAAATATATTATTTGAAATATATATAAATATACATAGCAGAGATTACTTTCAAACTTCACATTACTTTTCTGTATAGCAATTCATCCTCTTATCCCTTCTGAATGGGAATTTTTCGTAAAAGTTTCAAAACTGTCTGAGGTATGTGAAGATTTAAATTGCATTGCTACTGATTTTAAATGCAATTTCAGCTCGTAATTCACTGAAATGATATTCATAAAAAAGCTACAATTTTTTCCATGTATTTGTGACTTGTATTTTACTACAAAAAGAAAAAGAAATTTAATGAGGCTTGTAGTTTAAAATAAAAAAATAAAGTCCTTTAGCACCTGAGAATTTGTATGACAGTGCTGGATATCATTATTTCAGCCATTCTTGCTATTTTTGCTTTTCAATCCTCATGTTCATTTAATGCAGTAGGAGTATGAGAAAAAAAGTTGTGTTCTGATTTTCTAATTTACCAGTTCACCAGTGCAGACTTCATAGACTGACTGCCTTCAAAGTAATGGAGTGGAATTCAATATATATTGTATCTTCTTTTAAAAGGAATATAAATAGCATGAAAACTGTATTTTGCTGTTTTCTGATCCTTGGATTTCAAAATCCTGCACACTAGGATAGATGGCATCAATTCACACAAGTAATGTAGCTCCTTATGTACTGTTTCAGAAGAAATATACAGCTGGCATCCATCTCCTTCTGAATTTAAAACTAGGTAAAGTGATTTTTACAAAGAGTATGAACAAATGTAGGGTAAACAAGTACAGAGAAGCACCTTGCAACAGTGCACAGTGAGGTGACCAAGCTGGCTCTGCATAACTACATGGCCAGCTCACCTGAATTGTCTGTGCCTTCTTGCAGGTCTTTTGTTTTAGTTTTAGGTTTTTTTTATGGTTGGACTCAAGGGTCTGAAAGGTCTTTTCCAACCTAAATGATTCTATGATACAAGAGGTATATGCCATCTCCATTTTGTCTCAGGGGAGAAAAGACTCAGGCTTGGTTGATGTCTGTCTTGTAACACTTTTTTGTTTCAGTGTTTCTGGAAACTAGATGTGCTTATTTTATACAAGTACTTTTCTCTTGCCCAGATGACTTTGTTTCTTCATTATTTCCAAAGGTTCTAATACTGTGAAGTTCAGTTTTTTGTCTTCCTGCACCTTTACTTCTCAGAAAACAATGGGATTTTTTAAGAGAATCTTCTGGTTTTAGGATGGAATGAAGGATGCTTACCGGATTGAAGCATCCACTTTGAAGAAAAAAACAATCAAAATAAATACATTTGGTGGTAAATTTCCTCCTTATTTTCCAAAACTTTGGATGAGCATTCTTTACCTCTGATTCACAAAATGGCAATGAATGCTGTGAGTAGTGATGTTTTTCAAGTGTCTGTTGTCTTCTGAAAAAGTTTTTGGGTTTCTGAAATAGTAAGGTGTAGGTACTTGTAGTAAGTTTGTGATCAGAATTCCCCAAAGGAACACACATCCAAGTACTGTACTGTGAAGCAAGAAAGTTGTTAAATGTACATTTGAGGTTCTTAATCATCTGCAGTGACCTTGGCAATAATCACAATTCGTTGTAAATTTTTAATTCATTTGTAGTCTGGGATAAAGCTTTAATTAAAAGATGCAAGAAGAAGACTGATATAATTAGAAAAAATATTTTCAGGGTGATGGTGGGGTGGGAATAAGGGTATTTCTAAAAAGAGCAATATCATATGAAAAAAATGGAAACTCATCATTCATAATGGAGAAGAGTGAGGTCTAATACACTGAGACATGATTTATTTAATGGAATCTCCATTCCTTCAGTGATTTTAAATCAGATTTACCAGGAGAAGAAATATTATACTATAACACTGAAGTAACAAGTAAGAGATAATATTACACAGATTTCTATATCTCTATTGCCTTTCTAATGAGTAACCAAAGAAACAATGCTATTATTTTCAAAACACCATAGAAAAGAAAATGGAAAAACTTCACATTCTCCTTTTCTTACCCACATAAGAATCATAATTGCATCATCAGAAAAAATAAAATAAGGAGTGCTTTGTTTGCTTAGAAACTTGCTCTGTCTTCAGGAAATGATTCCATTAATTCAAGTGCCTACTAATTGCAGTAGGAGTGGCTTGTATTAACAGATCAGGATGATTTAGTCCTGCTTATTGAAATCTTCCCTATGACCTCTGATCCCACTCTTTTAAGCCTCAAAAATGTTTGTTTTAAAACTCTTCAGGTACAGAAAAAGCTTTTTCTGCTCAATAGCATCACTTTCAATGATGGTTGCAGTAGCAGAGGGTTAATAATAATCCCGTGTTACTCTGCAGTTCACTGGTTTGGCCTTCCTTCTCCTGGTTTATCTACCCTAAGACCAAATTATTACCTTGTAATGAAATGAAAAGCCACTATTATTGCTTAATGTAAGTACACTTGAAATTATCATTACTAGTGTGCTTGGTAAGGTTAAATCATGAGGTCTTTGATGCTAACTTCAAAAATTACATCTCTTATTTAACTAGAATAAATGAGATGGTTGCTTCTCTCTAATTAAAGACAAAATGTATCTATAGTACTTAGCAATTATCTGTCACTTAACACTGTATTACAGAAACATTTATTGTGCTCATTATATTATAATTACAATTACCTTACATTTACTGAGGGTCCAATCCTCAGAAACCTAAGCAGTCTGAACAAATGAATCATGTTTGTTTGAAACCTAAAGGGAACCTAAGTACCAAACTGAAGGTGAAGTTCATGTGTCTGTTAGATATTTCATCAACAGAGCCATTTAGTTCTTTGTCTATGTGGAGAATTAGGGTGATATTGTCAGCAGCTATAAGCATCCCCTAAGGCCCTGTTTGCAGGAACAGGTGCTTCCCCAAAAGTGAAGTGATCCCTGAATTTTGGGCTGTCAGTGTAGCAGAAAAACTGTATTTCCATTTCTTACCTCTTTTTCAGGAGTGGCAAGCAGTAACTGGTGAGCGGTGAAGAGAAAGGGAACTGCAGCTGGTTTTACTCTTGCAGGGAGCGAAAGCAGCACAGCATGGATGGGGCACCAGCTGAGCTGAAAGCTTAAGAGAAAGGAGAAGGGTTACCTTGGAGTGAACAGTGAGTGCTATTCTGACTAAAGAGAACATTTTCTAAAATGATCTCTCCTTTTTATTTTTTTTTTTTGTGTGAGAAAAGTGTTATTTCTTCTTCCTTCTTTCCTGACTTGTCTGTATTCACGTTCTTTCAATTTTGGCTCTAAACATTAGCACAATCATGCTTTGCTCACATGAATACTTCCTGGAAAACAGATTTAAAACTTAAAAGCCTGAATAATTACTATAAGATTTTTTTTTTATTTTATTTAATGGGGCATTTGATTGCACAATGTGGAGTTCATGCTGTGTTAGTTAGTTTCCTAACTCAGTGGAGAGAAAAAATTTAAGGCAAGCTAACTATCACTGTGCAAATTGTGAATATTCACAATCTACAAAACAAGAGCTTTAGTTTTTTAGTTCTTCAAGAAACCTGTGAAAAATTCAATGTCCTTATTCCCCAACACATACAGAAAAAAGATAATTGCTATGAATTATTATGTTCTTGTTTGCAATGGGAAGGCAATGTTTATAAAAGGTGAAGTGACTACTTCTGTTTGTAGATTGAATACAGACAGAAACAGTGAATACAAACTACCGAATGAATGAGCAATATAATTCTATTTAGAGAAAATAATTCAGAAAAGAATTTTTCTACTGTTTAAACAAAACAGTGGGTCAATTTATCTGTGTAAGGTCATTATATTTTGTGAATAATATACTTTCAAAACTTTCAGAGCACAGTACAGTAGACATTTGTAGTCTCACAAATGTGTCCCTACTTGTTATTGTTGTAATTTATCAGACAGATCCTGCTGTTTTGCTAAGATCTCTGCCTTTGCCATTGAAATCAAAGGAAGCTTTGATTTTAATGGGAACAGGATCAAGGTTTAGCCACTCAACATGTCCTTGAGCCAAAACAAAACTTCCAACGAGGTTAATGTTGAGAGCATTGTTTTGATTGCATAACAATTCCAACAGACAAGATAGAAAAAATCTTTGGCTGCACTGAAATTGAAAGTGTCAAAAAGTTTTAAAAATATGAGGATCTCCTAAACAATTTGAAGGTGTTGACAAAATACATTTTCTTTTTAAACTATACTTTCTTAATTCTACTCTTGAGAAAACATGATGCTCATTTTAAAACAAGTTTGGGTTAAACATTTCCAGTAATACATACCAATTTTAGGACTGACCTTGGAATATGTTGCTTTTCTCCCACCTTGTGCTATAACTGAGGATGAGGAGAGACTGTCCTTACAAAACAGTGAATGTGATTCTCTGTACTGTCACATTGCACATTATATTAGGAAAAAATTTTTTACAGGGAGAGTAATCAGACATTGGAATGGGCTGCCCAGGGAGGTAGTGGATTCACTGTCCCTGGAGGTTTTTAAGGTGAGTCTGGATGTGGCACTTAGTACCACGGTCTAGTAACCACGGTGGTAGTGGACTAAGGGTTGGACTTGATGATCTCAGAGGTCTTTTTCAACCCAGTTGATTTTATGATTCTGTGATTCTGTGGAATTCAAGAAAAAAAAATCAGAATTTAGTTTTTGATTCAGGACTGAATTTTTAAACTTAATCTATCAATATTTTGAACCAAACTCTCATATTCATTATGATGAGTTAATCTGTATAATTACTGGTCAGCTGGAAATTATACTAAATGTATTTTTAAGCACAGTTTTCACTTCACTTGTAAAATTTGTCTTCATATGCTATATAGTAGCCTCACTGGAATTATTTCCTGATATTCTGTTAACTATTATTATTTATCTATTTTAATTTTATTCTACAGTTTCAAAGCTGCTTTCATGATCTTGCTGAAATACTTCATCCATCAACAGTAAATTTTTCTTACTGAGAAAGATAATAAGGATAGATAGGAAGATATAAAAATTTAATAGTCTTTTCAAGACTTAATGATGCAAATCAGCCAATGCATCTGTGCATATTAATTCCAAGCAATCCTACAGTTATGAAAACAAAAACCTGTTTTCTGAAACAATGGTAAATGCAATTAACAGAATGTTTTAAGGGAAATTGCACTCTTACTTATTTTATTAAGCAATTCATAAAGCAATGCTAAGGTATTCAATGGGTGTACACATCTGGTGTTTATGCTTCTACACTACCATAGGTGACTGATTATTTTCCAGGTGTCATGGAGAAAAAAATTGGTTAATCACCCAGTCAATTTAGCCTAATGTTCTACAACTGAGAGCTGCTGCTGCAAGTTTTGTTTGTGTATGTATATACACATGAGCCTGCACCTGTGTGTTACCATATTCTGGACCTTATTTCACTTCTTTTACAAGGTGGAGAGGTCCAGGTTTTGGCAATGAAGTTACACCTACACAGATCCAGATCAAAGACTGTGTGGCACAGAGATGAATTTAGAATCACGGAATCATTTAAGTTTTAAAAAACCTATAGGAGTCTAATCATTAATTTGGCACTAGCAAGTTCACCACTAAACCGTTTCCCTAAGCATCACATCTTCATGTCTCCTAAATTCCTCCAGGGCTGGTGACTCAACCACTTCCCTGGGTAGCCTGTTCCAATGCTTGATGACCCCTTTGGTGAGCAACTTTTTCCTACCCGCCAAGCTAAACCTCCCCTCATCCAACTTGTGGCCATTGCCTCTTGTCCTAACTTGAGGATATAGGAGATAAAAGCAAATATAAGTTCTTTACTGACACAGATCAGAGAAACAAAAAAAGATTGAACCACAATGAATCTCTTCTGTAATTCATAATTGCCAAAATATGCTGAAATGAAGACCTAGGAGAAGTGGATGATCTTGCCTAATACTGTTTATTACAAGCAAGATCATTGCTGCAACTTACCCTTATAATTAATGTGTCCTCACTGCTGTATGTGGGGAGAGCAGTGGCAATCTGAAGCACTTCTCAGTGCCTTTTTCTCAGTATTTGACTTTTTGCACAGTTCAGTTACTCAGTGTCCCATGGACACCTACCATTCTGCTGTTTTACAGAGCAGGTAGATTCATGGAGATACCTTATGGAGGGCTTAGAAACTGGATTTTCTCAGGCTGATCTCCAAAGGAGAGTTATTCTTCTGAAGTGAAGCCTTCTTTTCATCACATGTGGCTGTGACCCAGAATTCATGATCCCACATATCATCTACACAGATATATGTTACACGTGTATAGTTTGAGAAGAATCTTTGGAACTTTTTCTGAGACACAGCCCCACAAAAAACCTTGAACTACAGAGTAACATTTAAAAAAACTGTACAGAAAAAACCAAGTTCCCTAAAGTTCCAAGTTAATAAAGGATATGGGAAAAAAAAATGGAAAACTGGTCATAAACCAGAGAGCAGAAGCAGGTGGAGTAGAGTGATATGGAGTAGAAAGACAGTTGCAGTGTGTGAGTTGGCTTGGCACTGAGCTTCATCCCCAAGAAACGAAAATTCCTCAACTTCCTCCTCAGTCTGTTCCCTATTGCCTCTGTTTCTCTTGTCCCCCTATTTCTGCAACCCCACATCTGAGCCCTTTCACTCAGATGTTGTGCATCCATGTTGCGTTTATTTAATGGTTCTTCTCTGACTTCAGAGCATGTACAATGTAATCACACGTGAACACAGAAACTTCAGACAGAAAAACTGGGTGAAATTTTTCTATGCAGGATGATAAGTGGGATGACATTGAAGAATTTCTCCCATCCATTCCTTTATTTTAATATCTGGAATCTGTGCCTTCCTTTTTTTCACACTGAAGTTGTCTTCAGTCAGACCAGTTTAGTTCCGTGTGATAAGTACTACAGTCATTCAGCTACCCACCAATTTTAATTTTTTTAATTTTTTTTTTATTTTATATAATCTCCATGTGTTATTACAGTGTAGTTTTTGTTGTTGTTATATAACACATCTTACCTACATTGCTTTGTTTTTGCAGTATGTGTGTTTGCTTCTTTTTTTTTTCATTGATTACCTTTTTCTTTTCTATTTTTTCTTTCCCCTGTCTTCTAAATAATTCTGTGAAAAATATGTCTTGGCAGGTACTTTGCTTGCACAGGAAATACACAGTCATCTGAATTCCTTACAGATAATCATGATCTAGATTCTTTACAGATAATTAATGGATCAAATTGTAAAGATAGGTGAGGGGGGGGGAGGTAGGTAACCATAGCAGAAGGAGGAGAAGTAACACACCATCTGGGGACAGCTTGTCACAACTTAGGTGATATTTCTGATGGCCCTCAAGCAGGTAATCTCTGTAACTGTTTCTTGATACTATGTTAACAGCAATGTTCCAAATACAGGTTTTTAGGCTCAGTTGGTATGTTGATTACTAAAAATACTCATTCAAGGGATCTGAATTGGATGAGGGGATGGAGTGCCTCCTCAACAAGTTCACTGATGATACAAAACTGGGAGGAGCGGCAATACCCCAGAGGGCTGTCAGGCCTTTCAGGAAGGAAAGATAGACAGAGAAGAACTGTCTGAAATTGAACAAGGGCAAATTCAGGGTCCTGCACCTGGGATGGAATAACCCCGGGAATGGGCAGAAACTGCACAGGAAGTTCCACCTGAACACGAGGAAGAACTTCTTTACTGTGTGAATAATCTCACACTGGAACAGATTGCCCAGAGAGGTTGTGGAGTCTCCCTCACTGGAGATATTCAAGAACTATCTGGATGCAAACCTGCGCTATGTGCTCTAGGGTGATTCTGCTTGAGCAGGGAGGTTGGATCAGATGACCCACTGTGTTTCCTTCCATTCTGTGATTCTGTGATCTTCAGGTCCAACTAAATTATTGGGATCATAGTAGCCAAATCATGGTCCAATTGGATGAACATAGCAAAGCTACTATACTAGCTCAACTTGAAATATAGACAGAAGTCAGCAGAAAACTTGTAATAGAGTGTATTTCCACACAGCCCCTGGGAGAAGGAGAAGCACCATGTTAATCCTGGGCCTGAACCTGTGGTCATGACCAGGCTCTTCCCACAGTATTTATTAATGGTCTGGAGAGCAGACAGAGGGATGAAACAGATGCAAGAGTAGCTGTGCTGATTAAACAAGGTGCCAGTGGCAGGCAGTCTCAGTGGAAACCTTAGCAGATGGGTTTTAGTGCCATCCTTCTCTCACCACCACACTACATGGACAACATCTGTCCTGTGCTCTGTAAGGTCAAGCCAGAGGGAAAAGTCAGCTTGGTCCTGAGTCATCTTCCTTCAGTTGCATTGCCCAATGCAGAGAGCAGTCACAGGTTGCTTCCAAAACTGATGCAGCATGTGAAACTTGGACCATTCTGGAAAGCATCCCACAGATGACCTATACACCTGCCTTTGGTCTTGGGACAGCACTATGAGAGAGTATAACATCCAGCTATTCATTATCAGCAGCCTATTTGCTATTAAATTAATTTCCCTTTAGCTACTTATAGGAGGGGTGTGATGGACACACTCAACCCCTTAACCAAACTCGTGACAGTTTGGTTTAGGCTTCAAAGGAGGTAAAGGCTTGAGACATAGCCCAGCCAAGGCAGGCAAGCAGATCTTGGTGTCCTGGACAGTTAGAGGCAGGAAACCACAGCCTTAAACTACTTAGTCCTCTAGAGGTAAGCATCTACTTTAGACATCATTACAACATTGCTTCAGCAATAACATGAACATGAGACGTCTGTCTGTCCAGTATAGTAGAAATTCTGAATAGAGAACCCTGTTTAAACAGGACAAGGCAGAAATCAAATTTGCAATGCCTTTAAATGAAAATAATATTAACAAACCTGATTCTTGTTCATAGTCTGACATTAATGGTCTTAGCATGTTGAAATTCAAGACGTATTATGACATTGCACTTTTCTTTTTGCTCCCTCAAAAACACTTTAATGGCCTCTAAAACCAACATTATCAAGACATGATTTTATTGTCAACAGTCTAGCATAAAACTTGCTCTTTCGCATTTAGTTATTAGGTAGCACAGTCACGTTTCTTTCAACTGTGCTGTGAACACAGAATAAATGACTTGTGATGTTTAGCACTCTTGGTTAAAATCCCATTTTTACAGTTCAAGAAAAGTGCTATGACCCATGCACTGCAACTACTGATTTATCTGCATGGCAGCTTGGGTACCAAACTAGTTTTAAAATGCTTCTGAAAATATCAAATGTGTTAGGACTTAAAACCAAACAGCAGTAAAATAACATTGTTGAGTTTCTGGCAAGTGTAAAAATTCAGAGAAATTTCTTAGTAAAAACTGAATGAAAAAAACCCAGTGTATGTTGTCTTAAAGGCACCTTGCTTGAGAGAGAATTTGTAAGCAGTACGGAAGAACTATCATACAGTCAGGTCAGGGAGCAAGTTTAGACACTCAGAGATGAAAATGTCAAAGATAATTACATATATTAATTATCTTTTGCCCTAAAACATTCTGAAAAGCTTCCCTAGTGAATTCACACTATGGAAAGGGATAGGAACAGACTGACGCTGTTGGCTATATCACTACAACCGGTTCAACCAACATCAGGCTGGCTGCAAATGCTGGCATGTGATCCTACTGGATCACTGATTCCTAGTTCCAGATTGGTTTTGGATGTCCGTGCAACTGTTGTTTTGATATTTTTTCCCAAATTACAGAGTACATGAAGCTAAGCTGTTGCACCTGGAGAGCTGGTACTCTGAAAATTTTTTATGTGTCACTCAAAGGAGTGCTACTCTTCATCCTGCACTCCTAAACTTTTCTGCTGTATGAAGTTTACCTAGTTAGGTTTGAATATTTTTTCATGACTAACTATTAAATTAAAGCAGATATGAGCCCTCCATCACTAGTCCCAGCACAGGACTATACCGTTCTGTGGTACAGCCAAATTCATAGATTTTCCTTTGCTCCACCACCTTCTATGTCTGTCTTTATGCAGGGGGGAATACATTGCTAAAGAAATATATTTCATTAGAGAAAGCTAGTTTGCAAAGTGAAAACTGTCTGCTGTTAGATACGTGGAAAAGGTAATTTAGGTAATAACAGGACAGAATTTTACCAAACTTCCAGAAAATTTTACCTAGATCCAAGAAACCAAGAAGTACCAGAAACCAAGGTTTCTGGAGTCCAAATCCAAGTATGTGAGTTAGAAGAACTTTTCTCTAAAGCTACGCTTTCCAGCAAAGTCCAAACAACAACTTTCTGTTGCTAGGGTAGTCATTCCTTTCTCTTTTCCATACCTCCCCTGATGAGCTAGAGGGTTCACCCTCCTCAACAGCAATTCAAAGCGGATGGTGTGGTCTGCTGTGCTTAAACCTGTGGCTAGTCCCTGACTGCAGTATGAGAACACAGAGGAGCTGCTCTGTCTCTGATCCTGTACCCAAGAGGCTTCAAAGGAGATGAGGCTTTGACCTTGCCCATGTGCTGGCCAGCAGACCTGGCTGGCTGAGCTGGCATTCTTCCAGGAACAGAGGGATTCTGCACTGCCCAGATTCAAGGTCATGTCCAGTAAGTTAAAACTATCCTTCAGTGTTTATAGACACACAAAAAAAGCTCACTCACAATGAGTATTGCAAAACTCTCCTTAAAAACATCATAGAGCTGTTAAATCAAAAGCATTTAATTCTACTGTGTTGTTTTGAGGAGGAATTTTGATAGCCAAAATACTACTGAAATAAGGTGAGAAACCTGAACAATTATATTTGAAGGCTTTATTTACAAATAGAAATTTCCTGTTTAACCTTTTTTTTCCCCACCAGCTTTGTTAAAATATTATCAATAATCAGTTACAAATATTTATACAATATATTCTATGTAATTCTAGGACCATTGAATCAAGTAGCTTCGAAGGGACTTCCAGAGGTCATCTAGTTCACCCTTCTGCTCACAAAAATTCTAGTTGTGACAAATTGCACAGTGAAATATTTCATGACTCCAAGAATGGAGGTTTCACATGTTTCCGAACAACTAGTCCAGTGTTTTACTATGCTCATTGTGAATGCTTTGTTTCCTTATCAAGTCAGAGTCTCCCATATTCCATATTCCAAACTGTGCCCATTGTCTCACATACTTCTGAAGTACACTTCTGACCTCTATCTTCTCCATACATTCTCTCGGGGAACTGTTAATTATATAATATATTATATATTTATGTATATATATATATAAATATATATAGATTCCCTGACTCTTCTGTTTTTAAGACTGCACTGAACAGATTCTGTTCTCTCAGTTGTGTTTGTATGCCACAAGCTCCAGCCCTCTAACCATCTTAATGCCCTTCTGCTAGACTTTCTCCAATCTATCCATGCCCCTCTTGTACTGTGGAGCCCAAGAATCAACACAGTACTTGATGAGGTCTCATGAGAGCTAAATAGAGAGGAATAAACAGTTTCCTTGGACTGATAGCTATACTCTTGCTAATACACAGATAGGCTTTGCTGCTGGAGCATATCACTGTTGAAAATATGAATTGAACCTATGCTTCAAAACTGAATTATCTCGATAATTCCAGACAGACGTTTAAAACATTTCTGTTGAATTTTCAGATTATTTTTTCTTCTTCAGAAAGCAAGAATAACAAATCTTTTTTGAAATTCCTTGAGATTTCCCCTAAAATCTATTAAGTAGACTTTTCAAAGATTCCAGTCTATGATAATTAAAGTGCTGTAAATGGGAAAATAGGGCAAATAGATACAACTGCAGAGACCCGTTTAAATTTTTATGTACCATCATATATGTCTCTTCTTGAATACTTAAGGAGATATCATTTCTTCTAAACAGAAGGATGTCTTTCCAGATCTTCTACTTCAAGCATATCCACTTGTAGATTTAGGTCAAAAGGATTTTTATACAACAAAAATATATACATTCTGTTGTAACATTTTGATGGAAATATTTCCTTGCTACTATACTTTTAGTTTTGATAACTCAGTCAAGCCTTCTATTCACCCAGAATGATGTGCAGCATATTTTATTAAATCAGCTACCAGGACTGATCTGTACAGGACAGGAGCATATAAACAGAACACGCAGTAGACAAATTGTTTTAAGAAATTTGTAACTACACATACAAGCCCCACCACTGGATTAGACATAGGCCAAAAAGTCATATAGGAATAGGTCACAGATATTCCCTTCTCTTTCTTGAGTATCTATGCAAGTGGGAAGCATAATGTCAAACCAAGTGCTTTGGTGCTGCAAGAGTACTGTCAAAGCTCTGTTGATCTCCCATGACTCTAAATAAGCAGTTCTGGGATTACCCAAGATTGTCTAATTCTTCATGTGTTGCTACTTGAAGTATGAAGCTGAAGCAAAACTTTGTCCCTCACATGCAATGACTGATGTTTATTTGTTGGCTTTACATCACTATTGTCACCATAATTTGAAAATAGAGGAATATTTTTCTGAGTCTCAGTTTCTTAGGTATGTAAAACAATTATTCAAATAACAGATATAAGTCTTTTTAGACTATGCAATTGTGTTGATACTGAAGTTCTGAATGAAAGTGACACTTGTTAGAGCAGACAATTCTGTAGTGTTTACTGTCCTCATTCACTTTTTTCATGGCAGTGTCTGTCCATAAGAGTGAATATTACTGATGCTGGACTGTTTGCAAATCTTAAGGAAGTATTTCTCAGTGTATGCTATTGTGAGAATTGTGTCCAAGGAGGAAAAACTAGTAGGAGGATGAAACAAAGCAAGCCCCTGGTGAAAACAAAGATTTATTTGTCTACACAATAGTAATATTAAAGTTATTTTTGCTAACCAGCTATGACTTTCTTTCTGGTCAGCAATCTTGGTGAGGCAATTGGTTTATAGAAACTTTGATTTGAAGTGAATCAGATTTAAAGGGACAAAGACATGTATACCCAATCCCATTCTACATCTTCCTTACTCTTCAAGGAACCTGATGAACCATTCCCTAGTTCTTTACCATTAAAGAGTTTCACAGATCCGTCACCAGGTGATCTTTGGGTCCCTTAGTGTGACATCTGAGCAGTCTCTTCTCAGGCAAAGAGGTTGAATTGAACTCATGAGATGGTGAATTTGTGACTGAGATTTTCAGCCTGCTGAGAGGTTTTGATGAACCTTCCCTCCCTTTCAGAAGCACAGTAGTTCTCAAAGTACTGAAAGTCAGCACCAGTCTTTGTCAGCTCATTTTTCTTCTGTTCTTTTCCTAATTACTTCATCTACACTTGGCATATTTGGCAGGTATCTCAGGAGGAAGCCTACATGGGTCAGACCATCAGGCTCTTTTAAACTGTGGCCTGAGGTAGGGTTGAGACACCTTATATCACTCATGTTTGTTTTCTTTCAGATTGTAGGAAGGTCACCTGTACATTAAGTTCTCAATGAACTGAAAATAAGGAGGAAAAATCCCCACACTAGAATATTACCTTATGTTTCTTTCTCAGTGTTCCCAAGAAAAAAGAAATCTTATATTTTCATTAGATTTGTTTAGCTCATGGGAATAAAACTGATTTTCTGAAAAAGCACTGGTAGAGTAATTGCAAATAATTTTATAGAAGTGCACTCTTCTCCACTGAGGTTCTAAATAATATTTTGATAATCACATATTTTCCTTTGCTATCACAACTTCTTGAAAAGAAGATAATTTTATAGGAAGAAAATTTCAGAGACTCTCAGTTCGTCTCAGATGTCATGAGATTCTCTTTTATTCATTTGAATTTGTCAGACCAACACAGTTATCTTATTAACTGCATGTGCTGCCTGTACAACACCCACACTGTGACTTGACAAAAGGCCCACAAATATACTCAAATTATTTTCAGATATTTACTTCCTTCCAGACATACAAAAGTCTTGCAAGCTGGTCTCATTTTTTTTACTTTGTTTTGCTTTTTGTTTTTGTTTTTTTTTTTTGTTTGTTTGTTTGTTTTTGTGGGGGTTTTGTTTGTTTGTTTTTGCCTTAACTTCACAAAAATCAAAGAACAAACTTTGGGAAAAATTGCTATTGCAACCTTTAATTGTTCAGATGCCTCTTTAGTCAGGTAATTAACACTTTGGATATTGAATGTCATCATGTATATAATCCTTTGTGAATCTTGTCAGATTGTCTTCTTGTCACAGATCTTGTGTTCTGGTGAAGATTTTCAAACTATCAAAGCAGTATTCCTCTGGTTTTAACAGGAATTCAGCTCCTTTCGTCTCCAGGGATTTGAATCTCAGTCCTCCATCTGTTAAGTGTGGTGAAGGCATTGCTTTCTCATATAGAAAAGTTTCTGAAGGCAGTGACACTAATTTTTAGGTGTTTTCAGATTCTTATGGCAATAGGAGCTACATATGCAAATAAGATAATTAATTGTTTATATTGTAAAAAGCAACATCTTATACCAGGAAGGTGTCAATACATCCTTAAGCATTAAAATAAAATGCTTGTTGTGGAGCTTATGTACATTATAGCACACACTTCAAATAGATCTAGTGTTTCTTACACTAGGGCCAAAGTAGATGTGTAATGTTAAAGAAAATCAGGTGTACACTGAAAATGTCAAGTGGAAATCTTACAGAATCCTACATGTGAGATTGTGCCTTTAGGGCACCAGAGTAGTAAAACTCATCTTTAGTTTCGAAGAATACAGGTATCTGTTGCATCTTCAACAAAAACAGGTAGTTACATTAAATCACAGTAAATTTAAAGATATATGAGCTAGTCTAATTAATTACATGAAAAAAAGAAAAAGAACTGTAATTGAGAGATTAGTAAAGGGAATTTGGGTTATGCCAACTTTGCCTTTGCTTTTTTTACTCACAAAGTATCATGTACATTTTAGTGATGTTTCCCTTTTCTTGTTTTATCCTAACACAAAAAATAGTGTCTTCTTCCCCCCCATAACAATTTTTATTATGGTTTAGGCTTTTTTCCTACTTAAGGTCTCTTGGTTGTCACAGAAGTAGGATATAAAGGCCATTAGGCCAGTAAGGTACACTTCAGATGAGTCTCTTAATTAGCTGTTAAGGGTTGCTTGCAAGTTGCTTTAAGGATGTTTCTTCCAATCTCAAATGGAATGTGTTGGCACACATCCCTCTTAGTTCCTCTTGAGAATGAAATCAAGACAAGAAACAAATTCGTCCCGGTCCTATCAGTAGCGAAGGGATCTGGCATAGCATACCTCTGGATTTGCCTCTAGTTTTGGAAGTAAGTTTCTTTAGAGCATCTTTTCTCAAAGATCACATGACTTTCTGTAGTGGGTTGACCCTTACCAACTGGACAGAGGAGAGAAAAAAAACCAGCTAAGGATTCATGAGTTGAGATAACAGCTGGGAGAGGTCACTTACTGATTACCTCCATGGGCAAAACAGACTTAAAGTGGGGATAGTACTTAAATTTATTATTAACAAGATAAGAGCCAAGGAGTGAGAAATAATCTTAAAAAACCTTCCCCCCACCCCTCCTTCCTTCTATGTTCTCCCTCTTCCCCCCCAGTTGTGCAGGGGGATGGGGAATGGGGTTGGTCAGTTGTTGAGCCACTGCTCAGGGAGAGGAGTCCTTCCCCTACTCCCGTGGGGTCCCTCCCACAGGAGACAGTCCTTGATGGACCTCTCCAGTGTGAGTCCATCCCTCGGGCAGCAGCTCTTCCCAAACTGCTGTTCTGTGGGTCACTCCTCCATGGGGTGCAGTCCTTCATGAATGAGCTGTACCGACGTGGGTCTCCCACAGGGGCCACAAGTCCTACCTGGGAAAAACCTGCTCCAGCGTGGGCTTATCTTTCCACGGGCTGCAGATGTCTGGCAGGACCCCGCTCCATCTTGGTCCTCCCACATGGTCACTCTCATGGTTTGAGAGCCCCAAAAATCCAATTCCCTAGTCCTAGCCCCCTCTCACATCTCAACCCAACGTGAGATGGGTTTTCCAGACAACCACACGAGACTCAAAATGGGGGAAAGGAAATACATATTACAATGACTGTACAAATAAATACTACAATACATTATATACAATCTTAGCTATCTCTACCATGACATAAGTATTTACAATGGATCAAATCTCTTCTCCCTTCCTAATAAAAGTCCAGGAGGGAAGAAGGAAAGATCTCTTCTTCAGAGTGGCAATGTCTCTAAGGCAGCAGGTCTTCTTCTCATGCAGCAGCATCTGTATCTGGATCTCTGCCAGTACACATGAGGGTATCCAAGCCCTCGTGGCCCATTGTCTTCAAGCGAGGGTCTTCTCTTCTGTGGACTGCATAGCAGGGACAAGACTCGCTTCACCACAGTCATATCATGGGGTGTAAGACCCCCATGAAGGTCCCTTCCTCAGGGGATTCATCCCTGAGTCAGAACATTTCGTGCAGCTTTCAGTTGGAAGCCTTTGCCTCAAGAGTTCTACCAGAGCTCCTGTGCTCTGTCTCAAGCAGCGGGAGGGGGCCAAGGTCACCCTCTCCACATTCCTTTGGTCGTCCTGGTCCAGGTTTCCAGGACGCTTTGAGCTTCTCAGCTCTTCTCTGCAGTGCATGTTGCACTTCACCCTTCCCTTCCAGGAGGTGAGGGGTCTCCAGGGAGTTTGGGGGGTTTTTGGTTTCAGTTCTTACCCCAAAAACTCTGTCTGCAGAGCTTAGGTTTACTCTCTCTGCTGCTGGCTCTCGTTCTCTTTCTCCCTCTCCTTCCAGGAGTTCTCTCTGTGTTGCTGCCTGCCTGTTGTTGCTGCTTGGTGTTATCTCTTCTGGCTCTCTGCCACCATTTCTTCGGTCAGTGCAGTTCTGCCGCCGCTTTTCCGTATCTCTTGCTGTGGCTCACAGTGGAGAAACACCCCTCGGCTTATAGCTACAGGTACATAGTCCAGCTTAACACTGTTCCAAGTCTCTGCAGCCCCAGCTGGGGGCTGGGGGGGCCAGAGCCCCCCAGGGGGGCTCCTGCACTCACTCCTCGTGGCTTTACAACATGGCTACTTCTTCTACAACCAAACTACAACTACCTTCTCTTCCGTTCTGAGTGTGGTATGTTTATATTTTGCAGAAGTGCTCATTGGGTAAAACTTCAAAACTTCAAGGGTCACCACCCCCTGGGGTTTTATCATTTTATAACTTCAGGGGGGAAAACTGTTTCCCCCCACCACAGTCACAGCCTCTTTCATGCATCCACCTGCTCCAGCATGGGCTCCTCCATGGGCTGCTGGTGGGTCTCTGCACTCCGATGGTCCTTCATGGGCTGCAGGGGCACAGCTGCTCCACCATGGTCTGCACCACGGGCTGTAGGGCCTCAGCTCTGGCACCTGGAGCACCTCCTGCCCCTCCTTCTGCACTGACCTTGGCGTCTGCATTGTTGTTCCCATGTTCTCACTCATATTTCCATGTTCTTCCCTGGCTGGAATTCTTTCTGCACCACAACCTTCTGTTCTTAAATATGTTATCACAGAGGTGTTACCATTAATCCTGATTGGCTTGGCCTTGGCCAGCAGCAGGAAACCCATCCTGGAGCTGGCTGGCATTGGCTCCATGGGAGAGGGGAAACTTCCAGCAGCTTCTAACAAAAGCCACCCCTGTAGCCCACCCCCCCCTTCCCCCCCAAACCCCAGCCACAGAAACCCACTACGCTTTCATATAAATGGTTTACTTGTTCTTCTTCAGACAGGGACCTGAAATGTAAGTTGTACTCTCAGCACACTGACCTTGCTACTGCAATACCTTGTCTAAAATGGATTCCATACCAAAATATTTTGGAATTATGTACCTCAGAAGAATTTTTTTCTCACTATTCTTGTAGAAGTTGCTAGACAGAGTCTGATATGTCTTTGAGTTTTTCAGCAACCACGGTGTATCTACTAGTTTGTGATAACCAAGCAGTTGCCAGGTGTTTGTTATTTTGAGGTCTGCTCTGTAGGGGTACTTACCATGAGGTGAAACAGGCATTTATCTTCAGGGCATGTAGCATTTTGTAACTTTTGTTTTTCTGCATCCTAACAGCAAAGCAGCTCTCATAGCCTTTGTGTACTAAGCCAGTGCTATGGGATACTGTATGCATTTGTTTTACAGGTGACCATTTTATGGCAGAAATCAAGCAGATATTAGAACTCCAAATATTGAATCTGTGGTAATCGGTTTCAAAAATAGATAGGACAGAAAGGCTATAACCCAAAGCAGGCATTGCTTAAGGGCTAAGACACAATTTGTGATTAAAGCACTCAGAAAACAAAAAGTATTTTGCTTATATTATAAACTGGTTATGGGAGAAAACCACCTTAGAGCAAATGTGGTGTTTGTTGTCTACTTATATTTTATATCGGTCATTCGCATTCTCTTTTTCTTTGCATTTAAACTTCTAGATAAGCTTTGATTTTCTTGAAAGTGTCATTAAACTCTTTGTTGGAGGTTCACACTTGCATTTCTACGGTGAACAGATCTTCTCATCTCATAAAGAAACAAGCAAGGCTTGAGTATAAAGGCTTAGTTCACTGGATATAGGAATATTTCAGTCTGATCACTGATTTAGACTTCTTTATAATTATCATCATGTGAACTTCTGTTTCATGTGGGTAATAATAGCAACAAATCTTTATTCCCTTTCATTTAGACAAGTTGTTAATAAAAAACCCTCTTTCTTATCAGAAAGGTACTAAAAAAAAAACCTGTTGGGTTTTTAGTGGTTTTTTTTTTTTCAATTTGTATTAATTTCCTTTCTCTTTCCAAAGCAAGAATGAAATTAGCATCGGTTCTTGACTGGTATTGTTCTTGTTGCTTAGCAGCAGTAATGCAGGCGCATGGGTGGGTCTGCTTCCAGGACACTTCTACCAGGATTTGAGCTCTTTGGGGCACTTTTCACATTAACAAGATAATGTCGAATTTGATGTTCTTTAAAAAAAGCACAACAAACCACGACCCTGAAGCTCAGTCTCTGTTACTTATTTTAACTGTAATGTGGTTAAAGGGAAGGACAGACAATACCCATAACGTGATGCCTGTCTTGCAGGATGAATGCATATCCTTTGGTGGCAGTGCATTTTTTTATTCATTATTTGTATATCACTTCTTCTGTGCCTTGTTTTATACAAAACCCACAAATTCTATAAACTGAAATTATTTGAGTATTTTAGAGGATTAGGAATTAAATAAGTAACCTTTTTTTTTTTTAATAGCTACCATTAAGTGGTTGATGTTGTAAGTGATTAGCAGTTCTATTTGCTATTAAAAAGTCTAAACTCCTGGAAGAGTGGAGAATTCAGACCTGCTATCTGGTCTTTTCATGTCTGCTATAAAGGTATGCCTGCAAAGATGACATGAAATCAATATCCTTTCTCTATGATTTCTGGAGTTTGAGCCATATTGATACGCAACATCTGGCTATCACAGATCACAGAAGATTTGCTCACACCCCTTTTGCTACAGATCAATTTCTTCAGTGGATTTAGTAGAGGAAGAAACTTCAGATTTGCTATATGTGTGTATTGCATATACAGTTGTGTGTCCTTTGGAAAAGAGGAATATGCAGGAAAAGATACTTAGGTAACTAACCAAATGAGTTTGTTGCAGTAGTAATGGTTGTATGCAGGCTTGTGAACAGCAGTATATTAATGTTGGATATAATGTACAACTATTTTGGTCCCTGTAGGGACATAGATATTTAAACTATTTTAATGGACCATTAAGTTAAATAGACCATTTTTGTCCATTTAAAATTAATTTAAATTATTATAAATTTTTTACGTTCTTCTAAACTTTATTTAAACCCACTTATTTTAAAGATTAAAAAAAAATTGTTGTCATAGAGATACTTTTCCAGTAATATCAATTGTGATCCTTCAAGAGCCAAAAGTTTGGCTACTTTTAGAGGATAGCTAGTATAGGAAGTAGCTAGTGAAATGATCTGCTCAGTTCTACAATTTTTAAAATGCATATCTTTCTCAGACCTTCTAAACCACTCCTGTTTTTCCCAAGATTTAAGTGTGAGTTTGAATTCTACTGACTGAGCTAGTTTTCAGATTTTTATGGACAAAAGACTCCCTATTGCCAGCCCTATGTATATAAAATTCTACATCAGTAACCATCTGTCAAAATGGACTCACTTTTTTAGTGTAAATATTTAAGTTGCTAGGAAAAATATTTCAGACTCTTGTAAATGAAAAAAGGTAGTATACTGGAGAGTGATATTATGCAGTGGTTATTACTTTGTCTGGAAAAAAAATCAATACAAATGGCATGAACCTGTAGGAATTAGAATAAGAAATACATTTAAGGCCAGATAATGTTTATTTACCTGTCAGTCCTGTATATTCATTGGATTCTCTGGTATGCTAAGGACTTTATGGAGTAGCTCAGGTCCACACTAATGGATGATCTGTGGCAGGGGGAGGAAACAAATGTACTTTATTTACCATTAGTGCCATTATAAATATTTAAGAAGGCTGAATACTTCTTACTTCTTTGGTAATTTTCTTAACTTTATTTCAGCCTTTTTTTAATCCCTGCAAAACTACTTCTTTGCCTAGCTCTGGTAAAGAAATGTTTTTGTGAGTAAAACATTTGTTATTTGTAACTTTTCTACATAAAAGTCAAACTTGTTACCCGGACCTGACTTTTGCAAAGATGGTCTGTAAGTGAAAGTCAATTACGTTGCTAAGACAGAAAGCACTGATCCATGCCAAATTTTTCTGTCCATTAATTAATTTTTTTCTTGATTGCTAGACCAATATGTTATGTATTGTTTCTGCATTTCTGTTTCTAATAAAAATTAGAACCAGAGTTGCTGTGAGCTGTTTTTAAAAGTTATGAACTTTCCCAACTGGTAACTTTCTTAGCTGAGCTTGCTTGGAATAATGTATAAGTATTCAATTCTAATTGACCTTCTGCACAAAGTTACCTTCCTTTCCATATCAAAAGATGACATGCTGATCACTGCAGTATTTGGTTAGATCAAGGAAAAGGCCTTTATAGTCACTTTTAATCAGAATGTATAATGAAGGCTTCCTTCAGCTCCACAAGACAAACTGAATGCTTCCCAGTGTCAAGGCTCCTGCATTGCAAAAGTCAGTCCTGGATGTGAGGTGAGGATTCAGAGAAATTCACAGATCTGGCCAATTAGTCTGGCAAGAGTAATCACTGACATCAGCCATACAAAATCTCTGCTTTCATGACTCATTCTTTTAGCCTCCAATCTACCAGGTGCCATGCTGAGTCCTGCTATCACATCATTATTTTTGTGAAAAGAGGAAATCAGGAGAAAAAAAGTAAGTGAGGTAAGGAGTTTGTATCAGAAAAAGCAATTGTTTTGGGTTAAAATGAAATGCTCTATTCTGAGTTAGTTGACTTTCTTATTAAACATTAATTGACTAAAAATTACTTGTCATTGTTCTGGTTACTCAAACAAGTATTTTATACAGTCAATCCCTTTGTTAGATGGCTATATAAGGACTGCAGGCTGAATAATTTTTTTACAGCAATATATTACTGAATTTCAGTCTGTGGTATAAACATTTTGTTTCTCACCAGTCTTTAGGGGAATTCCACCTTGAGAGAGAGAAATTCGCTCTCCACACATGCCCACCAAAATAAAGTCTATATCCAGAATTCATGGATATAGACATATATGGGGGATACACATATCCCCCACAAAATGACTATTTCTTAAAGTTTGTTTTTATCTTTTTATTCTTCTCTAATTCATAGCATGGGAGATTCTCAGCAGCCATGTTCAAAGCATATTCTTTTGAATGGGATGTTGTAAAGATGCAGGAGAATTCTTATTCCATTTTAACCAAAATATAGCTGTGTCAAAAATAATTTCCAAATGCAAAAAAGTAATTGGAAAGCAAAGATAAACAATTTGGGACAATATCTTTAGGTATGGAATGAGTACTGAAGCATGGAAACGAATGGTTTCTATGGTAAGATCTTGTGTTTTGGGTTTTTTTGAGATGTCACAGCAGCATAGTCACCTTAACAAGAGTAATATCACTTTAATTCAGAAAAACTGAATAATAACAACTCATTTTTATTCAATGGCAACACGAGAAATTTCTTTTGGTTCAACAGTGACAGTTACCAGTCTCGTAAATTGCTGTCTTACAGACAGATAGATCCAAGAGTGTTTCATTTTTAACAGAATACTTAGTACTGTCCTAGTGTCTATAACAGAAATTACAGTAATGATTTCATTATCAAGCCCTATGTCTCCTTTATTTTCTCAAAGAGAATACTTTGTAGGTTTCCTGAAATGTGTTATAGCTTGTAATAAGCTTTTATGGGCAACAGTTGCTGAATCATTCAATATCTTCAGTTACACAGTGTCTACTTATCTCCTTTGACAACTCTTCATTGTGATAAAATGTATGAGAATAAACATATACGGTGAATGCCTATCCTAATTTGTCAGCCTTAAATGAATCTTATTCACTATCAGGTTTTTTGTAATTAAAGTGGGCACACTGTTATTGGAAATAATGGCTTAGTTGGTAATTTTTATTGATTACCAACATACATTAGAAAGAGATAAATGACCAGTCTAATTGTTTGTGGATTATTGTTTCCTGTGCACTCGTTGCACTGGGTCACACTGAAATAAGAGATAAATTTCTCAAAGAGAAGGAGATAACTATTTTGCTGTATCTACTGCCCTACTGTTACTAATGTTTGTTCTTTTCACTTTACATGTACTTGTTTTTGCAAATGATAAGCTTATTATGCGTCTTTTTTACATGATAATGGTGAACACAGGCTGTCTGTGCTGGTTTTGACTGGAATAGAGTTAGTTTTCTTCACAGTAGCTTTTATGGGGCTATTTTTTGCATTTGTGCTGGAAATTGTTGATAACACAGAGATGTTTTAGTTATTACTGAGCAGTGCTTACACAGCACCTTTTCTTCTCCTCACCCTGTCCCACTGGTGAGCGGGCTGGGGTGCACAAGAAGTTCCCATATTTCATTTTATATGTGAGTGTACATGGTATTTTCTTTGGGTTAAATGTCATGAAATTAAGGTCTATTTTAAGTTTTGATAGTTGTGTTAAATAAAAGTAATTTAAAATATTGAAATATATCCACACCCACTGCAAATTTACCTGCAAATTCTCTTTATTTTTTGTCTTCAATGACATGAAAATTAACTTTTTTAAAGGTTTTTTTTTATGTCTATGAAGTATTAATCTATTTAATCCCTTATCTTTCAGGTTTCTTTGAAATAAATTTGTACATCTTTTTTTTAATTGAAACCAATACAGAAGAATTTAGTTTATATTACTTATACGATAATTAATGACTTTTTACTGATAATGGTAAAAATTACAGTATATCTGATCACTTCTCTGGCTTTCTTTTATGAGTTTCATTATGCTTTAGATTTTTTCTCTTTTATAGTGGAGAATTAAAGTGAAAGAAAAGGTAAATCTAAATTCAGACACTCCGAATATGCAGCCACTACCTTTTTTACCTAGCATACTATGTCAGGAATATGCTATATATTGCATTACATGTATGACCTAACTCTTCTGTCTTCTCTGTTATTGTGTTGTTCGGCCAAGCAAAACCAAGTAGAACAAAATAATCTGAATCGGTATTTTACAGTCATCAAAATATGAATTGGAAGGGACTTATGTAGGTCACATATTACTGCCTCCTATTTTAAGGACTGTTGCTCACTCTAGATCAGTTTAGCAGTGGTTTTGTCTAACCAAATCTCAAAAAATTTTCCTAATATCCATATAGAAACTCCCAAGCTGGAATTTGTTACTGCTGCCCTTATTATTCCTCCTGATACTATGAAGATAGACCAAAATTCCAGGTTCAGTCTCACTAATGCTAAGTAGACTTCTACCCAGACTTTGGTCACACTATGATCCCATATCTGACATATATCTTACAATAAGCAAGCACTGCTAGCTTAAACTCCACTTAATGTCAGCTGTGATTCCTGAGTTCTGCAGAGCTTCTACTAAGTCTTAAGTCTAAGTCTTTTTCAACCTAAACCTCTGAACTGTAGCTCTGTCAAATTGCATGTCAACCACTCCTTTCAATTTAGTATCACAAGCAAATTTTGTGAGTGCACTCTGCCTCATTTCTAGACCATCAACTGAAAAAAAGTGCACATACAGCATGGCCTGTGCTCACACTTCTGATTTCTTTCAACTAATTGTAATCATTATAATTTTTATTTCCAGTCCATAAAGTAACAACAAAGTCAGATCCAGAGTAATTGACATGCTCACTTCTGGTCATCCAAACCAGTGACTTTTTTCCATGTGTTTTTCAGCTACCTTTGTCTGATGTCTAAATTTTATGAACATCCTCTCAGCTTCTCATATGTTCACTAGTCCTTGGTGGGAATGAATAAAGTTTCCAATATCAATACATCTCAGAGTATTTTCACATTTTATAGATAATTAAAAGGTTTCCCAAACTGAGCAGCAGTGTGAAAAGCAGAGAGTTTTCCCAGACCAATGCCAGTGTTGGCACTCTTCATAGAGTCATAGAATAGTTTGGGTTGGAAGGAACCTTTAAAGATCCCCTAGTCCAACACCCCTTTGCTGTATCAGTTTAATGCATTTAGAAAAAAGAAGTATCTAGAAAACAAGTAACTTTATGCCTTGAACCTATGATAAATGGAAGTGCAGCAAATCCGAAGTAAAATAAAGAGTTTTATGGCAGCAAACTCTGGGAAGGACTTAAGATACTTTATTTTCCATAATTTACACGCACATCCATTGTATATATATATATGTATATTGTATATATATACATAGATATTTTGTACCTTATAAATGACTGTATATTCTGGTAGCATAAAGAGTACTTAGATGTCTTCTTCTGCAACTTGGAGCATTGCTATTCACAATACTTTCATGGATCCAACCCCTAGAAGAGGGCCACTGAAATCAGCGAAAGCACTTTTCTGGAAATCCTTAAAATTGGATGAAAAGAAAAGGTTTATTATTTAACATTTAGTCCTTTTGTAAAATGTATATTTCTCATGTAAAATCATATCTGTTCCTGAGCTGAATGTTTCCCCAGGGATGTGGTAAGAAACCAGTTCTTCTGGGGTTTCCTCTGAGGACAGATTGTTCTCTTTAAAACAAGATAGGAGTGAATACCAACTATGCACTTTAGTACAACAGCATATGCTGATCAGTGGAGCTCAGGATGTAATCACATATGTTCTTTCATCCCATATTATGCCCCTCTAGGTTCTTACATTTTGTATTTCAGTTAAAACTCAAAATCAAACATATAAATCAAATTTTTGGCATTCCCTGTTGGCATTTTATTCTTACTATTCCAAATCAACTGTATTACCTGATTATTATATTTCTCTATGTTATCCTTAAATGATGGCTCTCAAATACTGGCTTTATTAACAAGTACTTCACAAAATCTTTTTTTTTTTCTTAACCCCTTAGCTTAATTTGAAACATGAACAGAATTTGATCTAATATGGAATCTAATAAACTATTTGGGAACACCCTGACTCATAACTGAGTTATGTCATCAATAAGATAAGGCGTGCCTGGTCTAGGAATGAGAATGAATAGTGCTTGCTGTACTCAATGGAGGATGTGTTTGACCCACTGTGGAGTTGCAGAGAAACTGAGGTTGAATGGCATCTGAGGATGATCTGGTCTAATCTCTATTTAGAGCAGGATCAGCTAGAGCAGGTTGTCTAGGACTGTGTCCTGCTGGAGTTTAACTGTCTCCAAGGATGGAGAGTCTACTATTGGACTGGGCAGCCTCTTGCAGAGTTTAACTACCATCACACTGAAAAATCTCTTATTTTAAAATGGAATTTCCCATAATTCAATTTGTGCCTGTTGCCACTTACCCTGTCATTGAGTACCACTGAGAAGAGTTTGTCTCTGTCTTCTAGACTCCTTTGCACCTGCTTTTTTTATAGACATTGATAAAATCTCCCCTGTGCCTTCTCCATTTTTTTATATGGTGAAAATCAAGTGGTTGTGCAATTGGCTGAACAGAGGAACAAGATAAATAATGTTCCATACAGCAAATAAAATATTTAATTTACAAGTGTCTTGCCTACAATACACATTCACTTACACAAACAACACCTTGGAAGTGCTGATAGCCAAAGCAGAAGATATTTCCATTTTAAAACTGAGACTTGCTATATGGACCTCATGACTCTGTCTTTTCCTCCCTCATTTACTTCTACCTCTATCACTTCTATCACTCATACCTTTCCTGTAACTCCACAGGCATATGGCACTGCTTGTTTCAGAAAATGACACGAGACCTCAGGCCTGGAGTGACCATGACTTTCTCCTCTATTCAGCTTCTTAGTACCACGCTACTGACATGTGGCATTGCTCTCATCTTTCTGCACCCTACATTTATTTAATAACTGGCAGCACTGCAGGCCCAGTACAGCAGCTGAGCAGCCCTGTGTGTTGTAGTCAATACCAGCCCATAAAAGACACCTTAGCTTGTTATGTGGTGCTATTATAATGATAATAGTAACAGGGTTCAGAAGTTTCAATACCTGAAAAGATAAGGCTATGCCAGTGAAGAGTTGCTCCCAAGCTAATTACCTCCTCTTTTTAGTAACAGTTAATTAGCTTTGATAGACAACTGTTCAGGAGACTCCAGTAATTCAAGTTTTGGAGCTCTCTGAGGAATCTGTACATGATACAGACATACTCTATATACATATATTCTATGTATATTGTTTCAGCACTCTCTATAAAAAAAATAAATTTTTCCACTTGCAGAATAGACTTATGCTGCATGCCTAGTGTGGAAGAACACTGGAAGTCCTGAGGTGTGGATGATGACAAATGCATATCCTTTACAGGTTGTTTTGGGTCACTAGACAGGTTCTGCAGTTATGTGCTCTGTAGCATCTCCAGAATGTCTTTGCTTTCCTCCCTCTGGCTCTGCTTCTTGCAACCGGTGATGTCCGTTTGCTGGTATTATACACAAATTCTATATTACACATTAGATAAACCTTAAGAAATTGAGAGGATGCTTGTACATATCATTATGAACAATTCTCAGAGATGGTTCCTATACTTACAGAATCGTCTCCCACTCCATTACTGGAGATAAATGGAAGAAATGGCATCAGCTTCAGGGGCTCTTTGTTTCTAGAAACATTTTAAGCCTCAGAATCCCATATGTTTTGAAGCAGATTTTTTTTTTTAATTACAGTATAATTGAAAACAAAACAACAAAAGAATTGCAAGGCATCAATACACTAGGCATTGTTCAAATTTTTTGGGAAGTGAGAGTCCTTGTCCCACAAGATTATTGTGCCTGATGCTGATCTGGCAGAAGGAGCCATCTCTCTCAGCCCTTAATGTGAAATGTTGATACTTCAGCTTTCTGTCACAGTCAATTCAAGTGGAGCCCAATACAGATACACACATCTGTGTAAACTGTTCTTTGTTTCCCTTTCTAGGATAATTAAGTAAAAGCCTACTAGATGAGCACAATTAGTCAAAATTAATCACTTTCAGGGTAGCTAAATCATGACAGATTAATTGCTGGTATCTATGCCTGCATTAGGATTTGTTTTACCAGCAGAAATACCTAAGTAGCTCTCCTGTTCTAGTAAATCATTGCTCTTTATATTAAAAGATTGTAAATATTTATTATAATCAATTATACTTTTAATTAACCTTCAAAAATAAGGTGGTTTTAACTACATTTTATATGGTCGATATTTGGCTGTGCTTATGCCAAGCAAATTATTAAACCTGCAAGTGTTCAAGGCTAGGTTGGATGGGGCTTTGAGCACACTGGTCTAGTGGGAGGTGCCCCTGCCCATGATCTTTACAGTCCCTTCCAACTCAAACCACTATATGATTCTGTGATTATTCTGATGTCACTTAGTTTCTTTCTGAAAGTCCACGGTATGGAATGCCACTCTGAGCAAAACAGTCTGACATTAGTACTGAATGCACTTTGTCACAAAGGCTAGGACTCCATTTGTAGAGGCAGTTCAAGAATTTAAATACATTATGATGTTATATAACATAAGGAAGAAATTTTTCATAAAGAGGGTGGTGAAAACTGCAGCAGGTTGCCCAGAGAGATGGTGGATACCCCAGCTCTGGAAACATTCAAGGTGAGGTTGGACTCTGAGCAATCTGATCTAGTTAAAAATACTTTTGCTCATTGCAGGGAACTTTGTACTAGATTACCTTTATAGGCACCCTCCAATCCAAACTGGTTTATGATTCAATTTCAAGCCTCTGGTGATAAGATTTCACATTAATTTTTTGGACAGTCAGGAACGCAGTTTCTGTGTATTGCTAACACATGAGAGATCCATTACCTATTTGCTTTAATCCATGCAAAGTTTGCTCTATAGAAAGGGCACTTAGAAAGTTGGGCACTATAGAAAGTTGCCCAAGCTTTGACGTCACCTTCATTTTAGCCATCCAAACATTAAGCTTATAAATTATTCTGGTTATCTGATTCTGTAATGACTGGAAAGGAAACGAGAGAGGTATTGTCAAAGGATGATCAATTCCACACAGAAATCTGTACTGTGAGCGCATTAATTAATTATTCTTAGTGGCTAAAGTTATACAAGATGAATCCAAGCACTTACTGCTGGTAACAAAGAAGAAAAAAGAAAGACTACCATCTGCTGAGCAGATTTCTTAAGGTTGGATAAGAAATCTGATATTCTGTCAAACTGGCTTTAAATGGTAGTTTTTTGGATATTCAGCTTAGTAAGGGAGGCCCTATCCTCTGCAGGCAGATCTCTCCCTGTTGACTTCAAATACACCCAGAACTTTTTAGTTTTGATGTCTGACTTTAACATAGCTTAGGTTAAATAAATGCCATTCACAAGGTCTTACAAGTCTGATGGTTATTTAGGTATTACTGTTGGTTTTGTGTTCAAGGTAATTCCTTATTGGTAGAAAACAACTAAGAGCAAAAACAGATTCGTGAACCTGTATTTTTTAAGATATTACTTTAAAGTTTATGATTTCCATTTATGATTTTCTGTATTTTAATATTAAGAATTTTGACAACTCTCTAATACATGGAATTAGAAAACATAATTCAAATCAATGACAGACCCTCTGTATTTTACTGCTATTGTGCCAAGAACATACCTGCAGTGTTGAAAATGGATTTTTTAAAAGAAAGGAGCCAAAACCTTGACAATCTCGAATTTTATTTTGGGGTTCAAGTAGAAATCACCAGAAAAAAGCTTAGCTCCCTTGTTAGGGGATGAGTGGGAAAAGTACAATGACAAAGAAGAAGAAGAAAAGGATATCTTAAATATAGATTAAAAACTCTCAGTAAAAGGTAACAAGGTACTGACCTAGAACAGATTGAGATTAATGACAAGTGGTTCTGCTATTGTATTGATCAGTGCCTGTGGCTATTTAGTAGATGATAAAAGACACTACATTGATTAAGGCTACTGGCAAAATGTTTTAGATGTCAAAGCTGCAGTACTTTTCCTAAAGCTCAAAAAAAAGCCTTTAATTAGGTGCATGCAATGGAGTATATGTATAAACACATACATACACATACCTAAAATACTTAAGAACTGCTGGCAAAGGCATTGCTTTAGTAGTACAAACTCATTCAGGTTTGCTGAAAGAAAGGATATTGAAATGTCTGTTACCTGAGAGATCTGTTTCACAGTTAGAATCTTCATGGGGGGAGAAGTATAGATCTGAACTAATTAGTGACACAGTAGAAATTGCTGAAATGTTGGTAATATTAAAGAGAAAATGAGTAAAAATAGGAAGAAGGCATAAAAAAAAAATCTTCACCATGTAAAGAACTAATTATAATAACATTGTACACTCTTTGGTAAAATACTGTTGGGATTATAAAACATAATTGAAGTTCCAGAAAGCACAGCAATTACCTCAGAAATGAATGTTGACTTTGTAGAATCAACCAGGAAGCAAAAATAGTTCTGGTGCAAGTATACAAACGTGTTGTGAATTTCCTTGGGTTCGTTTTTATCTGGTTTTCAGAGTTCCAGAAATATCTATTCTATTTCTTCTTGGAACAAATAGACTCTTGATGTGGTCATGGTCAGAACACTAATCTACCATACACTGAGTTAATTCACAGACTGTATCAAAGCATGCAAGTAAATCAAAAGCTCAGGAGAAGTATATTCCACATGCAGAAGCAGTCCCCCAGTGTAAAATGGGGAACTGCAACCTCCTTAACTGGGTGACTTATGTTCAGGTATCTTTTACCATTCACAGAGATTCTACAAGCAGGATATACAGCTTAAATGTTCAAAGCAATTATTTATTGTCTCATATATGCAGCTGATAGCAAAGTCATGCTGCTATGATTAGTATTAATTTGCTCACCAGCCCTGAGGAGACACCAGATGAGTCTCTGCTGGCCAGGCAGTCATCAGTCAGCTGTAGAAGTGCTGCCTCTGCTCCTTGCAAAGGGCTGATCCTCAATCTTACTAAATGCCCATTCACTGATTCTCTGTGTTTTTGTCTTAGGGCTGTATTCCTCAAGAAACCTTGTCAGTTGTTTTTCTGGTTTTGTGTTTGGGGTTTTTTTGTTTGTTTGTTTTTGTTTTGTGTGTTTTTTTTTTTTTTTAAATTTTCCTTGAATCTTTGAATTGGTGGCTATTATTGTCTCAATAATTTTACTTCTGTCTGTGTTTTTGTTTTTCTTATTTTGCCTGGATTTAATTTTTGTACTTTGTTACACCTCAGCAGCAATTTTCTCTGACATAAAGCTGCCCAGCTGTGCTATACAAAACTGGGCTTTTGATCACAGAGAGATGAATCTCTTGGCCATGGGTTACAGTGTATTATAAATTTTTCCTTACCTATCTGGTATACTTGATCAAGCTTGTGTGCAAAGGTCCATCTGTAAATATGCATACGTAGTTGCGTGTAAAGATACATAAATATTCCTGAAATTATCTTAGTGCCTTTCCAGCTCCCTGATCCTAAATTCACTGTCTTACAGTCAGCCTGGCAAAACTCCAGACAAATATCTACATAATATTTTATAATAAGTGTAATCTAAATAATAGATGGATGAATAAAAATTTGATAAATAGATCAATAAAAATTTGATAAAAGATGTTATTTCCTTTGTATGATTTTTATTTTTTGTTCCATGCAGGACATAGAAATGATACATGTCAAAATGAAAATGTCAACATCTGCTCCTCCTATATGATTTTACTTCTTCTATGTATACTCACTAATTGAATCTGTCTGCAAAAGCATTAGAAATTTTTTAGGTTGGTCAGTTCTGTCCGGTGAAGGGGATAGAAGTAAGAATGTTCTTGTTTCTGCTGTGGAATGATAACTGGACTGTTTGACTAGTTCTCAAAATTTGAATGCCAATAAGAGGAAAGAAATAATTAAAAAATAAAACTTGCTACTTTTTGACTGTGAAAGATAGTGGTAAGGACAAGGGAAAAAACCAGTTAATTTATGTGTTTATGTTATAATATCTATATCTGAATTGTCACCCTACAGTCCCTAGTTATTCTGTGCAAGAAATTGTTTCATATAGGAGAGATTACTTGTGCCCTATGGCAGATGTTTAAACTAAATCAGATGAATTGCACCCCACACTGGCAGATGTAATTATTACGCTATACTACATCATTTTTAAAAGCCATGGCATTCAGGTGAGGGCCCTAGTGACTGGAAAAAGGGAAAAATCACACACATTTTAAAAAGGGGGTCCTGTAAACTATGAAATGGTCTGCCTCTCCTCTGCACTCTGTGAGATCATGGACCCTACTACTTGAAATTATTTCAAGGCAAATGGAAGATAGAGTTTAGAGACATTTTCACTGTCTTCATCAAGGGCAAGTCATTCCTGACTAATCCTGCAATAGAGTGACTGTGTTGGTGGATAAGAGCAGAGCAACTGATGCCATATGCTTTGACTTCTGTAAGGCCTTTGACATGGTCCCATACAACATTATTACTTGTGAATTGGAGAGATATGGGTTTGATGGATAAGGAATTGACTGGATGACCACATCTAAAGTTGCAGTCAGTAACTCAGTGTTCAAGTGGAAACCGGTAACCTTCAGAGGTCCATACTGGAATCAATACTGTTCAATATCTTTGTTAATGACATAGACAGTGGGGCTGAGTGCACCTGCAACAAGTTTATGGATAACACCAAGCTGAGTGGTGCAGTTGATACACTTGAGGGAAGGGATGCCATCCGGAGGGTCCTGGACAGGTTTAAGAAGTGGTCCCATGAGAACCTTTTGAAGTTCTACAAGATGAGTCCTGCACTTGGCTTGAGACAATCCCCAGTATCAGCACTGATGGTGGGATGAATGGATATAGAGCAGTCCTGAAGAGAAGGACTTGGGGATATGGGTGAATGAAAAATTGGACTTGAATTAGGAATGTGTACTTACTGCCCAGAAAGACAAGCCTATCTTGGGCTGTGTACAAAGAAGTGTGGCCAACATGTCAAAAGAGGTGATTCTTCCACTTTATTTCACTCTCTTGAGAGTCCACCTGGAGGACTGAATCCAGCTCTGGGGCTGGCTGGCATAAGAAAGACATGGAACTGTCAGAGTGGGTCCAGGGGAGGGCCATGAAAATGATCAGAGGTCTGAAATACTACTGCTATGATGAAAGGCCGAGGCGGTTGTTCTCCAGGTTGTTCAGCTTGGAGAAGAGAAGGCTCCAGGGAGACCTTACTGTGGCTTTTTAGTACTTGGACTTATAAGAAAGATGAAGAGAGCCTTTTTACCAGGGCCTTCAGTGACAGGAAAAGTAGCAATGGTTTTAAACTGAAAGAGGGTAGGTTTATATTGGATATATAGAAAAATGTTTTTAATTATGAGGGTAGTGAAACAATGGAACAGGTTACCCAGAGAAGTTGTGCAAGCACAGCTTCCCCATCTTTGGAAGTGTTCAAGGCCAGATTGGATAGGACTTTGAACAACCTGATTTAGTGGAAGAGGTTTCTGTGCATTACAATGGGGGCTGAACTAGGCGATCTTTAAAGGTCCCTTCCAATCCAAACATTTCTGTGATTTTATTATGCTGCTTTGTCTTTGCCTAATGTAATTGAACTAAGTACTTCACATGAAGTTCTTCAATATAGATGTCTAAAGTTAGGTGAATTGGATCCTATCCATGGTATTTTTAATGACTAAATTAATAGGTTTGATGTTGAAAAAAGAGAGATTAACAAGGGAATAGAAGAAATAATTAACTGTGGAATTCCTTTCAATACTTGAAAACACTGTTCAGGGAAGTAGAGACTTGGCATGCGTAATTGTTTTATTATTTCAATTTTGTTTCAAAGGAACTTTTGGGAAAAGTGTTCTTTTTAAATATAAAAATGCTGCTGAAGCAATATGGCAAGACCATAATGTTTTTATTATAAAAAATTGAAACATGGGAGACTGAGTATCACTTTGTTAACATTTGAAAATATGACAGTAAATATTAAACAGATTTTGAGTTGTTGTGGTTTTTTTTTTTCCCCTGAAGGTTAAAATATCACATAATACTTTAAAATGGAATAGCATAAGTAGTGCTTTATCCCAGTTGAAGAATTTAGAAACTGTTTTCACTAAATGAAGAAACTTTCACCAAAAAAATATTAATGGCACCAAAACTGATTGGGAACTCTGGAAATGATACTCAATGTTAGAAGCTTGAAGTTGCAGAAATATGTATTACTCCCTTTGTCAGACTAAAGAAGATATATCTGGGAGACTATATGATTGGTAGATGAGATCAGTAGATATTATCACACCTTCTGTTTGTAAATCTGAGACATATCTTCAACTAAAAAAAAGTAATTTAAAAATAGTGATAATAAGAGGATACAGGAAAAAGCACCCTCCAAAAATTTATTTTAAATGATTAAACATCTAACAATGGAAGGTGAAATCACAGAAAGAGTGATGTTGATTTATGCAAAGATGTGGGCATAACCTCCTTGTTAAATGCAAGTAATATGTTGAGCTATGGATATTCTTTAAGGAAATTCACAGGATTTCCTGTCTTTACTAAAATATGTCAAAAATTTGCACCTGTCTTTTCATTGTCATTGTCTTAGATTCTGTGTATGCATCTGAATACAGGATATGAATTTTTAGCTTTTATTAAAAAGAACCATTTGTCAGAACTTTTACTTCAGTGTTTTCAACTGTTTGAAGATCTCACTTTTCTGAAGGAAATTCTGATGAGTTCCTCTGCATTTCAGTGTGTCCCTTGAGAGACCTTTCAGAATTTATCTGAAATTCAGCAATTTCTGATGATGTTGTTGATGGCCAGTTTCCACAAAGAATCTGACTTTGGTGACTGATCTATTTATTTTGCAACTGTTACACTGAATCTGCCAAGCAGCTGTATAGTTTCCTCCAGTAAAGAGAGAATATGCCATATCTATGCCACATCATAGAATCATAGAATGGTTTGGGTGTGGATAGGACGTTAAAGATCATCTAGTTTCAAACCTGCTATCATGAGCACAGACAACTTCCACTAGACCAGGTTGCTCAAAGCTCCATCCAAACTGGCCTTGAACACTTCCAGGAATAGGGTGTATTCCACAGCTTCTCTGGGTATCCTGTGCCAGTGCCTCAGCATCGTCACAGAAAAGAATTTCTTTCTAATAACTAACCTAAACCTATTTTGTTTCAATTTAAATCCATTAACCCTTGTCCTCTCACTACATACCCTTATGTCTGGGGCTAGGGCATAAAGTCCAATGAAGGGACTGTGTTAATGTGGGACAGCAATGATTAAGGACTCCTAAAGTCAAGAGTCAGTTTAAAGCTGACATACTCTCCATACCAGGGTAACTATCATAAGGTTCACTTTTTTCCTGTTCTATAGGTTAGTTTCTTCATCCCAAATGGAGAAACAGTGAGTAAAATGCCAATTTCAACCTTAAACTCATGTTATTTATCAATTAAGCAAATATAAACAAATTGGTTAGCTTTCTTGGAATCTCATAATTTTCTAAATCAATTAGCAATCCTGGGGATTAGAAAAGCGCATGTAATTAGTTTCAGTTATCCTGCCCAATACACAAGCTACTGATATTCTATTTCACCAATCCTTTACTTTTTAACCAAAACTTGCAAGGAAACACTAAAAAATAAAATATTGAAATATTGAATTTTCATTTTTTTCCCTTTAAATCTTATTCTATGTATTCTTGAAGTTCCTTAAGTACATTATGAGAATTTTCAGGTCTTGGTTGCACAACATAGGTATTAGTCTCTTCTGTTCAGTTTGTATTTCAATACGATTACTCTAAACATAATTCCAGACAGTGAATTTTTCTTGATTTTTTTTCATTTCAATGGAATTTTTTTTAGAGAAAACAAAACAAAAAAATACAAATAAAAATATTGCCATATGGAGCAAGAAAAAGAGATAACAAGTTACTAGAAACCTTGATTGCTGAACTGGAATTAAAAAACTAATGTGGCCTGTTTATAATATGACATCAATGTAGTGTTAACCAATGAAAAAGGAAACATGATTCCTAAACATATCAGAACCTTTCAGATCTATATAATGAAAAAAATTCATACATCTCTAAAGCTTACTGTTGGTTTAGTTTTGTATCTGTCAAAGTATTCTGTATTGTTTAAGATAGCATACAAGATTTTGTGCAGATAAACATCAAATTGATGAAAATATATTGTTCCTAGTTTTGTCTAGCCTTACATTTCCTGGGCTGAGAACTGAAGCAGAAAAATCAAATACTGTAAAACTCATTCCTGATAAAACTATTTCTTGTGTTTGTCTTGTATGGTCTTTAGAATATCTGGAAATGTAGCAACTGTCCTGTTCTATCTTGACTCCACAAGGGGAGAGTGAAATAATTTTTCTCCTGCTCATATTAGCATGCCTTATCTTTATTTACTGTCTTTATTTACTTATCTTTATTTACTGGGACTGGGGTTGGAGTTGGAATCACATACAAAAATGGCAAGAGGTGCTTCTCTTCCATAGCTGTGGAAGAACAAGGGGTCCTATATATCCCAAAGAGAAAGATTTTGAAAACAGTTTTGACTAATTAGCAACAATGTCTTTTTCCAGAATTTGTACATCTTGTCTCCTCACATTGTTCCTCAGTTAGAACCAGGACAGTAAATTCACATCAGATATATTGTTTGCCTTTTAAAGTACAGTAAAACAATTTTTATGGAAAGAGGAGAATTCAGATAGGAGACTTTTTAGTTGTCTGTCAGAGAAAAGTTCTCAGACATGGAAACCGTACTGAACTACACTGAACCATATGTAATTAAAAATAATTTAGTTCTCCTGCTTTTACTTTTGTGATTTCAAGTGGGGTACTTTTTCTCCAATAATTCATTTTTTAAAATTCCCATAGCACATCTATCCATCAACGTATTTACCTAATGTAATATAGCAAGTGCTGTATGATAGAAAAGTGAAAGAATCAAGTTAGGATTTCAGCTTTTGAACAGCTCTAAATATAGTTTCTATATTTATATAAGAAAATATATTTCTTATATTTTTACATTGATTTTATATAGTAATTGAATTATCTGTGAACATTCTTTGTTAAACCATGGGGTATTTACATAAATATTTGCTTTGAAGACTCATAAGAAAGAAATACAGGGGCTGCCAGTGTGTGATAATGTGACCATTTCAAGATCCTCATAGCAGTGGCACTTTTTCTTAGGAACTTTTTATCATAGAATTACAGAATCATTTAGGTCAGAAAAGACCTCTAACACCATCAAGTCCAAGCAGTAACCCAGCACTGCCAAGTCCACCACTAAACCTAATCATCACATCAACATGTCTTTAAAATATTTCCAGGGATGGTGACTCTGATATTTAGAAATATCTTGACTGATATCCACAGGTTGCTTCATTATTTTATTAACTTCCAGATGACAACATAGGTTACCTATGTATTTCAGGATTTGTTGAATTGAGGCCATGAGAATGAGAGTACAGGAATCTAGATCTATGACAAAATGCTATATTTAAAATGGGAGCCAATATAAGATGGCACAACAATTTTGTTCGTTCAAATCACTACTGTCTGTTCAATTTATTAGGAATGAGCCAGTTAGTTTGTTATCTGTTTAGAATACTTTTAAGTATCTAAACACATCACTTATCTTCTCAAATCCTTGTTTGCTTTCCTCGAGAGTCTTTTCTTGCGTGGGAGAAATATACTAAAATTAAACAAATATATGACCTTACAGCGACTCCAAAAAAGCAATTTTTCTTCATTTCAATGCTAGTTTTTTATGAAATATGCATGAGACACAAAACTGACATCTGCAGATGTACACACATTTCTGATCCTACATCTGTTGGTTAAAATCAAAACAAAACAACCCTAACAAGAATTATTAAAAACAACAGAGGAAAAACTTTCACTTTGGAAGCTCTTCAGTTAAATCTTGCGGGAATATTCAAAGCAATATGCTCTTTGAGTTCTGGTTGTTTTATTTGTTTTTATTTTCTTTTCCAAGTCTTTCTGGACCAGCTACTGGAAAGGAAGCTTTAGTAGCATCCTGTGACTACCTCCTGTGTTCACTGTGTGTTGAAACATTACCTAATTGTCTCATCACCGTGACTTCAACTGCTTCAGTGGCTTTGTGGCTTCAAAGGCTTTGGTTGCTGACACAAGCAGAGTTGCTCAGTCTCTGATATAGGTTTGTGATGCACTGCTTCCTAATTTTATGAAGTTTGCAGAAAAAAACCAAACAAGGATATTTATAATCAAAACATGCAGACGCATCTCTCCACATTTGCCGCAACCTATGGCTTTCTTTGTTTGCTAGTATAATTCCATGATTAACCTGGTACTGAATGTCAAGTTACACAAGAAGGGCACTTCTCACTGCGACATCCTGGCTACTCTGTGCTGGGAGTCTGTCAGGTAAGAAGAAATGAAGGGGCTGTGCCGTATAAACATCTAGGGCATGCTGCATTGTAAAATTTTATTGATAATTAAAGTAGTAATAGAGCTTAATGAGACAATATAAAAATTGTGTGGCTATTTTTCAGAGTTGAGTTTTTAAACCTAATATAGCAAACTGAGATTGAAAATGTATTTTGCACATTTAATTACATAATTTGTTTAAGCAATTTACAGGGTGCCTAGAGGTTTTCATAAGGATGTTTTCTACTTCTGCACAAATTCAATTTCCTTTCTGTTGCTCAAGAAATTCTAATAAGATTAAGATGAGTTTAACTAGAGCCTGAACATTTCAGATCTTATTTCTCTGTCCTTTTTACAAAAGGAATCAGAAAGAACAGAAGGCAACCGCTCTTTTCAACTTTTGCTGTATCGTACAACTTTTTCTTTGACTCCTCTTGTTCATTTTTCACTGATTCTGAACATATTCAAATAGATGCCACTAGAGACACAGACCACAATGATTGTGGCTTTGGTGTGATGGTATGGATTTAAGAGGATGTTAGTGTTTCTAAAAAAAAGCAGAAGCAAGTTGTTTCTATATTTAATTATTGCAATGTCAGTACTCGGGCCTTGGTCTTTTTTTGCTTTGTAAACTTCGGGTAATGTAAGTTGGCTATGGTGACATCTTGGAGGATGCACGCAGGCCTCTGTATTTAGGCAAAGTGTATGAAACAGTTAAAAGTATCTAATGCTACTGTGGAAATCTAAGTGTGATGTAGCCAGCTCTTTTTGCACTGTGATTAAAAATCCCAACAAAACATTGTGACTTGTTGCATTTAATTTTATATGGGAAAGAATATCAGAAGTTAGACAACTCAATTGTAACCACCATTTTTTTCTCTTCCAAAACCTCAGGTTGTCATATGGGTTAAGATTTGCAGTAGCTTGAGTTTCCAAAAAAAGCCTGTAGGAAACATATGCCCACTACCCACTGAAGCATGAGAGCACCTAGCAGCAGCTAAAGCCTCCATGGAGGACTGGGAAGACCCAAAGGCATTTTATTTCTCTTTTGCTATATAAGAATTCTAATTTCACATCAGAATTAAAAGGTCAAAGAGTTTCTGCCTTTATTTCGTTTTAATATAATAGAAGTAAGTTGACAAGGTCTAGGAGCTCTACTAAGCTGAGCAAGTTTAAGATGGAACTTATGGTTCTGTCCAAACTCATCATCACATCTTAAACAAACAAGAACATAAATCCTGACAAAGTTATAGTGCATCAGATTTTCTTCACAATTTGCCAAGTCTTTGGTATCTTCAATTGGCTGAAATAGTTTCACACAACTAGAAGGGTCTATTTAAACAAGTAACTATTGTAGAAGCCCAAAAGATAAGGGGCTAATGTGTATGTCTCAAATACCGATAGGCAGATAGCCATGGCACCAACTGAGGTCTCTTGATAAGTACATGCTGTGCGAACAAGCAAGAATATGACCAGAGGTTGGGGAGCACTCCAGAAGGCAGGGCAGCACTTTTCTAGGCAAACAATTTGGGCTCTTGGAGATAAGCACAACATGGTGCAGTACTATTGCAGGAATGAGATAAAGAAGCAGGCATGGACTGATGACGAAAGGTTGGTCCAGTAGGGAGGAGTCAAGACCACCAAAGACCCCTGAAGCCCTTCAACTGATTTCCAGAAAGGTCTAGAAAAACAAACTACACATGACAATTAATTATCATAGAAAGTGAGAAACTTAGCCCCGGGGCGGGGAAGACTTATTTGTAAAAAGGTACATCCACAAAGCCTAGGTGGTGGGAGGACTGATGATCTTCCTTTCTTCCTTTCTTCTTTCCTCTCTTCCTTTCTTCCTCTCTTCCTTTCTTCCTCTCTTCCTTTCTTCCTCTCTTTAATCTCTGTGTGTTTAGAAGGGACTAACCTATACCAATGGTTGGAATGGACCTTGAAGATCATCTAGTCCCAAGAACCCCTGCCATGTGCAAGGACACCTCCCACTGGAACAGGTTGCTCAAGGCCTTATCCAACCTGGCTTTGAACACTGCCAGGGCTGGGACACCCACAGCCTCCCTGGGCAACCTGTTTCAGTGTCTGACCACCCTCACAGTAAAACATTTCTTCCTAATATCTAGCCTAAATAGATATTTAGGAACCCTCAGACTTCCATGCGTGCTCCCATCAGATACTGCAATGTTGCTATAAGGTCTCCACACAATGTTCCCTTCTCTGGGCTGAACAGCCCCAACTTTCTCAGCCTTCATAGAGGAGTTGTTTCAGTCATCTTATCGACTTCGTGGCCCTCCTCTGGACTTGCTCCAACAGTTCAATGTCGCTAAATTACAAATTGTATCTATCAAATATATATGCAAATGTCTGTGTATATGAAATAAAAATATTTATTAAAACGGAGGAAAGAAAAAGGAATTAAAAATACCATAAATTTTTCAGTCCTGTAAAGGACTAATTATATACCCATTTCCAACTGTAATGAATCATGCTTAGCTCACTGATGCAATTTGTTCTGTTGAAGTTAAGAAAAAGCATCCTTACATTTTAGTGATAACATTTATTGAAAGCTTGTCTTTCTCTAATCATCTTTCTTCTGTTGTTTAAGATCCCAGCCATCTGGACTCACCTGTTACCACTCCTTTGGCTCTGGATATCAATAGTTTCTGATCCTTCACTTCTGATAAATTTATCTCGAGCATGTTAATATTTCTCAGTGATAACTTGACTGAGTTGTTTAGTAGGTCTTCTGTTAGATCATTTTGTTTACCTACAGCAAAAACTTATGACTTAAGTGAATTAATTTCCTGGCCAAATCCTTGTCTTAAATTATTTCCTTAAAAATAGAAGTGTGGCTCTATAAACTATTACAGAAAAAACAAAGCACACGTTTAGCTCTGGTAGTATATTGGGGTTTTCAAATGTTAAGGAAGAAAATTTTGTAGTTTCTTTTTCTTGTGCATGATCTTTGTTACTGTAGATTTGACAGCTATGCGTTAACAACCAGAACATAAGATCAGAACAAGGCCTCGAGGAGAGTAAATAAAAGGTCTCAATATCTTCCTTTAGTTCTCTGATACCTATCCATCAGTTCAGGGAAGATGCAATCACTGCTTACTTGCTAAATTTTCAAAAATCATTGCAGTCCTGAGAAGATTAGCATAGAGTCCAGACATATAGATTCTTCCTGTGGAGTTTTAGTTAACCTCCTATGGCACATTGTTTGTTATTCATCTTGTGTATGCTTTTTGAAAAGGAACTAGATAAATTAATATTTTCAGGAAATGCTAAATTTCAAAGTTTATTATTAAATTTCAAAGCTATTACCATCTATTACATTTTTCTAATTTCATTTAATAGCATACACCTAGTTGTCACAAGGACAGGCCATAGATAATAGACACAAAGAAATGAGGGGGTTTGGTGTTGAATGACATGCAGAAAAAAGGATTTAGTAAAGATTCTGTAAGCAAAGATCTTCTCCCTAATGTGAACTCAATCTCCTTACAAATCAACTTTAAAATATTTATTCAGCCAAGAAAAAGTGGATTGACAGATCACTTCAGCACTGTTTTTGTGACAGTTTAAAACCTTTTAAAGGACTTCCCTTCTGTATGCAGCTGAATTCCCAGTCCAACCCACATCTACATTAATGCAATGGCAAGGATGCAAAACAAATAGGGACAAAAGGTGAGGAAATGTGAAAGCAGGGTTTACAGTAGGACTTTGATGAGCATCCTGTGGTAACTGAATGATACAAAAGACGACTTGTACATATGGGTATTTGTCATATGTTAGATAATGCTGCTAGAATGGCAGGGAGACATTTTTGGCTCTCTGAGGCATTTTTAACTCTCCCCTTTCCTTCAGGCACCTTCTAACTCCTGCCTTCTAACTTTCTGCCTCCTACTCGCCATACCTGTGCAAGTGTTCTCCCTGGCCTGCAACAGCAGCTATCAACATGGATTAGGCATAATTGCTTCAATATGATGCCACTTTCTTACCCTGAGTTTGCTACAGGTCACAGAAAATAAGATGGACTCACAACAGAACACAACCTTTCTGCTTGCCCTAAGCTAGTTCAGTCCCCTGGGCATCATACTTCTTGAACTTGATGTAGACTCTGTTAAGCATCCATTGACGTTTGCATAATTCTGCAGTTCAAGAATCTGACCATTTACAGTCTTTATCAATAGCACGAACTAAAGTTTCAGCAGGAAGAAGCTATCCAAATTCCAGAGAATTAACGCGCTATCCGTGGAATTAACAGGAAAAGTTTATGGGTAAAAGTAACGTATCTCACTTAATTTTAATAAAGGCTACTCTTTCTGCTTACATTTTTTGCCCTATTTTTACCCCCAGACCATATACAATTCAGGATCTATTTTTCAAGTCAGATAGGAATCATAAGATCCAATCAGGTCCTTGGCATCCATTTAGGAAATTGTTGTCTTTATAACAATTGCTTTCCTTTCTTAGTAGCACATGAATTTCACTTAAATAGGGAAGAGTGTTGCTCGAATTTGGCCTGTCTTTGTTCAACCTACAGCCCATTATTCAAGATTTTGTCATTTGATTAACTTGATCGAGGTGATTTAGGGCTTTATGTTTTGCCTGTCCAGTTTTACTGTCCTTGTGAACCCTGGCATGGAACAATAAATAACAGAGAACTTGAAAGCAATTCCCACAACCCAAATTCAAACTTCTAGTAACACCACAGGGCAGAAAAAGCATGACAGTGAGACTGAGTATTTCTGAGTCTTTTCAGGCTTTCTTTCAGTGCTTCCCAGAAATGTGGGTATTTTCACAGTACAAATGGAGGAAGCTAGTTTTCTTTGGCTTTGCTCATTCAATATCCAGTTCTTTATGAAGAAAGAGATTATTGAAGAAGGATGTGATATGTCAATGCAGAGCAAAATTGCACTGAAGTCAAGGATGAATGTGCACAAACCATGCACCCCCTTTTTCTATTGTAGCATTTATATATTATTTATGTCTGCACTGAGAAAATGAGAAAGATATTAATACAGTCTTTTTAATGTCACTTAGCAGTATTTCAGCATTTGCCTTCCTGCTGCAGGCCACTAACAGCAAGTTTTTATATATTCTCATTCAGAAGAAAACAATAAATAGATGACTTTCTGATCTTACCATATTGTTATTATGGTGTCTTGTGACCAAATATAAAAATTTAAATGTGAAGCAGCCTTGGACTTTCCTAAGGAGAAATAACAACAGAAACCATATTTAGGTGTCTGTTCTCACATTTTTGTCTTTTGGGGAGAGCAAGAATATAAGAAAGAAAGCATGTCTCCCTTTTAATTTATTTCACTTTAAAAATCACTTTCCATTTTGTAGTCCTCTATAAGCAAATTCAAAATATTTTTCTTAGGAAACAGTAGTGTGCTAGGCCACATATGATCCCATGCTGAAATATTTTCTTTTTTTCCAGATATGATTATGATCAATCACAAGGTTTTCCATTTTTGCTATACAAAAATGGCCCACAAGATGCAAGATCATGAATTTAAGCCCTGCACAAAGCATGAAATTTTCATCCTCGGGGAGGAGAATTGGAATTGAGTAGTTTGGATCAGCTGTAATGGCTGCGCCCCCTCACAGCCTTTTGTGCATTTCCTCACTGGCAGATCATGAGACGCTGAAAAGTCCTTGACTTAGGGTAAGCACTATTTTGTGACAAATAGAACATCAATGTGTTATCAACATTATTCTCATACTCAATCCAAAACATAGCACTGTGGCAGCTATTAAGAAGAAAATGAATACTATCCCATCTGAAACCAGGACAATCAGATGTTTTAGATGAAAAAAATGAAATATCTTAACTCTCAAAGCAATTTCCTTAAACTGCTTAAACTTCACTAAATTCAGCATGCTTCTGGACATGCATTCAAATCAGCTTTAAAGGAAAATTTTCAAATCCTGAATTTACTTTTTTACTAACTATCATTCATAATCCTTTATGCAACACTCCGAGGATTGTAAAGCTTTTGAAAGATATGTTTAGGTGTAAATCACCTGACTACAGGATGGAGTATTAGCTGATCAGAATTGGCATATAGAGCACAGTGCATGAGAATCTAAAATGAGCACCTTAGACTGAGAAAAAGGCAGCACTGAAGGGTTCCTCATCAAGCAATACTTTCTTCAGTTGAAGAAAGCAAAATGAAGTCCAGGAAGGCATTTTACCACATAATCAGAGTTCAAAATTAAAGTTCTATAAATTATTTAGTTTTGATTTTAATTTTGTTACTTTTGTGAAAGCCATCTTTGCAAACGTTGTCCAGTAATCACACTCATATCTCTCATGGAAACATTTCCCTTGGTCAGTCATTTCTTTGCATGCTCTCTAGATCCACTTTTCAGTAGAACAGACAACAAGTGAATTTTACCAGTAACTCCTTTGTCTCTCCTACTACTTTATTAAGCAAATTTCTCTCTGTCCCAGTCTGTACTAGCCTTCTAACTTTGACCTTCATAGTATTGACCCAACTCCCTAATGCATTTCTTAACAGACCTACTTCCTTTAGAGAGCTCCTGCACACATTGAAATTTTACATCTGATGCCACTGTCCATTTGTCAGTCTAATATGTAGATAATTTGGACTTGTCCTATCAGACATCTTATTTTAAATAAAAGAGCCAGATATAGGAAAGTGTATAATGTCAAAGACGTGCTTTAAAGAGCGCGACAAAATAGATTTAAACTAAGTGTAAAGAAGGCTGGATTTAAAAAAAAGTAAGTGTTAAAGCTAATGATGTATTAAATGGGGAATACAACATTTAGCTCTCTAAAAGAAGCATATAGAATCATAGAATCATAGAATGATTTGGGCTAAAGATCATCTAGTTTCAACCCCCCAGCCATATAGAGCAACTATTTTTTTTCTTTGTTTTTGTTTCAATCGTAGTGTTTTCTGAGAACATCAGGAAACATAACTGTGCAGGTCAGCTGTTTGTGACCAGATCTCCTTCTTTTCTCTTTCCATTTGAATTGCTAGATCATTTATTTCATGCTAATTTTAGCTACTTTGTAATTTTTTTATTGTTACTGAAAATATAAGTGCATTCAACACCTCTGAGAATTTCTTCCTGGTAGGCATTGTCACATATGACATAGTCCATTACACTTCATAAAGCTGACATAAAACTCCCTAGTGTCTGTTTAGATGATGTAATTGAATTAATCACTTATAGCAAGTTGCCCATGAGAGGGATATAAAGGAACAAATGTCAAACTTTTGCCAGGACAGAGTAAGACATTATTGGGAAAGAGAGCAAAAGAATTATACAGAGCAACAAATTTTGGAATAATCTTCATATTTCACTGAGATAAATTTCAAAGGTTATTAGTGATAATGCCAACTGTAAAGACATGAGTTAACAGGTAATTTTCAAATATTCATATGTGTTTCTCTTTTGCTTGATTATCCTCTTTTCCCTCTCAGTTCTTGTAATCCACAAGGTGAATAAGCATTGGAACATCCACCAGGATAATTCCATCAAATGTCTTAAGACATTGCATACCCAAAGCTATTTTGATATTGCAAAAATACTAGGAAAATCTTTCTCTCAAAATAGTCAAGTGTCTCAGCTGAACCCTTATCACACCAATGTACAAAGTGAGGCTTACAGAGGAAGTAGAGGGAGAATAGCTAATTTCAGTTTGCATTACAATACTGTGTTACGTAAATTGAGAGAGAACTGTGTATTCAAGTAGTTGAAATGTGTAGCCAACTACTTTCAGAGATATTTTAATTATTTTACTAAGAAAGCTTCATAGTCTTTAGTACATGTCAGAGCAATGAACTGGTTAAATCATTTTGCTAGATGATTTGCATCAGGTCTCTGGATTTTAAACTTTTTATGAATGTAGCCAATTTTATGGAAGAATTCCCTCAGGAAGCCCCTGATGGCACTTAATTTGGCCTTCTGCAATGTCAAATATGCTATGAACAAGCTTTTTCATGGTAGAAGATGAGAAATACCTAATATGCTGTGAAATATTTGATACACGCACAGTAGCATGAATTTGCCATCTTTAAGAGTCAAATTCTAGTCTCAGCATTCTTTCCTCATTTTTAATTCTTCTGTAACTGTAGAAAGCATTTCTGAACAAAGACAATAGTTCTTACTTTACTACTCAGTGCTTATTATGTAAGCACAGTAGATAAAACTAACAGATTGTATAAAACATAAATAATAAAATAATTTCCTAGAAGTTGCACAATCTGGTCTTTATTTCTTGTTATAAACTACTCTATACAAAATAAAAGTGTATCTGCAATAATGTTAACACTCTCCCACATATGCCAAGTTGTGGAAGTTTCCTACACACTATTAAAATACTAAAACCTCAATCTATCAGACTTCTCATCAGATCCCATCCTTCCTAGATCAGTCACCACCATGATATGTGTGTCATTCTCTTTCTCCTCTACCTGTGTATCTGTCTCACTTTTTTTCTCAATAAAATAAGTTCGAGAAGAGATTTCCCCTTTATCCCTATTTTGTCTAGTATTCTACAGGTTCCTGAGGTTCTGTTCTGGTGTCTTTAAAGGCTATTTATCATAAAGGAACCTGTTTGTTTTGAGTGACTGAGCTATTAAAACCTTTCTTATTAGTTCTGCAGACATAACATCTTTAATTTAAAGCTGTCTAAATGGATTTGTGGCTGGTTTTGATGCCATGGTATAAATTTGATTTTTCACATCATAGCTTAGGTCTATGCAATGCACGTGCTAGAATATATGACTAAAAGTCCCAGGAACTGACTGCAGAGGACAAAGAGTCAAGTGAAATATCCTGCATCGATCTCCATTTCATCTCTTCTTTGGAAGTGTGATTCTTAAAGACAACTATTTTTCTCAGCTTCAACTTTCCAAGGAAGCATGCATCAAACTCCTGCCCCAATATCATGTCAATTGTTTTTTATTCTTATGCAATTCTCCATGACAGCAGAATGCTCTTCCTGGGGCAGAATGATTTATTCTCTTCTTCTCAAGTAACATGACCAATCTTTTGGCAGTCCAACACTTTGATGACTTCTATCAAAATCATCTATTCCTATCATGAAAGTAAAATATCTTCCCTGATAGTGGCAAGTAATGTTCCTGCATTTTCACAGGTAACCTTTGAGTAATGTGTTCCTTCATTTTTCAAATGCAGACTTTGAGGAAGCTCTAAAGGTCTGGTTTTCAGAGAGCAGATACTCAGTATTTCACTCTAAACTGTTTCACTTCAAGTACTTCAAACCACCACCACTTTTGAAAACGTAGACTGGAGTCTCTAGAATATCACATCAGAAAATGCAAAGATAGCTAATTATTACCTCCCTGGAAAGAGTTCATTGCAAAGCAGATCTCTACTACTCTGTGATAATGAGCACAAAAAAATGGAACATAGCTGTGACAGCCACACACTGCTAGGAATCTTCTATCAAGATGTTATACTAGTTGAATTCTTGTATTTTTCCACATACTGCTTTAGGGAGTACCTCTATGCTTTAGTTGCTGAACAGCTGCAGCTGAATCCCAAAAAGATTTTAACAATCCTGTGCAGCAGTTTTCTGCTGAGTTTAATTGCACTGACTATGACAATTTTCAGGTACCAGTACTTACACGGTACAGAACAATGCACATAGAAAACAGCAGGACAACTGAAAAAATAAGGTTGTTGATGACTCTGATAAGCCTAGTTGTCTCTTCTATTTTGCTTCAATCATTAAAGGAACAAATTCCTAGAGTAGTGTGATTGTTTCTGATGAGAAAGAGTTGTACTATCTGAAGTTCAAACCACTACATAGATAGGTAGATAGATAGATAGATAGATAGAAAGATAAATAAAATCATAGGATATTAAAAAATATTCTAGTCCTGGTCCTTGAAATTCCCTCTGCTCTTCAGATCAAATATGTCTTCATTAATGTTGTGAAAGAGGAGAGATAATTGTCAAATGGGAAAAGATACATATAAATATATACATCTATGTTTATAGAGGCCCATAATTACATACATCAGCCAAGGGTTTCAACAATAAATGATTCTGCAAAATGCCAGGAACTTTAAAATTTAAACTATAAAGAGACATATTCACACCCATCTTCTGATGGACTGGAGAAGAAATACATGTTTATCAATGTTGACAGCAATTATCCAGAAAAAAAAGTTATGACCTTTATTATGTCAATCTGCTTAAACTTAAAATATACAGTTTCTGAGGTGCTGTCAAGTACAGTTAACTAATAAGAGCTCTGCTGGAATGCAGTGACAGTGTCCTGACAAGCTCCAAGTCTGTGCAAGATCAAGGCGACTTGGAACCTTGTACCAATTATCTGTTGGATATATAACAGTCTCCTACAACTGTCATGTTTGCAGACAGAGAAGTGAGAATGAGGAGAGATACCTTAATGAGACATATGGTACTGTGGTCTTTGGTGTTCTGAATTAGGAATGTATCATAGATAGTGCTGAGGACAGAGAATCACTTCTACCTTCATCTTTCATATGGTGCCGTATATTTGATCGGCCGAAGAGGTTGTCTCTAGGTGTGCTAGCTCAGACCAGTTATAGAGCTGACAGAAAACAGAGTGATGTTACTTGGCGCAGAAGAATCTGTCACCAAGCTGAGTATGAATGTCGACTGGCATGGCATGAATCATTCTTTACACAGCAAACAAATAACAAGAGCAAAAAACGAACCCAGCGTGTTGCCTAGCAGTCATCTGGCGGCATGATAGGAAACTGTTGTAAATATTTAGAGTTATACTCTTTGGCACTGAAATCACAGTACGTACTGCTAGCAATACTCAATTTTTCAGGTCAACCAGTTGCAGTTATTAATCTGGAAATATTGACAAAAATGATAAAAGAAAAAAGTGCCCATGAAAAACTAGAAAGTTTGGTATTATCTTATATTCTGAAGTTTTAAGTCTTGGTTTGGACTTTTTATTAATTTCATTTTTCACCAAAACAACTGAATTTTTTTCAGGGTTGAAATATTAAACTTCCAGGTATTTCAAAGGAAATATTAAAGTTAAAAAGTTATTTAAATATCAAGGAACTCTTTTGAAAATAAATGGTGTGACTAATGATACAACTAATAATTTGTATTGCCAAAGTTCTTCTGGATTAAATACACATAAATCCTCAAAGAAATGGATAGACTAAGCATCTGGATAGCTTATTTAACACGATAAAATTGAAATAAAGAGAAGGAAAAAGAATTCAGGATATTACTCCTGTTGGTCAACTCCCAAAATCAAACTAACCAGAAAATGAAATACTTTCTAATTCCAAGCAGAAATTCAAGGAGGCAAATGGTCTCCTTTTCTTCATCTAAGAATTAATCTCCCTCCCCTTCTCCACAGTTTCTTAATTGCAGTCAAGAGCTGACATTTAAAAATAGCATGAGACAATCTCAGTCCCCAAAAAAAGCTGATTAAAAATTATCTCTCAAATCAAAACACAACTCTTTAAGAAATTTACAACCCAAGAATGTTTCTTATATTCTTTTCCCCATTGTTATTTCTTCTACCTTGTTTTCTAGAAAAGACTCAGAAGAAAAAATTATTTATCAACTGAAATATAAAAATAGACATTAGAAATATAGGGGAAAATATATTTTCCCTCTCAGAGCCCATTAACAGACAAATTATACTGTAATTTGATAATACCAATATAAATATGAATTTACATGAAATTTTCTTGAACAACCCGAATTAAAAATTGCCCAGGCACAAATACTTTTTTGCTATTCTATTTCTAGAGTTATCTTAAATGATTCTAAAATTTATTCTAAAATGCTGAAAATACTATAAGAAATTCTTTTTCACTGGCCAGGTACAATAACTTGGGAAGACTAAGAATTTTGAATGAGTTCAACCTGACAGAGAAAATTACCTTAGTGGTGGTTTACAGTATTAATGAAACCAATCCCTGTTGAAAAGTCAGAGCAAAATTCTCCTTTGTTTCTTTTTTATCAAATCCATTCCTGGAAAGTTTCCTAATCTATCTTGTTTCTTTGTCTCTTTTTTAAGCCTGGATATTGATCAGAATTATATTCACTGAGGAAGAAGATAAGATGGAAGTTGAACACACTGCAATATTGTGTTACAAGTGCTAACTTAAAACAAGAACAGGGTATTTCTTCTTGACAATAGCATAGCAAAGATAAAGCAGCCCGCTGGAGAAAGCCCATCCTTGGACTTCTCTCTCATATCTGGGAGTACAAAAGAGCAAGCATCTGAAAGTGTAATAAAGTTCTGTCTTAACTCTGTGGGAGAATTTGATGCAAACACTTATAGGGCTGAGCAGTGAGCCTAAAGAGTATAAAAGCTTGAGTTGTTTGGCTTTTACATTCTTTGTGATAGGTGAAAAATATTGGGACAGAGATTCTGAGTAGACAAAAATCAACTGATTAAGAAAATCAGCTTATTAACTAAATTTGATAAATCAGGCTATGTCTAAATTTTAGATTCTCAACTTTCATGCTTTTTGCTCAAGCTTAGTACCAGACTGAGATCTCAGAATGGATCTGGTCACCGTAATAACTTTTTCCAGAAGAAAACTCCAAAACAATATACCCCAAAACCCATCACCAAAAAAGCCCCAACAGAGAGGAATAAATTAAAAATGAGTATTACTATGATATACAGAACTTGGAGTCCAGAAAATTCACCAGAGACATGGTGCTTTCTGCATTTTGTCTGGACTGATGGTAATCAAAGTTTCTGCATGACAACTGGTTCAGCTTGGGTACTGAAAGTGAAACCTTCCAGAAAGGCAGACTATGCCAGCTCAGAAGATTCAATCTTTTACTTTATCTTAGATAGTCCACTTTTTAATTCTTCTCATAGTATAGCCCTGGTTGCATTTTATGTCAAAGATTGCCTTTACTAATGAATTGAGCTTTGAATATGACTCATCTCAACTACAGAGTACTTGAGGCATCCTAATGTTAGATTATTAAAATTAAAAAGTTTATTGCAAATGATTGCATGTCTGCTCTTCCTTGATACTCTTCTGTGATATATAGGTGTGGCTTCATTGAGAGGTGTCTGCATTTAAACATTTTTCCATTTTATGTGGTAAAACAGGAATCAGGCCCAAGAAAACTAACAGACACACTCAGGGGTGAAAATCAATGTAAAAATTTTGACCTGGGATGTAATTTTTAATAGGAAATAAAGTTCATGATCTTGACATGACTGAAAATAGTATTTGACAGTAATTTTTGTGTATCTGAAGAGGACTTAAGCATCACCATGCCTAACTTAGAGATGCTGTTTCAGAAGGTAGAATTTAAACTCGCGTCCATGAGGAGAGACAAGAAAATGAACAGAATTCAGGTAAGTGCTGACCTGATACATGTCAGTGGGTGGCTGATAACCCCTGGGAAATGCTGAAGTGAGGGGACAGACATACATGTCTTGGTTGAAACGATATTTGGAGCATAACTTTGTCACAAAAGACTGGAGGAGAAAGAAATGGTTGTGGTGATCTTAGAATTTTGTGGGGTGCTGACACTTCTCTTTACCTTGTGTAATGGAATGGAGATCATTTATTTGGGAATCTCTAGTCTGAGAGACTGTTTTCCAAAACAGAATCTAAACCGAAGTCTCCTATATCGCAGGCTGTAGTAGGATATAAAAATCAGTTGCTGTCACAGATTTTCTTCTTGTCTATGTCTATGTGGAAGCAGGTATGCTCAGAGTTTACTTGTTTACTTCTTAGTTCAGATATTAGAAGTGAGTTTGACAGACAGGATTGATATATGTGTTGGGTGCTGAATTTTTCAGGCTTAGGAAGAAGCATCACACAATTGAGAGGAGGGATCTAGTGAAAATGTAGGTGATAGTGAATCAGAAGCTTATAACGTTAAACATATCAATGAGGATATGGTCATTTCTAATGTCTACACTTAGCATGTACAAGCCTGTAATGCAGTTGGAGACACAAATATTTCATAGAATCATAGAATAGTTTGGGTTAGAAGGCACCTCCAAAGGTCATCTAGTCCAGCTCCCTTGCAATGAACAGGGACATCCTCAATGACATGATTGTTGGAGCCTCATCCAACATGATTCTTTCCAAGGGTGGGATATATATACCACCTCTCTGGGCAATTAAGAAACCAAACAGGTAAAACCTATTGTTTTACCACCCTCATTGTAAAAAACTTCCTTAAATCTAATCTGAATTGACTCTCGGTTTAAAACTGTTACTACTTATCTTATCGAACAGGCCCAGTTAAAACGTTTGTCCCCATCTTTCTTACAAGCCTCCTTTAGGTCCTGAAAAGCCACAGTAAGTTCTTCCCAGAATCTTCTTTTCACCAGGCTGAACAATCCCAGTTTTCTCTCTGCTTTTCCTCACAGGATAGGTGCTCCAGCTCTCTAATCATCTTCATGGCCCTCCTCTGGACCCACTCCAATATGTCTTTCCTCTTGTGCTGAGGACCCCAGAGCTGGACACAGTACTCAAGGTGGGATCTTACAAGAGTGGAGTAGAGGGGAAGAATCACCTTCCCTGATCTGCTTTTCACCCTTCTTTTGATGCATCCCAAGAATTTCAATAAAATTTATATTAATTCTTAACCTTTAACTAAAACAATAAAGTCATTGAAAAAATCATGTCTTAATACAGTCGTTTACATAGAAGACAGACATTCCAGTTACAGAAACTTTGCAGACGAAGGCTTTAATGATGTTTTTGTTCTGCTAACTTTGTTGTGACTGTTATTGTTACTTGTTAAATGTGTTAATGTCTTTTGCACAGACATGAATGTTCTGTGGAATGATGCAGTTAGAAGAGAAGCAAACCTACAGCTCCATTGCTGTGAGAAAAACAGAAAGACACATCTGAAGTGAGAAAACAAGAAAGTTAAAATGGAGGGACAAAAATCAAATGGGCAAAAATAATTCCTCAGCCATCTACCTGTAAATGAAAACTTAGTGACAATGTATTTAAAGGACATTCATGTATCTGACATCTTGACTTCAAGTAATGTAAAAAAATTTTTGCATTTAGATAACGTTGACTTATTCTGTTTTTCTGTAGTCTTAAGTAAATAGAAGTAAAACTAGAACTATAGGTGCCAGGTGGTATTGTTGATACATAAGAAGCCCAAAATGGGCTCTTATCTACACTAAAACTTCATTTAGTTCAGTATCATGACTCTCTGACAATGGTCCACAGCAGAGGTTTAGGAAAAAATACAAGAACAGTAATAGCTGTAATAGCTCCTGAGACTATCTGTCTAGTCTTAAAAAAATTGCAGTTCTGGGACTTTCTTACTCAATGGGGATCTTTTCATAGTTAATAGACCACCACAGATCTTCTTCCATGATTTAAGTAAGGCACTTCTTTAGCCTCTGTGTATTTTTAACATGCACTCTTTGGCAAGCAGCTCCACAGCTTAATTTCATGAAGAATAGTTTCCTTCTCTTTCTTTTGAAACAGCACCTTAAGCTTATTTTCCCACCCCTTAGTTCTTGTACTTAATAAGCCTGTGAACATTCTTGTACTTAATAAGCCTGTGAACCATTATCAACTATTTACATTTTTTATATCACTTGGGATATTTATAGATTAAGTCCAGCAGGTGAAAATATAATACTTACTTTACATGACTAGAACAATTCAGATGCCAGCCTATAGAGCAATGGGTCTTGATGTCAAACACTTCATGATAATGTAGAAATATAGAGAGAAAGTATGTGCAAGAGAAGTCAATTGGAAAAACTAGTTGGTCTATCTGGTCTAAATAAATTAGTAGTTTTTAAATAATGGTTTTATAAATAACTAATAATCTAATATTACAATGAAACATCACAAGTAATACCCTGTTGAGATCAACGAATATTTGCTGTTGCTTTCAGTGTCTTGTTTCATCATGGATTTTCAAATTTATTTCTAATGATGAAAATGTGCTACAATTATGATGATGTGACAAACTAGCACTACATAGCACATTGTGCAAAAAAATTTTTTTGGCACATTGTGCAAAAAAATTTCACACCAGTATTTTGATTTGTATTTATTAGTGGCTCTACATGTCTATTGTGTCCACAGAATCTTAATTTGTGCTACTATACTTTTTGAAGTCTTCTGGTGAAATTTATGACCAGAGTGAACATGGCCGGCATCACAGCATCACGATGAGTATACCTTAATGGATATTTTTACAGGTTTGAGAGTTGTATTAAACATTTTTATGTTGCCTCACTACTCACAAATAGTAGGAACTAAGATTCTAATGAATCTTTGAAGATTATTGGAAAGAGATGTGGACTTAAGACCTAACCCAATAATTTTACAAGGTAATAGAATGTATTAATGTTAGTGTTACTCTGGTAAACATTTCTGGTATTGACTGCATTATGCCTAACAGATCGATATTTTTCAGCTACTTAATTATCTGGGTGACTGCATTTGCCAATTCAGACATAAATAAATGTCTTACCTGATCAAATACTTTACAGAGGTTAAGAGAATTCTTTAAAAAAATAAAGTGCTGTAGTCTTAAGAACTCACAATATTTCCCACAACACTGATAACTTGACATTTTTTTGTGTAAACCAATTTAATTTTTTAAGAATTTCTATTTCAGAAGTGACATTAAGGAACAGTTAGCTGTGTCACAAGAGAATCATGCAAAATGGTGTTATGTCTGGGCTTATTTACAAATTCTCTTGGAGTGATTTTAAACACACAGCAAAAATGTAGAAGCTGGATAAACATAAAAGTCAGGGCTGTCTCTGCAGGTGACTTCATTCTAAAGAAACTGGAATATGATAAATTAACCAACCAAATGGGTAAAAAAAAATAAAAAACAAAACAAAAAACCAGATCTGTGTTTTCAGCAATGCAAAGAAATTTTAGCAAAACACTTGCTATTGTCTACAGCTAAGTAAAGTAAATTACATATCTCTAGAAAAGAAGAAAACTTGCTTTAGGGATGTTTAAAATCTTATTACAGGTCTAGATCTTCATTTTATAACTGATTCTATGAAAAAATAATCCCAAACTCAGGGAGTTCCTACATTTTTTAGTGTTTAAACAGAGAAGAAGACTACTGAGACTGCATCACTATAATGCTGTAAAAAGCAAGACTGTCCTAGAACTCAGAAGTAACTGGTTTCCATCCTAGCCTAATTAGGTTTCTACAAGAATCCATTTCACATTCAAATCTTACGGTAAAGCCTAACAAGGCAGTACATTGTTAACAGAAACACAGAATGCACAGGAGTAATTTGCGAGGTCCTTTCAGAAAATGAAAATCAACAAAATCTCACGAGGAGATGTTATTTTTATGCAAAATTACAAAGACTAGAGAAATTCCCCTGATGTGCCTTGACATATTTGTAAAAATGGAATGATACTTTGTACTGCAGGCATTCCTTTCTTCCAGATGTGTGCTAAACTTGGTGGAAATACCAGGCACAAGGTGCACATAGAAAAGAGTGACATTTTCAGATTTGTGAATCTCTACACCATATCTGAAAGAAGAACTGCAAGACCACTGCTGCTACATAACCATCATACCATAGCTCTTGTTCCACTAGAAATGCTTACATTTTGATGCACTGTGTGCAATTTGTTAAATCATGATGTGCAGGAATTATTTTTTTTCTGTTTACTGTATCTGAGATCGTGATCAGACTCCTCTGCCTATTTTGCAGTCTGTTTTAAAAGGACGAAGATTGGAAACTGTTCAGAGGAGAGTTAGTGGAATAATCTGTAGTCTGCTCTGGGAGACATGTTAACATCTAAGAACAGTCAGCTAATAGATTTATCAAAGAATGTGGTTGCAAATTAAACTATAATAAGAACCAATGCCTAGAAGATGAACCTCTGTACATTGAGGGCTAAAAAGATTGAAGGAGTGTTTCAAAGAGACTGAATACTTTTTCTAAAGGCAATGCCTCACCTGACTACACAAAGACAAGAAAAAAAGCCTTTTGTACAATATTTAAAGCCAAGGTGAAAAGCCTAAGCTGAAAATGTTTGCTTGACTTACATCCTATAATAGCAAAATTCAGACTGGTATGGAAAAAAAATATCTTAATCTTGTACTGAAATATTTTAATATAATCCTAATATGCAGCAAAACTGGTCCTATGAGGAAAGCAGAATAATTTTAACACATCCTTGCACCTTTTAGAATTAGAAAGCCCAGAGTTCTTTATAAGGACTGAAGAGTTTTACTGGGGTGTTTTGTACCAACCACCACTTTTGAAATCTCCCATTCTTCACTTCCCTTTCCTCTCACCTTCAGGAAATAGAGACTGAAATTGCTTAGTTAGGTTGAATATGAAATAGGTTTGGCTTTTTTTTTTTTTTCCTACTGGGAATTTCCACAGACAGGAAATTTTCCTGTTCTGCCATATAACCCAACATAGAGAATTTTGAAAGATTGCATGATATGAACACAAACCAATGTTTATTTCACTCAACCAAGATAAAATTAAAACATCTGTTTCAGTATTTGGTTTTAAATTAAAAAACCCCAAATATTAAAATTAATTTAAGTCAAAAAAACTATTTATGAAAAGATAAAATGTAAAATTTATTTAAAAATGTCTCATCTAGCTATTTCTCTGAACTGACATATAAATTCAAGATTAAACACTTGTTTGAAGTATATGGCAAATTTTGTTCCAGAAATAGCTGTGTAGGATTCTTCTGACTTGCTTAACAATCTTTCCACTGGCTGAAGATTTGCTGGCAGGGAGCTATGACAGCTGAGAATCAATGATTCTTTTCAAAATACTCATGGTTTTGAATTTGTTTTATAGGAACCCAATAGGCATTAGTATAACATCACTTCTGACATTTTTTTCTTACTCATTTCCCAGTGCTTGACAAGGGTAACTTTGTAAATTAAATAAGAAAAGGAGAAAATTATTATGTTTCTCTTTGTGAAAGTCCAGTGGTTCAGTATATCTTATATATTGCTTCTTTTTAGAAAAAGGACCTGTATTTTTGGATGTTATATACAGAGTTGAAAGTTTTTCCTTCCTTTAGTCTCTTCACTACATATGGAATTGAGATCTGTGGAGCATTATTTACAGTTGCAATTGTAAGGAGCCATTTTTTTTTTTGTATTGTAAGAGAGGTATCCAAGAGGATCCCTTAAAAAGTTGTAACTACAGATATTTCACACTTTGCTTTGCTTCATTTGATCTGATGCACCTGCCCTCAATAGCCAAGCACCACTAAGGATAAGGAAACAAGAACCTTCTTTAAATAAAAAGACATTATCAGTCTTTTAAAATTAAATTTATTCTACTGTTTCATATTTCACTATCAACTGACTCATTGATTTATGATTGGTTTTACTACAAATTGTGATTCTTAACAGTCGCCTGAGATGTTGCACTCGCTCTCTCTCTCTCTCTCTGTCTCTCTCTCTCTCTCTCTCATGCTCTCCCTACCTATCTGTATGTCTATTTGTTAAAGTATCTGATGGTATTGAGTATTGCTAAGGACTATCAGTTTTCTTTGAGTGTAAAATTCAAATGCAAATGGATTGTTTGCTAGTGCCAGTACTTATAGAACTCAAAATTACTCTGCCTATTAAAATATAGCAGTAGCTACTGTGTCAGGTAAGCAAAGATATGAATAAATTTTGAAAACCATGAACTGAGAGAATGTGGAATGTTTAATCATATCTATGCTACTGGGGGAGTAGTGCTCTATATATTCTTTCATAGTAAGCCTAAGCTTACAGCACTGAAATAGAGTGCAGGGGAAAAAATAGTTATGATTGATATGGAAGGCTTCAGCTTAGGACACTGTGCCCCAGACAACTGAAAAGACAGTCATGTTACTCAGTGCATAACAATCCACCTTTTTATTACAGGAGGGGACAGAGACATAACAAGTTATCACATTGCTCAATATAAGTTATCCAGACACAACTGCTTTGTTCGTTTCTGAATGGAATTTTGGAATCACTGCATAATTTTATGTTTGTGCCTTCTTCTGGAGTTTTGAATAATGAATAGCTTTGCTACTATAATGGCTTGTGTAGGAGTGTGAAACAGCTTCAACTAAAATGTATTTATAGTGAAATGAAAACAGAAGAGCAGACAATTGGATGGACTTTACTGTTAGGTGCAACCCAGATTTATGAGTAGATAGTCTGGAAGGAGACCATGAGGTGCTATGGCTCTTATGCTCTTCCCAAAAGTAGTATTAGCTGCCCTAACAGCTTATATTCTCACTGTAAAATAAAAATCCACAATATGAATGTTGTGCATCCAGTCCAATACATTTAATTTAAAATATTTTGTGAGTCAAGGTGGGTGAAATTTATGAAAATAGATGTTAAAAAGGTTCTAAAGTCTCATAAAGAGTCTAGCCTTTGAACATCCGAATGTTTGAAAATTCACACAAAGATGCACCCAAATTCCATATGTGTGCATACATGCCAATTCAGCATCTTCTTCTTGGGCAAACTGAGGTTGGTAAGTACATTTTGCAAAATTTAGTTTGGTTCTTTTTTCATTTTTTTAAACTTCAGCTTCCCAGAAGTGAGTGTATGTTCCTTGACAGAAAGTCAGCAAGCTGTCATACAGAGTTCATTTTATGAGAGCTATATGGTTTCATTTTGTAAAAACATTCCTGAGAATTTTAAAGAGCTGTCAAAAGGAATTCACTTTATTACTGATTAACATTAAAGTCAGAACTGAAGTCATATAAAATAAGTCCTGGAAATAAAAAAACCCAACAGTACTCCTGTCTTTCATTTTGACAACATTGTGGAAACACACTGTATTGCTTCTCTTTTGCTGTTGCAGTTTAGACTCAGAGGAAACCTGTGAATTTTTGTGTAGACTGATTGTAGTGCTTGAAATTTAGTAATTCAGAAAGGGAAATTTAGATAATATCAGTTGTTGATTATAAGAAATGCATGATCATAAAAATTAATACTATGTGATAGTTTAAGTACATATGCGCTTTGTTACCTACATTTATATATAATATAAATACACATATGTATGAGTGAAAAAGTAAATCCTGAAATAAGTGCAGGAACTTATTCATAATGCTTTAATTAATGATGCATATAAGATGAATGAACAAATAAATAAATAGTTACATTTTCTTTTTATGTGAGTATCTGATATTATTAAAAAGATCTGTGGTGAATATAAACTAAGTAAGAGGATGAAGCTGACTCCATTTAAATTCCATGAAGTCGATATCAGACCTATGAGAAGTATATTTAATAATGTTGATAATATTTATTAATATTATTGTAGTAACATGTACAAGTCCTAGCACACATTAAAGAAAAAAGCAAGTGCATAGGAGAAATATATCAACAAGTAATTGAAGGCTCAGTTTTAGGTCAGATGATAATTTCTTTGTAATTATATTTTTATAGGTAATGTTCAACAAATTTTTTTGTTTTGGTATGTTTTGGTCTGTTTTGGTTTGTTTTAATTAATACTCCTGTGCATTTATAGAAGTTTAAGTTAAATAGATTCTGCCATTTCTAATAATCAGTTTAAAAATAATCGATATATATTTTTTTCTTAGAAATGTGTTTGTGATATATTTATGAAGACAAGGAACTTCTTTTTAAAATTAAACAGCAAATACTAATGCAAATCTCTTTTTTTTTTTTTTTAAATTCACAGTGAACTTGGAGAGGAAGTGATGGTTTGAAGCAACAGAACAGAACTATACAAAATGCAAATGGAACTGCATTGGAAATTTTTCTTGCTATGATAGTAGCCTAGTTATATGTTCATGCCTGTAAAGTTGACACCAAATAGAAGCAATAACATCAGGGATGGTCCATACAGCTACCATTTAGATCACATTATCCCTGAATCAAAGTATTTTTCAGCACTGAGATTGTACTTTTTATTTATTTATTTTTTTTTAACATACATTTGGTTTTAAAAGACAAATATTATGTTGTGTTATTTTGGCCACAAAGAAGGTAGTAAGATTAATTGACTGCATCATGTGATCCATATCTTCTTAGTAACAGACATTTCAGTGAAGACTAGAGCTTCAAACCATCTACAGAATTCAGTAATTTTATGTTCTATTTAATGTATTTGCATAGGATTATAATAAAAATAAGGACAAAAATCATATCTAAAATGTACTGAAGTATTGCATCAAGAAAGACATTTTTAGATATTAAAAACTAATTATGTTAATATAGAAATATTATATACACAAACATCTTATTTATAAAATATATATTTATATATTATAAATTTATATCTTTAAATATATATAAAAATAAAATAAAAAGTTGCATCTATGTGTAAAAGGAAGTAAATGGCTGATCTCATCTAGGAGACAAAGAGTTTGTATTTCTGCCTTGGCAAAGACAAACATGTGACAGTCTACAGCTTCCTCATGAGGGGAAAAGGAGGGGCAGGAACTGATCTCTCCTCTGTGGTGACCAGTGACAGGACCTGAGGGAATGGCCTGAAGTTGTGTCGGGGGAGGTTTAGGTTGGATATTAGAAAAATGTTCTTCACCCAGAGGGTGGTTGGGCACTGGAACAGGCTCCCCAGGGAAGTGGTGGAGCTCCAAGCCTGACAGAATTCAAGAAGCATTTGGACAGTGCACTCAGGCACATGGTGTGACCCTTGGGGATGGTCCTGTGCAAGGGTAAGAGTTGGACTCAATGATGCCTGTGGGTCCCTTCCAACTCAGTATGTTTTGTGGTTCTGTGAATTAAAAAAATGCAGTAACAGTTCTGTACATTATTTGTGCCTGTCTTACAGAAGTCCACACAGACCATAACATCCCTGCTGTTTCAGACATGAAGACAGGCAATCAATTCCTCGTCTCAGACCCAGCCAGAAGTGTCTGGGACCACGGGTGCTCCTGGTGTTCAGCACTACGGACAGCGCTGCGCATTCCTTATCTGAGACACGAGAATCCGTGTAGTATGCGGGAGTCACACACCGGAGCCCGTACAACAGGAGACATGATTTGTTGTTGCTGGCATATTAACTCTTTGTTTCCAGCAGGTGGAGAGGCTTCAAACGCCAAAGAACACGCCAGGCTATTTTTCCATGCTTGCCAAGGAAATGCATCTACTTTGTCTCTAGGCAAAATGTAAAACCAACAAATAACTTTTCAGCAACTAATTTTGTTTGAGTAATAGTGGTTTCTGGCTTGGCTAGTTTCTGATGCATAATGATCAGGTGGGTTAAGACCTTGAGGCATTTCCTGAGTCTTTGCATTCAGCCTTGACTGCTTGTTAAAAAATGAAAAATGTAGCTAGACTCAAACCTTCAAGCCAGTGGAACACTGTCCTCAGGCTGAAGCCTAATGTGAAGCTGATAATTTATTTTAATCCACTCATATGCTAGTCTTATTAACAAGAAGACAGATTTACTGCATTGTTTATTACTCAGGAAGTTGATCACTGGCAGATGTTTTTCTGAACTGGTACTTTATTAGATGAGGAAAAGTGCTGTTTAAGACTGTGTTTCACTATTGTCATAGCTATCAAAATATATTATGCTACAAAACAGTGATCTAGAAATAAAAAATATGAATGCAATTACATACATATCAGAAATATCTCCTCAAATTCAAATGCTTTCTATTATTACAAAAACTGAAAATAAACCAAAGAGTGTACGGGAAAAGGTATAAATGATTATTCTCTTTTAAATTTTATAAAGCAAGAGAATCCGATAAATATCTATTTACTACTGTTAAATTCTACACATCTCGCCCCATGGGATATTCCAGAAGATTTCTTTCTAGTCTGAATATCATACTGATCCACAGTGATCCCAACTGTTTCATGTGATCAATCACACATCCTGAGGATAAGGGCAGAAATGAGCTTTAATGTGAAAGCTACCTGAAGACAATAGCGTGTTTCTTAACAACAAAAATGTATCTGTTCCAGATGAAGGCTATCTTGCTGCTCTTGGTAAGGTGCTTTTCCATGTCAAAACTAACATGCTAGCCCTAGTGATAAAGCAGTTCAAAATTCTGGCAGTTCACTGGACCTGATTATGTGTATTTAAGCTTCGTTAATTATAAATTAACTTGAATAGCCAAATGCAAAGAATCTCTTCTGACACAGTGTCATGAAAAACAACCACAAGCATTTGGAAAAACAAATTAATATTAATAAACTGATTTAAATTTCATCTTGCAAAATGGTAAAATTATTGGGTAAGTACAGTATGTTTCCTTAAACCATCTTGTCCAGGAGCTGCTTTATGCTGATGATGCCGCCCTTGTTGCCCACACAGAAGCAGCTCTGCAGCATTTAACATCCTGCTTTGCAGATGCTGCTGAGCTCTTTGGGCTGGAAGTCAGTCTAAAGAAGACAGAAGTTCTCCATCAACCTGCACCTCAGGAAGTCTTCCATCATCCCCACATCACCATTGGCCAACCAGAACTCAAATCAGTCCAACAGTTTAATTACCTAGGTAGCCTCATCTCCTCGGATGGTAAGATGGACGGAGAGATAGACAACAGGTTAGCAAAGGCATATAGTGCCTTTGGAAAGCTTCATAAAAGAGTTTGGCGAAACAAACACCTGAAGGAAAGTACAAAGATCAGTGTTTACAGAGCCATAGTGCTGTCTACTCTCTTATATAGATCTGAATCATGGGTCATCTACCGCCACCACCTGTGTCTCCTAGAACGCTTCCATCAACGCTGTCTCCATTCAATCCTAAACATCCACTGGTCAGATTATGTGACCAATACATCTGTTCTTGAACAAGCAGCAGTCACAAGTATAGAAGCCATGTTGCTGAGAACGCAGCTGCGATGGGCAGGGCACGTCTCCAGGATGAAGGATCACCGCCTCCCTAAGATCCTGCTTTATGGTGAACTTTACACTGGCTGCCGCATGAGAGGAGCCCCGAAGAAGAGATACAAGGACTCCCTGAAACAACATCTCAGCCTTGGCCATATTGATCACCAGAGTAGGCCATAACTGGTCTACTCTGGCCTCCACTCGGGAGACCTGGAGACACGCCATCTATAATGCTGCTGATGCTTTTGAGAAAGCACGCAGGATCACTCTTGAGGAGAAAAGGCAACACAGAAAGAATCGTGCCTTGCAAAATATACTATCTAAGGAGTCTTTCTGTTGTGCCTTTTGCAACCGGATATGCCTGTCTTGTATACCTTTTCAGCCACCAACACGCTTGCAACAAATGTGGGTAGAGCCCTTCCCAAATCTTCGTTTGCGAAGCCTAGCCATGACTGACTGACAGTATGTTTAGCTATGCCTGAGCAGACTATTCATCTAATAAGTAAAGCAATGTACCAAGGTCTTTGTAAAAGTGATATTAAGAAATGTAAGAAATGTTCTTGTCCGTAGTTGCAGAGACCCTGGACTTGGCCATATTGATCAACATAACTGGTCTACTCTAGCCTCCAATCGGGAGGCCTGGAGACACACGCTGCTGATATAACGCTGCTGATGCTTTTGAGAAAGCACACGAGATCACTCTTGAGGAGAAAAGGCAATGCATAAAGAACTGTGTCTTGCAGAATATACCACCTAAGGAGTCTTTCTGCTGTGCCTTTTGCAACCGGATGTGTCTATCTCATACTGGCCTTTTTAGCCACCAGCGTGCTTGTAACAAACGTGGGTAGAGCCTTCCCCAAATCTTCATTTGTGAAGCTCAGCCATGATGATGATCAGAAAGATCAAAATCCCTGAATGATGGGAGTTGCAGACATCAGAGAAGTAGTCAAAAGCAATACTATTTATATGACAGTTGAATGCAGCTGCATGTTAATACCAGAATATACTACCCAGAAAAACATACAAACATGATACAAATAGTAAAGAAGACCCCAATATTCACTGATTTATCCATAAATCAAAAGGTTGAATTACCTATATACAGATATATATATATATCTTTTATACATGTAGTATTTAAAAAAATACCAACAGGCTTTAAAAGATTTTAAAAATTATTATGGATATGATTAAAGAGAAAAAAATATATAATATTCTATGTCTGAAAAACATCTAAATAGGTGCACCATAAGAAGATTTTTTTTAAAGGCTTGAGGTATCTCTATGTTACAATTGCTGTGTTGATTTGTAAATCTCATGTAGTAAAAAAAAATTAAAAATTTTTTTTACCTTCTATAAGTGACATTAATTATTTAAAGCTTATGGAGTCCTTTGGAAAGTAACTAATTGCAGACATCCTAGATAAATGTTAAACAGTGCTACTATAGTTTTGCAATGACAAAAGAAACCTAATAATATTATTATACCAATTTAATAAAATGACAGCAAAATCTGAGGTTGTTCTACTGTGCAAATGCTTTTATGTTACATTGCTGCAGAACTTGTTATTTTTAAATAATCGTGCCCAGCCCAGGAAAAATTACTTTTGTGCAGGAGCTCTGTAAAAAAACACCAATACTAGAGCCTTTTATAATGCATAAGGAAATAAAGATGGAGCTGAGAAATTCTGTGGAATATTAATTCCTCTGGTAACAGCTGGAACAAAATTATGCTGGAAAAATCCCTTTGCAGCTTTTTTCATAGAAGGATCTTTAGATAAACTCAGAAACGAAACATAATCTAGAAAATTGAGACCCAAGATTTCTCCCAAGCATAAATGTATCAGAGCAAGACAGACACTGCATTTGAACATATGACTTTTAAATAGAAATAATCATAAGCAAAAATTTAAAAATTTAATTCGGATTTTAATTTTTCCAGTTGTTGTACCTTGGTTGATAAACTGTACTTTAAGGGATGTACTGAAATTTTGTACTATTTAGTTTTCAACTTTTGTATTCTAAATATATATGTAATATTCTATTAAAATTATTTTTAAAAAGTCAACCAGAAAGTGAAAAACTTTTGAAAACTTTCGTTCTTTTCTTTCTGGAGTAGTCAGTATTTTTCTGGATATCTCTGTACACATAAGTTCAATATGTGCCTTTTTGGTTTTTTTTCCAACCAAAAAAGCAATGGGTAATTTGCTGAGTAGCAACACAATATTAACCAGAGGAGACAGCTTTTTCCAAGCGGTCCTAACAATGGTACAATTTTCTTCAAATCACAATAAAATAATTACTACTTAAGTGAACATAAATAAACTTTCTAACACAGGCTAGAGGGTTTCCTAACATGCTAATTTCAGAATATATGTAGCTTACTCTTTTTTCATTAAAAAAAATTACTTATTATTCAAAATAAAGTGAGTTTAGGCACTTCAAAAGGCTTTACTGTGAATAAGATAGAAGCATAACTCAGAAAAGCAATGAAATGTACTGCAAATAAAGTTATGCCTTCTACTTATGCATGAGAAATCCTGTTTATAATTGGACCAGGACACATTCTTTAGCTTACAAATCTACATGAATCCTATTATGCCTGGAAGATATGTAATGGTAAATGGAGAAAGAATGGATTTTCGTAGGAGCAGTGAAATTCACCCTACTGACTCAAAGGAATAACATGCCTATGTAAATGAAATAGAACAGGTTTAATGCAAAAGGAAATATTTTTCATTGGAAAAATATTTTTCATTGCTCTAACGTTGGGACCTTACATTAAAAATTTGTCTTTTACATCCTGTTCAGCAGAACTCTCAACACTTCTTGATGGCAGTCAGAACTTCACCAGGGAACTCATCAATATTGCATGCAGTATGTTGCTGAAACACGCATTCATCTGAAGGAACAAGAGAAGAGAAAAAAGATTTGATGTATTTTATGAAGTCCACATCTCTTATCTATGTCTCCTCACATTCTTTCCTTTAAAGATTTAAAAGAGAAAAGAAGGTTGTATTTCTACTTTGTTCTGTACATAGCTTCTGATTGTGTAAATAAAGCATGAGAAATAACATTGTCTTTCAGTCAGTTCTGGGACACCAAACTCTTTTCCTGGGACTTCTAGCTTGATTAAATACTACAAAATGTAATGGTTAATTTTTTTTTCCTAAATCATTCATATAACACCGATGTAACAATATATGTGTGGGTCACTGTACAGGTAGAGTATGCTGAGCAGTGTTCATATTGACTAGGACGTCAAACGAATTATTCTGATGTCAAGACAGATGGCTAGCACTTTTTGAGATGCCTAAAGTTTCTCTTGCTTTGTAAAAGCACACATCTCCTGAACCTTGTCTACCAGCCCCATGTGAGTGACTGAACAACTTAGGTTGCCAATGCAAGGGCAGTTGAACTGCATCCTAAGATAACGAGGACTTACTTATCTACTTAATCCAATTTAGTCATGTAAGTTCCATTATAGTAAAAAAGACAATAAAAGAGTGGTTCACCTACAGAGAATAATTTCTTAAATAGAAGATCTGTGTTGTCCTTCAGGAACACCTCTGTTTCACCATTAGTTTAAAGGAAGATGACGGCTTTGATCTGTCCCCCAGATATCTAGGAAGATGAGTCTTACAGCAAGATATATTTTGAAATGTTCTCTTAAGAAGTAGATAATTTGAATTCAGTTCCCAGTTAAAAGAATAAACCTCACGTTTCTTTAAAAAACCCAAAACAGTATTTCTTTAATATTCAGCAAATATTAATGGAAAACTGTGCTTTGTATTATGCTGGGAGTAATCAAATAAAAAATTCCTTCGTTCAAAGTCTCACTCCAAGATTTCTCTCCTGAAGCATTAGATATTTTATAAATTCACAATTATATTTGTTCTTCTATGAAAAAGAAAAAAGGACACAAAAACACACTTTATTGCAGTTATGAAACAGCAGTTATGGTAAGTCTGCTTTTTAGAAATCGATATACTTCTTCAACATCTTTCTGTGTTTGCCAGGCTGAATTTAACACTTCCTTATTTCATAATAAATACCAGGAATAGATTTAATCTTTGGTTACAAATTTCCTTAATATTATTCTTCTCACATCGTCTGGTTGATCCAGTAATGCCTTTAATTTAATGCAGAGTTTATTAGCTAATACATATATGTTTTGCTAATGTTTAGCTTTTATAGTATGCACAGTTTGGAGTTAGTGTACAGAATTTACTTGCTGTTGAGAGAGCAGTGACTTTTACCTGCTGGTAAAATAATTTGACACACTGCAGTGTTAAATATTCACTAAAAGGGCACTTAAAACAAGTGAAAACACTTGATATATGAAATGTTTATTCATGTCATGAGCCTGAAAATTGATAAAACTATAGATTTAGAATGCATAATTTTATCTAGGATTTAAAAATAGTTTAAGTTTTAAGGACATGGTCTCTTAGGTAAGTGCTGCATGCAATGAAGTGCACTGTGATATCATCTAGAATGAAACAACCTTCACTTTTCTGACAGACATTTACTGACTATTTTAACAGTTTGGTCTCAATCTTCCTTAGCTGTAACAACTTTCTTTAATAGTGCTCTTCCTTTCTTCATCCTGTTTGAGTTATCAGCAAACATCTAGAGTATTTCTGGATATTTAGGGTCTGAGATGGAGTGAATATCCTCCACAGCAGCCCTCACTGCGCTGTGCTCTGCATTGGTAGTTAGAAAGGTATTTACAGCACACTGGTGCTTTGGCAACTGCTGAGCAGAGCCAGCACATTATCAGTGCTCTCCATCCAACATTAGCCCCTCACCAGTAGGTTGGGAGTGCGCAAGATCTTGGGAGGGAACATAGCTTTGCTTCTGCGTGCATGACCTCTGCTGCTGAGCACTGGATTCCATGCAAAAAAAGATGATGATTAGGGGAAGAAAAAGGGGGGATTGTTTCCCCTTGATGGAAGGAGGGGGTAGAGGAAGGGAAATGATAAAAAATTCATTAAATGGAGGTTCTGGAATAGACTCTTCAAGTATAGCTGCATGAATAATAACCTCATCCAGGCTTAGAGGTGAGGATAAGGGATTAGATTCCAAAGAAAGGTGGATGTTAGTATGGTAAAAAGCTGAAAGAGAGCAAATTTAAATTTCACCTACAATTACATATCATCTCACAGACTGCAGTTCGTTCAAGTAGTGAGAAATCACAAGATGACATGAAATGAAACCAAGGTCACTCGAGAAAGATTATTTTAGTTAGTCTGATATATAAACAAATACAAGTATGTAAGAATATGCCTAAAAGAAGGAAATTACCCATTTGAGGATTCCAATGGCAAAACACTTAACTACCATGTGCATAGTTTATAATGCTTCAAGGACCTCTTCATGGAATTATATTCATTTTTTACATGAATGCATACCTATTATTCTCATTACATTAAGACTGCTGGAATTACTAGTGCCCAGGTACACTTGTTATGCACAAAAAGATTTAATTTTTTAAGTCTGTGGAATGATAAATTGATTATGAAATTTTAAACAGTTGAGTCTTAAACAAATGTAATTACACAGCTGCCTTGAGAAAAGGCAGTCAGATATACTCAGCTTTTGTGTCAGTCGAAAAACATTCTGTTTCTTTCCAAGTTTTCACAATAACAGCAAAGCTGAGTCACGTCACCCAAGAAACATTCTGAAAAATTCTTTGTCTCCATGTCTGAAGAGACAGAGGGAAAAATCTGTCTCCCTCCTCATGGAAACTCCTAGGTGTATCATGATTTTGGCAGAATCAACTGTACCTTCTTTTAATCTGACCACACCTTAATAACAAGCCTATTCTTACTACCTTTCTGCACAAAGTTTGCTTCTCAGTCTGGCATAAAACCTTACACACAATCTTACCCAACATGCTAAAGCTTGTGACATTTCACAAAATCACAGAATATGTTCAGTTAGAAGGGACCCACAGGCATCATTGAGTCCAGCTCTTATCCTTGCACAGGACCATCCCCAAGGGTCACACCATGTGCATTGTCCAAATGCTTCTTGAACTCTGTCAGGCTTGGAGCTACAACCACTTCTCTGGGAAGTCTGTTACAGTGAATAACCTAATATCCAACCTAACCCCCTCTACAAAACTTCAGGCCATTCCCTCAGGTCCTGTCACTGGTCACCACAGAGAAGAGATGAGTTCCTGCCCTTCCTCTTCCCCTCACGAGGAAATTGTAAACTTCAATCAGGTCTCCCTTCATTCTCCTCTTCTCCAGGCTAAACAGACCAAGTGACCTCAGCCGCTCCTCATACGGCTTCTGCTCAGGATCCTTCACCATCTTCATTGTCCTCCTTTGGATAGTCTCCAATAGCTTAATTTCTTTCTTGTGTTGTGGTGCCCAATACTCCAGACAATATTCAAGGTGAGGCTGCACCAGTGCAGAGCAGATCTGGGGATGCTTTGTCTAATGTCCCCCAGGACATGGTTGGCCCTCCTGACTGCCAGGGCACTGATGACTCATATTCAACTTGCTGTCGTCCATGATCCCCAGGTCCCTTTCCATGGCACTGCTTCCAACATCTCATTCCTCAGCCTATACAAACAGCCAGGGTTGTCCCATCCCAGGTGCAGAATCCAGGACTTCCCCTTGTTGAACTTCATATAGTTGGTGATTGCCCAACCCTCTAATTTATCAAGGTCTCTCTGCAGGGCCTCCTTGCCTTCAAGGTATTCAACAGCTCCTCTGAGTGTTTTGGCATCTGTAAACGTGCTTATTATCCCTTCCAGTCCTGCACCCAAGTCATTTATGAAGATGTTCAAGAGCACAGGGCCTATGATGGAGCCCTGCAGAACCTCACTAGTGACAGGTGGCCAGTCTGATGTTCTCCCATTCACTATTACCCTCTACGCTCAACACATGAGCCAATTGTTCACCCATGGCACTATGTGTTTATCCAGCTGTGGGCTGGACATTTTGTCCAGAAGGATCCTGTGAGAGTATTGAAAACTTTACTGAAATCCAAAAACATTACTGGCTTCCCTTGGTCAGCTAGGTGGGTTGCCTTGTCATAGAAGGAAATCAGATTGTATAAGCAGGAATTTCCTCTCATGAAGTCATGATGGCTGTGACCAATGACAGCATTGCCTTTCAGGTGTTTCTCAACGCCTTCTAGAATAATCTCATCCATGGTTTTACCAGGCACTATAGTGAGAATAACAGGCCTGTAGTTTACAGAGTCCTCCTTCTTGCCCTTAAAAATCGTGACAGTGTTCACCAGCTTCCGGTCAACTGGGACCTGTGTGGATTTTGCTCCTAGAATCACGTCAGCCTGTTTAGAAAACCTTTTTGTCTTTGCAAAAGTTGACACTGAAGGTTCTTCTGGAATCTGATTTGACTGCCTGTTTTTGATGATGTGGTGCTGCAGCAAAGAGGTAATGCAAACTTTTGGATGGACTAGTGTCAAATAGAAAGCCAAGTCTGCTGCAGACTGGTGAAACCCTCTGAACAGCAAACGGACAGTCTTCTAGAGTGTCCTTTGAAGTGTTACTGTTCCATGGCACTAAAGGGGTTGCTCCAGATCTGGCCATAAAGGCACTAAAGCTTAAAAATTTTCTAGAAGTATGGCAAATCTGATTTCTAGCCTTACCTCAAGACTATAAACTAGAGTCATGTAGATCCAAACAGTTAGACCTGCAATTACAGCTCTGATTCCAGTGTTACAATTATAATCTGAATATCAAAAAATATAGTTCATTTTTCGCATGGTAAGTTCTTAGTTGTAGCACTGATATTGAGGGCAGAGTACTTCAACTGAGGGTAACACAGATGAAATTGGATTGTATTTTGCGAAGTTAATGTTTTATACAATGATATTCATGTGGTTTGGTTTGAAACATAAACCCAATTTTACTAGAGCAAATGTTCCTTAAAATTTTACCTGATGTAAAGTAACACTTCTGCTAAGGAGTTTCAGGGGATAGAGGTGTAATCATCTTTTGGGTAATCTGTCTTGTGTTCTTATATCTGTGACTGATTACTGTTCACAAAATGGTAGAGGAGAAGCCACAATTATTTCACTGTGCCTTATTTACCCCATTTGTTAAATCAAGGCAATGACATTACTCTAGATTTTCTGATTGAGAATGCTGTAGCAGAGTGAATTTAAAAAAAAAATAAATCTTGATACATCAGTTTACACCAAAGCAAAAATACTCGAAAGATAAATAGAAGGAATAAAATGAAGGTATTTCTCAAATTAATTTTCACCCTTTCTCAGATTACTTTCTGTGGAAAATAATAGAAAAAATATGATTTGCCTCCCCAGCTTCAATTAATATGATGATATTCACTTTCCTTTTTTATACAAATAGTTTGAAAAGGACTATCATTTTGAGTAATTTTCCAGTGTAAATGAAAGAAAAGGATCATGGTTCACAGATACATATTAATTTGGGTAACAGAAAGCAATTTACTTTTCCTTAATTAAACTCAACCATTGCAGTCTTTGTTTTAAATTGATAAAAGGATTACAAAATTATCTTTTTGGGTTTGTATAGCATTTAGTGTTTGAATAAAAATGTCTTTTGCCTGGACTCAAGTTCCATTAAAGAATTATGAAGAGAAATGTTCTTCAAAAAAAGTAAAGTCAACTTTATGTTTCTTCATTAAATGGAAGTGTTCCCTTTCAGTCCTAAATTATAAGGTTTGTGTGATTACCAGAAAACTAAGTTGAAATACGCAGGTAGAACCTGTCACTCAAATTAAAAAGGTCCATTAATTAAATATACAGTTATTTTTTATGACTAAGTAAAAAAACAACCAACCAAACAAAAAAATCTATCCTAAGAGTCAGACATTCTGACTTAGTGCTGAGTCTAAACCTCACCAATTTCAGTGGAAATGTTAATAAAAACAGGAGAACTATCCATTTGAAGATTCTCTCTCTATCCATTGATTTCTCAATGATAAGAGTAAGCTATAATGAGCTGAAAACTTTTTCTAGCCCTACCTCTTGGACATGTTCTTGAGTACAGTGTAATGATATTCAGTGACTCTGAAAATAAAACCCTACTATATATCCCAAACAAAATACTGAATGTATCTCACACACATGACATGTAAGTTGGATGCTGAACCAGGAAAACCAAGATTTAGAAGGACCAAGTAATTGCTATCTTGGTCTTTGAAAATAAATAGTTAAGGAAATTGCATTTCCAGTAGCCAGATTTTTAAATTGAAATCTAGAATAACACACAATAAGAATAGGAAAAAAGCCTCTTAAATTTGGGAAAGAAAGAGTGATTGATTTTATTACTTGCCCATTAAGTAGAAGGAAAAAAAAGTAAGAAAACCTATGAGCAGACAGAAAAATAAAGTCATTGTGTGATTTCCTTAGTAACATAATTTTTTTTTTTTTTTGCAAAACAATAGCAGTAACTTTAGTTTCTCTCTGCTTTCTTAAAAGATTTGATAAATTGTCACTAATGAAATTTTATCTTACACTGTCAAAGAAAGGAAATTAATAAAAGCTGTACGAAATGACATGGAAGTGAATAAAGGATAAAATTAGAATGAATTGTGCTTTAATGGTGTCAAGGAGTTGTGGAGGCCAGAAGCTTCCTGGAGCCCAGGGGTCAAGAGTGACAGGGGCTCCCCCAGGTGGGGCTGAAATGGACTCCTAGGCTGTGAACAGGGTGGGGGAGCCCCAGAGAGACCAGGAAGATGCAGTCAGATTTGGTAGGCTTTGACAAATTGAAAATAACTATCTGGAGGGTGATTGTTAGAATTTTTCCAAGGCAGAGCTTCTCAATTTTCTTTGTCTTCTAAAACAATGATTATAATTGCAGTATTTAAACACATTGTGGATATAAACAGAAAAGACACCTGATGTGGTCTTGGCATAGACTTTTAGTATTTAGAAGTATATGTAGATGGAAAAAAATATTTTAAATTGGTTGATTCTGGAGCAACTTCCAAATACTGCTCCAGTAGAAGTACCAAGAGAAGAAATCCAGATGTCAAGATGCACTAAATATATTTCTTAACTAGGTCAGTGATAAAGCAGGTTAGAAACCACATTTTCAACCTGTGAAGGATGGAACAAATGTCAAAGTAGTCTGTTTGTGGTGTTCTGAGTATATTAAAACCCTAAATTTAGAAAATATTAGTAAACAGAGAGGTATTAAATAAAATATTTTAAATGTCATTGTTTTATCACCTAACTCTGGGAGAAAAATGGGCAACTTCAGCAGAGAGATTCATGAGCCTGACCTTAGATGTCCTACGTTTATTTTGGACTAAGTGAAAACTAGAAGGTTTCTGATGCTGGAGTGACAATATCATAGTAATGTTTGGAATACCTATCACAGGCAGCTGGAAATATCAGAGAGAAGGATATGTTTAAAATTCTGTGGCCAAAGGAAATTCACAGCTGAACTTGGGATGTGTGTATCTCTTTCTTATCAGCAGAATGGCAGAAAGGTTCTCTGGGAAGTAGGAAGAGACCCTCTAAGCTCTACCCATCCTGGGAGTTGAACTGGCTGCTTTTCAATGTCCTCAGATGTTTTGCCATCTGTTCGTCACGGCTGCGTTTTACAGTTAAGCTAGATTCAATATGAGCAAGTTAGTTTGCATGTTCTTAGGAACTTAAGATCTTTTGATGACATTTCCAGTGTGTCTTTTTTGCATCACGGTCTATAGATAAGACTTTGGCTTCTAGTAACTGCGGTGGTAGTGGATCAAGGGTTGGACTTGATCATCTTGGTGGTCTTTTCCAACCCAGCTGATTCTGTGATTCTATGATTCTTGATAACCAGGATAATAAATATATCAACAACACTTTTGGTCATACATAATAGCATTGCTCAAATCATTTAAGAAGGTCTATTTGGAATTAGGCTCCTGATTACATCTCAAATGAGATACTACCTGAAAACTTTGCTGTCTGTCTGTCTGTTGGGCCACTCGAGACTTCGATGCAACTTTGCTGGTTTACCTAGAATATATGATCCATTCACTGATTTAATCTCTAATACTTAAAGATTCTGAAAAGAGTAGGAAAAAGCATGGCTTTCTATTAAATGAAAATCCATCTGTAAAAAATAAAGGCATACTTTTACTATTTCACGATGAATGTTTAATTTTACCAATTGGCCGTGGGATTAACTCATCTATAGTGATATGATTTGCAGTTTTGGTTTAATACTGTAGTTTAATGGGTGTGGCAGCGGTTGATTTCGTAGCAAGAATAAAAATTTTCTAGACTATATTGCAGCAGCATATGTAGACTGTCTTTCATTTAATGATTAAAGCAAAAAAAGGAGAAGGTTGATTTTAGTTAAAGGAAAGACGTTTCTTACTTCTCCTTGAGAAAATCTTCGAAGCCTTTTTCAAAGTCATGTGCTTATTTTCATTAAGGCTGTTGTCACTAAACAGAAAAAAAAAAATTAAAAAATCACATTTATTGTCCAGGTCTTTTGTATGTGCTGCTCTTATTTATATATGCTGCACTATTTTACTTTTGACTTTTACTGTCAGCTAGGAAACTAATTTATATGCTACTCACTTACAGAACTTTCCTTAGGAAATGTGCGTACCTTATGTCTTTAAAAGCCAGAGCAAAGTTCTGAAATAGCTGATAGTCTTGTTACAGTAATCTGCTTTTAAGAACTAGCTACGATATGTAAGATTAGAAATATTACCATTACATCTTTAAAAACTTTTTCTCTATTTCTATAAGTCAACCTTATACTCCATCTTTTTATACTATCTACAATAGTTGGAAAACCATTTTAGTATGCTATACTATGGGTAAACTGGATCCACACAGAAAAGGTCTTTTGATTCTACTGTTACTGTTAAAATTTTAAAGATATTTCCTCTTTCTTTGGTAGCAGGATAAGTGATTTAATGAGAACTCAGAAGAAAGATGATATCAGATAAAGAAAAATTGTGTATTAACAGTGTCCCAAGATTTTATTGACACAGTATGACTAACTCAGTCCACATAATTTTTCATGGTATTAAGAGAGATACATAGAAAATTTTGGAGTTAGAACAATAGCACAAGTTTAAATAAAGTTCAAAAATAGATGGGAAAATAAAGATCAGAAAAAAAGGAGTATCTTTACATTTTCATTATTGCTAATACCCCCATGTTTTAAAGAGTATGTGCAAGCTTGTTTTATATGTAGTTGCCATAATCCTGCCTTAAAGTTAGGACAAGTAGTTAAATAAAATCTCTAAAAATCTGATAATATGTTTCACTGAATAAGTATTTTGATTTCTCTCTGAGTTTTACCGGTGGATAAAAGGATCCTGAGGTTTGTTGAACAAGTGAGATTAAAATTACTAACAGAGTTTGTGGAGTTGCTTAAGCATTTATGAAGAGTCCTTGCATGCAAAATCTGCAAATCATGAATGGATGGATGTCACCATTAATAACTCATAAGATGAAGGAACAAGGTTTTTAAAAGCATTTATGGGAGATACTGAAGCAGAGAAGTGCTGAGTATGAAATACAACAGAGAGCATCTTACAGTGAGTTCGGAAATTAGAAATATAGGGAGGGAATCAGGGGAGAATGATAAATATGGCTGGCTGCTGAGGGAGTTAACTGAAGATAATTGAATAGAAAACAGAAATATATTTTAGACACAGTATAAAATCCTTAAATAGTGTAAATTGTCAGACTTACACTGATATTGACTTACCTTATTGTCTTGTCTTACTGTCTGGTGAAATATTTTTTACTTATGCATTTTCTGGTGTTAACATTTATTGACAATGGTTATGATATACTGTGCACTCATATGCTGAACCTATAAAAGCAGAACAAGTAATTTAATGAAAAGAAAACTGTTGATAAGAGTTACCTTTGCTGTACTTAAATAAGCTTTACAATATTACTGAAAAGAAAGCAATGGTGGGAACTGTACAATTCATTCAGAAAAAAAATTTTGTTGTATAGCCAAAAACGGAGGTAGGAGGTTTGGATCGACATTTAAAAAACCCTACTCTATCAAGTATTTTCTGCACAGATTATTTTTTCTTATACTAAAAGCTGATCATATTCATATACTACTCAAATTGGAATTAGGGATAAGGGAATTAAATTCTTGAGGTGATTTAAAGTGTCTTTGTACTACATAGTCTCAAGTAGCTAGCTTGATGGAAGTGTATGTGTTTCTTTTGAGCAGTACTGTTCTAAATCTGGACCATTTTCAAAAATAAATATGCCCAACAAGAATTCCTGGAGGAAATTATTTCCCACCTTTGCTCCAAGAACAAAAGGCAATGTTTGTTGAGAACTTTTCTTACAGTAATTACAACAGAGAAATAGAAAGAAAAAGTCCGTTTAAGCCAAAATTCTGTCTCACACAGTACTGGTAAGAGATGTAATTTAGGGGAGCACATGGGTGTAGTCTCTCTTTGTGTTTCCTTCTGTTCCAGCTCCTCCAGCATTCACAGTTCTTGTATTATGGATAGCAGGCACATCCCTTCCCAATCTTTTTCTTATGGACTATTTCTCATCATTTTCTCTATTTTGGTTTTGACACTGCTGAGACTCCCTGAACTGTCAGATTTCACTATGCATTGTGGTAATAAGGTGGAGAATTTTAATACCCTCTGTGTGATCTCCCCTACCCCAGAGGACACTGGTATGGCCACAGACTGCCAAGAAATGGTGTTGCCTCCAACAGCACCTATGTATAGAACCAGCATAAAACAGAGCCAAGTCTCTCTCCTCCATGATGGGAGAGGTAGAAGGGCACTAGAGCAGGTGCACACACAGCACTCCCTAGATTCCCAAGCACATACACATTCTTGGATCCCCTCAGTGCCAGCACAGTGACCCTGTCTGCCCTGTACCCCTTTGTGAATCCCAGGCCTCCTCACCTGCTCTATGGGTCTGCTGTTCACTAACTGGTGCTCACTAACAAACAGTTCACAGATACTCATCCCACAGGCATCCCATGCCCACACCCTCCACCCGCTTGATACTCCTGCCTGGCCCCAGGATCTCCTTCTTTCTGCCTAGCCCAGGCTGAGGTGTGCTAGCAAAGGACACATGCACACCCCTCAATTTAGGGAAGATACAGAAACTTGTTCCCCATAGCAATTTGTACCAGGCAGACAAGTTGTGACCCATGGTTCTGCTCCAGGCACCAACACTGAGCCTTTCACTTTCTTCATGCCACTCCCTCCTGGTAGCTGTTTTTGGGACACACACTGCTCCAGCCCTAGTGCCTGGGGCCAAGACCCCTACCTGCTCCACTATCTGCCACTGGTAGAAGTGAGACCTGTTTATAACTGTGGTCTTTCTCTGATAGCTGACATCTAGTCCATTCCAGCAGTAGCTGGCACTTTGTCCTTGTAGTACATGTACTCATGGGATAGAGTGAGATTACTCAGAGAGGTACTTTAAGAAGGCAGAACAGGCTGAGCTTGTCAGAGGTAGGGCTCAAAGAGGTGATCATACTGACCAGCAACATTTCACACGCAACTGTCCCCCTCTGTTGTTCTTATTCTCCACTTTGTTACTCCCAGTTTCTTTCCCATGCATGCTACCTCATCATTTTGCATAGTTCCACTGACCTCCAACAACCCTCAGGTTTACATCCTTATCAGTTGCAAAGCTCTGGTTTGTCTGCAGTTTCTTGACAACCCACCAAAATTAATGTGACTGGCAAAGTTTGTTACTTGTCTTTGTCTCCATTACTTTTGTCTGTCAAGTTTTAAATCTGTATTTCTGTGTATTTTGTCCCTTTTCCTTAATACTCCATCTGATAAAGTCCATGAGCAGATAATCTCACTGAAACAAGCATTCCAACAGTTCATATACCCTTATCAATTAGTGTGACTGACCACGTTTGATTCTCACTACTGCCTTCCTTATTGTCTGTCAACCAGGTTTGCTTTTTTCTTGCTTCTGTCTTCTTCCTCTTCTTGTTATTCCCTTTTGCTTTAAACAGGCCCTTGATCAGATACCCTTGAAAGGGCAGACACTTTCTCCTTCTACATATCCTTGCAAGTATGACAAAATTTGGAGAACCACTATTTCTTATTCCTCTTATTCATTATCTTCCTGATTTTATAAACCTTGAACACATGCCCTCTCTTCATTCTCCTCTCAAATTATCAAAGAGACTTTTGATCTCAGCTTAAACAGCTGCCCTAATCTTTTGGGGGGTTTTTTTGTTTGTTTTTCTTTTTTTTTTTTTTTTTTCGTTTTTCTCTTTCTCTCTATCTTTTCTCTAAATCTGATAATTTAGGAGTGGAAAATTTAACCTACATCATTTTTGGTCAATCTTTTTTTCTTCTTGCCACATTTATCAGGGATGTGGGGAGAAGGCAGTAGTAAGCATATTATAGTTACCAAATCAATATGTTTGTCCATAGAGCTTGACAAGAGTTTCATATATCTGTTCTCCTATAGAACCATGAAATACAGGTTAATATAAAGAAATGCTTTCAGTTCTATTGTAGCTTAGCCAAACCAGGTTTTTGCAACCTTCTCCTCCTAGCTGTCTTCCCAAGTTTCTGCTTCCTCTCTTTTTCTCTCTCCTAGGGCTGATGATGCTTCTTCCTTAGTCCTCCTTAGGACTGCTGTTTCCTGGCTCTACCTGCAGACCTGTAAACCACTGCCTCTTTTTACCTATGCTCTTAAACTCTTCCTCTCCTTGACTGCCCTCCTTGATAGCCCAAGCTAAATGTCCCAGCAGAATTTACTGGATAACCTCCAAATTTCTCAGTATCTCTTCTTACTTTTAACACTAGGCACCTAAATTTTTCTCAGGACAGGAGATACTCAGTGAAAGCACAAAACCCACATGAAATGCTAACTGTAGATTGAAAACCTCTTAGTTTGCTGTAGATTTCTTGAAGAAACTAGTATGAAACACAATATGCCCGATACCTCCTCTCAGTAATCTAGCCTTAGCAAATAATCAATAAGAAAATATTTCACTGAAAAAAACCATTTATAATTACTGGAAGAATTAAGATTTAACAGGGAAGCAAAGACAAAAAGGAGTTAATTTGATGTAGATTCTGGTGGGATGGAGAAGCATTTCTATTTTCTACTACTATAAGTGGATGATTTATGGGACAGATTTTTGTAAGTCTGAATGCATAAAAGTCATAAAGGCTGCCAGTAGAGCAAGCAGACCTTTAAGCTGAAATATGTCAGTTGTGCTTCTCTAAAGAAACAGACAAATGAACTAAAATATGCCATGTCCCAGTTCACAAGAGAAGCTCAAACAAACAGGTAGTTTTCTCACTCCTGTAAACAAATCTGTTCAACTGATACTTGATTTTATGAAAATCTATATGCTATGAGTGACTGAGATTTGGTTATAGAAGGTGGACAGAGAACTACAGCAGAGAAAAATAACTACATGATACTTAAAAATGAGAAAACCCCCTTAAGATATATTAAAAAAACCCCAACAACCTGAAGTCGTAAATGAAGCAGATAAAAAAGAAAGACATGGCTTTTTAACTGATTCATGTATATCAGACTACTTGCTGCTATAAATACTTTGGAAAAGACTTAAGAATGCATACTACAAAATGTAAACATTTTCTGAAATCAGATGTTATCATTGTAAAGCTAATAGTATCAGTAACCACCACAACTCAAAGAGCAGCCTTGTTGGGTAAGATGTCTTTGTCAGACCTATCATTGAGAAGTTGCCTCCATGTCTTTCAGAAAAACTGGAAGAATGTTGTTAAGATGTGTACAAAATGTGTTGAAAGGACTTGAAAAAGTCCTTTCCATGGACCAGAAACATGGATAAGAATGTGCCTATGTAAATTATACTGAATACGACATTTTTCAAAACATGATCTGGAGCTACAAGATAAAATGGAAGACCTGAGAAAGATAATCCTTTAAGTTGTTATGGAGAAAGCAGTACTCAAATGAATCAGCAAGAATGGAAAGTATATTTTTATGCTGCTAGATGAAACAGATATATGTCTCTGTGAATGTAACACAAGTTCTTTATTAAAGACACCTCTGAACAACTAAAAGACAAATCCATCAAAATAGGATGTACTGTGTCACTATATGAACCCCCCAGTTTTGTATGACATTTTCTTCTGTATTGTGATGTTGTTTTTTTCAGTATTTTCAAAATACTTCGGCTATAGTTCACAAAATGCAAATGAGTTTGAACTAGATTTTCTTTCTTCTTTTACCAAGTTTTAACCCGGTAAACCTTTCATGGACAGATAAGATATTGATCTTAAAGGTAATTTTACCTACATAGTGACATTATGATTATTAATCTACAGTTATATTTAAGATAGTTAAGCAGCTTTGGCTTTGCTATCTTCCAATCGAGTGAACAAAATTTTGACACAGTCTATTGATTTTACAATTATGATTATAAATTAAACCTTTCAGAATTATTCTGGAAGCAATAAAAATTTTAGAGTTGTTACCAGTTCTTCTGTTATAGATTGCCAAGTAAAAATAAACCAATTTTTGTAACTTTGTTATAAAGATTTTCAACATATTTTAAGATACATTTCAAAGAAAAAAGCTTTGAAATATACTGCATTCTTGTGAAATAAAAAAAATTGCTACTGACTTTAAAGACGTTTTTTTAAAGTTCAAAAAATAGAAGAAAAAAATGTGATATATCAATTGCTGGAATTAACAACTGCTACATGAACTGTATGCTTAACACCTTGTTTAAACTGGAAGACTACAAATGGTAAACCCTAAGCAACCCAAATGGTCATAGAAAAATAAATGCTGTATCTTATGTGGTTTAGACAGTGCAACAAATGGAAGAATATCCTTGTGACTGAAACACAACAGTATGATTAAAAAAGTGTAGTACTTTACAGAGAATCAATTATCTTTTATATAAAAGTTATATGCCAGTTGCATGAGTTAAAATGAATACTGTAACCATATCTCACTGTTATAAAAAAGAAGAAATTATTGTAAATTTGATTATAAATTGTATACACAGAAATTTTAAAGTATCATAACTTGGTAAAATTTATTTGAGTTGATGAGTATAGAACTAATTAAACCCATGATTCAAAGTATGGAGGAGTTGTAGTTTCTTATAAAAAAACCCTACTAAGTAAAATTATTTTAAAGAACGCAACAACCTACTACCCTAGAATAAGAAGGCCACCTACTCATATGCAAATGCATGAATCTGTTTCCCTAAATACATTCTCCTAAACATCTGACTATGTCTATCCCTGACCAATAACATCACCCTGGAAGATAATTGTATTTTTAGTAAGAACATTTTCTTATTGTGTAGTTAACTCTACCTTGCATTTCTCCTTAACCTGTAAGTCAATTTTAGATTGTGTGTCATCGTCTCCATTACCTGTAATGTTCAGGGATATTTTTAAAAATTACTTTATTTTGATACATTTTTAATGGCTCAACAGAAAACCAGAATTAATGCAAATAGAAATTCACAAAAAACAACATGAAACTAACTAAATTTGAGGCATATCAAAGGATGAAGGGAGAAAAGGATGCAATAAGAAAATTTTCACAGCCTCTGAAATAGATCACTGTATCCACAATTTTGCAGTCACATAATTAAAAGAAGAGTAGATTAATGCAATCAAGATGATGAATACTTTTTTCTGATCGCTAATTACATGCAGCTGAACAAGAGCAAAAATTCATGCAGTATAAATCAGATTAAATTTTTTCTGATTACAAGTTATTTATTTTGTTGGATATGTTTCTATATAAAAATATTTTTTTTACCTGTGGAGGATTTTTATATGATAAACATAATGTTACTATAAACTCTAAGAGATATACAACCATAGGATGAAAAGAAACAGACATAAATTAGTACATCAGAAATTCTGGTTGGGTATAAAAAGATATTTTCTTATAGGGGCACCCAGAACTTCTCCCAGCAACCTGTTCCAGTGTCTCACCACTCTCATTGTGAAATATTTCTTCCTACACTTCAGTCTAAACCTACACTTTTCCAATTTAAAGCTATTGTCCCTCATCCTATCACTACAGACCCTGGCAAAAAATCTCTCTTCATCATTCAGTATCGAAAGGCCACAATCAGGTTTCCTCAGAGCTTTCTCTTCTCTGGGATGAACAACCTCACCTCTCTCAGCCTGTCTTCATAGGAGAGATGTTCCATCCCCCTGAACATTTTTATGGCCCTCCTCTGGACAAACTCTAGCAGGTCCGTGACTTTCTTGTGCTGGGAACCCCAGGTGGAGTGAAACAGAGGGGCAGAATTACCTCCCTTGACCTGCTGCCCACTCTGCTTTTGATGAAGCCCAGGATACACTTGGCTTTCTGGGCTGCCAGTGCACACTGCCGACTCATGTCCAGCCTCTTATCCACCAGCACCTCCAAATCCTTCTCTGTAGGTAGCTTTCAATCCCTTCGTCCCCCAAGCCTGTATTGCTACCGAAGTTGCCCTGACTTAGTTTTTAACAGGAAAAAGGCAAGGTTGTTTTTTCCTGGATAGTGTTGATTTTCATCAATGCATTACCACCATCCAATGGACAGATCAGATGTCAATGAAGTTATCATTTGGCAGATAGATCTCATAATTTGTTTATAGTTAAGTTGTGAGATCTGTTATTAAAAAACACCAATATTAAATCTACATTACTAAATATATTTATATATGGAAAGGTACCAGTGTTAAAAGAGTCTTAAAACATTGCAAGAATAATTTTGGGATATTACCATATGAAGAATTCTGTTAAGCAGGAAGTACTTCTTGGGGGAACTTAAAAGGTAAAAACAGCACACAACTTCAGTTTTATTTGTAAGCACAATAAAGAGTCCGAGAGTATGATAAAACGTGTTGGTTTTTAATATGAGTTAAAGGATGGAACAGCTGGTACTGTGGAAAAATAACAGCCCCCTCCCTTGACACAACCATTCTGCTGCAGAACACAGAAGGTGTAATCATTGTCTTCTGTGAGGTCTGTATATATGGCATGAAGTAATCCCTACAGAAAAAAAAAAGGTTTAGTTGGCATAAAATATATGAAAAAATATATTCCAGTGAAGAGAGTGCATATTAAAAAAGGGAAGAAAACAGCTCCTCCATGTTTTTGCTATTTTTGTAATCCAAAAGAAGTCAAATAACTGGCCTCTCAATTGCTAGTATAGTATTTAAGGCAAAAGTTTTGAGTTCAGGGATTTCAGACTGCTTTCAAGTTTTATGACTTCATAGTCTCCCACATTTTTGTGAAGGCTGATCAGGGGAGCACAGACTCTTTCCACTTATGAGCTGACCTGGAACCATGACAATAGAACTGTGTTCGTGTTTTGTTACTGTTATGTGATTTTCAAAAAAGCCAGCGTTTGTTAACTTACAACTAGCCTTTGGCCACCTCATACTGTTACATAAGCAACAACAAGATCTGAGTTGCAAAAGACATTTGATAAATATTAGCAAATTAGCAATGAGGAATCCTGTTACATTTAAAGTCTTGCTTACATAATAAATTGCCTTTCTACATAGAGAAAAAGTTATATAAACTGAAACATTTTGAGAGTAACTTATCTGTTTCAGAATCAGATTTAGGGAAGGAATAGAAGTCCTCATGGCACCTGTTAAGATATAAAATCATATTTTACATATTTTCCAATTATGTTTGCTGATAGCATAATTCAGGGTAACAAAGTGGTAAAAAAACCCATAGACACCCTTTCTCCTTCCCCAACCAGATGTTATCAGTTACTATATTTATATTTTTAAATGCACACAAATGCATACACATACACATCACTTAAATAGACAACAAAAATAATTAATCCAGTAATCCAGATATTTAAGTACCCATCATCTTAAATCAAAGCAGACATGATGAAGCAAATGAAATGTTACAGTTCATCTTTCATTTTTGATGTATATATATGTAGCTTTGAAAATTAAATAAGCCTGTTACAGTCAATTATGATTCAGCATGAGTTCTTTTTCTGGAAGTACTCAAAGCAGCCTCATCATAAGATAGTCTTCAAGTATTCTTCATATTTCAACAAGGAATCAAAACATCTGGTGTACAAAGCCTTTTAAAAGCCTTCCCCTTAAAGAAAAAAAATTATATCCCTTGTTGATGGAGCACCTGACTGATAAAATATTCTTTCCTGCCCTCATCCCTTTACCTTCTTTTCACATAAAGTCATAGTTTAATCTACTTTGTTAAAGAAACACTCACAATTTTAAGAAAATCTATGTATGTTCTAGACATAGGCAAGGGATTTAATGTATTTTCATACCATCAACAGAAATATAAACCTGGATAGAATAACCTGGTTTTGTAAAAACAGTCTCTTATTGTTTTCTTAGCATTTTAAATATACAAGAAAATAGGGGTTTTTTTGTTGCTTGCATTTTTTATTCTGAGTAGAGTCATCATGCCATTAATATTACACAAAGAAATTGAATGAAAATACTACTCTGGTTTTGTTGCTCCTTAATACTCTTTAAAATGTTTTTGGTGCCCTGGTGCTTTTATTGGCATTGAGTGTCATTATGCTATACTTCATTTTTCATCCTTTAACATAAATTGCATGATTTAAAAGATGATATGTATTTTAGAAAGTTATGTTTTAGAACATTCTTGCTCTTGCAATATGTAACCTATTGCTACTACAGTGACCCTAATTTATAGGAAGCTGTTTTTAAGTACCTATGAAGAAAGTGTAACATTGCAGAAACTCAATTAGCTACAAAACTCCTAAGAAAAATTGTCAAAGAAATGTGCTTATGATTCACAAAATCACAGAAGTTGGAAGGGACCCACAAGGTTCCTTGAGTCCAACTCCTGGCCCTGCACAGGACCATCCCGAAGAGTCCTACCATTTCAGCTACTGAATTCAGAAAAAAATATTGGTAATAAGAAAAATTGATGTAGATAGGGTCCCTTTCCTGACACTAGAGAAAGGAGTATATAAGAGAATTTGATGTTTGAAAGGAATGAGAATTAGAGTTTGTGCCAGCTACTGAGCTTTGGCAAGGGATTCTCCACTCTTATCTGCAAATCAACACTTCACGTTCAATTAATAGATGAAAATGTGCCCTTTATTAAATATATAACTCTGTCTTAATTAATAATTAGAAAATTCTGATAACATTAGTGGGTAAACAGAAATTATTACTGTTAGTTACACATTTATAACAGGAATGAATAATTTACTGTTTATATTATAGAATTATAACATGGATGTATGCTGAGAATGATAGTAAAGAATGAGTTTGATCAGCTCTCTGACACTAGATTTATTCCAATAATGTAGGACAACTAAGGTCAGCATCAGTTTTAAAAGAGAGTGTAGAGTAGGAATCTGGTCTCTTGATAACGGGGTAATGCTAAGCTAAATATAGATACTAATCAAGTATGAGTCCTCTCTCAATTTGTCTAGCTACATTACCTGGAGCATTGCCTTATTTTCTGTGGTGGTGATTGTACCTCATCTTCAACATACTACATGTGCAATAAATGACATTTGCTGATCAAGTAGTGTGAACTAGAGGTGGGACTTCATGTGATTTTTGTCTTTTCATTAACTTCAGTAGTTTGTTGTTTTCTCTTTGCTCTGTCTCCATCTTTTGAACTCCACGGTCACTAAAACATGCTCAGAAAAAAAAGTACTGTTAAAATTTGGTAGGGTTTTTTGCTGCTTTTCACTTCAAAATGTGTTATTGACTAGTGTGTTCATTGTGCAGTTAGAAAAACACCCTCATAAAATCACAGTCACAGAATCACAGAATATGAAGAGTTGGAAGGGACTCACAAGGATCATCAAGTCCAACTCTGAATCTAGATGTCTTTATTTAGACATAATCTGATTTCAATAGAAAGTAAGGATTAGCTGTAAAATCATGTGTGTGCTTGGTTATTTTTGTTATTACTTTGTGACTGGGGGGATCATCTGACCTCTGTTGTGTCCTACACAGAGAATTTTCTGCCCTCAGCAGAAAGATTAGATGGGGAGAAAAAAAATTAAATTTTGCTTAGGGCCATCTTTTATGAAAAAAGTTAGTATCAAGAGAATATTTTATAGCAGATTGGCTTTGATCTTTGCTTGTTTGTTGCTATCCCCTTTCCCATTTACAATGACAGACTAAGTTCACTGCAGTGTGGGCTAACCTGCTCCCTGTGACACTGCAATCAATTAATCCCCTTAGCCTTCCTGCCCACCTTACTGTTTGTTAATTTGTAAGCATAATTTAGGTGAAAAAATACTGACTGCAAGCTTATTCAGTAGTCCAGTCACTATTTTAGACAATTTGTAAAAAATAAGCCCCCTGTAAAACACCAAAGTCTCCATATGCAATAGCTTTATTCAGAGCAAATATTTGAATATGTAGATGAACTTGATTCCAGCTAGCAGAAGACTTACAGACCATTAAGGTGTATGCAGACAAACAGTGTGCCAGACAATAAATAGTTGCACAGTATCCCTTTCATAAATATTTGATCAGAGAAGTGGGACCAAAATTTTTCACAGTTGTACACTTTTTTTCAGTCTTTGGTGTATGTGTTTAGATATACATACATGCAGGGCCATATTTGAATGGTAATGGCCTTTTAAACCTTCTAAAGGTTTGACTTGAAGTTGCACTGACGGGAAATTGAAACATTCCTAACATAATCTGGGTCAGAGTGATCAAATATTCCTGTATGCATGGCAGGGCTTTATAAAATATTATTTGCTGTTTCAGACTATTCTCCATCTCTGCAAAATGGTTTGAAATGCATTGTTCCATAGAATTAGAGAAGAATCTAAAAATGTTCTTTATACTGAAGTAGAAAAAGTTCACTGCTTTGGGCTATATCTCTAGTGAAACTAAAGTCTTTCCCTCCTCTGCCAAAAAGGATTTCTTCATCCTCAAGGTGAAGCTGACATATCCTATTACATACTTATACTCAGAGATGTAAAGGTCAAAGGGAGAATTATGACCCAATCCCTCTTTCTAAGAACACAGCAGCAAGGTAAATAAGAACAAGAAGAGCGAGGTTAAATTTTGATGAGGATTCTCATTGAAAGTGGGTACTTGGGACACCAAGACAAGAAGGCCTACTGCATCATGTACTTAGGGGAGTCAAACTTGCTTTTTAGTCTGTTGGTGGCTCTGGAAATCTGTGTGCCTTAATACTCTACCTAATAAACAATGAAGACTTGGTAAAATATTCGGTAGAATTGTTCTAAGTCTCATCTTACATCAAAAAAATCGACAAGTATTTTGATAAAAAGTTCTTTACCTTGCTCTGGATATATCCAGCATGTTCCCCCATTTCAGTAGTTATCCTTCAAAAAAGAAAGTATTCTTGTTTCAAGTATGAAATTTTGATATATTTTATTTCCTTTTGACAACTTCACATTCCTATAACATTTTTCACCATTGCCAGACATTCTTTTCTAGAGTTCTCTGATCCCAATGACAGACAAAGTCAATAATTCTGAAAAGCCCTCCTGCTTGGAGCTTCTACTATCATTTTTGTTGGGAAGCATAAATAAGGAAACCATAATTATATGGCTTAAAATTAAATTAATATAATTATTTTAATTATATCCTTATAATAATAAGGACTCCTTCAGCTGTCAGAAATTTCATAAATGTATTGATTCAGTTAAGCTAAGAAAATAATATCCAGAGGAAACCAAGCATGGTATTTGCCATTCATATTCTTAGTGAATGCTATGACCTCTACAGACTCACTTTTTTTGTAATGATATAGTCCTTGGAATGACAAATTGGTGATACTGTAATTAAAACTTTGCAGAGGAGTGATTGTAATATATGCCAAAATTCTGGAAAAAATTTGGACTTGCTTTTTTGAGAAACTACTTTCTGAGAGCTTTCTTTCAGATATATGTAACGTGCTGTCATTCTGTGATGTTCAATATTAGTTCGCCTAGGCCAATATGTGTTAAATCAATGCTAACCTGAAGTGTCAGCTCACTTCATTTTGAAGTTCTGAAGCTACTTCGATCAGTTACAACAGCATGGCTCAAGGAGATTTGACTGATGCTTTAAAGTACTGAATTGTTCAGGTTTGCATTTAAATATACCCTTTTTTTTTCCCTTTAGCTTGAGTGCTTAAAATGTTTTTATAACTTGTAGATGCACTCCACTGGGTATATTACTTGTGAAAAAGATGCCAACTGTTTAGGCTTCATCAGCTGTCACCTTAACCTGGCTACTTAAGTTTAAATTTATAATATTGAAAAAGTGTTCCTGGACCTCATCATCCTTAAAATACAGTCTCATGTTCCTGATGAACAGAAGCAGACTGGCATTAAGTGTGGACTATGACTCAGTAACGTAATATTACAGAGGTACTTCACATCGGATTTTACTAAAGCAAATACATCAGCTGGTGTTCAAAGGGAGTTTCTTCTGAGGTTTTTACTCATAAATGCATAAGCAGCAGGCAATCACACAGGCATTGTCCTTGACCAAACTTGTAGTGTTCATAAATTAAGAGATCTACTGCCATGTCATGCATTTTTCAATAAATACTCTTCACTTTTCATAATTGCTAGCATTTTTATTCTCTTTTGATGGCATTTGACCAGCACTAGAAAACACAAAGCTTTATTCTGGTTTATGAAACAAATCTGGCTTCACAGAACAGATCTTTCTAGAAGATATGCCAAAGGACATGGAGAACAATGAGGTGATTCAAGACAAGGCATCACGGTTTCACTAAGGGAAAATACTGTCTGACCAACCTAGTGCCCTTCTATGATGGAGTGACTACATCAGTGGATAAGGGAGGCGACAGATGTCATTTATCTGGACTTACATAAAGTCTTTAACATAGTCCCCCACAACATCCTTCTCTCCAAATTGGAGAATAATGGATTTGATGGGTGGACTGTTAGGTGGATTAGGAATTGGCTGGACAGTCGCACCCAGAGTGTAGTGGTAAATTGCTCAGGGTCCCAACAGGAATCAGTGACAAATGGTGTCCCTCAGGGATCCATATTGGGACCAGTGTTACTTTATAGCCTCACTAATGACATAGACAGAGGGATTAGGTGTACCCTCAGCAAATTTGCAGATGACACCAAGATGAGTGGTGCTGTTGACACACCTGAAGGATGGGATGCCGTTTAGAGGGACCTGGAAGCTCAAGAACTGGGCCCATGGGAATCTCATGCAGTTTAGCAAGACCAAGTACGAGGTGCTGCACCTGGGTTGGGGAAGCCTCCCATATCAATACAGGCTGGGGGATTAACAGATTGAGAGCAATCCTTCTGAGAGGGACGTGGGCTGGATGAGAGGCTGAACATGAGCTGGCAATGTGTGTTTGCATCCCAGAAAGCCAAGTGTATCCTGGGCTAATCAAAAGCAGTGTGGGCAGCAGGTCAAGGGAGATGAATCTGCCCATCTACTCCATCCTTATGAGATCCCACCTGGAATACTGCATCCAGCCCTGGGGTCCCCAACATAGGAAAGACATTGACTTGTTGGAATGAGTCCAGAGGAGGACCACCAAGCTGATCAGAGGGATGGACCACCTCTCCTATGAAGAAAAGCAGAGAAAATTGGAATTGTTCAGTCTGGAAATGAGAAAGCTTAGGGATGACCTAATTGTGGCCTTCCAGTACCTGAAGGGAGCTTACGGGAAGGATGGGGCAAGACTATGTACAAGGGCATATAGAGACAGTACAAGGGAAAATGGGTTCAAATTGAAACAGAATAGGTTTAGATTAGATATTAGGAAAAAATTCTTTACTGTGAGGGTGGTGAGTCACTGGAACAGGTTGCCCAGAGAAGTTGTGGCTGCTCTATCGCTGGAAGTGTTCAAGGACAGTTGGATGGAGCTCTGAGCAATCTGGTCTAGTTGAAAATGGCCCTGCCCATGGAATGGGGATTGGAACTAGATGATCCTCAAGGTCCCCTTCCAACCCCAAACATTCTATTATTCTATAATGATGATTCTATGATTAGTGACAGTTCATGAGCATTCACACTAAAAATGTCAGAGAACTAAGAAAAGTTGCTCCCTCTTGGGAGAAGAGGTTTTTACTACTGTAAAGAGACCTTTGTCTAATCACCTGTGTTGAGAAGAAGGTCTCTGAGAAAACCATATAATAGTAATTGTAATCTCAAGACTAAAACCAGCTGTGTTTCTTGGCCCCACTGCAGTAGCAGCCAGCATGAGTTAGTTGAAGTTAGCAAAACTTTTGGCATGAACTGATGAACTTTAACTGACATTTTTCTGTAACAGAAGTAGATGAAAACAGTACAAACCTGTTGCAAACAGAGTAGTTTTGGTGCGTTTAAGGAAATATACAAAGATCACACACAGCCTGATGGACATAAACATGTCCAAAAGTGACCTTAACAGGAAGATTTGGGAGCACCAACAATGGCAGCAACAAATCAGAAAATGACAGCACGATTTGAGAAGGTAAGAATCCTTGGTGAGCTATTCTGTACCCAAATCTATAACTAAGGACAGTTAAGAATGCTGGAGGTAACCACAGAAAAGATTTTGTTGAGGAGCCCCATGACACTGCTCAGGATCTAGGATTGTTTCCATAACCTCTGGGAAACAAAAAAGAATTTGGGGTCCTCACAGACCTGGGTCATGCACTGCAGCACCGACACCACTGAACTGACCAACATGACCTTCCTACTGGTTTCATTGTCTTTTGCACAGGTTGGAAAAGTCACACAATTAGTAAAACTGCACTTCTGCGATGTGTTTTAGTATACAAACCCATTTAGCCACACTATCATCAGGTCTTAAACCTGCTTCACAGGGAAAAAGTTCTCATTTTTTTTAGGAAGAACATAAGTTTTGTTAGGAAGACAGTTTCTAGGAGCAGTTTAACCATGTTTACAATTGGAAAACACCTCTTTGTTCTTATATTATCATTGTCCTCTAACTGAAACATTTCTTCTCCCTTAAAACAGATATTCTCATTTTTGCTGAATCTTGATGAGAAAACCATATTCTCTGCCAACACTTTGAAGGGCCCAGTTGTTTTCCTCTCCTTGTATGACAGTCACTTCATCTCTCTCCTGGGAAGATTCCTGGTAATATTTGCTTGATGGCCTTCCAGTTTGAATTAATCTCTTTGGACATTAGTGACAAAATTATAGGCCTGTGTTCCAGTATCCTGAATAACGGTATTCATCTTTTTTTTTTTTTATTTGGAATAGTTGCCCTACTGGGTTTTTTTCATGATCACATCACATAGGCAGATCTTACATTTCAGTATTAAGCTCGAGGTTTATAACACACATCCTACTTGACCTTTACATAGACATAGCTTTTATTTTGCACTATTAAATGTCACATCATTCCCAGTTTTTAATGTCACCTAGTGCTTGCTGATAGTCTGACCCTTATACGTTCAGACAGTACTTTCAAACTATGAGCCACTGACAAATTTTGTTATTAGTTTTTATGTTAGAATAACTAATGAAAAGGAATTTAAAGACGAACACTGAGATATGAAAATAATCTCACTCCAATTATCTTCCTTTTAGACCATGTTTCATGATATTGGTCTTAGCTTGGAATATGAAAGTAACAGAAATGTGGTCATTATGACAAATCATGAAAACTGGAACTGCAATATTTTGATATAGTTCTTCATATACTTTTTTCTAAATGACTGGATGTTACCTTATCTTGGCAGTTCTTAAAAAAAGATAGAAGAAACAGTGCAGAAATTCATGAACATAGCATTTCAGAAAAGATTTTCTTGTCTTTATTCAGTCAAATATCAAAACAAAGGAAGACACATACCCACAAAATTTTTATAGAACTTTATGGATATACAAAAAAATGTTTAGAAGATATGAACAAAATTTCAGATCAGTCAGACTCAAAATTTCAGTATTTTATGTGAGCAGTTTCACATCTCTCTTGTAACTAACTGTGTACTTTTTATTTATTTTTTCTTTTATTTAAAATTAAATATATGAAAATATTTTAGATGAGCAGAGATGAAGTTCTGCTTTAATTTTATAGAGTTTTTACAGTAACGAGCTCTAGGGAAAAAAAGAGAAAAAAGAAAGTAATCTAAAATTGAAAGCTGTTATTAAAATGGATCATTGTATTGTAAAAACAAAATTGCTTTGTGAGGACAGCAGACTTTTTTCTCTGCAAAATAGCAGCAGTAATTCTCCATTTGTTTTAAGTGTCAGTACAAGTCCGTGGAGAAAATGTCATGTCAAACTGATGGAAAATTATTTCAACGCAACTATGCTATGAGACATTACTGTGTCAAGACAACGGTAAAAACATGTCAGTAAAAAAAGCTATGGAAATCCACTAATATGTCAGTCTAGTGGTTTTCAACGTAGGGATTTGGAGATTATGTTAAATCGCTGAGATAATAGAATGCTATCAGTGCAAATTAGGTTATTATTTTAAAGCAGAAAATTAAATCAACATTACATGTAAGATCAATAAAATCAAAGCCATATTCATCATATCTTAAACAATCTGCTGTGTATTGGCCAGATTAATGACTAATTTCAGCTAGCACAGCTCCACTAACTTATCCCTATGTTACTGTCCTCTGTTAGATACCCTCTGAACATTGGGAGATGAAGAAGGCTTCAGTTGTATGAACTAAGTAGATAACTAAGAACAATTATTTCATTAGATATTAACTAAGCAAATTATTTGGATCCTGCTGAGGGTTATGCTAGCATTTGTATTTCAAGTCAAACCCAGTTTCTGTAATAGTACCTCTCACAAGTTGTCCTGACAAGATACTGACATTTCCGAAATGGAACCTGTAAAGAAGCCTGTTCTGTGGAATCCAACTCAGAAGGAAGTAACTATGACAGTATTAAAACTAGTCCTGTAAAATAATGTGCCAGTCTGAGTTGCTTTTGGCCTATTTCCTCCTAATCACATTTAAAACTCTATGTCAGAGTTCTAGAAAAAAAAGACAGAATACCAAATTTTTTAAATATTTTCGGAAAGTCTCATTCCTCTCCATGCTCTGCAAGGAGTTCCTTGCACTATGAGCTCTCCCTATATCAGCACACGGTCTACCTGCGTTTGCTGTCAAGCAACACAGGCTATGACATGGCTTCTGTGGCACTGGTCACAACAGTGCCTCTGACAGACCTTATGAATTCAGTTTGCTTGAAATCAAAGTGACAGGAGAATTTATTTCTCTTTTATTGTTGATTGTGTTTCTGCTCCTCCTCCCCCCTTTCTTTTTAATTGCTTTCTAGAGAACTTTTTACATCAATTTGTGTTGGAACGTGATGCCATGACTTCCAGTTTAACTTTGCTCCTCTTAACATCTGGATAAATATACCTTCTCCCTGTAGTTCAAGCCAAATGTTACCTTCATTAACTTTTATAAGACTTTTTATTAAAAGAACAGAAGAAAATTCCACTGCACTTGAAAAGTTACAGCTGAAAGGATGAAATCCACTACATTAAATCTTTGTGTTAAAACCCCTACATTTTAATGTCTTTGAATCCGAGACAGAACTTAATTTTATGAGATTTGCTTCAGATTTCTTTTGGTATTAATTTTTGTGCATACAGAAAGGGCATAGGCCAATGAGCTGCTGAGCAGATAGAATTTCTTTGAAAATCAGTGCTTCGTTAGTTAATTCTTATTTAAGAGAGTGAATCAAAGAAAAAAAGAAAGGCAAAGCATCTACCTTACAGTCATTTTGTAAAAAATAAAATATTATTACAAAATTAATTATACCTTTTTCTTAAAAGTAATAAATTCATTATAACATGTTAAAACAGAAAATAAAAACTTTTCTGAGCCTTCTTGGAAATGAATCAATAATTTTAAATGCTAACATTCAATTGTTTGTGTCGTAATAAACTCCCAAGTATTGGTAAAGTTTAATCAATATGACTATTGGAAAACAGTTGAAACAGCTACATGACATACAATTGAGGAAATCACAAAGAATCAATTGCTCCTACTAGGTTAAACTGTACAACATGAGGGAAATATAGTTACTGCACGTCAGAGGCTGTTGTGAGAAATCTCTGTTTAATATTTTCCTTCCTATTTTAAGAATTACATTTTTTACTCAATAATTTCAGCTAACCCAATAAGAGTAGAGAAAAGAAAGATGGCATCACTGAAGTCTAATAATTTTAATGGCAGATACTGAAAGTTTGTTTATAATTTATCTATAATCAAATGCTTTAGCTTGGAACTACTCCTATGAAGGAAAGAGTCAAAATTTTTCTCAGCAACATAGTGTCTCAGCAGAAAAGAAGCAGCAGGAATTTTAGAAAAACAATTATTATGAATCAGTTAGTCTTGATTTTGAAGCACAGCCCATTACCTGAAATCTATTTCTTCTAACTTAATGTGAAGACCAAGGAGGAATCTGAAAAAGCTTTCTGATGTCTTTTGTGTCATATATTACTCTCAGGAGTGGGACACGCATGGAAAGTTAGGTATTTTCTCCACAGGCATATTATACCAAATTTGTCTTGTCAGATTCTGGAGCCGGGCAAGGATGTCTGAAAGTGCTATGTTGCATTAGCACTTGTTCTTATGGGAATGGATCGTGGTTTCTTCTTATTGCTGGCACCGTTCCCCCTAGATTTGAGATTCCTTGTATTTATTACATCAGTGCATTGCTTTCACGTTCAATAATTAACCTTGCCGTTAAAAAGTTTTCAGCATATGTTTGAAATAATTAATGTTAATTGCTGCATGAACTTTGAGTGATCCACCAGGAAGCAGTTCATTCCAAAAAGAACATTTTCCATCTGAGTACACAGTCATTAAAATACATAATCTACTAATCCTTATACCTTTGTGCTGTCTCCCTTTTCTTCTGCCAGAAAAACAACAAAAAAGAGAATTTTCCCAGAACAGCCATTGATTTTGATTTTATAGGGAAGAATTCAGAGAACACATTTTAAAATGTGGGTCTGGAATTTCCCTAAGGATAATAGTTAAATAATGTCAATATTTGTGAAAACTAACATAGCCCAATGTTTTTATATTTTTAAATATGCAATGTTGTGTTTATACTTGGCTGAAAAAAATGGGTACTCATGCTTAATTTACCCCATTGTAATACTTTGCTTTTCAGGATATGTCCAAAACATAACTTACTAGTGCAAACAACATGAAAGAACTGAGAAACATCGAATTCATGAGTCAAGTGCCTTCAGGCAGAAACAAACTTGTGTATCTTGTCTACAACTGTTCTTGTGAAGGGCTGTGTTCCAGTTTTAACTATCAGCTCCCCCGACGATGGTGGAAGGTCAAGCTTCAGCCCCTGTAAACCTCTCGTTCAGCTCTTCTGCTGGGCTGTGCCCTTGAAAGCACAGTGGGGGGAGACTAGTCAGGAAGTATGCTTGGAAGAGAGCACAGAGTGCATGTTCTCTTACAGTGATGGAGAAGCATCTGAAGTCCTCTCTGCATTTTGATAACTGGGGAGCAACTCTCCCCTGGAGTGCAATACCATGCTAAGTGCTTTGCCAGTTCTGTAACCAGGGCTCAGGACAGAAAGCTAATGGTAAAATTATATCCTCTCCATCCTTCCAGCTACCTATGTGTCAGAATTCTTTCCAAAGTGCATAGAAAGATTTTGTATGTTTTGTTTCATTTTAATATTTGTCTACAGATTATATTGCCAAGAAATGTGTGTAAGGCTTTAATAGCCATAAGTCTAAACCTCAGGGGAAAAAAAAAAAAAAGCTAGATAATTTGTAAGTTTTTTTGGTTTTTAGCAGGTGCTTTCTGAAATTTTATCATAAACTCAGCAATTAAATGCCAAGTGCAGTCACAATGAAAGCTGGGAGCAAATGACAGCAGTGTTTACCAAGAGCTATTTTCAGACTTCCAGAGTTTCCTTAAATTGTTGAAAGAAACAATGTTTCTCCAAATCTGCAACTGGCAATTTGCATTCTGCTTAGGTGTTCTGGTGCGACCTTTATAAACCTGGGGGTTTCAGGAAAGTAGGGACGTGGTTTAGTGGTGTACTTGGCAGTGCTAAGTTAATGTCTGGGCTCTGTGATCTTAAAGATCTTTTCTAATCTAAACGATTTTGTGATTCTATGGTTCAATTAGCACAGAAGATTACTGAGCAATTTCCAAATATACCTGGATTTGACCATAGCTCAGTCTGGAAGCTAAGCTGATCATTAAGTCATTGCTACCAGATTCCTTTTTTTGATGTCAATTTCCATGAAAATGTTAATTTCTGCATGTACTACATCTTAAAACTGTATTAGATTTTTAATTAAACCAACAGGAAAATGAAGAAAGATTTTAATATTCTTGGGTTCACAGAATAATTATAGCCAGACAGAATGCATACTCTAAGTCAGAAGAAACAATTTTGTATAAAATAAATAAATAAAAATTCTTTAAAAATACTTTTTGTTAATAAAGAGCAAGTATTTAAAGGGATTTTTGTGCTGACAAATTCTTATGCTTAAATCCTTTAAGTCATACGTTAATTAAACTATGACACCTAAAAGTGGGAGTTAACAGACTTTCAGGGAATTTGGATGTAATTTCATAAACCTGGTCATAAGGCTCTTTAAAGTTTGTTTAAGCTCAGTATGTAATGAAGCCATCAAATTCCATGTGCCCTGCAACAAAATCTGTTCCATAGAGCACACCATAGGAACAAGTCGAAAGAAAGGTGGGGTTTTTTTACCAATGTTTGAACATGTTAAGGTCTGATTTGAATTCATTAAGAAAACCTAGATAAAAGAATCATATGCAGCTTGAGACTATGATAGAGAAGCGTGCAATTCAACTTCACAGAAAGACTGGGTTTTCAAGAGCATACAAAAAAAAGGCTGAGGGTTTTTTATTCTTTTTCTCAACTGGAGTATTTATATTATTTCAGCTTTATAAATCAATCTTAAGGAAAAACGTAAATATCAAGTACATAGGTAGTGCTTTTTGCTAACCACAATTAACTTAAAATTACTTAGTTGATTGTTTGCTATTGTCTCAGTTGTACCCACAGGAACTACTCTCACAAAACTGATGCAAACAGTTGTGACAATCAAAAAAATTACTTCCTCAAGCAGTATGTTCTGGCTGTCTAAAACAAATGAAAGAGAAGTGAATTTCACCCCTCACTTCAATCACTAAAGCTGAAATGTAAGCATAGGCTCACCTGTAGCTGTCGTTTGAGGGGTAGTGTAAAAACCACATTGGTTAAAAGTCAAATGAATGTTTGCCCTGTGGCTATGCAGGGTTGCTGTAGATTATGTTGGCCTTACATGTGTCCTTAGCCAATCTAAACACTCCCATTCTTTTTAATACATTATGTGCTTTCTGCCTGACTACCACATGCACATCTAATTGATCTCCAAGAAATCACATATTGCAGGAGTATAATGTTGTATCTCTCCACAGTAAATTAAAAAAAAACCAAACTGCCCAAACCCTCTAAATCAGAAATGAAAAAACCCCACAACTAAAACATTACAGTTTGATAATGGTGCTTATCTTTTCCATTACAATCCCAATGAAGTGTGTGTAGCACCAGTTTACTCTCAAGGACAGTTTTGTCAAAGTTTTGAAGGTTTCTATTACTGAACTTCTTTAAGCTTTGGACATTGTTGTGATGTACTATTTTGCTTTCATTTATTTTTGATACTGTTAAGTGTTGGTAAAAGCCTTTTACAACTTCTGTTACAAATTTGATAAAAATCAAATTTAGAACTTGGACTAGATGGTCTCCAGAGTTCTGTTCCAACCCCAATCATTCTCTGAAATTTCATTTTCACCATTTAATCATTAACAAAATATAGAAAAGCATTTCTGTGCAGCCTTTTAAAAAGATTTATATAATCAAGTGTGTATTTAATTAAAATCATTACTGAAAGTATTTATAATGGAAAAAATATTCAGGTAAACATACTTTGATATTTTAATTAATATTTTCTTTGATTCATGTTTATAGTGTCTGAATTTGTTTTGATAAACCACTTTTTCACTAGTCAAAGAGTGGAAATTTCCATCCAAATATATATTCTTCAAACTGAACTACAAATGAAATATGATAGAATTGATTCTACTTTCCTGTTCTGGGCATTTTTTTTTCTCCTTTTGAACTTATTTTTTGCTATTAAACAGTCAAAAGGGAACCCACAGTAATAATTTATTTTCCTCTCAATAGTGCACATTGAACCTGGAGGCATTTTGTTGTCACGTAAATTGTACACAGCACAATAGAATGGCAGTAGGTCACTATCCTCTCAAAAGAGACTCCAAAGAAAATGGGGTGATCGCAACATCAAGTGGGCAATCTGTAAATCTTACAGTAGTGCAACCAACATTAAAGCTAAAATGTTACAATGAGGGCTTGTCTTCCCTAGAGGAGACAGAGAGGTTATAAGCACTGGGTGAAGTACTTTGAAATACTAGTAAATTACTTCATGATCACATACAAATATGTTTGTTCTGTTTGGGTTGTTCTCCTACAACTCCATGTTTTAGCTTACTCAGAAAATCTATTGTCTATGACTTGTTTGTTTGAAACAAGTGTTTCTTCCTCAGAAGACAGAGTAGTAAAAACTTCTAGAACTGCTGGCTTTGACAATTTCCCCACTAAAAAACTCCATTAAGAAAAGTATAAAGTTTCATTACTTTTGTTTTTGTTTGTTTTTTTGTTTTTTGTTTTTTTTTTTTTCTGAGTGGCCTATTTTAATTAATAATACTTTTTAAAGAATGCTTCAAAATTTTGAGAAAACACATTTTGACTAAAAATCCATGTTTTTATTCAAATCCAAAATATGTATGGGATTTTTAATGTTGAGGAGAAACAGATTTGGGTGTTTTTCATTCTGAAGAAATTCATGAAGTTATACTGAGGCTTTAAAATCATCAAAAAAGTTTACTACCAGACTGGACATCAACATAGATGAGGAAGATTGGACACAAATTTTCAGGAGAACACGCCATATTGCCAAATAAGACCAATAAACCCATGACTCATACATGCTGGAATGTGGCTTCTCCCAAAAGCAAAGGCCAAAACTGGGTAGATGTTTTCATTGCTCGCAAAACTGTAGAGCAATTACATGAGGCACTGCAGTTGATATACTCCTTCATTGCTGTAGAATAAAAAAAACCCCAAACAATCAACTGTGTGTGAAATACTGTGTGGATTAATATGTGAGAATGACTAATGCTACTTACAAAGAGAGAAGTTATCAGGGATATGGTTAATCACCTCAATTATTTCTCTATATCTTCATTCCATTTTAATAGGTTTCTGGCAGAGATTCTCAAGAAAACACAGGCTATGACTGCTCTTATTCGGTTTCCTTTTTAGGATACACCCTCTCTGCAGAGAGTCTTATGGATCTTATTAGCATCTAACAATTTTGATATGAAAACCCCACTATTTTTGGTGGCTTGTGGCATAGTAAAGGCTGTACAGTTAACGCTTGATATTAAAACAGAAAGAAGGGAAGGTTATAATGAGAAATTCAGGTCTTTAAAATGAGTGTCATAACTGTACAAATGTAATAAAAAAAAGGTTGAAGATATTTATGGAGGTCACATAACATAGAAAAGGCTTAGCAAGATCAAGTTGTTACAGCTGACAAAGATGATCAGATGACCAGCATAAAATTAGCCTAAATCTTACATTAATCAGTGTTGGTGTCATTTACTTTTTCTTGAAAACTTCATGAGCAAATCAGTTTTTCCTAGAAAAGATCTTGTCTTGTGCCTTCTTACAAAAGCATCTGGAAAATACAGAGTGATCATTTATTGTCTTTGTTACTTACTCTCAGAATCCACATATTAAATGTCATACATTTAAAAAACAAAGTAGAAAATATTGGTATTAATGATATGATTCAGAAATATGTCAGAAAGGACAAGTTACTTTTCATTAAGAAACTATGAACTGCGTAATTTGAAAAAGCAAATATGTCATATTTGTTTTCAGTCATCATAATGTTTTTAAAGTTCATGGCAAACACCTCTAGTCAATAAGAGCATCAATTTTCATATTTTACATAATTTAATGTATGAGTGCTTTTTATTACTGTTTTAATGATGACATGATTTAATATATATGGGTCCTTCTTTGTAATGCATTTGCTTGTCTATTTCCTTTTAATATAATTTGATCATATTATGTAGAAGATATTATAACCATTATGTCAAAGCATTAATGTCATGGGTAGAATAATGTCAGTTTTTATTAAAATGTTATTAATGCACATTTATTTTAATGTCTTTACAGAAAGAACTCTGGAATATTAATATATCTACTTAATCTTTACATTACATCTGTGTATCATAGAGCATTTCAGATGTGAATCAGAGAAGCTATTCATCTTGATTCTAAAAATATCTTGTAACTCAAAAAAAAAGTTTAAGCTTACAAATTTATTCTATATTAAATGGTAACAACAATTCAGGGAAATGGAAATGATACTTCAAATTAGATTGGTGGCAAAAAATGGAGTTGCAAGAGTCAATTTTCTCTTCCTTGCATGGCAGGTATCTAATTCTTTGTGCAGAAAGGTTGGGGTCATCAACATTCATCATTATTATCACAGATGCTGATAAATTTATCTCATACATGGAAGGATTACACATAATTGACAAACTGAATAAGGCTTGTATGATAACTAGCAATGAGTGAATAACTGATAAAGAATAAATTATTTAATAGAGCTAAGTTATTGTTGACCTCTTTTTTTTTTTTCCAGCTTAGGACGATTTCTTCAGTGAGCAACATTTAGTGTCCTGGTTATTCAGATGGGGTAGACTGACAGACAAGCTGCATCAACTGCTTGGGGTAAGGCCAAAGCATGTGGTGGCAGGATCTAAGCTTTGGTCTAGGAGCTTGGATTTCCTCCACTTCCCTCCCCCAGGATGGAAAAATGGAGAAGCTCCAGTCCAGCCTGGACCAGGTAGGAAGAGGAGAAATAACCAGATTTGGAGCTACCCTGTGGGGGCGTACCTCTAGAGAGAGACTAGCAGTGGCAAAGTGTTTACTCTATCAAACTGCCTAGTGTGTCCTTTGCTTTGAAAATAATTCTTTTACAAATAACATGGAAGCCTCTTAATTAGGAAGCTATAGGATGTTTTTCATTCTTTTCACTGGGATCAACACAGTGGGGTCATTTTATTGTCCTTTGGTTTCCACTTGTTATGAAGCCTGTTAAAAAGCTATTCAGGGATATTCAATAATAATGATCCCAGACAATAGTATGATTCTATAATGAATTGTAAGTAACTACTATTATCTGTGTGACTGACAGCATAATAACAAAATTTAATAGTTTTTAATTTAATAGAGTATAAAAGTACAGGACCCAGGCATCTTTTTCATTTAGTTGTCTTTGTCTAGAACACAAGCACCTAAATTTGTTCACATCACTGTTTCCAGATAGTAAACTATAAGCAGTGGAAGGATTTAAGAAATATGACATTTTAGGTGCTAATTGTAATGCAGTTTTTGTACATTTAATGAGAGATGATACAGCTCTACCCTTTATTATAGATCTGGTTTTGTTTGTTTAATAATTTCTCCTATATTATCTGCAAGACTTTATTTATCACAATTTATTTCACAAAAGGCAGTCTCCCTCTAAATATGTCTGTAATTCCACAGATTACCCAGTAGTACATATGTTTGACTATGTCCTCATTTCAAATCTGATCTGTGGTTTGCTCGGTCTGTTTTTACACACAGAAAAACTGATCTATTCAAAGTTAATTTGTTTTGAAGTACAAGATATTTAGTACTACATTGCAGTTTACATTTTCTCTTGAAAACTATAGTTGTTGTAAATGTTAAATGTCTCTTTTCCTGCAACATGTGGAAAGATTGATGACTTCACTTTTGCTTTTCTACCTCAACTGCCATTAAACTTATTTCAAATTGCTGAGTATTTTCCAGTTCTTTGAAATGTTATTACCAGACTGGCTGAGATGTTATTTTTTTCCCTTTTGTGTTTTCTTCAACTCACAAACTATGAGTTAGATTTAAGGAAGCTGCAGTTCGGTACCATGAGCAGAGCCTATATTTTTCTCTGGTATTTATTTCTTCATGACTTTTTGCCTCTTCTTTCAGCTTGTATACAAAGGTGGTTTACAGTCCTATACAATACTGCCTAGGAGCTGCATTCAGCAGTAGGACAAGAGAAGGATACACATACCCTATGATCAGAAAAGCTTGCAGTCCAGGTTAACTATCTCTTGATTACAATTGCCATACAAAAAATTAAAAAGGACAATGATTTTGTGGATCTATTTTGTTGTGTGCATTTGGTTTTGATTTAGCTTTGTTCATTTTGTATTGCTACTTTGTAGTCCTAAACCTGGAGCTTGCTGAGTGAAACCTTAGAGGAAAACAGTTACAAAATACGAACATGTTTTTGTAGCATGAAATATCTTTACTCTTCCCCGCCCCCCCGGGTTGATTAGAATAAAAAAGATCAATTAACATAATGGTGTTACAAAGGTTAATACATTTTCTGAAGTTATAAAATAATCTGGTTTTGGAAAGAAATTTCTGAAGAGGTTTCTGAATTAGTTCTGTCTACTGATTCAGACCAATTGAATCATAGAATCATTTAGGTTGGAGAAGATCTCTAAGAACATCAAGTTGAACCATTAACCTAACACTGCTAAGTCCTCCACTAAACCATGTACATGAGTGCCACATCTATACATCTTTTAAATACCTCCAGTGATGGTGACTCAACCACTTCCCTGAGCAGCCTGTTCCAGAGCTTAATAATCTTTTCAGATTAATAATTTTTTCTTAATAGCCTTACAATAATCTACAGAATCAAGAACTCTTTCCCTTACTTAACTTCTAGTACAAATTAGTGTACTGCTTCAGCAAGGACAGTGAGTATTCCCATTCCTTCATCTCCATAGTTTATGACTATGTCATTTTACAGAGAAATATGGCCTTAATCACCTTCCTGCAGAATAAACTTGACTGCCCTTGAATATTTTCATGCTAAAAATGACATCTAGTCTTTAATTTCTTGAGTAACTCTCTAACTACAACAAATAGACTAGGCTTTCCATATATTTTTAAAGTAGACAACAGATGATGTCCCCTGTGCCAACTCAGTAGTGTTTGTGTTAACACTGCCATTCACATTAGTGCTGCTTACAAGTGCTTGAGTTTCCTCTCCATATGCTACCAGAATTCTGGTGGAGTTAAGATGAAATGTGCACCAAAAGTTTTAGCTTGATGTTTCTGCTCATGCCTTGTCAGAGGTTGGCAATCTCAACAAAAGATTACTTTACATTTTATAAATTCATACTAAACCTGCTCTGTTGAGATTACTTAACTGTACCCCCTTCTGTTTCTTCAAGTTATTTAAGTATAACTTTAGCTTCACTACCACATCCTCTGCTCTAACCACTGTGACTTTTCTTCAAGTATCCTCCCTTACACTATTCACTCCTGACTAAATAAATTCTACTGTTCCTAAAACTAAAACAGAAGTAATTGAAAACATGTTGAGCGAATACACTTAGTGCTCCTGTTGTTTCTGTCTTTTCTATTCTTCTCCGTAGCTCTGCTGCCTGGTGATTGTACATCACACAATGGGCCTGTCTGACTCTTATCTCTCTATTACTAGAAAATTAGTAAAAGGTTTTTTTCCATTTGTATATTTCTGTTACACTAAATCTGATCCCTGCTTATACTTTCTAGTTTATATTTTTAACTTACAGTTAAGTTAACTATAGTTACGAGTTCCCATTGTAGCTTGTTCTGTCCACACTGACAAGTGAGGTTATCTCATAAGTAATGAAATGAGAAGAAGAGAGCCTCATTAAAAAAGAGGAGGATAGCTCGAGAATCATAAAATGAAATGAAGAAATCTGATTTATCTGGGTCTTTCAAACTGGCACAACTTTCAGCAGCCCTAACAGTTGGATAGGAAGCAGCTACCAGCATTTAGGTCTTTTACGACTGTCCTAAATTGTTGTGGATACAAATATTTATCTTTTACTAAGGGAGGAACTATAACAGGCCTTGCTTTCTAAAATATATTAGTTTTCCAGCAATATTTTTTTTCTGAAAGTTACTCTGTAGTAGAGCTTTCTCCTCTCTATATTTTATCTAAGGTTCCCTGAGATTCAATGTCTGCATTTATTTCTGCTTGACAGGCTAGGATAAAATCATTCCAATATGTTATTTGTTTTCTCCTGAGTGAGCTCCAGTGAATACTTGGCTCAAACAATGTGATGACAGTAAGGCCTCAGTTAATTCTCTTTATGCCTTGTTGGACACCACCATAAGCTACTGTAAATTCAATTTAATGAAAAATCATTGCTGCATCAAGTTTCATTCCTGTTCTAACACAACTGAACCCCTTTTGGTTCAATGCAACAGAATAAGAAGTGCTACTAATAAGAATATAATCCTATCTAAGGGAGAAAGGAACCATACTTACTTTTTCTTTTTTTGTCCAGGGTGTCATAGTGATTCTTCTAGAACTACCTTCTTTTGGCACAACTTTCACTCTCGCTCTTAAAATTCTAAATCGATCATTTCCTGAGCAGCAGAGAATGGTTCAGTAGAGATTAAAGAATGATTAGACAAGCCTCTTAGAAATTTTTAGGATCAATATTGTTTGCCTGTAAGATTTACAGTAAGGGAGAAGTCATGTCTAAAACTGAAAAGCAGAGGGGAAATCACAGCTACACAACATAAAGATCCACTGTATGAAATCTTTCTGACTTGTCAGAGTCCCACTTGGCCTAAGTGAGTTCCGGTTACTGTGAGTTGACATGTAGTAGGTCTTACAATCTTTCTGTGAAAGCAGAGACCAAGTACTGACTTTGAGTAGTATATGGCTTTTGCCATCTGATTGTGGCCCAAAGAGTCAGTACATTGCATAAGCAGCATAAATACCAGTATCATAGAAGAATAGTTAAAATGTCATTTATTATACATCTGGAATTAACAAAGGAGAAGGAGGCTTCATTTCATCAATAAAGTGCCGAAGCTGCTAAAGGTTATAATTCTTGCTGATATGTTAATGACCTAGTGTATACTGTATAAAGAAATAAATAAGAGTTATATATATTTTAGAATATGTGGAAATTAGTCTACATAAATCCATGTCTAAACACCAGCTTTCTACACTCTTTATTTTGCCTTGGTCCCTCTTGATTCCAGTGGAGTTAGATGAGAAATTGTTGCCGGCATTAATCTATGTAAATAATTAAGGCTGAAGGGAGGAAGGCTGAGAGGAAGTATGATTTCTATGAATCATTTTCCCCTTTCTCATTCTGGCAAGATAAGGAGCTAAAAAAAAGAAGGAACTTACATTGTCTCATTCATGTTTTTCTACCTTTTCTCTAGAAACTTTCTTCACTTGACTCATCTTTAGGTACCGATGCAAGGATCTTAATAGCGGTTCCCCAGTTAAGGGGATACCGGATAGTAATCTCCTTGGGCAATCAGCAGTACTTTTTCAACTGAAACTTGAAACTGTTAGCATACCTTGGAAGTTTGGACAAGTTCCACATGGTATCCTGGAACTAATACAGTAATTATAGGGTTGTCATGGCTATTTCTTGGTCTTTAAAATATGAGCAAACCAATAATAATTATGACACCAAAGTTATGATTTGACAATTAAATACAAATGTCCTACAGAAAGTTTTTATAAAATCCAATGTGAAATTTCAAAGGAATATAATTGGTAAGAGTTTGTGAAAAACAAATGACAATAAAACAAAAAATGGAAAAGTTACAAGATTTTGAAATACATTCTCATCCTGGTATTCAAGAAAATTTAGCCTAGTGGATGTTAAAAATGCAGATTGCTGTCCTAATGAAGATAACATGGTGATTCCAAGGAGTCACCATATATCATAGAAACTCATATTTATGGACTTCTTTTCTGCAGTCTCTGGCTCAGGTATATCCTTTAGTAAGCAGATTTTGGACAGAATAGACAGTTACAGTATATTTTTAACCTTTGTAGGTCACTGATCATTGATATGATGTGCTGTTTTAGCTCTCAGATGTTTCTGCTGTTGGATCTCTTGAGAGATTATTTCAGTGCCCAACATTCACAGGGAAATCACCCACTAAGTAACCCTGTGAAAATACTGATACAACCTACTATGTGCACAAACCTGGTACTCTTTCAAAGTGATCTATTTGCATTTATATTCTTTAATCTATTCCTTCAGGATTGAAGCACTCAAATTCTTAATAGAAAAATAAATTAAATAAACATTGAAACACAGATCCACTAAAAAGAAAGTGTTTACAATGTTTTTTTATCCTGCTAGAATTTCAAATGAGGAATCAAAGGGAGCAAAATATAGAAAAAATGCCAGCTGTGAAGAGGTTGCATCTGCATTAGAAATTTAGTTTGGATCAGCAAACAGTTTGGAAGGGAAGCTCCCAGTTGTTTCCACTTTGCCCATTTAACTTTCATCACAGAGTGCTCTTGAGGTATGGATTCCTTCTGGATGAAATTTCACCCAAGAACTGCATCAAGGTGGTCTCTAGCTGTTACTTGAAGTCTGTCTTTGAGAATGGCTCGGAGCTACTCCAGCACAGCCGCTCTGCGCGAGGGATAATGAAACATGTCCAATGTGGATTTCAGGCCCTGAGCACTGAGCCTTCTACTCTACTAGCCTGCTTCTATCACACCACAGTAATTGCTAATATAGAAGTATCCTCATGTTTTCAGTGCTAACTTTTATCTAACAGAAAAGTGTTGTCAATCTTTGCCTTGACATGTCATACAAGGTTAGATCATTCTGAAATCTGTAATACCAGATTACTGATATTTGAACCTTAAAAGAGAAAAATAAGCTAAATATTAATCATGTGCTTGCATGTAGAGATTGCTCAAACTCATCTAATTCTCTCTGGTCAGAAATAGCTTGAGGTCAAAGCTAACAGGAATACTGAAGTTTCTATTACTTCTGAATTCCAAGTGGAATAAGAAAACCCACATTCAAACTTTTCCTGAAGTATTCCTATATATATGCTTTCAGTAAGGATATTGCTGTCTGTAGATGCCTTATCCAGCCATGTTTGAAACAGCAATTTACGTAGATGTTTGATGTGAGGCACGCTTTGGGAAAAAGACTTCAGATTGTTTGTGTGCAAATCAAAAGGATTTTCATTTTTATTTCATATTTGAACAAATTTGTGAAGAAGGGAAAAGAGAAAAAATAGATATAGATCATTATTTCTTCTCTAATTCATTACAGGTTATTTCCAACTGTATCTATAATAACATGTAAAGAAGATGTATTGAGAAGCTAAGTTTTGGTTTGTTTTGATTTTTTTTTCTTGAAGCACGAAAAGGGGGAAAAAAGGAAAAATCTTTTCTTTGTGAAACACCACAGTATTTTATTGCAAATTACATATGGGAAATTGCTTCTTTACATAGTAACTAAAAAATAAATAAATAAAAATATGGCTTCTCTAATGAGTATTTCCTCCATTTTTTTCTTTTTAACCCTGAAGAATATTTTGTCAATAGAAACGACTTGTGTTTGAAAAAATGAAACCTCTTCTTCTGCGGTAGTTACTGTGAGGGATCAGAGAGAAATAAATGTTCAACTAAATATATCAGAAGTTGCAGAGGCTTGCACAATATTTCTTTTACATCTTTGTCCATACAGCTAGATTATGTAGTTACTATTGACACTAATTTAATATTACTATATCAGGAAAGAACAAGTCAGTCAAAAGCACTGATGTCAGCAGCTGTTATAATACTGAGTTATAACATCATTAGTCTGACAAGAGTCTGCTGATATATTAGCATAATACAGGCTCATACTGAACTGGTCTCAAATATTACCGAAAACAGATCCCCTTCTAAGATGAAATGATTCAAGAGGTCACGGACAATGCCTAAAATGCTATGAAATGAAAGAAGAAAAATTAAGTAAATAGGTGTGTGCATGTATATGTGAGAGAGAAACACGGGGAACAAATATCTGGCTGCTTTGCTGACTTGTTCCTTCATCTTCCATGTAGAAACAGTTGCTTTTCTGTGGCTGTTTCGGTCAGGTAGCAGAATGTGCTGTAAGAGCATTTGACAATACGAAATAAAGAGGGCAGATTGAAGTTTTCTGGGTAAATTTTTGGCTGGCATGGAAACTACAAAGCTATCTCAATCTCCCACTTGTTCTGAAGATGAGATACTTTGCAATGTGAAAACTGGAGATGAATGATACAACCAAAATGTACTGTAACATTCATGCTATTCTGTGCTATGTCTGGAACAAAAGACTGCTTGCTCTTTCACAGATGCTTTTGACTGTCTGGGGTTCATTAATTTATGTGGTAGCATTTTGAGACCAGAGAAGGGATAGGCCTTTGCGAGGTGCTGTGTTTAGGTAAGTTTGTTTTAAATTTACTATGAAAGTGCATCCCTTTTATTGGAGACAGTGAAATTTTTAGGTATGAAGTGAATCAAGTATTCAGGTGTTTAATGGAGGAGCTATTAAATAGAGAATTTAGACTCAATAAAGACAATTTCTTCTCACTCTTGCTCTGTTCCTCAATTATTTTTTGATACAGTCCTGTATCATCATCATCATCATTGTCATGGCTAGGCTTCGCTAATGAAGATTTAGGAAGGGCTCTACGCACGTTTGTTACAAGCGCGCTGGTGGCTAAAAAGGCCAATATGAGATAGGCACATCCGGTTGCAAAAGGCACAGCAGAAAGACTCCTTAGGTGGTATATTCTGCAAGGCACGATTCTTTCTGTGTTGCCTTTTCTCCTCAAGAGTGATCCTGCGTGCTTTCTCAAAAGCATCAGCAGCATTATAGATGGTGTGTCTCCAGGCCTCCTGACTGCAGGCCAGAGTAGACCAGTTATGTTGATCAATATGGGCAAGGCCGAGATGTTGTTTCAGGGAGTCCTTGTATCTCTTCTTCGGGGCTCCTCTCATGCGGCAGCCGGTAGTTCACCATAGAGCAGGGTCTTAGGGAGGTGGTGCTCCTTCATCCTGGAGACGTGTCCTGCCCAATGCAGCTGTGTTCTCATCAACATGGCCTCAATACTTGTAACTGCTGCTTGTTCTAGAGCAGACGTATTAGTCACATAATCTGACCAGTGGATGTTTAGGACTGTACAGAGACAGGGTTGATGGAAGCGTTCTAGGAGTCGCAGGTGGTGGCGGTAGATGACCCATGATTCAAATCCATATAAGAGAGTAGACAGCACTATGGCTCTGTAAACACTGATCTTCGTACTTTTCTTCAGGTGTTTATTTCGCCATACTCTTTTATGAAGCTTTCTGAAGGCACTATATGCCTTTGCTAACCTGTTGTCTATCTCTCCGTCAATCTTACCATCCAAGGAGATGAGGCTACCTAGTTAATTAAACTGCTGGACTGATTTGAGCTCTGATTTGCAAATTGTGATATGGGGATGATGGAAGACTTCCTTCGCCTTAGGTTGAATAGGCTTCCATCAGTACGATCTCAAATGTAGATACTGCCCTGATCCTCTAGGTCTGCCATGGCCCTTTGGAGCATCATGCTGAAAAAGATTGTGAAAAGGGTTGGTGCGAGAACTCAGCTTTGTTTCACACCATTGCTTATTAGAAAGGTCTCAGAAAGTGCATTGCCATATCTGACTTGGCTGTGCTGATTCTCATGGAGTGAGATGATCATTTTAAGGGACTTGAGGGGCATCCTAAACGTTCCAAAATCTGCCACAGACCTTTTCTCCTCATAGTATCGAAAGCCTTGGTGAGATCAACAAAGGTTATATAGAGACCTTTGTTCTGTGCCCTGCATTTCTCTTGCAGTTGTCTGAGAACAAATACCATGTCTGTGGTACTCCTGTTGATACAGTCCTGTACCATAAATATAAATGACGTTTATATTAAGAGTCCTTAATCTTCCACATTCTAGTCACACAAATGCATACGTGACTACCCTGAAATGGGAAATGTGCAATTGCGTAGTTCATTAAGAAATCTTTAACGTGTCACTCAGACCTTTTAGTACCTGCCAGGCACACCCGAGAAGTTCCTTCGAACTGCTCAAAACAGAGTAGACATCCAGGTAAATATTTGAAGACTGTGCCTCAGGGAGTTTTGAAACAGAGAAATACCTCAAGGGTCATATCCAAAAAATGAGGAAAAAGTCAACATTATTTCAAGAATTGAGGCAGAGTATTCAACTCTTGTTCTCTACGCAATTTAGATTTCTAAAAGAACCAGGAAAGAAACAATCCAGTAGCTGCTTTGTAAAGTAGGATAAGAGTACTTGCTTTGCTTTTACTAGGAAAGAGAGTTATTAATGTAAAGGCTGCTCATGGAACTATATCTGCTGTTGTATAAAGATGAGCTCTGTAAATAAGTACCTCATGCAAAAGAAATACCTAGCTCAGGTTTCTGCTTCAAATCACAAAAGAGCACTGAAGTGAAATATGTCTTGAGAAGAGAAATATTTGTCTTGTGTTACCCAGTTTCTGTAATTTAACAGATATATAGATTATACGATGATATATTTCAGAACTGAACACTATTTGATTAGTTTGGACTTTACAAATGTCAACAAACAAATCATATTTAATACACAATATAAAGAAAATTGGGCTACTGGGGGTATTGACTTGGTGTACAATTTCAATTGAAAGTCAGGGTCTTGTTGCAGTAGCAGCTTGATGTTAAGCGGTGAAATATAAAAATAATACATTCAGTGCACAGCAGAACACAAAAAAATTTGATCCAGTTTTCTCAGAAAAGTCAGAATTATGTCACTGCCATCCAAATATAAATTGTTGTTACGTGTATTTATATGCACATAAAAATATATTTTAACATCTTAGAATGTATTCTTGGAAAACAGTCTAAATAGACAGCAGCTAGGAAAAAACAGGGTAGAGAGAGTGCAGTAGAGAAGTAAAATGTTGCAGAATTCTTACTGAATGCAATATTTTTTGCAGTGTGCTATATTAATTTTTACTACTTACCTGTACGTACCTCTCCATTTTAAATATAAAAGTAATCTGGATCCCAGTTTTAAAATGCTTTTGGAACATTTTTGTTCTTTTTACTCAGCCCAGTTTTGTATGACAGATTGGAACTGCAAAAATTTGAGCTTTTCCAGGTTAAAACACAGCCTTTGCTTGCATCCTGATAAATTTTTAAACAAGACCTGATAAAATATAATCTCCCTAATTCTGAATCTGTGGGGGAAGGGGCAGAAAGCTCCAGTCTATTAACACTGTCACTGACATAGTCATAGGTGTATCAAGACATCCAGACACTAAATTCACTCTCTAAACAGCCTGAATCCCACAATGGACAGCACTAGGAGAATTAGTAATTATTTAGATTTACTCAGATTAAAATAGAAATATTGTTGGATGCCATTTTAGTTATTGATATTGTTCCAAATTGGGGTTCTTTGGTTTTTAATTAAATTGCAAGTGAAAGATGCAGAAAGCTAAGGAATCTACAGAATTCTACATTATATATAGCATGACAGATAGGTTTAGATTTTGATTAATCTTGATTAATCCTGATTGCTGATCAAGTGTCAAATATAATCAAACATTTCCTGATGTATGAGACCTGTTCTTGAAAATGTTCAATAATGAAGATTTTGTTGCTTTCTTATGTGATATATTTCAGTATTTGAATATCATTAAACTGTTGTTTCCAATATCAAAGCCAAATCTCCCCTGCTGCAATTTATCTAATTAGTTGTGCTATCCCAAAAAACCACAGGGAAGCAGTTTATTACTTTCCTCTTTGCAGAAACTTTTTACATGTTTGAAGGTTGTTAACAAATGTCCTTTCAGGCTTCTCTAGAGTATAGGAACCCAACTGTTTCGGTATCTTTGATAGGTCATATTTTATAGACCCTCCAATGAGCCACATTTTCTGAAATAATATCTTGAGGACATGGTAAGCCTATTTTTTTAATTGGAAACTCAGAAGACAGTGGGATTAGTTCAGTCATCCACTCAAAGGTAATTACCCGATATTAGATGTACATTTTCTACTGTTTGCAGTTACAAGCAGGAGTAATCCCCAGCAGATTCCATCTAAGATATTTTCTCCTTTTCACATGTGATTTTCTCCTTTTCACATTATCCTGTTACACAGTGATAATGATTCCATAACATATTTTTATCTGGTATTTATTTATTCTGTCTCTTAAGAGTAGTAAAAGTTTACAGTTACCATGAGAAGCTATACTATGGCAACACCAAAAGAAAAAGGAAAGCATTTGAAACAAGAAAGTTTATTTCACTTCTTTAACATTTGACACATATGTCTTGCCATTGGAAGCAATGACATGAGTCAAAGATGTCACTTTTATTTGAAAACTATAAAGCTATCATTCTTTGACTAATTTCTCATTTTCTCTGTTTTTGTTTGTTTGTTTGTTTTTTAATGGAAAGAGAATTTGGTAATGACTTTTGTTGGAACACATACCTGCAAATATTGCTGTTTTCACATGGCTCATTCACTGAACAATGCAACCTGAATTTTGCCTATTCTGTTCTAGATTAAATCAAGATTTATTCCAACATGTGGCAGCCCTCCTCAAGCTGAAGAGAGAACTTGGGAACTCGGTATATTTTGAGGGCTGGCAAAAGGTGAAGCCTTGGAGCAGCTTCATGCTATCTGGGAAAGAAGGGCAGCAGCTGATGGAGCTGTCACTATGCTTGTTAATGCTCTCAGCCTAGCTTGGAAGCTGAACCCACAACTGCTGACCCAATTACTCCATGACAAGTGAGACAACAGAAACTAAGTCAGTGATTTGTTTAGCTTTATGTCTGTGCCAGGCAGAAGACAGTAGGAGGATCTGTATACGAGTGTCCCACTGGTTCCACCTCCCAAGGTCATGTACAAGCCTGTAATACTTCCAGTCTGGTAACTTTTTTTTCTCCTTCTTCTCCTTCTCTCTCCTTCTCTTTATCTCAGGAAGGAGAACATATGTGATACGCTACCTGGAAGTCTAGTTCAGACCATTTCACTCCTAGGATAGAAAGGCAGAGGAGTAGTAGCTAGAGTGGTACATTAATTAGTTCCAGCTCCTGTAAGGGTCAACAGCTGGAGCCATTGTTGCAAGGTGGCTAAGGTCGTTCCATTTTCCCATTTATCTCCTTTCTTTTCTTCCTTAGATGAAGAGCAGGGAATTAAAAAGACTCCTTACCTCTCTTCCTTCTTTCTCATTTTTTTTGACTTCTTTTTCAAGGACCTCTCTCTGGGCAGAGGGAGGGTGTATATATGTTTGAGTGTCCAGGCTATAGTAGAAAAAAAGCAAAGCCCTTTCTAAAATCCATAAAAACCCAATAAAGAAAAACAAAAGTAAATCCTTTACAAAGCTCATTATCAATTCCCTCAAGCTTATTATTGTAACTTTATCAGTTTAAAAAAGCAAAGAATAATTGTTTTGCTTGACTAAACAGTGATATTTCTACACTGACTTCCATGATCTTGCTGCAGGCTGATGGACAGCATAAAACAAATGAAGCTTGTGTAGAAAGTGAATCATCATTGGCCAGTCTTCGCGAGCGAAGATTTTGGGAAAGGTCATTAACCCTTCCAGCCTGCGCAGTGGATTTTTTAGGTGAGACACAGCGTGCGCTGAACTGAGCCCACCCTTTAGTCCTGAGGTTCATCTGCCGGGGCCGAGCAAAGCTTGGACAGTGGCAGTGAGGTCCCCAGGATGTAGGTTTGTTTAGAGTGACCTTCTCTTAGGTGGATTGCCTACCAAGGCTGACGAGCTCCACCTGCCCAGGGGGCCGGGAATCGAACCCGGGTCGCAGTGGTGAGAGTCAGGCACTCTAACCACTAGACCACCAGAGGCCCCCGAATCATCATTGAAATTGGTACTATACATATGAAGTATGTCTTATTTGCACACTTATTCCATTTCATGTCCTATAATTTAAAAAATGGTATTTTTTAATATTCTAGCCTCTGTTCAAATCTGGACAGAGTACTTTACAAGTGTAACTGGGTGTCTGCAACCAAATTTAGGGTCAAAGATCAGATGCAATAACTGAGAAAAAAAATCTACCTGTTCAGAAACTCAATTTTTTAGCAGACACCAAGTATTCTTAAGGAATTAGGTATTTGAGCCTAGAGGTTTTACTGGATTACTTGGAAAGAGTTAGCATTTCTCTCAGACTGCTTGAGACTAAACTGCTTTTCAAAATGTTATATTCCCCATACAGCCCATCTTTGGTCTTTGACATAAGACCTATTTCATTTAGCTCTTACCATACATTACATCTTCCTTGATATTATTTTTTTGTGCATTTGAAATATACATAATTTTTCGAATTCTAATGTCATAAATATATTACACACAGGGGAAAAAAAATAAAACAGCTTACCGTAATATATTCTGCTCAGTGGCCTTGCTGTGAGGTGGTTTTATTAGGGAACGTCATATTTTCATCAGGGGCTTGCTATCACTATCTTTTTCATAAATATTTTAAAACTTGATGTAAAGGTCAATATGAATTCTAGAGCTATTGTCTGCATTTTTCTACTTGTGACTAGTACAAAAGGAGTTTAGTGCAAATATGTACTGGAACTAAATAAAAATAATGCCTTAATATTATTTATTATGCCTATATACAGCTCCAAGGATTTGCAAAGTTTTTTCCCTAGAAAAAGCTAACAAAATACCACAGTGTCTCTACTCATGCAAAAAGACAGAGGAAAGGAGATGGTTCTCAAGAGAGAGCAGGGGAATTATTCCGACAGCAAAAGGGGAAAGGGATGATGGAGCCATGTGAGCAGTACTGAAGAGGAGATGTTTCTGTACCCTGAGCTAGACAGGCTGTTTAGTAATCTTTTACTCAGCCCATAATCACCAAACACTGAGGGATAAAAACTGTCAAAACACAAGAGATCCTTCAAGCAGATGTGGCCATACTTGCTTCAAAATGACAATCTAAATGTTTCTAAAGCTGAAGAGTGTAAATAGTTTTAACAAAATACCTGAACTCAGGAACTCCTCTATTTCAACATATTTAGAGATAAATTTCATTCTCTACCAATAGAACAAAACCAAGCATACTATGGTTCAAAAAAAGGCAGCTTTTAAGACATCATTTTTCATGTTAGATAAAGGATATTGAAAGGCCATAATGGGATTACATTATAATCCACAGGTAAGAACAGGATTCATGTCAAAGAATTCTAGCTATACTTTTATTAAGCTTCCCTCTCACTTTCAAAGATTAACTAGCAGGACAGTATCTGACACCTGATATAGAAACAGAAAGGATTTCTCTGGTTTTCATTTTATATGTTTGACAGTAACACTAATGGAAGAGCTGTGAGCTGAGCAGTTTTGAAAGGTTTACTCTCTGCAGTTTATGAGTTTGTTTAGAATATGCATTCAGAATAAAGCGCATAGTAAAAACACATTTAAAAACTACATGATTTAAAGTAGATTCAGGACTCATGAGTAATTTAGAAAACTTAATGGCTGTGATGTAAAAAAGAAACGGCTATATTTGACATGAAAAGTAGTCTTGTAGATATGCCTGAGATAAAGAATTTCTACTAAATATGTTTTCTAAATTTTTTCCTTTCAAGGTTGAAAGAACTGGGGAGATTTCAGCATTTTCTTGAACCATTAAGCAATCAGAACAACATGTATGAACTGAATGTCTGTACATATTAAATTCAAATAATCAAAATGTTAAATTTCATCAGTATGGAATAAGGTTTGTGCAGAGCTAGAAAACATAAAGATCGTAAAAACACTCACATTTGAACTTATAATAAATCCTGATATAATCTTTAGAACACAATCATCCCTTTCACATAAATGGCATGAAAACAAAATAATGACCTCCTAATCTGAGAAGTTCTGCTTTGCCTAATTTTTACTTTTTTTGTTTTAATTTTCAAAGTCTAAGATGTGATTCTGCTCTCGATACAAATAAGTGAGTGCTGCTGATTCCATCATTCTTAGTGTGCATGTGTGTCACTTCCAAAACAACTTGTACTGTTAATAGTTGCCACCTCCTGCTTGCTAAAATAGATGGCATAGAGAAGTAATTGTGATTCAAATTGTATTTTCACAGCTGTTTTATATTAAATCTTCCGACTGAAAGGTAAGAGAGAGACCCATCTGAAATCCCAAATGGGATTCCAGGTGTATTTAGAGCAAGTATATCCCAAAGATCTATGTTGTCATTGCAATGTTTTTTGAAATTTCTATTTATTTCTAATTAGACACAGATAACATAGCAGTGAAACTACATGAATCTTTATTACCCATGTTTCTGGATGGTGGGCCCTACAAGCCTTAGAGATGTAAGAATATACAAAGTCCTCTTGAAAAATAAAAAGTCCCTGTCTGTCAAACTTTAAATCTCTTTCATTGGCAGGTACTAAAGTTCTTCAGTCTATGAAGTACAAAGTGACTATCTATCTTGGAGAATATAAAATATTATGTTTTATTGCAACAAGTAATGGGTAAAAGTTAAAGATCATGTTTATATTTCAATAAAAATTTTATTACTATTATGGGTCCTAATTGCTGATCTGTTACAACAGCATTGATATTTTTTTCCTTTAAAGTACCATTCAAATGAAATGAGTTTCATTTATTTTCTTCTGTCTATTCATTTTAGACATCTAACAACTGGTCCCGAATATTATTACCTTATGATTCTTTATTAGGTGTGTGCTACAGCATAAAAGTATTTTTTTTTCTTTTGTGCAATTTCACTGAAACGGCAGTTTCACCTCTATTAGTACAAAAGAAATTCACATTACTTTGTCTTACATGAATAGTAGAAACTACCATATCCATTTTGACTGACCTCTCACTATGGAAGTTCAAACTAGTCATTATAACAGCAAACCTGTAAAGTTTTTTTTCTAAGCTACATAACATATACAATACGTATTTAAGGAAGCTATATAAATTTGATATACAGACTCCAAGGGATATAAAAATAACCTCACTTCCATGTAAATAATTTCAATTATTAAACTCTGATAAAACACATACACCCTATATATCTTTCTTACCTTCAATTCTGTTATTTTTTTTAAGTTTTACTCTGCTAAAATAGTTCAGTTTCACTGCAGAATCTCTTCTCTAATGTAAAATTTACCTTAGTTATTTTTGTTCCTTTTCTCCCATCACCATCACATATTCTTGGCATTGCACTTTTCCTGCAACATAGATACTGCATAGCAGCTCATCAAGTTGGTGTTTAAAAGGAACATTCCAAAATCCAAGTATTTAATGAAAGTTGAGTAATGATACAATGCTCAGTAGTGATGGCACAGAAGAGGGGAAGCCAACCAAATGAATGAACATGGATGAAAGGGTTACCTCTTCCTTCCCCTCCCCTCCCTCCCCTCCCCTTCCCTTCTTTTGGACAAGGTCTATGGCATATTTGGAATTTAAGGGCACCTAAGCATTATGCAGGTATGATCAAAACAAACAGCATACTAAGGAAGGTATGTAATCTCGATAGAAATGACTAAATTTTGTAATTTTTAATAAGCAGCTTGTGCCTTTCATTTCTAAATAAAGAAAAAGGAGTGTTATATAAGACATGTAAACTACCATATCGGCAGTCTTAGATTTGCTTTATGTTTGCCTAGGTTTGGTGAAATATCTTGGGGTTTTGTTATGTTAAAATAAACAAATAGATTTATTGCCCTGTTCATGCTTCACATTAAGCATTTGAGTAGTCTCATTGACACCAGGGGATTAAAGCTAAGGGTGTACAACATGGCTCAAGCATAATGTGAGGTTATAATTCATAATTACTTTTAGCAGTTATAACTCAGTTTCTGCTTTCTATTAATAAATTAGCATTCCAAAGGCTAGAGTTTGATTTATACTACCCAAAATCAGCTCACAGATGTTCCAGTGCTTACACAGCTCTTGACACCTGCTTCATGCAGTGTTTGACTTCTCAGTAGTTCTGCAATTACAATGCTTACCCATTCAAAGTGCACAATTCAACTGAATAGGAAGAAAAAAGTTTGAATGCTGGTTTTCTATTATTTCTTCTATCCAAATATTTAATAATTAAAAAAACCAAACACACAAACAACTTTTGATAATTAGCTGCTGAAATCTTCTTATTTCTTCTTTCTTCACATACAAACATCCTGTTCCTACATAAATCTACTGCAAAGGAAAGGGAGCTATTTGACAGCCTTCCTGAGTTTTGTGCAAGATAAGGCAGATGTTGTACAGGTTGTCATAGTTTTCTGCTGCAGTTCTACTCTCAAAGGGTTGCCACAAGGGGAAAGAAAGTAATTTGTTTTCCAGCTTCATGCAACTATTGTTAATAATACTGAGGCTGGATAAAAGAGAGGTCCTGCCGATATTTCTTTACTAAAAATGGAGGGGGAGACTATAACGTCTACAAGATCTATAATAAAGTGTTACACTAACATGTATCAGTGAATGGTTGCTGTGGTCTTATAATCTGGCATAAAATGTCAGTGTCTGATGCTGCTTTGCTCAGTCACTCATCTATCCTTGGGAATCTGCTTAAATGAGGAATGCTAGATAAAATGCTGTTTGCCTGAGACCTTAAAGCTACTGTGTGCCTTCTGTGTTAGCACAAATAAAATGTGGTAAGCCAATCATATGTCCATCTCATCAAGGTTCACCCAGTGATCTGTGAGGCAAGCAATTCTGCCTGTCAGCTTTCCTTACACACCCAGGAAAAATGGGCACAACAGAAACTGACTTCAAGCAATATTCACTTCTGATTTGTTACTTTTCATCCCAGATTTGAGCTACGCCCCATTACTTCCCATACACTGTTGCAGTGTTTGAACCTGTCAGAAGAAAATAGTAAAAAGTAGACATTTTCTAGTAGAGTGTTGCAGACAGAGAACACAATAAATTTATTTTGATTCTTTACCCAAAAATCTATTAGTTTCCAAAGTGTTTGGAAGAGGTTATGAGTACCATTAAGGTATTTTTCTGCAAAAAGAACAAACCTAGAAACTAAGTGTGAAACTTTTAGATACGTGAAGTTTAGAAATCTCAGTAATTTGTAAGGAGTTTTAACACCAGTATATTAAAAAGGTTCATATTAAAGCATTGATCCAAACATCTGGGAAAATAATGGTGAATTATCAGTAGTTCATGCTCATGAGATTATTAGGATGGACTATAGAGATTTGATAGGCCATAAAGTGAATATTAGAAATGCAGTACGTTACTGGGATAGTTTAGTTTTCCTCAGGCTATTCCTACCTGCAGGAGTAATTTCTTTTAATGGGAGAAATAGTTTTGTGGACACCCCATCTAGGCTGGGTTCATGTTGACAGCCTTGACTTGTGCACTCAGATAGGTAGCAGCAGTACATTTCCCAACTAGTGGTTACACCCGTCAGATTTTATGGTAAATTTAAAGTAGTCTAGAGGAATAATTTTCCTATTTGGATAAATGCCGTTAGAAGGCTCTGTAGCTTCCTACTGCTTAGAGTTCTAGTGTATTGTTATTTCTCCCAGTGTTCTAGTGTATTGTATCAATCTTCTAGTTTTATATGTTATATCTTTTAATGACATGATATTCATGTCATATTACTTGCTCCTTTCAGTAGGTGTAGAAGAAGAATCTTCGTTGTCTCATTTTTTTGGACTCTGATCCAAGAACAGTACACACATATTTGTAAGGAAAGAGTGTTCAAGTTTGGTTCCATGTATGACATTTTCATTCTTTCTCCTTTTATTTATAAGTTTTCACTTTATCTCATTTGACCGTCCCACTGGAGCTGACGCACAAAGCCACTTCACTCTGACAGCAAACAGCAGAAAACCAGATTAATCCTCTGCACTGTTTGTGCTTTCACCCCATTCAGAACACCTTAGAATCATAGAATCATAGAATCGATTGGGTTGGAAAAGACCTCCGAGATCATCGAGTCCAACCCTTGGTCCAAATCCAGTCCATTTACTAGATCATGGCACTCAGTGCCACGTCCAATCTGCGTTTAAAAATCTCCAGGGATGGTGAATCCACCACCTCTCTGGGCAGCCCATTCCAATGCCTGATCACTCTCTCTGTAAAGAATTTTCTCCTGATATCCAACTTAAATTTCCCCTGGCGGAGCTTAAGCCCGTGCCCCCTTGTCCTATTGCTGAGTGCCTGAGAGAAGAGACCAACCCCCACCTGGCTAGAACTTCCCTTCAGGTAGTTATAGACGGTGATGAGGTCACCTCTGAGCCTCCTCTTCTCCAGGCTAAACAACCCCAGCTCCCTCAGCCTCTCCCCATAGGACTTATGCTCCAGTCCCTTCACCAGCCTCGTTGCTCTTCTCTGGACCTGCTCCAGCACCTTATTTGGTTCCATAGTCATACTTTTATTTCATGAGAGTAAGATGCAGGACAAACAACTCCTCTGATCCAAGGACTGGAGAAACTTAAAGCTGACTGCGAATGTGACAGCAAAATGAATGTGACAGCAAAAATGAGAGTATACGCTTACTGGGAAAGCTAGAAAAAATGGATACCAATGGGTAGAGGACAAAGGATAAAAATTCCTGAAGCACCAGAATCACCTTGGTAAACTGAATAAAGGAAGTGCAAGGAGGTACGTTTACAGCAGTGAATTAAAAACTATTAAAATTCATAGTGAAGGCCCTGTAGTGTGGTGTGGTGGGGATCGATTCTGAGACAAAAGAGATGTGAAGAATAACAGAAAAAATGGCAGACTTCACAGGAATTAGAAAATTGAAGAACCTTCATTGTTGTAAAAATCTCATTTATGCAGGGTTAAACTTCTCGTTCCTCAACAGATTTTAAAAGTCAGCAGAAAATTTTTCTCAAGTTTTTTGCCGTGCAAATTATGTCTATGGTACAGGAAGGCTGATGGAGAACAACAACATTACCAGGTATAAATCCGGAACACATCCACAAAAATAGGCACATTAAATATGGTTGTGATGGTTCTTGATTCACAAAGATACAGCAGCCCAGAAATCTGCAGTCTGTGTTTCAAATTAAAAGATAGCAACCATGTGAAAGGACACAGAAGTTCAAAAGCTAACAGGGAATCTCATTAAAATGAACCATACTGCAAACATTTTGAGTTGAAGGGAAAAAAAGAAAATACAAAAAAGAAAGATATCTAAGACTACTACTTTCCATAAAAGCTCTCTCTATGATGCAGATTTGCCACAAAACCCAGATCAGTCAACCCTTCCACTATATCTAACATGTTGAGGCATATTAAAATGGTTTCAGTTCACTCTTCCATAAAAGGAAGTTTCCTTCAAAAAAATCTCCCCAAGTATATTTATTATTTTAATAAAGTTCCAAAGAATCTTCTGAATTTTCAGTTAAGGTTTGAGCCACAGTAATAAAATCTTAAAAATAATATTTTAATACTTCAAGTTCACAGCAGTACCAGGAGTCTGAAGATGGTACATCTGAGTCATTTCAGTATGAATTTAATAAACCTATTGTAGCCCTAGTGTTCCATTACTTTATACCTACAAGAAAGGGACTGAACTTTAGACTGGTACTTTTTTTGCAGTCTGAGGCCCATATATTCTGAATCAGTCCATGAAGCTAATGTGTTCACGGATCTAAAAGATCGATGTTCAGTAGGTAAGGGAGTTAGAGTCCTTGCAGCTCAGTTCTTTACCAGGATAATAGCTGAACGCAGACAAAAAATAAAAAGCTTGAGGACTATTGCTGAAAAGTACCTGATAAATAGCAGAAACCAAGGAGGAGATAGCAGATAGGAAGTTTAATGCTGCTTTCTGTTTATTAAAACATTAAGGATAAAATCAATTAAACCCTACATAGCTGCTTACTTGTTCCAATTTCATCTTTTGTATTTACAACTTTGAGTATATGAGATCTAAAAAGAAGGTGACAAGTATCATGGTTTGAGAGCCCCAAAATCCAATTCTCAAGTTCAAGCCCCCCTCTCACATCTCAACCCAGTTTGAGATGGGTTTTCCAGACACCACACAAGACTCAAAATGGGGGGAATGGATTATATATTACAATGACTGTACAAAATAAATACTACAATACATTATATATAATCTTAACTATCTCTACCGTGACAAAACAGTATTTACAATGGATCAAATCTCTTCTCCCTTCCTAATAAAAGTCCAGGAGGGAAGCAGGAAAAGATCCTTTCCACTCTCAGAGCAGCAGTGTCTTCAGGGCAGTAGTCTATCTCACGTCATGCAGCAGCTGTAGCTGGATCTCTGCCAGTACACACGAGGGAGGTATCCAAGCTGTCGTAGCCCTTCGACGCCAGGCGAGGGTCTTCTCTTCCGTGGTCCGTGTTCACCGGGACAAAGGCTGCCTCACCATGGTCATACCACGAAGCACGGGGGGCTTTGTGACGGTCCGTATCTTCAGGGGATTCAAGCCCCCTTTGCAGAGCTCCGTGTTCTGTCTCAGAGCAGCGGGGGAGGCAAAAGCCCTCCTCTGCATTCCTTTGGCCATCCCGGTCTGGTTTTCCAGGATGCCTGAGCTTTTCAGCTCCTCTCTGCAGTGCATACTGCACTTCAAGACTCTTTTAAGTAAGAGTTCATCATCCTCCTCCTTTCTAGGAGGGGTCTCCAAGGAGTTTGGGGGGTTTTGGTTTCAGTTCTTACCCAAATTTCTCTCTGTAGAGCTTAGTTCTGCTCTCTCTCTCTCTGCGGCTGACTCTCTCTTCAGACAACTCTGTGTCTCTCTTCCTTGGCTACGTGCCATTTCTGCTGCTTCTCCCTTATCTCTTGGCTCTCAGCCACAGTCTCCGGCCAGTGCTGTTCTGCCACTGCTGCTGCTGCTGCTCACAGAGGAGAAACATCCCCCAGTTCATAGCTACAGGCACTTAGCCCAGTCTTACGCTGTTCCAGGTCCCTGTAGCCCCCCAGCCGGGGCTCCTGCCCCTTAGCTCATGGCTTTCACAACATGGCCACCTCTCCAACTACAACTACAACTACCTTCTCTTCTGATCTGCTTGTGATATGTTTATATTTTGCAGAAGCGCTCATTGGCTCAAACCCCAAGGGTCACCACCCCCTGGGGGTTTACCATTTTATAGCTCCAGGGGGAAAACTGTTTCAAACAGGGGATTCATGCTGGTTTTTGTACAGTTAGCTGAGACAGACAGCCATGTACTATTCTAACATTTACATAAAGAATACCAAAATTTTGAGTGGAAAGTACCTACAGCAGGAAAGGGGTAAAGGGGCAAAAAACTCCTACCCATGGCAGATGTTCAGAATACTTTTTTAAGTTTTAACATCTAATATATATTAGATACCTTCATCCAACTTTAGACCCAGAGTTTGGAATCCTGAGGAAAGAGCTTAGCAGAGCTTCTTATTTAAATCAGTCAGATGATATTGCCTATTTTTTTGCAGAATAGCTGCATTGACCATGTTCACATGGAAAACCTGGATTCCAGGCTGCTGCAGCCTCAGGGAAATTACACCCAGGTTTTAGTGGTTCTACTTGCCAGGCATCAGGGTTACCTTGATGAAGTGGCCTGTATGTAGCAGATGATGCAATATTTATGGGACCAAAATTAGGATGAAGGAAAAACAGCTTAATTAGCAGACTAGTAACCAAAATGCCTATCTGAGAGTGTACTGGTCCACTTTGCACTCAGATCTCCGTGGAATACATCTTTTTGTTCCAGCTACTGAATAATGTAAAGTGCATAATAGGGAACAATCCAAATGGAGAGAATAACTCTTCGATTCAGGCACTGCCAAGCTAAAGACAACCTTAAAGATATCTCAGAGAGTTTCCTTTCATCACAAAACATTTGTGGGCCAAGTGTGGAAAGGTTGTAACCTGTTCTCATCTGTAGTTTGTTTTTACAGAAATACCACGTGTTTATACAGAACCCCTTGAAGCCCTGGATGGCTTTAACTGACTTATGCTTTTTAGGGATCAGTACTATCTCTGAGGCTTCTCAAGCTTTTCCACATTCAGATTCAATTTTTTTCCTATTCCAAAGCAATTTATTTCCAGAGAAAGCTATCCTTAATTTAATAATTCTGAAAGAATTATGTGATTAAACTGAAAGAACTATGTGATTAAACAGATGTACAGATCTATCTGGAATCACTCAACTAAGACAGCTAAGTTTTTTATCTCCATATTTTACACAAACCAAGAAAAAATCAAACTCATTTGCTTGCCTGAGATGATAGAGAAAACTGAGTGGGCAGAATCAGGAATGCTCTTTTAATTCCTAGCTCAATGTCGTTTCTGAATACATAGAGATGGTTTGTGCTTTAAAATACGGTATCTACTGGAAACTCACCTACAAATCAATGCCAAATTCAGCAGATGAAAATAAGGCCCAGAGATAAGTGCAGCTTCTGACGTCAGCTCAGACTCTTTCTTCATTATTCACAGAGAGTAGTTATTGTTGATTGGTATAAATAATCTTAACTGATTCAATTATGTGAGCAGGGAAATCTATATCCAGTACTTCCTTCCATATTTACAGATGACATCAAGTAGCAGAAAAGCTTTCTAATGATCAATAAATCTCATTTAAACTCACTGATTACATTCATACACTTTTCCATCAAAGAGGTTTAAATTAAATATCTTAACTCAAGTTTCTACATTCATTCAAAATAATTTTATCTGCTCAAGAACATATTAGAAGTCCTATTATTTTAATGGCTGGGTACAGTACTGAATTCATGGTCAGTGAATAAATCATCAAAGAATTGAGGAGGATGTAGATCACAGTAGTGGATATGTCATTTATTATGAATCTTAAAAGGCTGTGCATGTGTTCACACTATTTCAGAAGTAATTGTTGATGGGTAAATATAGATTTTACACTAAAAATTGTGTAAAAAATCTGCATATCGAGCAGCTTTGTAATGACTTTTTTAATATTTAAAACCTTAACCTTAATAATTTTGCATACAGATGAACATGCTGATATGAACATTTCCTCGTATTGCCCAATTCCTCAGCATGGAGTACATCTATGAATTTCCAACACATTTCACCACATTTTTTTGAGGTTACTGTGATGAATCATCAGTTCAAACAGATGAGGCAGTAGATGACCACAACTGTCATGACTTACAGAGGCCTAGGAGTTGCCACAGGTTTTCTCAGTCTATCCAGGAGATCCTATATAATCCACCCCAACAACAGTATTGTTGAAAGAGACCCTGCTATTTTGCTGCACACTTTTCTTTGATTCTGCAACTTACATGGAAATAAAATGGGATTTGTAAAGACAGCCCCAGAAATAGTCTGTCATCTATTTCTGTCACATCTATCCTGGAGAAACCTTTTTGTTGGAGGAGATGAAGCTATCAGAAGTTTTAGGACTGGGGAGGCAGACATAAAAATTTATGCACAAAATCCTGCTGTTGGGCTACAGTATCTACAAGTCCTTGCATATTTTTAAATATTGCTCACAGGTGGTGCATATTTTCTCAAGTGAGACATATTCTCTCCTTTTTGAATATGCAGTGGCAAAAAGGAATGGAGCAGGGACAGGATACTTTTTCTCTCTGAAAGGATGCTGCTAATGTAACTCAGAAGCATTAGAAAAGGATTCTGCTTTAACTGGCAAAAAAAATATTAACAAATGAAATCATTTTGTCCTGAATGTAAAAGAAAATATATTGCTTTAATATTGTGAATATTCACAATATATTGTGAATCTGTTAAGGGCAAATGCAAGCTGCTGTTCTTGATGCTAAACTCATGCATATGGTGGTCAGTATCAGTCAGTTTTCCAAACAGCTGTTTATCACAGGTGACCATGTTTCAGCAGGCCCACACACTAAACATAAATAAAACATCATGTAATTCATGCAAAGTAATTTTCTATCTTTATCATGCTCCCATTTTTTCTATTCCACTTCTCCAAGGAAAGAGGGTTAGACTGGATCAATCCTGGCAGTACCTCCTTTACTTACCTAGAGATCAATGAGACGCTTTCTCTTTACATGACTACTTACTTTTCATTTCTTTAAAATAAAGAATATTGCTTATTTTGCAAACACAGGGCCCTGCAAATCAAGCCTAAGTTGTTCCTGTCACTCTGCAGTGACAGTAAATTGCAGGTGCACCTTCTACATCACAGTAAACTCTTTTATATTTAGAAGAGACATACTTTTATCAGCTGTGTGTTATATAAAGACCTAATAAATGCACAAAACTAAGTAATCTCTAAGAGATGTATTTATTTGCAGTGTTTTACTTCTGTTGACAATTTTGGACAAGCTTACAGTTAGCAGCTTTACAAGGCAATTATAGTTTTCCTCAAAATTCTAAAGTGAAATTGAACAATTTCATCTCCACTCGTTTCATCTCGTAGAGCATCCCTACCAGACAGCCTACTCAGCACCGAGTTCAGGGAGCTGCAATCCTCTCAACTTCTATTCTACAGTCATCCTTACTCTCTTCTTATGATTGAAAGTTCAGAGCCAAAACCAGTCAAAAGAGAGTGAACGAACTTTGTAGACATGTGCAGTGTAACCCCCCAACTGCAAATAAGTGCACAACATTAACAATGATGTAATTGAGACTGAATAATCAACATATTTTTCTCTACGATTTTCTATTCTCTTTGAAGTATTTGTACTTACATACATATGTGTCTGTGATGGCCAAGGCATTCAGCTTCCATGGCACGGTAGTATGTTGCTTTCTGAGTGTGTTTGATTAACTGAATATTATGTGCCACAGTTGATCTCTATGTCATATGGGAGTATGTCCATAATGTAATAACAAGGTGTTTCAAATTACGCTGTGCAGCAGACACTGGAATGGAGGAAGGGGAGACGAGAACAAAACAGACAATGGAACACAATAGCTTTGAAGATAGAACTCTTGCCTACATCATGGGGCAGAAAGATTTCTAGCCATAAATAGCAATGTAACAGTGTTGTCCCAATGACTGGGTCAACCTATTCCAGTGGAAAAGAACCTGGGCACAGTTGTCATATCTTTAAGTCATGCGAATAAGTTGGAAGTCAACAGGCGTCTGTAAGTAATGCAAAAAGTTCTCAGAAATGCATTTTTTCTATGCACTATTCTACACTATTCAGCTTTCAATGATACCTTTGTAACATTTCAGGGTATCCGTATTAAAGCAAGACATTGGAAAATGTGAAACTTTTCACATTATCTCTTTCTATTGTTGTATATCTATTTTATGTTTTCTACAGTATTTTCCATTGGGGACATCCTGGAATACTTCAATGACTGTTCTGACCTTATTTTTGACATTGATTCAGATGTTGATTGACTATCTACAATTATGGAGGAATTACAGTAGGAGAAGTAATTCAGCTCCTGAGATGGGACTGAGTTTTGTCCTCTCAAATGAATTTTAAATTAGTCTCTTGTCACACACCAAGAAATAATTTCAAACAACAGGCCTTTCAGATATAGTTATTGAATTGCTGTCAAAACCTATTAAACCATCTCCTCAAAGATCTCACTACAAAAATTTTAGGGAATTTGTTTCTTGGCCAAGTAAAGGAATTGAAAATTCCACTGAGGAAGTGTCCACTCTAATTATAGATTTTCTGTCATGGCAAATTATTTCAATATGCAATTAAAACACTTGGTTAAAATTTAGCATGTTTTTCTCCTCTTCTTGAACTTGAAAGCCAGTATGTTATTTCAGTATGGGAGGGTAATGTAGGTTTATACTTTAATTTTCTCTTTAATATTTACATAAAGAGAAATGATTTCTTTAAAATGTGCTAGTACTGTGTAGGTAGCCCTAGAGCTTCAGAAAGCATAGGTCCTAGCTTTAAAACAATATTAATGCTAGTGAATTAAAGGAATATGGACCAGACTTGTTCATAGAAATTATTTGTGGGAGTTTAGCACCTTGCCCATGTCCAGGTTTTTAATGCTTTTAATAATTATATAAGGCACTGACTTTTTCTAATAAAAAAGTAAACTTTAAAGCTTCTACATTTTCAGCGTAGAATCCTAGAATCATAGGCTTAGGTTAAACATAGCAAAAACTATTATGACTGCTGTATTTTAAGAACCTAAGAATGCTGACTTAAGAATAAGAATGCATACATAGCAATGAATAAAATTATGAGTATCACTGGTGGGAGTGGAAGGCTTAGACAAAGTTATTAAAAAGCAAAGCCTTGTGGGTGAGTCTCGAGGTACAGAAAGGATTCCCTTGCTTTCTAAACCCCTTCTCAGAGAGGAGTCCAGGTGCAGCTAAACCCAATCTTATGGATTATGTTAATGGATTAAATTTAAGGAATTATAGAGGTGTGATTGAACAACTTGCATCCCACAGGTTTTAATGATTGGCAAAATGAGAATATTTATAGAAAGTGAATAATTTATTTTATACAAATGATCAGACAAAGGATCTTATTCAGAACTCTTTACTACCCAATATAACACTAAAAATCTACTAGTAGAGTATAAAATAGCATAAAGTAGTACAGTGCATTATAACAAAGCAATTATTGAAGCAGTTATATTAAAGCTAGCAAAAAGAAATAATTATTAAGTAGCGATCTGACGTAACTCACCTGTACCAGTGCTCATAGAGAAATCTCTTTCTCTCAACCTCAATGAGTATCCTTGGGAGGTGTCCCCAGCCCAAGGGAGGAATCTCTGCACGTACATCCCAAGAAGGGTTATATCAAAAGAACCTGACTGCATGCGAGGGGACTGGACTTTTATAGTGTAAAGTGACTGACTGCTAATCACACATTTGCAGGCCAGCTATCATCTTATCTGTCAAATCAGACTTCAAAAAGCAGTGTTTATTCAAAGTTTGATGAACCAGGGTGGTTTTAGCATAATTAACACTAAGGCAACACCCTGGCACCAGCAGTTGATCTTGCATGACAGCTTGATCGATAGCTTAATTGGATTGTAGGTTCTATCAGTGTGGGTCTATCCTGACACAGTGAGGACAAAGTAAAATTAAACATATAAAATGTATCATATTTTTGTGAGAAACTGGGATTCTTACAAAACAACAGGGATGTATGATGTAGAGAATCATTTAGATGTAACACAGAAAGAACTACAAAACATCTTATTAGACGATATGAAAGCATCTCGAGTTTGTACATTCCAATTTTGTTGAATGTTTGCTTCAAAGATCTCTATAGGTACTCATGGAAATATTGGGATGTGTGTATACGATGATATATGAAATAGAAGTGAGACAGAATTAACTAGATTATTAAAATAACAGAATGATTTGTACCACTAAGGACCCCTCTAAATGGGGCAAAGTTATTATTTGGTCAATCCCTGTATGATTTCTCTGGAAGTATTTGTAAGCAGTTCAACATTATTGCTCTAAAAATAGTGCAGTGAGAGGTGATTTTTATCCTTTCTGGCTGTCAGCCAGCTATCTGGTTTTCCACGCCTAATACGGGTTGTAGTTAATCTTTTTTTTCTTTATATTGACTCACAGTTTTGTGATTTTGTGAAAATAGCATTGACTATGATTATTCCCCATTATTCCTTGCAAGATTAATTTAATTTAATTTAATTTAATTTAATTTTATGTTGAATGTGTCATGTTTTTCTTTCAAGAAACATAGGGCAGAAGTATCCAACGACTTTGCCATATAACAACAGGTTGATCTGGGATATAAGATATTTATGTAAAAAAAAAGAAAATTTTCACCTATTTGAACTCTATCACCATACATCAATCCTTCATTTAGTATGTCTCCTGTGAAGTTGATTGTATAGTTTTAATACATGAAATTTTATTCTTACTTCCCCAGTGGTTTTCAAAGTTGTTATTTAAAAAAAAAAAAAAATAAATTGTCTTATAGAAGTGCCTAGCTCAGGTCAGCAAAACCTAATGGACTCAGAATACATTGTACTGAAAGTCAATGGGATTTAGACTACATCTTTATTTCAGACTGCAAGGACAAGGAGAATAAAAGCTATTATAATATATATTTGTGATTTTACTGTAAAGTATTAGTCAAGGTTAATAGGTAACAATTAAGCTTGACTTCATCTTTCTCCCCTGCTGGACTTGTAGACTTGGAAATTAACTGAGTCAGACTCATATTGTTCAGTTGCTGAAGCCCAGCTTTGATTACTACGGGTAAAGCCATCAGTCCCTGTAGAGGCACATTTAGGACTCGTTAACAATGGAGTCAGTGTTATACTTCAAAGAAAAGGCATTGTATGTTTTTCCTCTGTATAAATCTCTCGCAGGTGTCTGTATGGAAGAATCGTCCCACAAAAAGTGGAAATACCTCATCGCAGAGGTAATATTACTGAGATAGTTATAAAGAATAAAAATTTTAAGACTGGACAACCTGACCTTACCTAGAGTGATCAACTAATCAAATTGTGCAAGACTTCAGACAGAGTTCTGCATCTCTGCCTTCTGCAACTGCAGAAAATGTCTGAACTGTATAAATGCACATCTACATATAGATAGTGAGATATATACTCACTAGTTTATAAAAATTTACAAACTCTGCTTCTCTAAGATCGAAGAGCCTATAAATTCCATAAAGTGCATAAGGAATTTGCATGGCAGGAGATTAAGCACTTATGGAACAGTAAGAAGTTGTGAACTCTATAAACCAAAGGGATATAATGGCAGAGAGGAAAAGAGAGAAGGAAGGAAGGAGGAGAGGAAGGAAGGAAGCACGGTTGGTAGCACAGAGGGAAGGTGGCAGGGGAGGAAGCAGGGAAGGAAATAACACAGTTTTTGTTTTGTATAGCTGAAATTACACATACTTTAAGAGACTGTGCCTGTTCTTTGATTTTCTTGCTTTTATTGGTAATGCTGAAGGAAGATGAGGATTATCTTCCACAGCTTCCTCACTGCCAGTAGTAAAATAATTTCTCTGAACATGAATTCTGTTTTTGATCTTTTAAATAATCTCATCCTTCATGTAATCCAGACACTTACTACTCTTCCTGAAAAGCAGTCTGGACTAGAACACACAACAACATAGTGCAGTAGAGTTGAAAGAATGAAAGGAAGACATATTTTATTAATTTTTTAAAAATTAAAAATAAATGTAACTTCTTCTGAACAGTCTAACAGCCTTTGATGAGAATAGAGACATGTTCAGCATATACAAAATTGTGAAGATTCCAAGGACAGAACATAAAATATGTTGACTAATGCTTCACTAATATATGAGTATTGTTTAAACCAACTTAAGGATTGTCCTAGTTTTCCTTGCAGCAAAAGACAAGACCTCCATAGTCAGTTAGGAAATACTAAAAAATGAAGACACTGATAGCAGAACTTGGAGAGAAATGATATGGTGGGTGCTGATGATGTTGCCTAAACCACACTTGAAGTCTCACTGAACTTTGAAACTCCCAATCTGGTTTGTGAGTTCTAATTCTGCAACAATTTCAGTTTGTTACAACTGAGCAATTTATCATCACCCTCTACTCTGTGATAAGGAAGTCAGTTTTTTCTAATTTCTTCTGGATTTGATAGCCTAGGTATCAGAAACACTGGGATATAAGACTTCAGTGAGTAAGTGGATCACTGTGTACCCTAATGTCACCAGGGTACAATGGGGAAGAATCCATCTCAATTTCTGGAATGACAGAAGAATCTCAACATGTTGGAGGCTGGGATGAGCTTAAGAAAGAAAAAGTGGCAGAAGCTGTTGTAACTGGCCTGAAGGCTTCCTGTATCCTTTGCAATGACTGGCTCAGAATAGGGTACTCCAAGGATCCAAAAGGATATGGGTGTGATGCTTGCTGAAGAACAGCAGATCCCAGTTGCTACCATGACAGTTTACTGGTGGCAATATTGCAGGTACTAAGGCTCCCTGGTTCCCATCCATGACCTGATTTGTCAGCTGGAGAGCCAAGGAGTGAACAGCTAGACTTGATTACTCTTTAGTAGTCCCATCTGGTGAGAGCAAAATCTGGTAAAGGGTAATAGTGGATTATCATGGTGTAAATTAAACCATGTGGCCTTTGAGTGCTTGTAGCATGGTACCCTTGTATAACAAGGAATAAGTGATGCTCCTCGTGCGGTGGTGAGACAAAGAGGTTTTATTCAAACTCGCGCGCCCTTTTATCCTTACAGATCATGTGACTTTCTTAGCCAACCAGCTTACTAACTCTGGGGCATGCTCCTTGGGCTCTGTACCTGGGCACATCCTCTGTGCCACCTTGACCCGCCCCTACAAGTGCTGCCATATTGAGCAAGTGAGAACTCCAAAGTGAAGTGGAGGCAGCTAAGTGGTATGCCTCAATTGATATTGATTGTACATTTTTTTCCAGTTTTTTTCAATTCAGTTTACCTTCATGTACACAAGTGTTCAATACACCTGCAACCAGCGCCCAATTAGCAGAACAGTCCTACCATTTGTCATGGACTGACCAGATTGTATTGAAACATCTTGAAGGCCCAGATCATGTGCAATACACTGATGTCATTGTGTGGGCAATGCAGTGAAGGAAGTGTTTGGGAAAATAAAAATCCAAATTCTTCTTGCAGCTGATTTAGCGATTAAAAAAAAAAAAAAGAAACCAGGGTCAAAGGACCTGCACAGGAAATCCAGCTTTCGGGTATGAAATGGCAATAGGGCTGTAATTAAATTCCAGTGGATGTGAACAATAAGAGAACAACCACATTCTAATCAGCTATCAAAAAGGAAACACAGGCTCTCCTAAGCTTTTTGGGTTCCTGGAGAATACATATTTCACATTAAAGTCAGCTTGTGAGGCCTCTCTGTCTAGTGACCCAAAAGATGAACTAATTTGCTTGAGATCTTAAACAGAAACAAGCCTTTGAACAGGCCAAACAGTAGAGAGTATGTGCAGTAGCGCTTGGGCGGGTCCATACAGGACCAGCCATGAGAAACACGCTCCACAGCTGTGGAGCGTGGCCTCACCTAGAGCCTGTGGCAGAAAATATCCAGAGAGACTCAGGATTGACCCCTAGGGTTTTGGAGTTGGGGATGTAAAGGATCCAAGGTCAACTTCATCCTTAATGCAAAAGAGATACTGACAGCATAAGAAAGAGTTGAAGTGTTTCAGGAATACTTGCTACAGAAGCACAGATCCCTGGGCATTGTGATTGCCTTTGCTATGCTGGATGGTCAAAGAAAGGGTTCCTTCTACACACCACACAACCAACACTATAGAGTGAGCACGTAGCACTAATCCCACTGCAGGCTTAAATGGAGAGTTCCAACTACCCAGGAACCAAGGAAGAGATCATGGACTGGCCAGAAGGCAGGGGTTTTAGAGCATCACCTGAGGAGGTGACTCATGCCCTAAAGGCCCCACAATACAATGCATTACCAGAAAATTAGAAGCATTATACTCTGTTTACTTATGAATCCTGTTGTATTATGCAAAACCATCAGAGGTGTAAAGCTGCTGTGTGGAGTCAAACACAAGAAGTTACAGAATCTTCTGAAGGAAAAGGTAAATTGAGTCAGTCTGTAGAAGAAGAAAAAAGAGGTGAGAGTTTTCTGGCTTCAAAGGGGTGCATTGCTTGTAGACTGGATGGGCATTGGTCTATTTGTATAAGCTGCTACGATTGCTTTCCATCACTTGGATATTTTTCTCTTTCCTTCACCTCTTAAACTGTCCCTGTCACCTATTAAAATGCTTTTAAATGAGTTTTCTGACTTCTATTTCTTCATGTTCTCTCTTCTAGTTGAGCAGGGGAAAAGAGGGAGGGAGCAGCTGTGTGGGTGATATTCAGGGTCAATCCACATCACAAATCATATAGGCCTTTGTAAAGGTTAATCACTGTCATGTTTGTGCTCCATTCTGAATGTGGAAAGATGGAAGAAGATGGAGCCTGTTTTGTCTCTTAAGATGTGTGGGTGGATCTGCAGTTCTTAGTGATACCATTCTAGTCTTGAGTTTAGTGCTCCAATTTTTGAGAGAGATGAAAGCGTATCTTCCAGTTTTGTAGCTTGTGACTTAGAATACAATTTCTTTAGATCACTGCCTCACTACCTACGTTTCTGAAAGAAGGAGTGTAGATGCTTCACCTGGTAGAAGTCAGATGCTGTAGCCTCTTGTGAATCTGGTCAGCAGTTTCTGTTTAAATCAATATAAAGACTTCACATACAGTCAGACAACACTACAAATACAAACAAATTTTGTAATAATATGAGAATTTCTCAACCAGGATCAAAGTATGAAAGAAGAAACAAAATTAACAAAACTTAATTGAGCTGCATAAGTTATTACAAGGACGTGAATTAAAGATTCATTTTAAGACATGGAAACATTTGGTTCAGGACTAACCTCTACTATAAAAGTGCAATTTGTTTTAAGAAAAACATTGTTTACCGTGATGGAAGCTTGTTGAAAACAGAGTCTCAGCATTACCAGAGCTTGTAATGCATAATTTTCCATCAATGTATTCACAATGTGTTAATCTTAGGAAGCCTAAAAGAAGAGTGGAAAAATAATGATAATAATAATCTGTTGTAACAGATGATAGCCAAATATTTGAAGTTCCTTTTTGCCTTAGTATCTATTTTTCTCTTAATTCTACATTTTTTTAAGAACTCCTCATGCTACCAAGTTGGGAAAAAATCTGCAAAATTACTTCTCTTGGAATGGAGGAATTAAAGGATAATATAGAAATGTACTTATCTCAGGCATTGTGATATTTAAGACTGGTGTGATAAAACTTACCAAGGAAAACAGCAACATATACATTGCTACCTCTTATAGTTTGTAACAACTTTTTCAAAGGATATATTTAACTTTATTTTGAGAAATAATGCAAGTTACAGATCTTGAATAGATTTTCTGATTTACTAATTGAGATTTGTATCATAGCTGCAGCTATGTAAAACTGGCCTGAAGTTTAAGTGAATACTTTGATAAAAAATAAATGTTATTTAAAAATCAGAAGCAATTAAGAAAAATAAAAAAAATACTCGGAATCATAGGAACAGGAAAGAAATGCACTGTAAATGAAAATACCAATTAGAAGAAGGTTCTTTTGGTACTTGATATGTGCTGTTGTTGCATATCATAGCTGAATTCTTGTCCTGAAGGCAACATTCTGGGCCTGTGACCAGCACATTTTTGCCGTAGGAAGATAAAAGCAGGAGGAATGGGAAGTGAAGCTCTGGGATACAGTGAACTCTCCCCATATCTGACAGAAGAGTCAGCTGCCTCTCCCAGGCCCTGACATAGATGAGGCAAAAAAGCTGTGGCCCTTTTGGCAGCTGCCCTTGGCAAGCTGCCGTGCTAAGGAATAGATGACTTTGCCTGAAGCTGTCCCTGCTGCTTGGATGTTTGCACCTTTTCTGTGTACTCTACTGCATAATTTTCAAGGGAAGATAATCAAACCAACTTATAGTGACACGTCAGTAGAACTTGCAAACACCTCTTTACTAGTGACCTAACTTCGATTTCACTGATATCAGTGTAAGCTTTACAGATAATTTCAGCTGAAGAGCCAAGCCATTACAGAGCACTTTTCAGAATCCCACTTTAATGATATGAGTCTTAATTAGTAAGGTAAAAGACATTTAGACCCTGAGATTAGGTCAGTTGGTTGGAGCACCGTGCTAATATTGTTTGTGAGTTTGATCCCCCTATAAGCCATTCACTTATGAGTTGGACTTGATGGTCCTTGTGGTCCCTTCCAACTCAGAATATTCTGCGATTCTGTAATTTCCTACAATCTGGAGACTTTGGCCAAACAATAAACTGAGTTTCTTGTGGAGCTCTTGGGAGAGCTTTGATTGAATGAGGTCGTGAATCAAGTGATGTTCATTTAATCTGTTACTGTAGTCGTGAATCATATGCAAATTGCTCTGTGTGGTGGTTTTAGGTGAAAACCAAACTGAATTAGTTAGTAAAAGCTAACTTTTACTTTATTCTTATAGTTTGCTTTTTTAAAGAAATCAAAATAAATTTACCAGGAGTTTACTCACATGAGGAAAAACCGGGAAGGTTTTTTTGCAGGATAAGATTCATAAACTAATTTCTTCACAGTATTAATATTAAGTAATTATTAAAAACTGAGAAACAAATGAAAAGTATACTTGAACTGAAGCAGAATTTCAATTTACTTGATAAAGTAAGGAGAATGTGGGAGCAAAGTGCAGATAAGAAAATTACCTTTTGTATTCCCTTTGATTTTACTTAGCTGGTCTCAGTTTCAGCTTCAGAAATATGAACAACAGCATATCATCTGTCAAGACTTAGACATTACCTATACAGTCAAGATGTACAACCAACCCCTGAAATCTTAATTTGCACTGCAGAATTATATAACCAAGATCACCTGAAACTAGGAGAAAATATTACAGTACAAATCCAGGCAGACAGGAATGACACAGCCTAGAAAGAATAGCACAGCCCTGGCTAATTACAACTGTCCACCTCCAGTACTGCTTGAGGTAGCCTGTGTAAGCTGTGTTTTCTAGTTTAAATGTGCATCTTGACACCTGACATTTATTACATGGACGAACTTCAAGTTTAATAGGTGCTGTGTTTATTTACCAGCTATGTTCCAGAGATTCCTTTATGTCTGTTCTGGGTTTATCTGACACCCTTATTTTTTATTCTCTTTAAACAACATTACCACTTCAGGTTGTTGCCCGTAATCCAATAAAAACACAAACCAACAGAGTGCCGGTTTATGCGGTGCTTTATTCAGGGCCCGGGAACCTGCGGGCTAACGCCCCAAGTCAGGATTCCGAAGACCCTCCTTCTTCATTCAGCTTTTATACACAAACAAGTTTACGTGCAGTTTCCACAGCAAAACAGTTACAGTTTCCACAGCAAACCAGGTGCAGTTACAAACAAGCTTATACTTCATACTGATAACAATTAATAATCATTTACTCTAATCATAAATCTTCTTAAGTTGTCTTACCCCTAGAAACTGTTTAACAGACCTTTACCACATCCTAGGTAACAAATCGTTATATACATGCTTGACTAGATCCTTTGATTATGGTTTCCACTTCACACAAACAAGGTTGCTACTTTGGAGTGTTGCTTTCTAGGCCTACTCTTCTACTAAGCCTTAGCCATTCTACTACTAATTTAAATTGCTTTGCAACAAGGTGGTACTGAAGAATATTCTCTATGCCATGTTTCTGAATTCCATAGCTCATTACAGAGAATTTGGTCAAGGTTTTTAGATTTGAATGTTGCTGCAGACAATTCCTGATGCTTCTCCCAGGATTAGAGAATTTTTGAAAGTTTTCTCATTACAGTTAATTTATTTTTGCTTCCTAGGATTTGACTTTTTACTTTTCATTATTCTTCCAATTTCTTTGTTTAAAATTTCTGTATTACATAGGTATCTATCTATTAAGTCAACACTTGTAATCAGAAAAATTAAAACTTATAGCTGTCCTTGTTTGGAAAGGGGAGGTCAGTCTTCAGTTCACAGAGGCTGGTGTGAACACTATTTTATCCCAGACAATTACTCTGACATTGATGCCTATTTCTTCTGCAATTCTAGCTTTTCATTCCAAAACTAATAGCAATCTTCTACAGACTTGTTCTCTCTGTCCCTGTACCACTTGATTGTCCTCACAATAATCAGTTCATTCTTCTCCAGTCAATACTTTTAGAGTCAGGCCAGGGCTCTAAAGTATGATGCTAGATGTACCTACTACAAAGCATTCCCTCTTGCAAATTATTCTTTCTTCACTGCTAAGGTCCCCAGATGCATTTCATTCTATGGAATATAGCCGGTGGCTAAAATAACCCTTTAAATTAATACACTAATACAAATGTTTTAACCACATAAAAGAATGCATTTTTGTATTAAATTCAAGTTGTACTTTTTTCCTTAAAATATAAAGAAGGAAAAAATAAAAAAAAGGAGTCTTCTAATGTCCCCTAAGTACAGCAGCCCTGTTCAGGGAGAATGTGCTCAAGTTGCCCTTAATTGTCCGTCAGTGTAGTTTTCTTTCTGTCTTTATCACATAACAACAGAGTAGAGTTTGTTGAAAATAGATGACATCACCCAGGGCAGAGCTGCAGAGCTGTATGTAATAGTCAAGAGTGTGTCTGCATTATATCTGTTCTCCTCATAACAGCCCCTGTATAATACACTGGGGAGTAGGAATGAAGGGGAGCTGCCCCTCCTGCTCTCAGTCTCCATCACGCCTGTGCCTGTACCTAAAGTCAGGATCATCACCACTGTCAGGTTGATTTATTTCTCCAGTGCTCTCAGGCTACTGTTCCTGGACTTTAAGCAAGAACAAGTACTCTCCTATGGGTGGAAATCTCTCATGCTTGATTGGTGTCAAAGATCGGGAAGTGAGAAAGTAGGCAATGCAGGTACTAACCAAAGGATGCTTTGGATTCTATAACAGTAAGAGAACAGTATCATCCTTTATTGGTTCTAACCCCTAAAATTAGCACAAATAAGTTATTTCTATGTTAGACAACTCTAAAACTATACTTAGTAGTGATGTTAATGCTTCAAATTCAGTCGAGAAGTTTCAATACTTTAAGGTCTATCTACCAAGTTTACCTACCTGACATCCCTGTATAATTACCTGGGATTACCTGGGTAATCCCACTATTTGACCTGGAAGCAGCTGCAGTCAAGAGCAATGACAGCTGCATCTGAAGATAAACCCTGGATCATCCATCTGCCAGAGATAAATTTTTACAAGCCTTCAAGGAAGAGGATGGCTCAGAAGATGAGGGAAGGGGCAGAGGGCAACATTTGACGCTAATGATATTCAGGCTGCTCTATCAGGAAGATCTGTAGAAGAGTTGAACTTATCTGGAATTTCCAGCACAGCCACAGTATGATACCTTAGTGACAGTCCCTGACAACTTCACCTGAAGTAAAAATTTTAAGAGTTGGTCATCAGGTAGCTATTGGAAGAAAAAAAACACACAAAAAACAAATACATTCTCATATATAAAAAAAATACACTCTCAGATATAAAAGCTATATCTGAATAAGAAAACATAAAGGACATGCTGTTGGAAAAGATTATGCTGCTAGAACTAAAGACAGTAGTGGTGCCCTATGAACACAGTTACAAGGACATAATGGTTCCTCTCCACCAGCTGAAAGAGATCTGTTGAAACCCTAGAACTGATATAGTGCTGTCATCGTATTGATTACAGAGAAGCTCATACTGGTACCTCTTCTCAGGGCACATTGACTTGAGCACAGCATTGTCCTAATGTATGGCTTGCTGACTAGAATTTCTGTAGAGAAGGTCAAACTGGAAAACAGGCAGAACAGGAGTATGTCTGCAGATACCTGGTCATATAAGGCTACCCCTGCATTCTGTCTTTATGAAGCATCTCTCCCTGAGCTTGGCTTTACTCATTTTCATAATTTAAGACCATCTAAGTGTAATTAAGAAGTCCAAATTAATGATTAGTAACAAACAATGAGCAATTTTTCTTTTACTGAGCAGCATTACAGTACTGTGTGTACTCAACAGAAGGGCAGGCAATGAAATATGATAGATTAAAAAGAAATCAGAGGTTCACTGTGGTAATATGTCATTGGGAGTAATTGTGCCATAAAATGAAAGTGTTTATTTTCACTCTGATTTTTTTATCAAAATAAATCCTGTTTAGGGAATTTCCTGCAAAAGTTATTTTTCTTTGTGTGCAGCAAACATTTCTAATTATGCAGCTACTCCTGGGAAAACTAGCTACCTTTGAAATGCAACGATATGTTTGCAAAAACAAAGATTTATGTTATTTTTTCTAAAAGATGCGTCATTGCTGACATTTTAATTATGTAATTCCTTCTTAGATTTCTAATTTCAATGTTGTTTCTATATTTCACAAGGAAATTGTTATGCTACTTCTGGAAAAAATTATATTAAATATACTTGGTGATCACACAAAACAGATCTATGTATTCTGAGCAGAGTAAATACATGAACGTCTGCATAGAATAGATATGGAAATAATATGAAAATTGCACTTCTGTATAATACTGACAAAATAAAAATTTTGGCTGTGAAGAAATTGTGCCCCACAGGGGAGATCAGGAATAGCTTTTTAGTTTAAAAACTGTGTAAAGGTATCAGGTACTGTGCAGGTGGTTTTGCTAAAACCTTAAAATTGAGAATGAGGTCTTCAAGCTCCTGGTGCCAGATTTTTTTTCATGTAAAGGGCAAACTATAAAAGCTGGAAAACATAAAAAGAGGCTCTATGAGAGCAATATTCTCCATGGGCAGTAACAAGGAACTTCTGAGCCTAAGTAGTAATTAACAAGCCTCACTGCCTGCTTCTGCAGCAAGTTTCATTGTCTACACATCACTGAACTGTCTGGATCTGCAAATCATGCTCAACCTGGGACCTCCAAAATATTTTAATATGATCTTACAAAATACTGAAATGATTAAATTCTGTTTCCATAAAGTAATGACAAGTACAAAGCTTTTTTTTTTTTAAGGAAAAATAAAAAAAGGAAAATCTCTGAACCTTTGAAATCTACATGAAGTGAAAAAAGAATCCCCAGAAAAGTTGGAAAAGACAACCTTCATATTCCCTTACTCATCTACTCATAAAACCCAAAAATGTTACTCTGAAGCATCAAATCACTGCTTTCAGAGCACCTTTTCTTGCTTTTTGTTTTCTGCATAGGTATATTCCTTCACTCTATTTAGTAAACAACTTGGTTTTCATTCAAGAAAGCGGCATGTTACCACCTTCTTTACATTCTGTAGCAGCCCTCTTCTTTCCTGTTCATTGTCTTAGACTTATTTACTTGATGCAGAATAGTTTATATGTTTTAAAAAATATATATAAATCTTAAAAGTCTTAAGGTACTTATATATGTACCTTAAAAATTTTGACTTATTAGACTGCTGAATACAGGTAGGTAGCTGTTCAGTCTCTCCCAAAGTATGTTCCTTCCTTCTAATCTTCACATCCTTTTCCAGCGTCTTCCAAATAAAAACAGCTTAAGGACTGAGCAGTAAGGGCAATCAGAAAGCAGGAGGAGACACAGGCCAAGGCAGACAACAATGCAAGTTATGCAGCATGTGGAGTGATGAGGAGAAACTTCTGCCGCAGGTGCTGACCAAGTCCCCACAAATCTAAAGCTGACTCAGTCCCCCGATATTTATTGCTTGTATTAGGAAATGTCCAGGCCAGAGCTTAATATAACACTATTCCCAGCTTTGCATATTGTTTTGAATAAATACATCCTCATCTTTTTTGCTGAGCTACTTCTGTATACTCACTTGGAGTTTGATTCATGCTTTAATTCATAATCGAATTAAAAACTGAAGTGAATATATATGATATATCTTCATTGGTATTCAAATGTTTTCATATTGCACTGACTTGTAAAGAGTGATGTTTATAGCTATGTCTTAACATCTAAAATCATGCTGCAAAGATGTGAACCAATGCCTTAGGAAAGTCAGGCTTCACATGTGAGATTGCCTTCCTCTCCATCTTCCTTCTCATCTCTGATGTTCAGTCTGGAGAAAAAGAATCTGATTAAATTAGGTTAAAGAGGATGAGTTATAAGATAGACCAAACTCCTCTCTCTCAGCAGTTGTAAATTCAAAATTAAGGGGCTTTAATCGAGGAAGTGTGGAAAAAACAGGAGAAATAACAACCCTTTATTAAAAGATATATGTATGTTGGCAAAAACAGTAACAGAACACAAAAAGCTAGACAGTAATCCTAGGAAAAAAAAGGGTCTGAATGAATACTTCTCTGTCCTTTAGCGCAGTCCTAATCGTGGCCTGCAGGGGGCGCTGTTGGGCTCTGGCGGTCACCGCGCGGGGAGAGGGGTTGGGGGGTTGGTCTTGGGTTGCGGGAGGAGCTGAAAAGAGGATGGGGGACCCTTCTCTCAATGGAAGGAAGGGGTAAGGAAAAGCAGTTCACCCCCCAACAGGACTCACTGTTCCCAGATGACGGTGTTCCAAGGCTCTCCTCTCTTCTCCCAGCAAGCACAGACCTCTCCGATGGAAAGAAGTAAAACAACCAGTAGGTCCCAGCGGGAGTCACAAGGCAGTGGCGGCACAGGGCCGGTGGTCAGGCCTCACCAGGATGAAAAAAACAGAAAAAAACCTGGCTCCCAGGCTTTTTCTCCAGAAATGCCTGGATACAGTCCCTGTCTCCGTCCCGGTGAGAGTGAGCCCCGCTGCCTGCCCTCTCCCCTCAGAACAGAGCCAGCCCCTCCTCTCTCCCCAGCCTCTGTAATGGTCCATCACCGAGGAATGCAATCTGGTGATCTAATTCCTTAATTCCTTTGTAAGGCTAATTACCTCCCTTCTCCCTTCCCTATTCGAAACTCTGTTTCTCTTACAGGGAAGCAGGGAAAGAAAAAATTCCTCTCTCAGATTTATAACCTATAACATTTGCCTAGAAAAGTTCCCTTTGGGGAGAAAGGAATGAGAAATACTAAGGTACTAAGGTTTCAATTAAATGGCTTCCCGTGTGTTGATAAAATAATATTCCTGTCCTTCAAGAAGGCTGAAATTTTGTCAGCCAAGCCAGTCAAAAAAACCCAACTATCCTATTCATACTGTAGCATTTCATTTGGTGGCAGTATTGAGTTGAACCTTACTTCGGTACTCCAGCCTCTCATGTTAGAGAGTTCTGTAGAAAGTTAAAAAAATTCAAGCACTTAGTTACATTAAAATTGGGCAGTACATTCAAGTACTATGAAGATGGAAGAATGTACATCAAGTGGTGAGATTACATAGACCATAATTTTGTGGGAAATCAAAATAAAACCAGCAAGTTCAGGCTCATATGAATAAGATGCCAAGCATTGTTTGAAAGTTGAGTATTTGCTTAACAATGTACAGTAGTGTTTTTGTCATAATACAAAGGAGTCATATCTACAGGCATTAGTATAGATGGAGTTTCAATGACAGAAACAGAAGATCTTACAGTGTTAGTCATTAAAAAAATCTTTAGCATTTGAAGCAGAATGAAGATGAGTTAAAATGTTAGCTTTAACTGGACATAACAGACAGTTTTATATAAAACAAAAGTATTTTCAAGTAAGAGTCTGTGAAGCTGTGATTATGCTACCTTTATTAAAGTACAGCATTTATTTATTTATTATTATATTTATTTGCATTTAATCCAATATTACTCAACTTTGTCTTGAGCTCAAGAGTGTTTATATGAGACACCGAAATAGCTGTGCTACCCTCGTGGAACAAGTGACTTCAGTATGTAAAGACACACGGCAGAAAACAAATAAGTTATGAGTTACTATATTGTTTGGAAGAGAAAGAATGCAATCTCCCAATTGGAGACACTTTCTGTACACATAATTTGTCTTAAAAACAAAAGTAGGTTTCAATCTCCCCAATGTTCTTTATTAATCATAAGAGGTATGCAAACAGAGAGAGGGTCTTACTGTACCACTCTAATGTCTCTTGCATGTATCACTTGCTTGTGGATAATTGGCAGCTATAGTTGACTTTAAGACTTTAGATACATGTTGATACATTTTTCATGGGAAGCATGGGAATTAAAGATTCTCTGCTTCTTTACTCTCACTATGTCACATGTTTGAGATATTTTTTCATATTTTCTTAGCAGATAAAAGTCTGCTTGAAGGTTGAATTTTTTTGAAGATGGGTTTTATTGTGCAATTGAATTTCCACATTAACACAAAAGTCGTGTATTCCAAAGTTACCTTTTTCCCCCTTTTGTCCTGTGTGTCTATGGCTCACCACTGCAGAATTTTCCAAAAGGAAAGGAGAAGCTGGAGTCTCACTGTTTCAACTTTGTGACTGCCTTAGTTCTTACAGAAGAAACAATTTTACTTAAAGGTATGTTACACTGGAGAAGTACAGAACTAAAGACTGGAACAGAAAATAACTTATCCTGTAGTTCTAAGTGTGTCCTTGAAACTATTTTCCACAAAAACAAAGCTATGTTTTACATTTATACCACCTACATTAAGATATCCCATAGGAGCACTGGGGAAAAAAAAATATTATATATGAAAGTGTTGAAAGCCACTTGAAGTGATTGTAAATGTTTTAATTTTACTTTTTAAAAGAAAACTTATCCTTTTTTACCTGGCTTTCGGCACCCTTCCCTCACTTTGACCTCTTACTATGATGCACTCACTGAATGGAGCAAAAGTGAGTGTTCACACAGCTTCTACAGCAGGACAAAAAAGTTATGATTCCCAAAATTTTATGTTTTATCATGCATTTTTATGAGATTTTGTTTTTTAACCAGTTGTGTATTATTCAGTATTTTCCATCTACTATGCATTATTATCTTATTAAAATTTGCAGTCAACATATTAGAGAGCAGAAACAATAAATAAAAAATGCATGTGGGAATCAAAATTCATGTCTGACTGATTAATGAATAATGAAGGAAGGAGGTATTATATGAATCACCAAGGCCTGCTAAAGATTATTGCCTTTCTTCTCTGAAAATCTCCCTTTCATCAAACCAAAATTGGAGTTTAACTAATCTGATAACCAGAAGGGAAGAATATCTGTAATAGATACCTTAAACATTGTACAGAATATAAATAATGTAATACTACATTGTATTATTTATAAAAGCACATAAAATTAGGAAATTATTCTTGGAATTATATCACAAGTTTTTAGGCAGGTCTGTCCCTTCTGAACCTTTACATTAGCCTATCTCAGACACCTACAGGGGCAGTATCATTCATTCCTGTTATTTCTGCTAAATATTCCTCAGATCTAATTTTTTATTAATCATACTGTTTGATGAGGGCAAAAGGAAATATAATTAGCTCAATACCACATGTAGTGCATACCAATACATTCTGCAACTACAAAATAAAATAAAATAACTGGAAAAATGTTTCTATCCTATTCCTAGAATTTAAACCACTTACCAAATGGTCAACTAAATGCCATATCAGTACAGTAAAAAAAAAAAGAATAAATAATTTTAAGCTGAAAGCTCTTTCATTGAAAAATTTAACCATTTTATCTACAATTCAAAACTAAAAGTAAGATCATCACTTGAAGTTTGATATAAAACAAACACCTACCAAGTAAAGATAAAAGCTTGTTTCATATAAGTAATCTCATTAACTGAATATCTGCAACATTGGCTAAAAAAAAATATTTCCTCAGTGGATTTGTTTTGAATGTATTTGGGTATATCTTTGCAATACTTTAATTGATGGAGTAGCCACAAAAATTTGAAAGATCATGCCTTTAGAGTCGTTCAGACAACTCACCTGGGCACTAGGGTGAAATCTGTGCAAGCTTAACTAATTGTCTACATAAAGCTCGTAAGCAAGGCTGTAGTTTACTTCTGTTCTTTCAACAGACTTATCTGTAGGCTCATCCACCATCTGCATTTGAAGCTAATAAAACTATAATTAATGTCTCAACCATTTCCAAGAGAGAAAGAAAAAGTTTTCCTGGAAATTGAGTCACAAGCATCTAAAACCCAGCTACCTTAAAAATTCACCACCTTAGCTGAGGACAACATATCAATTGAAAAGAAAGTATTACTGTGACTTTTTCGATCCAAGCAATGGTTGTAGTCAAAAAATATGGCTTCCAACCGGGTGAAAGTTACTTGTGACCTCAGATATCCATCTCTCAGAACACAGGACAGAAGAGCCTCTGTTTTAGGCTTTCTACCCCAAACACAGCGTGATCATGATATCACTGAACCTTTTCCACTGACATTAAAAGAGGATTGCAGCAGGTGAAAATGCTTACATGTATCTAAGCAGAACTTCAACATGTTCATGCTTAGGGACAATGCAGAAAATAATTTGGAGAGACTACGATATTTCCGTAGAAAATGATGTGCCACTATCCCTTGGTAATTCATTTTAGCAATACCAATTTAGATCTGCTCACAGTAACTTAATGGCTACAGCTCTATGCAAACTCATTCACTTTGTTGGTATTTTCACTGTGAGTAAAACTTGGGCAGAGTATTTTCAGATGGGCTTAAGAAAGCATGTACATTTAAGAATCAAATAGCTTCCTATGCATACAGTAAGTTGATCAATTTGATGAATACTTTTTTTCTGTCTAACAGTATAATAATTTTCCTAGTTAAAATTTTTCAGTAAAATCCTACATATAATTTTCATACTGTTAAATCAAATGGATAACAATAATAAATCAATTATTTACTTACATTATGAACATCATAATAAAGAAATTATCTCTCCCATGAACAATTTTGAAAGATTCTGGCTATGTTTTAAATTTTTATTTGGATAATTTTTCTTTTAAAAAAGTTTTTTAAAAAAAATCATACACTTACTTTAATTTTATCATGCACTTACTTTAATTAAAATTACAGCTCCTTACTACTTATGGAGAATAAGAGAAATAATGAAAATGCTTTACTAAATTTCTTTTTAATGTCTGACAAAGATTATTTTTCATTAAAATATTGAAAACTCTGGAATATTCATGTGTAACCTTACTCAGCCTATTGAACCAGAAATCTCTCATTGTATTACAAAATTCTCTTGGCATAAAATTTTGGTTTTAATTATACTTGTATTCAGAAAAGTGAAAGAAAACCAGGCAGCAGACTATGAACAAAAGAAAGGTAAGGAATTCTCACAGAGGATTATACCTCAAGTTGTTGTTAAGACAACTTGCAAATGCTCATCTCCTACTTCTAATTCCAAAACACTTTTTTTAAAAATAATGAGTTTGAAGGTCACCTAATATTATTCTTAGAAACATCCTATTTGCCACCCATTTTTGAAAAAAAACCAACTCAGTGATTGGCAAGAAATAGCAGTAGCAACTATAACACTGAAATATTAGAGCTGGGAAATTGGATTAGGACAAAAGAGAAGGTACAGCTAATGGTTTTTTTTTTTCCAATTTCTGAGCAAGAAGATCTTGCTCAGAAGAGGATCATCTCCTGTATATGGCACTTAAAAAGTACACTCATGGTCTAAACACTGTCAAGAACACAGTTATTTGAACACTTTCATATTTTCTTTCTCTATTTTCTTTGATAGTAGCACTTCTTTGAAGATCATCACTAAAGCTCTAAACAGGAATTCTCTTGTAATCTGGAGTTGCTATGCAATATTGCATACCCTAAAAAGAACTGCACTTCAGAGAACTCTCTGATAGATTGAGAGTGGAGGTAGCAGGACAGGGGGCCCCAGAAAAAATTTTTTCCAAAAGTAAAGAAGCTGAAAAGCTTAATTTCAAGTTTTTAAAGAGAGAAATATAATTGTAGTCATCCACCTCTCCAGCATCTATCCTTATGCATTCTTCAGTGACTCAAACCCATGGCTTCACTTTTCTAAGCTCTGCTGATGCTTTTCAGGTGATATATCTGGTTTGATGTGTACTTATGATAATTTTATACTTTTACGAGGGATGAAATATAAAAGCAAAAGATTCAACATATTTTCTGTATCTTCAAGCTATTACTGTGATGAATTCACATCTTCAGTGTTTTTATTTTGCTTTATTATAGTAGAAACGTACATGGAGGGTGATTAGAGAAACTGGGGAAATTTGCCATTATCACAGACTTTCTAGCATCCCTTCTGAAGACTATCATGCTCTCTGAGAAACTGCTCATAACTAGTGATTTTGAATATGTGATTTTAAGAGCATAGCAGTGGAGAAATGAGAGAGTGGGAAGAAATTATTTTATGCTGGATTCTGTAGAATCATAGAACATTTTAGTTTGGAAAGGACCTTAAAGATAATCTAGTTCCATTAAAGCACAGTTGTTTGTTTTTTTTTTTTAAATTCAGGATATGATTTTTAAGAAGAGATGTTTTCTTTCCCCCTTAGCTATTAAGGTTATGAACAATACAGTAATTCTTAGCTACTGCATAGCCACTTCTCTTAATCTTAGATAGTTAGATATTGATGAGGTTTTTATATATATATCATTAAAATATGTAATTCTGACGTGAATTTATAACCAAGAAACAAGATCAGGAAAAATGCAGCATGAATAGCCAGCTACACATATTTAGAAAATTTTCCAAAGGCAGAAGGAAGGCAAAATGTTAACAGTTTCTTTCCTATCTTCACTTTTCTAGAGAGAGGAATCATCTGTCTCAGTTGATGCAAATAGGAGAATAGCTCATAATACATAATTTTGATATTTCCCCTTTCCCCTTATACGGTTGATTAAATGATGATAGCTGGAGGGAAGGGATGCCATCCAGGGGGACCTTGACAGACTTGAGAGATGGACTCATGGAAACCTCATGAAGTTCAACAAAGCCAAGTGAAAGGTCCTGCACCTGGGTTGTGGCAATCCCATGCACACCTACAGGTTGGGCAGAGAAGTGTCTGAGAGCAGCCCTGCAGAGAATGAGTTGGGAGTGATGGTTGATGAAAAACTCAACATCAGCCAGCAATGAGCACTCACAGCCCAGAAAGCCAGCTGTGTCCTGGACTGCATCCAAAGCAGTGTGGCCAGCAGGTCAAGGGAGGTGGTCCTTCCCCTCTACTCTGCTCTTGTGAGACTCCACCTGGAGCACTGCAAGCAGCCCTGGTGCCCCCAACATAAGAAAGACGTGGAACTGTTGGAGTAAATCCGGAGGAGGGCCATAAAGTTGATAAGAAGACTGGAGCATCTCGCCTATGAAGACAAGCTGAGAAAGTTGGGGCTGTTCATACCGGAGAATAGAAGGTTGTGTGGAGACTTCATAACAACCTTCCAGTATCTGAAGGGGAGTTCCTACAGGGAAGCCTAGGAGGGACCTTTCAGTAGGACAAGGAGTGTTGGGTACGAAATGAAAGAGAGGAAATTTAGGCTAGATATTAGGAAGAAATTCTTTATGGTGAGGGTGGTGAGATACTGAAATAGGTTGATCATGGAGGTCGTGGATGCTCCGACACTGTCAGTTCAAGGCCAGGTTGGATAAGACCTTGAGCAACCTGGTTTAGTGGGAGGTGTCCCTGTCTATAGCAGAGGGATTGGAACTAGATGATCTTTACTGTCCTTTCCAACCCTCAACATTCTACGACTCTGTGATTCTATATCTGAAGTGAAACTGTTCACTGATATTTTGATACAGGTATTTATCTAACAGAATTTAGAATTCAGGATATAATTCAACCTCTTTAAGGGCTTTCCTTAAAGCAAATGACTATCATAGTATAGAGAGATGTAGTCAGTGCTTGAAGAAAGTATTAGAGATATAAAATTAAGTTTTTCATTATGACCAATTTTTCTCTTCTATAGAATGTATCTTTATCACAAAAGTTGCAGATGAGAACATATTAATTTTAATACTGCTCAAAAGTGAAAGATAACCATATCAAAATATTATGGATATTGACTTTATTAAATATATTAAATAAAATGGAATCCAGGCAACTTCAGTCAGCCTAACTTCAGTGTCTGGGAAGATTATGGAGCAAAATCTCTTACAAGCTTGCTCTACACACCTCAAGGGACAAGAAGGTGATATGGAGTAGCCGACACTTGTTTACTGAGGGTAAATCAAGTCTGACTAACCTAATGGAGCGTGTGGCTCTATGGGTAAGGGAAGGCCAGTGGATGTTTCATGCCTTGGCGTTAGCAGTTTCTTCAGTCTTCTTATCACCAAATTAGTGAGACAGTGGCTGTGTAAGTGAAGGATAAAGGTGGTTTGGAAAACAGACTTGACAGCTGGGCTTGGTCACTGTTGTTATCACTGATGTAAAGTTCATCCAACAGACAAAATAGCAGCAACCCTCAGTCAGAAGTTAGTACTGAGACCAATACTGTTTAATGTCTTCATTAAGGACATAGGTGACGGGAGAGTGAGCATTCTCAGGAAATTTGCTGTTGGCAAATTGTGGAGTGGGGGTAGTCAGCATGCGGGAGCGACCAGGACAGACTGAAGAAATAGACTGGCATAAACATCATGGATGCAGACAAAGACAAATGGAAAGGCTTGCAAGTCTTGCATCCGGGCTGCAATAATAATAGAGACAACAAATCTAGAAGAGTGATCTTTTACTCCAGTTTTGCACCTGTAAGACCTCATCTGCAGAGTTCTGTCCAGTCTGGGCACCCCCAGCACAAGAAAGAGAGATTCCAGAGGAGACCTGCCAAAATCATTAGGGGTCTGGACCACCAGAACTGACGTATTAGACGAGAGAATACAGAGAAATTGGATCCAAAACATGAGGGTGGTTAGATACTGGAATAGGTTGCCCAAGATGCAGTGGAATCTCCATCCTTGGAAGTATCTGAGACTTGACTGGAACTGAGAGATTACTCAGGGCACTAATTAACAAGGCAGTAAAGCATTTGCACTGGTTTCAACATTCATACATACATAGTCTTGTAAAGATAGTGACCATCCTGACTATTTGTATTTGTATAAATTATACTGCAGTTTGCATGCTCACAAAGAAAAATGACAGACATTTTAAGTGAAAGGGGGACAGAATAGGCATATGTGCCTCCTCTGTAAATGCCATCTGACATGCTGATTTCCCGAGACACATGTATGTAAATGTGCTTAATAAGTTTATGCAGAATGGCTATGTTTTCCTTGTAAAAAATACAGCTATTAATACTGCTTATGAAAAATGTAGTGAGAATAGAATAATAAAAATGTTATCAAACCTGCTGGGAAACACTTGCGCAAGGGAAAGGTACAGATAACAAACACTGTCAGTGTTGGCAGATGGAGCTTTATCATATGCAGCAATAGGTTTGTCTTGCCTGTTTCATTATGCAGCATTTCAATAATTTGCTACTAGGAGAAGGCTTTACTACACATCTTTTGTCCCATCCATGTTCACAGAACCCAGAACAGTAAGTATTCAGTCTGCTGACTCTTGTTTGAGCTGGTATTTTGGAACACAGGTTTTTAGACATCCCCAACTGGAAAGGGGAACAAAAAAAGACAGTATTTCCATATCTATCTTTTTTCCTTGCTTGATCACAGCACATTGCAGAACCATTAACATGAATACAAAGAAGTGCTTTCAACCTGAGAGGTTTGCCATTGCTGTAACTCACCTGCTCATAGCTTAGAGTTGCACAGCCAAAGACACTTTCAACAATAGTGATGCAAATATTCCTGATATGCAGCAAAAGGAAGAAATAATAGCACAGAATAATAAAGGACTGATACTGAAGAGATCTTTGTATTAATTTAGTTATCATTTATCCTCCTAGTGTAATGAAATCAGAGTAACTACAGTATGAATGCTGAATGTGTATCTGAGAAAGAAAAGTCCTTGTTCATTTTTTAATGTAGTTCATCCATAGTATGGGCAAAATATGAAAAAAGAGAGACATAGAATAAACAGTACAGTACAAAATAACTGAGGTAGAGTACGGTGATATTGACTCATTTTTTTCTCTGTGCAAAATTCTCATTATAGTGAACCTCATAATTCTCTAAGTGCTGCCTTTTAAAAGGGACTCATTCATTCTTCTGAAGCTGAACTGCTTTTCAGTTGTGCAAAGCGAAATGTCTCATAACCATATGCTAATTATGTTCTTAGGTGTTTACTTGATATATATTTATAAATGTAATGTAAAATGCATTTAAAACAGTCAGATAATTATATAGATAGTCTATAAAATTGCTTTAAGTGTTAACTACACATGCAAATTAATTTTATAACAAAAAGTGATACACCTGCATGTGAGATGAGTTTAATGATGAATAACTGTTTTACATCAGAGGTCAGCCAATATCTTACCTATTATTAACAAAGAGAAATCAGCAGAAAATCTACAAAAAAAAAAGATTGATAAATGTTAAGTAGATCAGTTGAAAGGTACAGACCGTACATGATATCAATGCATCGGGAAGTAGTCAAGAACTGAGTCTTGACTTGTTCTTTGTCAGGGTTACACTACAGAAGCTACGTTTCTGAACTGTATCTGCATTTCAGCACCTAATATAAACATTTCTCTAGGATCAAATTGTTTCTCTTTTTTGCTTGCTTATCTCTGATAACCTCATCAATATAATTTGCCTAAAAAATTTGGTGGCCTTCTAGGATGGGGTTACAGCCTTGGTGAGTAAGGGAAGAGCAACTGACATCATCTATCTGGATTTGTGCAAAGCATTTGACACTGTCCTGCATGGCATCCTTGTCTCTAAACTGGAAAGACACAGATTTGATGGATGGAAGACCACTCAGTGTGTAACAAATTGGCTGAATGGTTGGACTCAATGGCTTGATGTCCAAGTGGAGGAGACCAATGACAAGTGACGTTCCTCAGGGATCAGTACTGAGACCAACATTATTTAACATCTTTGTTGGTGACATGGGCACTGGGATAGAGCACATCCTCAGCAAGTTTGCCAACGACACCAAGCTGAGTTTTGCAGTCAACACACTGGATGGAAGGGATGCCATCCAGAGGGACTTTGAGAGTCTTGAGACCTGAGTCCATGAAAACCTCATGGAGTTCAACAAGGCCAAGAGCAGGGTCCTGCATAAGGGTTGGGTCAATCCCAAACACTAATACACTCTAGCACTGAATGGATTAAGAACTACCCTGAGAAGAATGAATTGGGAGTGTTGTTTAAGGAAAACTCAACAAAACCCAGCAATATGCACTCACAGACCAGAAAGACAACTGTATCCTGGGTTACATCAAAAGCAGCATGACCAGCAGGTGAAGGGAGGTGATTCTGTCCCTCTACTCTGCTGTCATGAGACTTCCCCTGGAGTACTGCATCCAGCTCTGGGGTTTCCAACACAAGAGAGACATGGGCCCTTGGAAAAAGTCCGTGGAAGGGCCACAGAGATGATCAGAGGACTGTAGCATCTCTACTATGAAGACAGGCCAAGAAAATAGGGGTTGTTCAGACGGGGAAAGAACCCCTCCTATGAGTGAGGGCTGAGAGAACTGGGTTTCTTCAGCCTGGAGAAGAGAAGGCTTTGGGGTGTCCTAACTGTGGCCTTCTAGTACCTGAAGGGAGCCTGCAAGAATAATGGAGAGAGATTTTTTAGAAGAGCATGTAGTGATAGGACAAGGGAAAATGGCTTTAAACTGAAAAAGGGTAGGTTCAGTTTAGATACTAGGAAAAATTCTTTACTGTGAGGGTGGTGAGGCACTGGAACAGGTTGCCCAGAGAAGTTGTAGATGTCCCATTTCTTGGAAATGTTTAAGGCCAGGTTGAATGGAGTTCTGAACAACCTCGTCTTGTGAAAGGTGTCCCTGCCCATGGCAGAGACATTGGAACTAGATGGTCTTTAGGGCCCCTTCTAAACCAAACCGTTCTATGATTCTGTGACACTTGTTGAAGTCTGTGTATATAACTATTTACATTGGCAATGTGAACATCTAGACTACTGTCTAAAACATCTCCCTCACACTGGGATAACCAGCCAGAAGGATAATAAAGATATTTTTAAAATCTTTCAGTGGAGAAATTTCAATTTGACATCTACATCAGTAGAGAGCAGAGAGCTGGAAAACAATGTATATGAGTAGTTTTATTTTTTTCTGTCCTGTGTTGCATTATGTCCTGGGTTACTGGACACAGTATTCTGTGGAAGCCTCGTGAAGGAAAATATTTCTCTTGCTGAGTCTCAAACTCAGTGCCTGTCTCAAATTCCTATTTGGGTTTCTCAGTTAATTAATAGGATTTATTTTTTTTTAGTTAATTTCATCAACAAGAGAAAACCTTAAAATTGGCATACTAAATTAACCCATTATTGGTGCATCACACTGCACAAGTGCAATTCGTATAGGGCAATTGATAATTAGCCCAGTTTTGCCTGCGATTTGTTCTTGAGGACTCTTTGTGTGCTTTTAGGTTCTTAAGATGTGTGTTCATTTATTAAGTATTTTTAGGAATAATAATTAATAGTTTATATGCTGAATAACACCAAAGACAACCCTGTTAATAAATTAATGTATCATATACACATATATATATAAAAACTGCATCAATTTCTGTATTAGAAATAGTGTGGCCAGCAGAACTAGGGAAGTGATTATTCCCCTGTACTCAGCACTAGTAGGCCACACCTCAAGTACTGTGTTCAGTTCTGGGCCCCTCAGTTCAGGAAGGACATTGAAGTGCTGGAGCAGGTCCAGAGAAGAGCAATGAAGATGGTGAAGGGTCTAGAGCACAAGTCCTGTGAAGAGCAGCTGAGGGAGCTTGGGTTGTTTAGCCTGGAGAAGAGAAGGCTCAGGGTTGACCTTATTCCTCTCTACAACTGCCTGAAAGCAGGTTGTAGCCAGATGGGTGTCTGTCTCTTCTCACAGACTACTAGTGATAGGACAAGAGGGCACAGTCTTAAGCTGCACCAGGAGAGGTTCAGGCTGGAAGTTAGGAAGAATTTCTTCACAGAAAGGGTGATTAGATGTTGGAGTGGGCTGCCCATGGAGGTGGTGGAGTCACCATCCCTGAAGGTGTTTAAGAAAGGACTGGACGTGGCACTTAGTGCCATGGTCTAGTTGACATGGTGGTGTTCAGTCATAGGCTGGACTTGATCTCAGAGATCTTTTCCAACCTAATTGATTCTGGGATTCTGTAATAGACACATCCCCATATAAGGAAAAAGCCAACATATTCATTAAGTTATTGTCAAATTTTGCATATTTCAGATGAGTCCTACCTTGAAAGTATTAATAGTTAACAATAATTTTACAAGCAAAATGTACTGTCAGCTATATAACTGTTCAAATTTTTATTACAAAGAGATGCCAGCACACTTGTTTTCTAGTTTTCTTTTTTTTTAGCTTTTCAGCTTGTCATCACTGAAATGTTTCACAAAGTTGATTTTAAGAGATTAAGGACCCCAGGCATTCTCAAGGTCTGTTTTCCAGCTGCTGTAAACAAGACATACTATATATAAATGTATTAAGTTAAAACATTTTCATGCCCCCAGTCATCTTAAGTGTTTCTATTTCTGCTTTCATTAAATCTTTCTTGAACATATGCAACTGATATTAAACACTCAGTTTCAAAAGAGATCTAGTGCCTTTCATGTACAATGGCACTCACACTTTTCTGTCTCTGTAGGGAAAAAGTTATTTTGGTATATTGGTTGCCTTTTTTAAAGTTATAAGAGATATTGTCACTCACTGTGGGCTGTTCCCAGCAAGGTTACTCTCCATTCCAAACTGACTAGGCACAGTTTGTAAAGAAATATTTGGGGGTTGATTCCCATAACTATGAACTTACATTTCATAAAACTGAATTTCATACCACTTCTATTGATCCAAGTCCAACCCTACATATCACTCATCCCTTTCTTTGTAGTATTCAGAGCCATCTTTCATTTGAATGTTTTGTAACATTGTGCTAGTAAATTTCATTAATACACTCCTAACATTTTGGATAAAGTTGATCAAAATTTTGACTTAAGATACCAATCCCAAATCAAGTCTTTAGGCTAACCATTAAAATAACATCACTATCTGCTAATGATTCAATTTTAAAAATTGAATTGCCAAAATCCCCTTTATATGACCTTGTAGTTTTACCTACCTCCATCTCCTTCAGCTTAATGTATACATATCTTTCACTGGTATATCAAGTGCTTGACTGGAGTTCACAGAGATGAAATTTTTGAATGTCTTCTGTTTAGAGAACTTTCAGTGAAAAAAGAGTTATTAGGTTAGTTTAGCATGTTCAATATTTGCTCAGCTGCTATTATATTAGTATAATTAATTATATTAATTATATTATAATATAATAATAATTATAATATTACTATTATATTATTATATGCCATTTTTCTTTAAGGACAATTACAGACATTCTCTCATTACTGATATGCAGGAATACTCCATCCCCCTCTAATATGTAGAAATTACTGTGCTTCAGTCTGATTGCACTCTTCTTCTCCAAAAAGAATGATTAAAAATACTCCTTACAGGGTCCCTAACTTTGAAGGATTCTAAAATGAACATTATACAGTCTCCTCAGTCCTCAGAGGGTCATGTTTTTCCTTCAGTTGAGATTTTTTCCTTTTTTAGATCCTTGCTATTGTCAGTCTCTTTTTTGTGACAGTGTATAAGTCTGAGATAAAACAACTTGCCTAATTGAAGGCCAGTGTTAAGATTATACTTAATCTTATTCTTTCCTCCTAGCAACTGTTTTGTCCCTCCTTTATTCTGTTTTTATACACCTTTAACTGAAAAATATCCAATGATATTTTTAAATACCTGTTGTCAGTCTAGCTCAACTGTATTTCAGGAATTCTCAGTTTGTCTCTACACTTATTGACATTTAAAGTTTAATTTTCTTTCTAATCAGCAAAGACTTTCATAATCCTTGAAATCAGCTGCTATCACCCCTTTCCCTATTCTTAAACTTCAATAAGGAATACATACATTTATTTTTCTTTACAAGTCACATTTAAAAACTATATACATTAGTGGAAAGAAAAATCAAACATTTTAATTCACACTGCAATGGTCTGTCTGAACATACTTGGCATCTTGGCAAATGTCACATTTTATACAAATGCATTATCACTATTGGTATAAAGAATCCCAAATATTTACTTAGGTAGACTAATTTTCATACCACCACTGATGCCTCTGACATAAACAATCAAATAGTTTAAGCAATTGCTTTTGCTAGGCAAAATTTGTTGACAGCTGGCAGTCTTTTCTCTATATATTTTCTATTAGAGGAAATGCTGAGATATGTTTCCTTACATGTTGTCATTCCATAAGAGTGATCTGTCCTTCAATCCTTCTTTACAACACACACACAGAGTTCAAATTTATTTTGTAGGGGAAAAAACATGTGGAGCTTCTTTTGCAGATGAAGAAAATGGTTCTGTTCAGGGTTGCCTGCAGGTCTCTGTTATGGGCCGCAATTTATAAAGCAGTGGTCAGGAAATCAGCAGCTAGCTGCATTAATAAAATACCAATTTCACTTTTCAAATAATTTCTAACAACACAAATGGGAAAGTAATGAAAGATAGTGGGATCAAATCTTTTTCAATCAGTGTGTAACTGTTTAGTTTCCTTCTTTCAGATGCATAGTACTACTGCTGAGTAACTGATTAAATTACTTGCCTACTATGTGTAACTAAAAGAAATTAGCTACAAAGCTCCCAGAAAAGTGGAACATTATTTAGTGCCTGAAAAGTGACTCTGGTTACCTAAATCTTTGTCCTGTCCTATTTACAGTAAGGCTTTGCTTGTTTCCAAATTTACTGCAAATATTTTTTGGTCATGTGTTCACATCTGTTAACACCAGTTTCTAATTTCATGTGTATTTTTTTCAACATAAATATTGATTTTAATATTATCATTATCTTCATTTACTTCATGTTGCTAATGTGAAGTTATAAGTGGGGAAACTGAGAGCCAGCAAGCCACTCAAAACATAGACATCATCTTCCATTAAAGGTAGGTCTAATTAAAACCGATGGCTTAGCAGGGATGACATATTTGCTTTTGTTTTTCTTTTATTTTTGAAAAGATAAGAAATCTGCTGTCTGGCATATGTCCTACAAAAACACAGTTCATTTGCAAGTGTCCTTAAAAGTGTAAGTTGGGGCTTAGTCTGACATGAATAACAAAGAATGAGCAAGAAAGACTAAAAATGCTGAACTAGCTTCATGAAAACCTTACTCCCATATAAGCAAAAAATGGGGTATGAAGTACAATGTATTAACTATAATTAAACATGTAAAACTCCATCTATTTTATTATAAAATAAAAAGTAATGAAGGGAAAGAGGAACTCTGATGTCTGTTTTAGTGTCTGCTGGGCTCAATTCACAAGCTATCTTGCTCAGCTCACCCTTTGCTTTGCTGCTCACCAGTCTTTTCCACACGGACATTATTATTCATCTTGGATCTGCATGCTGGAGAGCAGTCTGGGTTTATTCCTTGTCACCCATTAATAACAGGTATTTGGAGTCTGGTGGACAGTTCTGAGGAAGTTAATTTCTTGCTTGCTTATCCTGTAAGCATATGTAGCACCCCTCCTAGCCAGCAGCACTGAAATATCTTCCAAAGCAATTGTGTTCAGGTAATGGGTAGTTAGGGAGATAATGCCAATTCTGGAACTCTATTTCGAACAATCCTGAGGCAATTAAGAAAGTTTATGCAGTATAGCTCTTATTCACCCCCATCCCAGCCAGTCACAGGAGGAAATTTAGAATGACTTGGCTTGAAATGTTATGTATTTTACAATCCTTCTCTGAATATTAATGTGATTCTAAGTTAAGAAAGCTGTGGAATAAATTGCGGAACATCCTTACAAGTCCACCCTTGTAATTGTATGAAATTTTTATTTTTCATGTTGCAGATTTCTTTCTCTAAATGGTGGATTATTATTATGAATAGGAATAGTATGACTGCTATTCCTAATTGAGTCCTGAGTCTTATGTCCAGTTTTGACCAAGAGAAGTTACTTCTAAGAGAAGTACAAGAACTGTCACTGTGAGTAAGCCTGGGATGATCTGCTCCCTTGAAGTGACCTTTAAGTCTAAAGACCTGAAACATGACATATATATATATATATATATGTGATGTATGTGTGAGAATTTACTTATCCCACTCCTGACAGTACTCTGCTGTCTTCCTACTATGCCATCACACGGAGGAGGAAGCAGAAGTCTGGTGATTACTGTGTGTAAATAAAAACTGGATTGTGTTTTCTAAGGGAATAGAAAAGCTTTTACAAGAATCTTAACATAAAGCAGCTTACTTCATGTCTCTTAAACAGATAGCCTAAAATACTTCAGAGAGCAGAGTGGAAAAAGCAAAATGAATTCAAAATTTTCTTTAGCTACTGTGTAGAAACATTTGTTTGCTGGAAGCAGGACAAAGAAGTAAGACCTTTGGAGTGTCTTGGTGTAAGATCTCAGGTAATGGAAAAATCATGAATAGAATGACATTCTGAACTCATGAAAACTTAAACATTTTCCTTTGAAGAAATACATAAATTAACTTAGAGGACAGGAAACAAATCACTTCATCTATAAAATCTACTTTGGTGGGGCAACAGAATTAGTGCAGGTATTCTGATTTTATTGCTTGTCCATCCCAAAACTGACTCATTACTGGGCTCTGTCATGGAGATCTGCATGACATCAACATCTCTGTTCATCAGTGTGGGATTGATCACAGTGAGTGAAAATGTGCTACATCTGCTGTGTGAACACAGGAGAACACTGATGAGCATCAGAGTTCCCCTGATGCTGGAAGAAAATGACTTTCCCTCCTGACAGAAACTTCAGGTGGCATTAACTTACCCTGCTTGCTATCTTCCACAGGGCCATAGCACAAAGGTAGGTACTGTAGAGACTGTAAGACAAGTAGGCAAAGAAGTAGTATTTTTAATCTACGGGTAGTATTGTTTTTATGTTTGTTTTTGTCCAAGTTTTATATGAAGGACAGAAGCTAAGAAAACATGAAGAGGCTAGAACACAAATGTTTTCAGCCTTTGTTCAGGTCCATTTAAACACAAAAGTTGCACTGAACTGGAAAACTTGGACTTTTCACTTTAAAATGTTAAAATAAGAAAAAACTTGCTATGATGACAGCTGATTGGATCAAAAGACATATAACATAAACTTCATTACTAAATGAAGTTTACTTCTTATAATGACCAAATTAATAATTTGGTCATTATTAGAAGTGTTTTTAAAAATATCAGTTTAAAGAGAGAACTGAAATAGTCTCCTCAAATGTTTTGATCATATATTAAAAAATTGACTTTTAAGGAAATACAATTTGTACTTGCTCCCTGTAAGATGGTGTTTTCCACAAATCAAGGGAAAAGCATTTAATCAAAAAAGTTTCCAGAGAGCCTAGTTGTATGAAAGAAGGGACAAAAAATCTCTCTTAGGTTTCACTGTACCAGGTTGTGTATTATGGTTTATTGTGCTGCCTTTTATTTAGTTTTGGTGCTAGCAAAAGATGATCAGTATACTTGATGTTTTATTGCATGAAGTTTTCTGTGGCCCGGTATATTTCCAAACTCATTCTTCTGCCACGGTCCGAGGGGGGATGGGGCCGTGACACAGCACGGATGGGTTTGGGAGTCAAGGTAGAGGTGCAAACGGAATGCTTTATTGAGGTGTCCAGAGGTTTTATGGGTTTCAGGCGGGGAAAGGGCCAGAACAGAAAGGGGTGGAGCATGAGACAGAAGAACGGGGGAACAAATAGGGATAGCAGCACAGGCAAAAGAGGGAGGAACGTGGGAGGAACCGAGGAAGGAAAGGGCGAATGGAGACTGTCTCCTCTCTGCAGCTTCTCCAGCCAATCAGCAGGGAAGCAGGGAAGTGGACAAGCCTGTATCTCCTGGATATGCCCGGGAGATACAAATTCTGGGGAAACATACAATGTGTATATACATAATAACTGTAAAGTCTGTATCATAAATTCCTTTCAGTCGCTGTACATATTTTTCCACTTCTGAAATTGTTCCCGTTCTGATTCCTGGTCCTTCACATTCTTCCCCAAGACACTCTATATTAGGTTTCTGGGAACACACACACACCAGGCACTCCCCCCCCCGCCCCCATGTATTTCTACATACACTTGCAGACAAGAGGTGATCCTTAGGGGTTGTTAGCGGGACCAACGCTGTTTAACCTCTTTGTTGGTGAAATGGACAGAGGGATTGAGTGCACCTTCAGCAGATTTGCCGACAACACCAAGCTGTGTGGTGCAGTCAACACACTGGAGGGAAGGGATGTCATCCAGAGGGACCTTTCCAAGCTTGAATTTATAGCAGGCTTCCAACAACTTAAAGGAATCTTAAAAGAAAGCTGGAGAGGGATTTTTTACAAGGTTATGTAGAATAAGGGGGAATGGATTTAAACTGAAGGTAGGTTTAGATTAGATATTAGGAAGAAATTCTTTATCTTGAGGGTGTTGAGGCACTGGAACAGACTGCCCAGAGTTGTGACTGCCCCATCCCTGGAAGTGCTAAAGGCCAGGTTGGATGGGGCTTTGAGCAAGCTGGTCTAGTGGAAGGTATCCCTGTTCATGGCAGGGGAGCTAGAACTAAAAGATCTATAAAGCCTCTATCAACCCAAACCATTCTATGATTCTATGTTTCTGTGATATAGATTTATATGTTCCTGGTTTATTCTTTTCTCTTTAGGTTTCTGATATTTTAAAAGTATCAGTGAATGAAGAAATAATGAATAATATTTCTTTGAAGTGAACAAATAATATCTTTATTTAGAAACACTAATATACTAAGTCCTATAGTACTAAGTACTACAAACTTCCTAGATTCATACAAATATTATTATAAAAAAGCAGATCTAGGTATCCATGAAACATCCACATGATGCTATCTAATGGGAGTCACTTTTCTTTGACAATTCACCTATTTTCATATGCTAGACATGTTTATCCATATCTAAAATATTTACCTGTAATCTGCAGTTGCACTTACCTGTGATACATTGACAGCAAGACTAAGTTTAAGATATATTCTGAAATCATGTTTGTAACTTGTAAGGTTGACAACTCTCATGCTTTCTAACTTACAGGAATCCTACACAGTGCACAAAAAATACAGTTGCTGTGTCCAAAAAAAGAGTAAATGATTGCTCTGTCCAATGCAGATCTTCTCCTCAGAAAATATTTAAATTATGCCACAGTCAATATTCCATATTCTTTATGTCTTTTGTGGTCTCCCTGGGTGGTTCAGCTGCTTATAAATATCTTCCAAACTTGTCTCAGTCTGCCACTCAAGCTTTTGTAAAATAACAAGTTTCTGAGGCAGAGATAATATCATTTAGAACTGACTTCCTATTCTCTGAATTGAATTGATAGGCTAACCCAATACATGATCTCAAAAAGAACTGGAACAAGCAGATGAACACTATCTCTGGTTATCCTCAGGCTAAATTCACTATCTTAGAACTTTGCACTAGAAAAGGGTATTTCATGTGCTATCTGTTGGTTCATGAAGCTCTGGCTTTTCCCTTCAATAGGGTTTTAATATGAAGTATTTGAAATTTTTAAAATGAAACATTTGAAATATCCTCTTAATAGCAAGGACTTGTCATTCTGCTAAATCTTTATTTGTACTTTCAACTGCAACAGTAAAACTTCCTGTCAGAGTAGCACCCGAGTCAGTAAAGGGCAGTTTATTAGGCACCTGCTTATTGTGTTCTCCAGTGACACCTAGAATAACAGGTTCAGCCTATATAACAGGTGGGGAGAAAACAAAATGAAATTAAACCAAACCACTAGGAAAACTGGACTATGTCTTGACCTCTTTTCGTTAGCAAATGACAGTTCTATTCCTTGGTCTGTCCCCTTCCAGCACCCTTCAAAGAGAAGGTTTTTGCTTGCCTTGCATGGCATTAAAAAAAAAAATTAATCATTAAAACAATCCTATCAAGGGATATTGCTTCACTATACACTGTAGTGAAAAGGAAAATTGTTAGGTAGATAGGAGATGGCAGAATGATTATGTGTTAGTAACACCCCTAGTCAGTGTAGACAGGGATTAACTGTTCTGTTTGACCACTTCATGAATCACCTCATTAATCCATGTATATCTGCATAGACCACAAGACATTTTCTTTACTGTCTAAAAATGGAAATGAGATTTTCCTTGTTTGGAGAGTAGGAGAACTTTGAAGACTTATGAAATACCTGCTCACAGTGTGTAGTTTGTATGAAGATACCTGTGCTATATCATTACAGAATCACAGAAGCACAGAATCAACTAAGTTGGAAAAGATCTCTGAGATCATCGAGTCCAACCTATGACTGAACACCACCATGTCAATTAGACCATGGCACTAAGTGACATGTCCAGTCTTTCCTTACACACCTCCAGGGGTGGTGACTCCACCTCCTCCCTTGGCAGCCTATTCCAATGTCTAATCACCCCTTCTGAGAAGAAATTCTTCCTAATTCAAAGAAATTCATTACTGGTAGATAGAACAATGCTAGACAGTGAGACTGAGCTTTGGGCAAGGGATTATCCACACTGCTTTATAGCCTGCTAAATAAAACAGGAACAATCAATGGCTTCTGGGACCAAGAGACAGGCTCTATCCAGACTGCACTGCATTTGGCCTTCTGGGCTACATATGACATTCCTGGAACTGTAGTATATAATTATCATTTTCTGTGTGCTGTTTTTATTCCTGGATTCGTAGAATGGAGGGACCAAACATGATTGGCATTTGTTCATATTGTGCTCTGGGAATGATTCAAGGTCCCTAATACTCTCATCTGGTGCCTGGGCATTGTCTCAGAAGTGTTTTTTGGCAAAAGCCGCAGAGGAAAACTTGCCAGCAGTTAGTAGGACTGAGGCAGGTGGGCAATTGAGTCAATGTCCTGGTTCTGTTCAGTGTGGTAGTATAAACAGGCTATTGGGCTAATTCATTGTGCTAAAGGTTAAACAAACCTACTATTCTTCATATGTGAAGGACAGCACATGATGGTTTATTGTGTGAGATTTTCCAGAACAAAATGTTCGATGCTGATGTGCAAGTTTCCATTATATGTTTTTAATCTGCTGCCCCAGAACAGGATAGCCTCTTGTATCTGTTGGAGTCAGACCAGCAACCACCCTTCTCTAAGAAGTCTCCAACCCTTTCTCCATGACCAAACAGTCTTTTAAACTTGACTTAAATTTACTAATAACCTAAAAGTATATATGAACACTAGCTTATGATAATTAAAACTGGCTCGGTGGAGACCTGTGTCAGAATGGAACAATTTCTGCTGGAGTTTTCTATGCTATTTTTTTTTTGCAGTGGTGAGTATTGCAGCAGGTCGAGAGCGGTGATCCTGCCCCTCTGCTCAGACCTAGCAAGGCCAAATCTGGAGCGTTGTGTCCAGTTCTGAGCTCCTCAGCACAGGAGAGACATGGAGCTCCTGCAGTGGGTCCAGTGGAGAGAAACAAAGATGAATAGGGGACTGGAGCATCTCTCTTACGAGGAAAGGTTGAGAGAGCTGGGCCTATTTAGCCTCAAGAAGAGATGACTGAGAGGGGACCTCATCAATGTATATAAGTATCAGAAGGGAGGGTGGCAAGAGGATGTAGCCAGGCTTTTCTCAGTGGTGCCAAGCAATAGGATAAGAGGCAATGGGCAGAAATAGAAGCACAGGAAATTCCCCCTGAACATGAGGAAGAACTTTACTCTGCAGGTGACCACACGCTGCAACAGATTGTCCCTAGAGGTTGTGGAGTCTCCATCACTGGAGATATTCAAGAATCATCTGGATGCAATCCTGTGCAATGTGTTTTAGGATGACCCTGTTTAAACAGGGAGGTTGGAACAGATGACCCAATATGGTCCCTTCCAACCTCACCATTCTGTGACTCAGTCAATTTCTGGAAAAGATTTACTGGAATTCAGCAATATTTTCCCTGTTTGAAAAATTTCTGGTAGTAATAAGTTTCAGAAGCAACACTATTCTAACACTGAAAATTCACTGGCTTTTTTCAGAATGAGATGAAACTAGTAATATAAGCTAATTAAATGTAATTAAAGGTACTTACTAATTGAGGAATTAAAGATCACTGATGGGTTATTGTTCAATAGTCGTAATTAAAAAATCTAAGCTATTATATGCCTTTAAGTTACTGTTAAAATAAAGTTGAGCATTTATTAGGTACATATATAAATGCATACAGTAATTTAAGCAATATGAACCTTGTAATTATACTCAATCTATTATTGAAACTGTGGGGAAGTTAGAGTTAATCTGAAAAAACATCTGAACATTTTTAAAATAAGTAAATGGATATAGGAATATGCAAACATGAACTTGCACACAGTGATAAAATGGAATATATGCAGCAAAGGCAAAATAAATGTGCACTTCAAAATATTTTTTTTCCTAATGTGGATCTGTAAATGCAGAAATGTCTTAATCAGGATAGTAAGGTTATCTTTGGTATGTTTTTCAGATCTTCACTCAAACTGTTTGATGCCTAACAATGTATTTCTGTAGTTCAAGGTGTTGGATTTCTCCTAAATTCAACTTTATTTCTGAATGTCTGGGTGTATTGTACCCAGGGTCAGATGCAGAATTGTCATTCTCTGATGTACTTTTACTGTAATTTCCACAATAATTCTATCCTAACAGATCTTTATCTCTTAATTTGAAAATATTTTTATTCAATATCAAACTCTGAAAAAAATATTAAAGGCTTACGATATGAAAAATAACTACAAATCAAAGAATTATCACCATAAGAAAACTTGTAATATGGTTAAAGGTATCTACTTATAATAAATAGGATATTATTGCAAGGAGCTGCTTTGTCTTGAGATTGAGATTTTCCTTTTGAGAATGAAATGTTTGGGAAATTGAAATGGACAGGAAATTTTGTGTCAAAGTATACTATGTACTCAAGCTAACTTTTTTCTTTTGCTTTAGAAATAAACAAGATTTCTGCTTGCAAACTTCTAATATAAAAAGTTGCTCATTAATGTAATTACAATTTAAACTTTAGCTATAGTAAGAATGCATAAGAGATAATAGAATCTTAGGACATTTTATGAAATTGAGAGATCCAGCAATCTTATCAAAATATATGCATAGGGTTTTGAAATTATTGACATGAAAAAGAACCTAGGAATTTATATTAGAACTTCTAGAAGTTTTAAAACTAAAATGGATTATTTTAATGACCTGTTATTGCTATCAAGTACTGCTGTGTCAAAACTGCAAGGAGAGAAAATATCATCTGGTTTTGGCAGAACATATTGACAAATACATAAATACATATTGATAGTACAAATAACCACTAGAAATAATGAAATTTATTACTAATAAACTCACAAATACTTATTACTTATAAGTGATAATATAGAATTTTCAAATTATATTAGTTACAATCTTTGTTTTTTAATGTATCTATACTTAACCCCCACTATTTAGAGAACTTTTCTTTAGTGCAACATTCATTATAACACAATTGTCTATAAGGCAAAAGACAATCATGCACTCATCTCTCAGGTTTAACAAAGGTGGCAACTATCTGTGATGATTTGGGACTATGCTATTTTCTTACCCCAGATGCCTCAAACATGTTTTCGACTCTGACATATTTCAGACATGTCCACAGCTCTAATAACATTATAGTTTGAATTAACCTTAACCTGCTAAGTATATCACTAGGAGAAATTCAACTGCCACCTGGCAAAGTTGGTTGTGTCCAGAAAGTCCTTGAGGGAAGGTGTGCAGCAGTACATGGGTATACCCAGGTAGAGTGAGTATACTTACACTGTGTTTTCAGGATAATGATGTAGCCTTCCAGACCCACTCTGTCTTCAGCAAAGGTTATCTCTGCAGCGTGACAGTCAATGTTTTTAGATGGCACCTGCTGGCCAGAAGGTGAGGTAGAAAACGAAAATCGTGATAATTGCAGTTAAAAGCATAAAGAAACGGCTGTGAAGGGACACCAGTACTCCTGCTACATAGACTGAAGTAAAATAAATAACAAATACAAGATCCATCTCATACTATCCTGTTTAACTAATATACTTAAAAGGAAAGAATAGAAGACCATGAATGTTTTAAAATGAGACACAATCAGCTACAAAGTGGCTGTTAAATGGGCCACACCATAAAAGAGTGTGGAGTAATAAGCTCCACTCCTCAATTAAATAATAACATTGGAACTTTAGGCTATATATTGTCTTTTATTATTATTTTTAGATAAGAATTAATTTTATTGTTTCTATTAAGACTTTTGGGCCAAATACATGTCTGCCACAAGTTGTTTGAATTTGTTAAAGTCAATGGAGTTACTTCTGCTAACATTCACTTGAATTTGTCCCTTGATCTTCTAAACTGACCACTTCCCTCTTGAGCGTATCTGAACTGAAGAAGACTCAGATGTAGTCCACTTTGCCTCTGAACTCAGGAGAGGTTCTAAAGGTAAGGGAACCTTTCTCTAAATCTAAGCATCTGGGCTGGTGTGTATGTGTGGTGTGGGGGTAGGGGGGTGTATTTTTCTCTTAAACCTGAACCCTGAGCCTGAGTAGCTTGCATTTGATGAGGAGAGAAAATATGAAAATTCAGAACTGAAGACAAAATATTTTTTTAGCTTGGACCATGTCACTTTTAAATCTAGTTTATATACAAGCCTCACCTTATTCTCAAGTACTGTATTACTTCCCTTGTATCTAGTCTAGTTTATACCTCTTTTGACAGTGCATGGAATGAGAATATACCAGCATATATTTTTACATATGGCAGTTCAAGCAGGTTGCAGTTTAGTAAAATATAAACTGTAATCAAAATTATTGTTTTTCTGCTTAAGTTCAAGTGAAGATATGCAAGTGTTTGAAAACTTTGTTAATTCAAAGACACGCTTATAGTTGTTTTTTTTTCATTTGCATAAAACAAAATAAACAAACATGAAAAAAATAGTGCCAGATTTGATAATCTGAAGTGATAGACACTTTTTATTAAGTACTTTTGAGCTATAAATGCTAATGTCTTTAGGCTCTGCAGTAAATAGAGAGAAAAATAGATGTTCCTTTCAGAGAACCTAAATCAAGATTTCCAAAAATAACCTTCCCTCTCAAAAATCCCCCACAAAACCCACAATACATCCAATGACTGTAAAGGATGTCCGACAAAATAGCTGTACTTGGCTACAGCAATCGTAAAAATGCCTCCTAAGTTCTTTCATTTTTTTACTGAATCTGCTAGCAGTGAAAGGCATACAGTCTCTCTGTGGATAATTGGATTACACAGAGGGTTGGGACCTTTTTGCTGCTTCAAAAAAGAAGGTTGTTACTAGAGGAAATTTCCTGGTATCGACTGGTAGTAACTGAGCATCTTGCAAGGTAAACTTTGAAAGGCAGTATTTTCTTATTAGTAGAAGTAGGTATTATATGAGTTGTCCACTTCTGATAGTAAATAGTCAGGAAGGAGAGCTTTGAACAAAATTGAAGCATTTGAAATACATCGATAACAAAAGAAAACCAAAGGATAATGTGGGCTTCTTACTAAAGAGAGGGGAAACCCTGGTGACAGAGGATGCAGAGAAGGCAGTGTTACTAAATGCCTTCTTTGCATCAGTCTTCATTGATAAGACAAGCCCTCAGGAATCACTGACCAAGGAGACCATGGTAAAGGAATGTTGTAAGGCTTTCCTTTGGTAAAAAGAGGATTGGCTTAGAGAACACGTAGTCAAACTTGACAACCACAGGTCCATGGGCCCTGATGGGATGCATCCACGAGTGCTTAGAGAGCTGGCAGACATAGTCAAGCTACTCACAGTCATATTTGAAAGGTTGTTGTATGATTGGCATAGGTGCCTAAGAGCTGGAAGAAAGCAAACAACACCCTGGTCTTCGAAAGAGCAATAAAGAGGACCTAAGGAACTATAGGCCAGTCAACCTCACCTCAGTTACTTGAAAGATGATGGAGTACTTCATTCTGGAGGCCTTCCCTATCCTCATGGATGACAAGAAGGTGATCAGGAGTGGTCACCAAGGATTCACTAAAAGTAAATTGTGCTTGATCAACCTGATTGTCTTCTACAATGAAACAACTACCTGGATGGGTGAGGGGAGAGCAGTGGATATTGTTTACCTCAACTTCAGCAAGCCGTTTGACACTGTCTCTAACAATATTCTCTTAGGCAAAATTAGTAAGTGTGGACTAGATGAGTACACAGTGAGTTGGATTGAGAACTGGCTGAACAGCAGATCCCATAGGGTTGTAACCAGTGGCACAGGGTCCACCTGGAGGCCTGTCACTAGTGGTGTCCTCCAGGATTCAATAGTGGCCTCAGTACTTTTTAACTTATTCATATATCTCATGCTCACATTTGGAAGATAATCAGAACATTAGTGATGAAGTAATGCAGTAAAATATTTCTCCGAACATATGGAGAATATTTACCGTAAAGGTAGTTTTCCAACAAAAATCTGCAGCAGAAAATGCTATATCTGATGCTACTTAACATCATGCATAGTTCCTCATGTAGCTGTAAATTTTAAAATCTGAAGTTAAGCTGATGCTGTAGGACGCATCAGAATCAAAGTACATCATATGTCCTTTACAGAGTGCTACTTCAACTAAACTTCTTTCTGTTGAATTGTATTTTTGAAACAAATAATATTACTACCTTGTTTCTGACAGGGCATGTTAAAATAAAACATGTTTTGCATATTGAGTAGCTATAATTGATTTCTTAGTTGAATATGAGAGACAGGACTGTTCTTGGTTTCTGTGAAGCTACTTCCCAGAAAACCTTGGCTGGTGAAGGAAAGGAATAGATTTTATTAGATTGTTTGATAGCACACCTATCACTCTTTCTGACCAAAAGTCATTTTCATTTGCGATGAGCAATTTCCGTTACATGGTACAGTTACAGTTGAGTTCCTTTGCTAGTCCAGTGTGCAGCAGCAGTCAATGTTCTTTTAAGATATATTCTGTAGTGAAAGAGGCAAATTTAGTAAGACAAGACATTTTTCCTCTGTGGGCTTTGTGAAACATAAAAGTCTTGTCAGTTTGACATTTGCTACTTTGCTTTATGATTTTTCCCCATTTTCCTCTTCTGTATCTATGATATCATTATCATCCTAGTTTAATGGTTTTAAACTGCAAAATAAGGTCATAAGGGAGAGCTATACATTGCCACGCTGCTCTGCTTTTTACCAGATGACAGAAAAAAAATCAGCAGGGGAAAGAGCATTTCCATTGTGTTTATTACAGTACAGTTAAGGTGCATTAGCCAACTTCTATATAATCTTACTTCCATTCACTGATTGCTCAATATGTATTTCTCAATGTCAAACGCAGTAATTTATTACCTTGTTACAAATCCTCTCACAATTCAAGAAAAAAAACCCTCATGTTTATAGCATCAAATGCTCAGTTATCAGCAACTGGAGGATCCTTTAGCAATCTCAAACCTTCTGTACTCAAAGGAAGCTATTTAACCTGTCAGTGCAATCAAGCAAAAAGCCCATCCCTAACAGTAGGGTTCTAAGATTATCTCAATTTGAGCCGTTGGCTAGATATACTTGTTATTTATCATAGAATCATAGAAAGGTTTCTGTTGAAAGATGACCTTAAAGGTCATCTAGCTCCATCCACCCTGCCATGGGCAGGGACATCCACCAGACAGGGTATTCAAAGCCACATTTACCCTGAAATAGAACATTTCCAGGATGGGGCATCCACAGTTTCTCTGAGTAGCTTGTTCCAGTGTTTCATCGCTTTGACACTAAAGAATTTCTTCCTAATATCTGAATCTATCTTCTTTCAGTTTAAAGCCATTGCCCTTTGTCATATCACTACATCCCTCTGTCAAAATTCTGCTTTAGGTACTGGAAGGCTGTAACAAGGTCATGCCACAGCCTTCTCTTCTCCAGGCTGAACAACCCCAACTCCCAGCCTTCAGAGGAGAGGTGCTTCAGCCCTCTAATTATCTTTGTGGCTCCCCTCTGATTTAACTCCAACAGATCCATGTCTTTCCTACGTTGGGGGCCCCAGAGCCGGACACAGTATTCCAGGTGGGATCTCACGAGAGCAGTGGGGCAGAGTCACCTTGCTCAGCTTGCTGGCCACGCTGCTTTTGATGAAGCCCAGGATGGTTTGGCTTCCTTGGCTGTGAGAGCGCATTGCCAGGTCGTGTTGAGTTTCTTGTCATACAACAAGTTGTCATCATACAACAAGCTCTTTCAGCACAGTTTTTTCAATGCAAGAACTGAAGACACATTGCATTTTGTATATCTTTACATATGTCATTGTGTTATTATTATTCTTTCTCATTAAATCTTAAAGCAATGGGAGAAAAGAACATTTAGTTCTATTATTAAGTATGCGCTGGAAAAACCTACTCATCACATATAACGTCACCTTGCACTCAAGAAACATTATCTGCATATGACAGCACTTGTTCATCTCACAGTTCTGCATTTACAAATTATGAAAGATGTATGAAAGAAATATCTTGCCCAAGACTGGTCAGAATTAGAAAAAGTAAAACTAATTTTTCATTATTTATTGTCATTATTGTAATTTATCTTCCTGCAGGGCTCCAGAGTGAAAGGTTTGTCTAATTCAGCATCAAAAAAAATTATAATAAATTCTTTCTCTGTTATGCTTTAACACTTCTGTTTTACCTTTTATAAGTCCCCAAAATCTCATCATTTTTTAATTAATTCCAAAGCTATTGCAAATAATCTCTTTCACCATTCAAAGCACTGAAAAAAATGTTGACCTATACTATCTTGATTTTTGTAACCCTGTTGTTACAGGGTTCTGCTTGTTTGGGGTGCTTGGATCAAGACATTTCTGATTCATATTGCTAAACCTCAGCTTGCTTTCTCTCAGTAAAGAGTCCTAAATAAAACCAGAAACTGTGATAAAATCAGTCCTAGTTCTCTGCATGGGCTTATCAGAGGCACTCCTTCAGCCTGAACTGAGTTCACTCACTTTAGTTCACTATCACCATTGTGTCCTGGAATTATTCACTTCTGACACCTTCTGGACCATCTTTTGTCTTATTTTAAAGCATAAAGGCAGGTATGAGGACTGTGAATAGAGGGTAACTTCCCTTCTCCCGTAACTGCTCTGAATAACTCCTATATAATATCCTTTCTGTGATGATGTTCGATTTAATAGTGAAATCTATTATTTAGAAATACATAGTGGTAATTATTAAAAATTAAATCTCTACAAGTATGACCCCTCAGCAGCTTCTGAGATTTCAATATTCATTTAATTTTTCACTGGAATGAAAAAAGCAAATTCCAGGACAAGCCTCTTGTGCTGTAAGAACTTTTATGGTTGTAAGTCCTGGTCAAAGTTATGGACCAAAAAGAACATTCTGATGAGAACTTAAAGGAAATGAATAATTTTCACCAAAAGTACTAATTCTGACAAAAAGAAATTTTCACAAGAAAATTCTGTATAACTTTACTCAAAATAGTCCACTTAATGTAGAAGTATACTTCCTTCGATCTGCTGCTTTGCTTTTTCCCCAGTTAAACTACTGTTCTAAAGTGATGGTCTTTATTTTGACACATTCCACAAAACATTATCTGTTAATGCAAAAATCAGGTATTTCTACATCTCAGAGATTTGTTCAGAGTTACTGTGTTTCCCCTTCCTTAGGGATTTCCCCAGCTAAGATACATACACACAGACACAAACACACACAGTTTTTAATTTTTTTAATTGAGGAGTAAAACTTGCAGAGCTTTTGAAGGAAAAGCAGAATTTTACTGGAAACAATTTTTACAGTCTTCTTGCCTGTACTGATGGTAGATCAATACATGATTTCATTTCTTCTGCAGAGAAATTATACTTGTCAGTTCTAGTAAGTGAAGAAAAAAAGTGAAAGATTATGACCTGAGAAATGTAATGCTTCTTGAGTTAAATCTTATATTGAACTGATATTTGTGCCAATAAGGGAATATTTAAATGAAAAGTGAAGGGTCTAGAAGCTGTCTTTAAATTGACCAATTCTCTTTTAGTATCATATCAAAGAAATGTGTATGAGGGACACATGTTTATTGTGCAAAGAAGCCCTACATCAACTGTGCATGGATGGGATGCAGTTTGTTGAATTACAAGTCAGAAATTTCTGGATCTTAGAAAAATAAATTAATCCCATAAATATTGCATAATTGCAAGTATGACATAATCCATTCTGAAGTTAAAAGGTGTCACAAACAAAACCACTATGTTCACCATCAAACTGATTTTTTTTCCTTCTTATTCTAAACACTATGTCACATTTCTAATTGCATTTTCAGCAATTTATTTCCTTTGTCTGTCCTGCAAAATTCATTCAATGTCAGTGTTATTATGCTGCAATAAACACTGTGAACTTAAATTATTGCATTTATTCACACTTTTACTCCCTAGAAATTGCTGAAGTAGTATATTTAAAAATATAAATGTCTTTTTTCAATAGTTTGGGCTTTTTGTTCTTGTTATAAATTGTAAGTGGGAAACACAGCATTCCTTATTTAGTTAACTCACGAAGAATAAAATATTCACAAATTATTCACAGCAAGCTGTACCTAAAAAGACAAATGGTGTTTAGTTTGATTCAGAAGTTCTAATAAATATTATTTGTATCATATTAGCATGACACAAGCAGGTAGACCAAATCTGTCATAGGGAAAATACAGACACACTTTGTATTTTCTACTCACGTGCAACTATTTTGTCTGCAGTGAGGTTCCTGTGAATTTAGGTAAGAAATACATGTTCTTTACTGTTGATAACACCTGTCTAGATCAAGATGAAGGAGATTGATATTGTAGAAAGATCTGTCTAACAGCAATTTTCTATTTTTCATCAAGAACAGTATTATTTCAAAGCTGTGTCATGAAAGAAAAAAAAACATAAACAACACAAGCCAAAACAAGTGTTGTACAAGAAAATAATGTAACAGTGGTAGCCATGGGTATTTTCTTGAAAAGAGAAATAAAATTGTTCTGATTAGTATTATAATTTTCTGTTTTGATTGAAGTGGACACAGCACATATTAATTAACCAACTGGAAAATGTCAAAATTGAAATCTAGAAGAGAAAATATATTCTTTCTCTTGGTGGATTTCAATAGTTTGAAATGTTTTATGATGAAGTATCACCCTTCAAAATGTCTTCTTAATATAAAAGCCATCATTTACACGTATTTAGAATGGTTTGCGAGGCTGCTTACCTCTGAGCTGAAGACCCGTACAGATCAGCAAAGAGCTAAAACACCAGGAAGATTTGAGCAGACTAGTTTTAAAACAGGGATGTTTTTGTGGGGAAATAGTTCAGTTTTTACAGATTCCCCTGGAAGACTCTTTTGCTGGAAGTTGTCCAGCAAGTGTTCTCCGACCTTCCTTTTGGATGGGAAATACGTTTCCCCTTCTGCTACTTAAGGATCAGCTCTTGGGTCTACATTATTGATAGTTTTTCTCAGGTGGCTAATAGTGCCATAAAAACATTATTCATAAAATTGCAGGAGGTAAATCACTGAGACGACCAGTCCCACTGACACAGTAATCTGAAAGGAGGAAAATGAAAAATATTTCTTTTCCTTAAATGAAGCCATCTTTGTTGAGTTAAACACAGTCATATCCGTACGGATGTATTTTTTAGCACTTCACAGTCCTCTGTTCTGACTTGTGCTATTACTGTATAGCTGCCCATAAGAAGCGTTAGGACATCTTCTGGGATAAGCTTTATTTCAAGAAATAATGACTCTGTGAAACCATCTGAGGGCTGGTTTATGAAGAATGACCATGTGCTAACCAGCAGTACAGCAGGGCGAGTAAGGTTTCCTGTGAAGGCTGCACTTATGCAAATACACAGGCTGCTAGAAGAGGCTCCAGGCAGCCGTGGTCCCATCTGCAGATCCCTGCTTCTTTCTTTCTACTGCCTAGGCTGTGTCTGTCTGCTCATCAAGGTCACGCACTGAGGGAGCACAAAAATAAACTGGCCCTGTCAGAATGTTTTTGCTGACTTAGTGACCTGAAAAGCCCACAAAATGTTTAGCCAAGCAGCAGAACACAAGAAAGAAAGGAGGAGAAGCTATCCCTTCTGGCAGAAGCCAGCTATTTTATTGGTTCAGACACCTTGGAAAATAAAATCAGCTTAAGTAAGCACAAGTGGATGCTGTTTTCAAGGAGATGTTTCAGCCCTCCTTTCTGTCACTATCTCCATCCTTCTGTCTAAGCAAAGATCTGCAAAGCCACACAGTAGAGTTTCTTGGAAAATTACATTTTATGCCAATTGTGGACTTTAGAACAACTGATTTGATTTTACCAGGATTGTTTTGCTAAAAAAAATCATAACACAGCTGCACAAACATTTGTGTCAACATGTCTAAGAAGAACTACTTTAGCAGCAGGTCTAATTTATGATACCCTAGTCTAAACTGCAGTTTAAACATAAAGCTACAAGAGCTGATGCAGTCACTGACCATTTAAACAAGTTATTCATAAGTACAAGGGGGACTATGTGCATAATATAGTAGTATTTGGTCCAATTAAATTTGAGAAAAAAGTTGCAGTAACCGTAGGTGCACAGAAAGGAGTTCTGAGAATCATTAAATAATGGGGAAGCATAGTGGATATTCCGTGAGCAAGTGATCTCAATACCTTTTAGTTAAAACAAAGATATGAAGTACTGAATGTTAAAACAAGATAGCTTCCTAGAATGCATATAAAAAAAATCCAGACTATTAATTTAGAAAATGATTTGCAAAATAAAGTCTAATTCTTCTCTTCAACACTTTAAATGTCTGTCATTGAACAAAAGATTAGGTACAAGTTAATGAAAATGAATATTTCCTTAGTAACAAACAGAACATGAGATTATTTTTTTCTTTCTCAGCTTTATATTTGGAAAGACAACTCTAAATATTCCTAAAATCCAATAAACACAAGTTTGCAATAACCTAAGGTTACCTATACATATATTACGGTATTGTTTATTTCACATGTTTATTTTCTGCAGAATATTAAGAGGAAAATAGCACTATATTGCCCTTTTAAAATGAAGTATTGCTGGGAAAGAGAATGAATATATCAATAACTGAAAGTACTAAATTGAAAAACTTTCTTTGAGGGCAGGTGAAGGAGATAAAACTGAAATGAGATCATAAATTGATGTAATAGTCAAAGTAGAAGAAGAGTAAAAGAAATTCATGGACCAAAATATAACAGGAGAAAGGTGACACCAGGTTGTTTGTTTATGTATTTTGTTGCTTTTAAAAACTAGAACAAGGACTCTAGAAACATTTTGCTTTATGAAATTAAAATGCAGCTTAATTTAACGAACACATGTTCATTAAAAAAAACCATTTTAAAATCAAGGCAACTAATCCAAAATTAGAAACTATGTTGTTTTTTTCAAGGTCTTAACTGATAAAGGTTGTGGACATTATAATCCATTACCATCCTTAGAGTTAATATGGGTGGTAAAAGAGCTGTGTTCTGAATTTCCACACGATGACACCACACAAGAGAATGAGGTGAGGTGAAAGAAATATGAAGCAGCCTGAAAGATGCAAATTTTCTTGTTTCTTGTAATGTTGCCCAAAGACCAGTGCACAGGCCATCAGCTACTCAAATCCTCCTTATTTCCTTCAAGAAAAGTGTTCAACACAAATCTACTGGATATAGCACAAAAGCTGGAAAAAGATAGATGTATTAAGCACTACTACTTTTGAAAAAAATGCATATCACACATGAGGACTTACCACATTCAGAATAGGATTGGATCAAGAAGTTTAAATCTTCTTTCCTGTCCATGACAACCAAATACAATAGATATTCCCCTGCGTCACCACACTGGGTTGAATATTACCTTTTATTAACTGTTTAGGAGACCCTGCCTAGACCAGACCACAGTTATTACATGTGATATCCTTTCTTAACAGTGTTATGGCAGGAGAAAGAAGAGTAGCAGTCACATGGATCACCAGCAAGCCTGAGGGAAAAATCAAAAAGGGAAAGAGACAGACCATTCTTTCAGAAATTCATATCCTTGGGTTATATTGTTTCCTTGTCCTTAAAAATCTTTTATTCTGCTTTACGCTTCTCCAAGATGCACTGTATCTAGAAGTAATGCATTTGTCTGTACATCTAATAAGAAAGACTTGGTTTACGTCCACCAAAAAGCCTCTCAGGATCTCTGGTTCATAGACATTCTTAAAACACTCAGAGTACAGAGCAGAATTAGTCTTTTCCCAAAGTGCTATTGTGGACAGAACATTTTTTAAAACATCTCCAGGAACGGTGATAGCAACTACATTTCATGTAACAGTCTAAGTTAGAGCGCTCACTCAAGAATTGATTTATATGGTTTTAATTCACTTGACTTCCTGAGGAAATTCAAACTTGTACCATCCAGCAGCCCACAAACTGTCATGGGGTTACCTTCAGGTTAAAGCACTCACCTTGAGGGCTCAAGAGACAGAGAGCAGGATTTGTGAGCTACAGTTCCTGTTAGGAGGACTGTTCCCATATTAAACTTTCAGCAGTAACGGGTGAAATGTGTATACTAAAATTTAATTAAACATTCAGTGGTTCACAGAAAGGTGATTAAATATTCATTAGGCAGAAGACAGATGGAGACAACTTCTGCAAGACTAAGTATGATTGTCACCTAGTGTGAGGCCACATTTGTAGGGAGAAAAACTTGACTTCTTTGTGCTTCTGTTCTGAATGTCCCAGAACCTATTTCTTTTTTGGTTGTTGATTTTTTGGAACAGTAGTAGTATAAAAAGAACAAAAACCAGCAGAAAATATTTTCTGAAATAAAAACTCTGTCAGATAGCAACAGGTTTGGGCTACAAATTCCAGGAAACTATCAACATGAGGGACTGGAGCTTGAATGCAGTCATGCAGTGCCTTGCCTGGCTAATCCTAACCTTACTTTGTGGATTGACTTTCTGGCTTGACCTCAGGCATGATTCACCTCCACAGACCCATCTAGCTATCCTTGGTCTCCAGCTGACCCTGATCACCTTCACCCTCACTAGTCCTGCACTGCTTTTCATGTTGGACATGGTGGAATGGTGTCCTTTCAGCACTGCTCTCCCCTGGCAGCTCCCAGCTTGCTGTTATCTTCACTGGAGCAGCCCCCTCCAGCAACATCCCAACCGTATGCTCAGGTCTTGAACAGCATCATGTAATCTTTGCACATAATGCTGAATAAACTCCACAGGAAGGGAAATGACACTAAAATAATTTCAATAACAGATTTTGCTTATAAAATCATTTATTTTAAATATTGATTTGAGCACAGATTATTTGATATATGCAGAAAAACTTTCTTGGATTCCTTTCATAAGTGGAGTGGAATCAATCCAGCTCTTGGAGGAACACTAAACAGAAAATGTTACTGATTGCTGTGTTGTTGCTTGCTTGTGTCCTTGGTATGTCTGGAAAGAATAACTTTTTCAGAGAAGGCTTAATCATATTGGCTTGTCTTTTAGGATAAGACAGTTGAAAATCAAAATTAGATTTTGATCAATAGAGTGACTTAAGCCATGTACAGACACAAAGAGATAACTTTAAAAGTGAATTCAACTTATCGATGTATGTGACTTCTTTAATTCATAAAGCAAGAAAAACGTGTCTTTTTTTTCCTCCTGAGAAACTGGAAAAAAGTAAAATGAACCCTACTATAAATTAAAGTGGAAAGAACAATTTTATAGCTAATTAAAATAATGTCTCTTGTTTATCAACACAACATTGTTGTCTGTGGCTCTTATTGTGCTAGGCATGCATTCATGTAGCCATCAGTGACTGAGAAAACACAGGATCAGAATTACCCAAAGGTCAGACACAGAAAAGAAATGGAGACCAAAAATTAAGAAATGGACCAAGTTTATTTCACACCCTCTAAGCAAACTGTCCCTTGTCCTACTTGACATCCAGTTTTTTTTAATGTACCTAGAAGTAAAGACATATGTCATAACTAAAAAAGAACACATTTATAAATGGAATCGAAGACTGAGTGCTGAGATACATGAATTATAGGTAAAAATGAACATAAAAAGAGGACAGGGCATGGCAGATATCTTTGTCATAAATTAAGAGATTAATAAACCCACCAGATTAGATGATCTCTATAGAAAAGGCCAAAGATATCTCTAAGTACTCTTACAGATAAGGTAAGAGGGCTAAAACTGAATAGTTGAAAAGTTCCCCTCCACATGCAGACATATTTTAAATGATCCTTTAAATTCACAGTTTTGGTAAGTGTACCTTATTTTCTTTCTTTGTAAATATGATAGTAATATGTTAGTAACATAGAAAATATTATAACAGGAGGCAACTGAATCAAAAACAAATTTTCAATCATCAGAGAATTGGAGCTGTAATACACACTACTCTGAATTGTACCTTATTTCTACAAAAAAATGACATTTTGTGATGTTCCTTCTTCTTGATTATAGGTCAACCTTTCTGCAGCTTTAGTGAACGTGACAGTTCAGAATGATTATTAAGTTATTATTTGGTAATAGCACTTGTAACAGCATTCCCATAGAAATACACTGCAGCTGCAGCATGTGAACTGAGACTGTGCCCCTCTGAGATGTGAATCAATGAACCTCTCTACTGTTTTCTTATTAGCTGTAATGACTATAGTGTTCAGATATCCTTTAACATCAGTGCAGTTAATTGAAAAATGCTGATGGGAAAATACAGTGAAATCTGTCATATGGAAATTATGCTTATTCTTGTGACTCTACACAGACATTAACACACATGCACAAGTGCTGCTCCTATGTAAATCAATCAGATTTAGATTAATAAAAGAAGGTAGATAAGAAGGTAGAATTTGAATTTAGTCTCATCTCAGTTGGAATCTTTATAAGCTTTACAAAGACTTCCTATAGGATACAAATGACAATTAAAATCAGAAGGCACTGTGCTTTGTTATTCTGAAAAACTCTCCAACACACAGATTTTTATAGTTTGTATGATCATGCTTCTGTACCTGTGCTACAGGAGCCATGGGTGAGATCCTGGTGTGAGACAGTCCTTAATGGCTAGTTTCTAGCAATTTGATTTCAGAATCAGTCATTTCTTCTTCATTTTCAGTCAAACATGTTCTCCATATTTTGTCTCCTTTCTTTATTCTACTATAAACCATTGAAAGGAAAAAAACCCAAAGGTAAACATAAAAATACTTTCATTTTAAATAATTAAAAAATCTTCCCTGCTTCAATAAATACAGGTTAAATGCATATGGAAAAAAAAAAATAATAACAAATATATTTGTTTCAATATTATGGCAAAATTGAAGAGGTAACAAAAATTATTTAGTAAAAAAATCACTATATGGAATATAATTTTTTTTGTGGAGAGTAGAAAAGAGGAGCAAGAAAAATAATAACATACTTAATTTCCTAAATATTTAAGGCTTCCAAAAATATGTGGTTTATTGCAATGACAATGTTAAAATGGAAATATTTGATACAGCTTAATTATCTTTTATGGTTGCAACATGTTGACCTGTATTGCAGAAAAACACACTGCTTTAGGTAGTATTTACATACAGATGGGGAAAATACCAAGTAAAATATTGAGCTCTGGTAATTCCAATAGCATGCAATTCTGATGGATGTCAGAACAGACCATCCCTTACTCATGCGAGTTGGATATGAGGTGAGGTGGTGATGGCTTGTCCCTCGCCTTTTTGCAGGCTCGCTGATGCAATATGAGTCCTCATAAACTTACCAAGAGACTTATAAAAGCTCTCCCTTTAGTAAACTGATTTCTCTAAGAAGACTTCTGAGTAGAGAACATTCATATTAACCAGGACTACATTGGCTGAGAATCTGTGACCACAGACCACAGTCAAATTGTGGAGTGACAATCTTGACCACTATAAGGCTTCAGCAATGCCATGTGCCTGTTAGAATCCAGATAGTAAACTCAAATTGAACTGTCGCTGGTACACTTAAAAGTAGTTCCCCATCTGGCCTCATAGTAAATCTTATTGCTGAAAGCTCATGAAAAACAGTGTGAGCAGAGGTGTAAGACCTAAGGTAGCACAATTACATTCTTTGCAATCACAAATATGATGAAAACATTTTACAAAGCATTTCTTCATGTTAACTTTCTTTTTTAAAAAAATTTAATTATAGCAAAGAAGGACAGACTTGTAATCAATTCAGGTCATGAAAGGCATTTATACACGTTCAAAGACCAACACAATTGTAAAAACGTAAGGAAAAGAAGGAAATAGTGTATTTAAAAAAAAAATAGACACAGATTTAAGAGATATTGCAATTCATAAAAGACCTCGAACCAAAACTAGAAATAGTAATACTTTCAGTGGTAGAAAAAAAGAGATACTTTAATAAAAGATAACCAGCTAGTAAATAGATCACTGTAGATAATTGATTTCACCTGAAGTTGAGACAGAAACATTTTTAATAAGCAAATACAACTGATACATGTTCCAGTATCTAATAAACATAATACTACGAGACAGTTTTACAAAAACGGTTGTTCAAAAACATGCAGAAGCAAAATGACTAAAATTTTTACAAAATAAAGTCCAAAGCATTAGACAAAACCAAAGTTGCAACTTAAAATTTTCTTGCTATACGTTGATGATGCTCTGCTCTGTGTCAACATGTTGGCAGTATGAGTGCACCTGATGGCAGATATTTAGATGCTTACATACCCTGAAAGCAACTTAGATGCCTGATTAAGCAAACAGATATTTATTTCTCAGATCTTCCATTTAACAGAAATAACACCTTTTTATTATTTTACCTTCATTTAGAAGGTAAAATAATAAAGTATGAAAGTGCGTGTCTTGAATCTCTTCTTTGATGCAGTTAGGCATCCATAATGTTGAGTGTGGTGAAATGTAAATTATTGAAGATTACCTTATACTCTGATTGTTATGGAAACGATATAAAAATGTAACATCATATACACCATAAAATACTAATACTCTGCTAGTAACTTTTCCAGAGCTGTGATTGTTCAAAGAAGTTACAAGTATATTTACTGTTTCATATCAGAAGAATTTGTGGATAGTTTTTCTATCTGTGGCCTAAACCTTGCATCTCATATATCTACACTTCCTATACAATTCATGGGGAAAATCAAATAATGAGAAATAGTAAAAATGACTAGAATTGTTTCTCTGCTATGGATGAAACTCAGATACTTCTAAATCACCTATTTGCATAGGACAAGTTAGACCAGCTAAGACACTTCTCTCAATATCTTGTGATGGTGCTATCCACCTTTTTATTGAATAAAATAGTAACCAAAATTTGTCAAGTAGAAGAAGGATGTTAGACTTCTGACTGTCTTTCTGAGAAATGTGCCCTTTACAGTGAGATGTAGTGTAGACTGAATCTTCCTTTAAGCTTTGTCACTGTGAAACTGAACACTCTGCATTCCTGATGTTCAGAGGGTGCGAGCAGAAAATAGGATCATTTCTCAGCTATTCTGGAGCAAGAAGTCTTCGACCTAGTTTCTCTTCTCAGAACTGCTTGCATGTTAAAGACAAAATATGTTTGACAAAGTAAATAGAAAATAATTTATCAGTATATAAAGGTATAATCTTTGCAGGCGTAGCAGCCCAGATCACAGCAAATTTCAGTGGGGCAGCTAGAAATAGGTGTGAGGAGGTTGCAAGTAAAGCTGTCTTTCATAGAAAGGAAAATGAGAAGACTTCAGTTTGTGCTGTACATGTTTGTGCTGTACATGTTTGTGCTGTACATGTACATGTACAGTTGGCTCATTCTCCATTTTGTACCTTCATTTTGGGTAAAATATTTAGAGTTTAGAGTATGAGACAGGTGACACAGTGACAAACAATATCAACAACAAAACAATGACAAATCATCGCTTACAGTATGGTAGTTGTGAGCCTACAGAATATATGTTTAAACTGGCACATATGATGTAGTAGTATCAGAAAAATGACCAGTCTGTCTCTAACAAAACTCTTCTCCAGTGGACTTTGTGAAGCCAGGAGTTGGCATTTTGATGTAAATAGGAATGGTAAATTTTTACTGGCACTGTAACTTAATTCTCATTGAAACATGAACAGTTTGACAGAAGTCAAATACATACTCTTTTGCTCTTAATTGAGAAAGACATACTGAACTACTAGCAAATGGGATATCTTGATTCTCTAAGTTATGATGTTGTATAGAATAACCAGATTGAAATCCAAACATTACAGTGTATTTTAATATGTGTTCTTGTTTCACTTATAATTAATATAATTTTGCAAGGCCGTACGTGACATATATATGGACAAGACCTGAATGAATGAAAATTCCTCATTATCTTCTAGGTAGGAAAAGACATGAATAACTGCAATTTAGCAAGATTACTAAGGAATCCCTATGAGACTACATGAAGAAAAGAATGAAGATCAATGGATTTATCATCATATTGTCTTGTATAAATAGGCACGTAGTTCAAGAAACAGTGGAGCTGAAGTCCTTCACATTAAGAAAGACTGTAATTTTATAGATTCTTAAAAAGAAATAAATAATTTCTATCAATAACATAATACAGGTTACCTGAATACACTCCATAAGAATTCATCAGTGAGCAGAAGAAGTATGTTTCTTATGGGAAGTTAGTTATAGCCGGCTAGAAATAAACACAGGCAGCCCAATATGGGCAAAAAAGCTCAAGAATGAGTGAAAGTGAGAATTTTTGCCTAAGATCATGAATAAACAATATAGTGCATTCTCAGAGCATCGTGAACATCAGGACTTAACTCCCATTTAAAAAAGATAATTATAATTTTAATTATTACATGTGAGAGCCTTCCAAGGCTATGAAAGGATTCTCTGGGAACATATAGTTTTGTAAGTAGGACATAGTTGGTTTGCTATATAGATATGAAATGCTGTAGGATGTAGTAGGCAACTTGATGAAACAAGTTCAGCCTCTTCTTTTGCTTTGTCTTTGAAGGAGGGGAGAGTTTAGCTAGGGCCAAAGGAAGATTCTAAAACCTTTTAGAGTAACACTAGGATCATGTCTATCCAATAGCAAAGAATATTCTCCTGACTTAGAGAAGTTTCCGTATTCATTTCTGCGAAATTAACGTGTGGATCTCTAAATGTATGCAAAAATGAGTATGATGGGCTAATCCACTTTACAAATATTTGTAAGCTGGCCACTTGAGTATGTTAAAGAAAAGCAAAAATGATTTTCTGAAACTTCTCAAGGCTACCTCAGTATCATCCAGTGTAGTTGCATTTGCATCAACATGAGGATAGAATAAAGGATCAGAAAATAAAGCCAACTTTATTTTGCCTATTTCAAGATGATCACAGTTGTGACTGGGGAGATGTCTGCTTAGGCCTTTGAAACCTGTGGGATGCTAGTCAAAAATAAATATTGAGAGAGACGGCAAGGCAAATTTATTTGAAGTTTGGAAATGTGGATTTTAAACTGCTTATGTGAAGAGGATTCACAAAAAGAAACTTCTATATTGCTTTTGGACTATTCATGAAAATAAAAAGTTATGTTTATTATTTGATTCATGTTAGTAGAGTGTTAAAAGGGAACATCTTGTTATTAGCCTGCCTTTTAAATAAACCACTTAATATTTGATTATTTAACTAGTCAACAAGGACCAATTACTAAAAAACTACTTCTGACTGTCAATAGTTGAATCGTTTAGGATTTTTATCCAAAATGTGGGAATCTGGGGTTCAGGTCCCTGTAAGGGCTTTGTAAATTTGGAATGGTGAGGATGTGAATCTTATTTTCTATTAATTTGTAGCTCAAATAATGTCTCAGGGAGGAGGAAGGCAGATTTCTGTTTTGTGATCATGAGTTCAAGTGTCTGAGCTTTAACTTGATCTTATAAACTTCAAAATAATCTCTAAAATAAAAACATTTAAATAATGTCATACTTGTCATAAGAAGTTAATATATCACTTGAATCCATAGAGGCTTGCAAAGGACGTAGACAAGGATGCTGGTAAATGCTAGAGTTGTAGATATTAAGTCTTATGTGATTTAGCATAAAGATGACTGAAGATCTTGAGTATGGTGACAGGATAGTTGATCCAACTGATACAAGGATGTGTTTAAATCCTCACCCCATGTGTATATTGTGCCTGTAGTTGTTCTACACAAAAGGCAACTAAAATGCCCATATTTGTTGCACTGTAGCAAGAGTAAGACTGCAAGATAATTATTATACATTTTTCCTATTATGTATTACACTAACTATATGACACCAAGGTTTAATTTGGTCTTTTGAACATGCATTCCTATTAAATATTACTTCTGTAACATTGATTGAGTATAAAGTGTTGATATCAGTAATGAAGGAAAACTAATGGTCCCACAAATAATCTGAGGCTTTAAGAGGAATAATGGAGAGATAAGCTTCAAGAGGTGGGGATTTTTGTTAGCTTTTTTGTTTGTTTTTCTTTCCAGTATCTTAGGAAGTGAATGAAAATCTTATTAATTAATTTTTCTCAGTGTTTTGGAATTCCAAAAAATATTCCTATACATTTGTCCCACTGCAGGCACAAAACAGTTTTTTGGTAGAGTGAGTTATGTGTTGAGCAGATCATTAGTACAACCACAAACTAAATAAAAACCTCTAGCCCTTGTAAAAACAATCCAAGAAGATTTTAATAGCCTTTCCAGGATGAAATGGAGTATTAACAAATGTCAGCACTGGGAATTAAAGTAAGTTCTAGCTGATTTTAAGTCTTCTAATGAAGAATGCAACTTTGCCCAAAGAAGTTAATCATATTTCTGTGCAAAAAGTTAGTTCCAATACTACCATTTGGATTCTATAAATCAAAAGCTAACATCTTCAAGCACAAAAGAAAATTAATTCATGATCATTAATTCATAAATGATAATTGTATGCAGAGGGCCTTAGATATTTTATATACTGTATATATGTAAATCCCAGGCGTATTTTCTGAGCATTCTTGCATTCTCTTTTGCTTCTGTAATTTCTTTTTGCTTCACTGGGGACTAAGAATATGCAAAGGATGCAAGAGACGAGCTTTGGGTTTTTAAGCATACTGAAGTACATACACACATGACTTTGATCAAATCTGACTAAAAGTGCTATAATTCGAACTAATGAAATTTTGTATGCATCCCTGAACAAATTTTAAAGGTACAAAACCCAGAGAGACATAGTTTCTAATAGGAGTGCTGACAGAGCCTTATGAGCTAGCATAATTATTTCAAATATATTAAGCAAATACCTTTAATCAACAGCTGAATGGTAGCATGCTGTGCTAATTATTTCTGGTTGATGATGAGAAGACTGATTGCAATTTCCTCATTATCTTTTTTCCCACTTCTCTAAATTTCTCCATGTTTACATATTTTCTTACTTCGACAATTGGTATCTTCTTCCTGTAGCAGTATTTTTGAGTCACAAAATCTGTTAATTATATTATCATATATCTACCACCTATATTGATGAGTCACAAGATTTTTTTCCAAGCAGGACATATTCCTACATTTCAAAAGAAAACAGTTTAATGTCAAACTGTGGTGTGTTACTCTGTATTTGTTATGGTTGTGGTAGTTCTCCAAAAACAAACAAATTGAACTAATCCTCTGCCCAGTCTTTTAAAAGGAATGGTCTAAAGTAGGACAAATAAACTAGAAACCCTTTCACTCTAGAAGAGTATGCAGTGTATTTAAACATAAAGATTTTCAGGTGGTTTCGTTTTTTTTTCCAGTAGTAAAATAGATTTTTGCTCTTTTGACTATTTTTATTATTTTTTTTAATAAGAGTGAAAGAAAATGAAATTAAAGAAATATCACTAGAATTCATTTTCTACTTAAAATTTATGCCTGTGTCCTTAAGACAGAAGGGATGGATAGAGGGAGAAGTCAATAGCCTCAAATCTCATCATTATAATTTAGTAATTTTGCTAAAACATTAATTGTAATCTCAGTTATTACTAAGGATATTTATATAAATATAAATATTTGTATAAATTAAAAATTATTTTTGTGAATATGTTTGAATCATAATTATTATATATTCTTATTGCATGAAAAGAAAGACTACTAAAAAAAAAAGTCGTAATCTGGACAGCCAGAATAACTGACTCAAGAACCAGAATAACTTTGAAGGCAATCTGTACCTAAAGAAAAGAGAAAAGCCCCGTGTTTGGCTCCTTTAGAATGACTAGTACACATGCTACATATTTAATTTATTTAGAAAAATATTGCTTTAAGTCAAAATACAGATTGTGCTTAGCTTTACAAGTTTCAGTTCTACCAAGGTATCTTATGTGTGCTTGGCTCTAGGCATCTTCCCCAAAGTTGTAATAATCTTTTCTTTCTAAAATAGAAATACTTTTGATTTGTTTCTTGCAGCAAAGTTTGTAACAATAGAATAGGCCAAGACCATTCAGACTTCAGCATGGAACTCAGAACCAATTCTATGTAACACAGCCAAATTTCGTTATATTTTCTTGATAACATAATTATGATTGGTATTTCAACAAAACCTTGAACTTATATCGATGCTTTCTGCCATTTGACAACAGGTTAATCTTTCACCTAGTTGTGTTTACTAGCTTTACACCTAGTTTTCATGCTTAAACTTCTTTTATGTATCCTGCCTATGCTTGCATTGTTACTGCTATTAATTTCTTTCATTACTAGAGCATGCAGCATTCTCAGACAGGACCAGAGTTGTGCTGTACCAATTGCAGTTGGAAAATATATAACACTAGGCTGTCTTCTGTCCTAAGAACCTAAGCCATATTGCATTAAAATTACTTGGATTCTTCCTACTAAGAAACTTGATTTTCAATTTGGCCTTAAAAAATAATTTGGTGAAACAAACTTCCTGTATTAGAGGGTTTGTTTGTTTGTTTTTAAAGATGAAGAAGAAAGTAAACAACAATAATCCCCAGATCAGTCAGGAGTGGAGGAATTTGACACGTGGGAAATGCATGTTCAAACCTTTCAGATACATCCCTGGGGTTATCATTCAGAAAATGAATTGTAGGCTATTTTTAATTAATCCGCTTTTACATTTTTGTCATGGAGCATGAGTATTTTTTAAATATTTCTTTCTTGCATTGGAATAATGTACCTCAAAACTTAAAAAAATTTAAAAAAAATTTTTTAAAAGTTTTTTTTTGGTTGTGTTGGTATAGAGACATAAAGAAAAGGCACAAACCCAACTAAATTTTTTTGGAAAAAATATATCAGAGAAAATGTTGAAAAAAAAGTACTCTAAAAAAGAGGCTGGAAGTTTTATTTCTATGATTTTGAAGATTTAGAATGCCAACATAAAACAGATTGGAAAAGAAGAATTTAACAATAACCAAGATGGGCAATAACCAGATACCACATACAAATTTGAATATCTGACCAAAAAAGAAGAGGATACAATAACATGCACGTAGTCCTGTTAGCTGGACCATGACAACGTGATCCCTAAACAAAGGAAGGAAGAAAAACTCACTTCATGAATGAAGTTCCAATAATTTGGTGGAGTTCCCTAAACTGTCTTCTCAAGGAAAATACATATATCCTACTATTATGGCCTTGGTTGTTCAGCCACCCTAAAGTACATTACTTTAGGAGGCACAGCTTCGGGTCTGCATAATTATCAACTACCTTCACTTGCTTTTGTGTTAAGTTGCTCTCCTTAACTGAGTACTTTAAAAGTTTTTGAAGAGCCAAGCCTTTTCTAAAATATCCAAAGAGATACTTCCCAAGGGTGACTCAATATATTACAGAATGACCTACAGAAATGAAAGATCCATCAGTAATTTTTGAGAGCATGGAAAAATGTGTTTAAAACAAAGAATACAGAAGCTTGTTTAATAAAAGTGCTGAAATATGACACTTTTAAACCCTCTGTAAAATATAGATTTGTTTTTCTCAGCCAAATATTTTCCATTTTATAATGAAAATCATGTTTCGTTCAGCTGTTCTTCTGAGATTAAAATCTGTAAAGTTACTCCTTTTTCAATATTGTAACAACCATTAAAGGACAAAGCTTTCCTTAGTAATTCCCACTCCTTGCTCCACCTTCCCAGACCAATTTTTACCTTTTAAAGACTGTCTAAAAAATTCCTTAACTGTTCTTAGTGCATAGTAAGCTAGGCACTTGCATTTATGACATAAAAGTAACAGTGCCTTATCTTTTGGATAGACTTCAGAGCTTTGTAGAGCATCTGAAGTTCTCATTACACTGGGAATGTTTTTTTCTTAAGATGGATCTTAATAAAAACAACAAAAGATATCTACAAAAGTAAATTTGGCTGTTAAGAATATGCCTAGAAACATAATTGCAAAAAATCTTCTAATATGTAGGATGCAGTACTTCAACAGTTGAAATGTCTGTAGCTGTTGTAAAACGGGAAAGTGGATATACTAGAATTAATGTATGTTGTGTACTGGATTGGTTAGAAAAATAATTCTAATAGGATATCCTGTTATCTCTGTATATATTTTGCTGTGAATATAACTAATGACATAATAACATGGAAATACGAAGATCTTTTAGTACAATACCCTGTATTGTGGCTGCATTGTGATAGGCATGACTGACAATATGACTCTGAAAGCACTTAAATTACCTGAAAGTGAACATGGAAAGACAACAGGTAGCACACTGCCATTAATTTGGTTCAGTGGAGGTAATCTATCAAAACATAGGAGATTCCAAATATTAATATTACAGATAAGCTGATATTTAACCTTTCTGTGATGCCATTATCAAAGTTGGTTATTAATCAGTTGTAACTTATCTTCATATAAAGATATTTAGAGGGTAGGGATGCCCTTCTCTGTTTTATAATTTTAGACTGTAGGTCTGATCTTGACACAGAACTGTAACTCCTGTAATTCTAGCATAGCTTTACAGGGACAGTTATTTGGTATTTATTTTGTTTCAGTCTATTTTTTTCCTATTGAAAGAGTCCCACTGTTACCAATTACACACAACTAGCCAGAGGGGTCAAGACCTTCTTGACTAGATGAGAAAAACTTGTCAACTACTCTCTGACTTGTTTGTTTATCTCCTTTTAAGGCAGAATTTTGCTCATGCATTCTCTAGCTGTAGTGATCACATATAAGGCTATCACACATCTTATGATTTGAAAAGGCAAAATGGCATTTGAATTGTGATGTTTCTTCACAGACCTAGCCTTGATGGTGCGTTTCAGATATTTATTCATGACTCAAGCTATGACTGGAAAAGTAAGAGATCAGTCACCAACACAAGTGGCACAAGAGTAGTAAAGAGCCTCAAGTAAAAATTGAAATTGTCACACATTAATGGTTCCAGAAAAAAACAGTCCTACACAACCTCACTCTGTCTTGCTTATGGCCTACGCAATCTTTAGTCTGTATGGAGTATATTCTGAGCTAAATGTGACTAAACCTTTTTTTTCGGGTCACTGTGCACTAGAAGAAAGGATCTTCTTGATTTTCTTTTTTCCATGATGGTCTCTGTGACTACTGTTTTGAGTTGGAGTGTGGTAATCGGTACTGCACTAAAGAGGCAGACATTTTAGATATCATCATCATCATGGCTGGGCTTCACGAACGAAGATTTGGGAAAGGTCTCCACCCACGTTTGTCACAAGCACACTGGTGGCTAAAAAGGCCAATATAAACATTCAGAGAAATACCATTAGATTAGAATCAGACCATATTCACTGATGTTTTCTGCTGGCTTGACAGGTTTACTGGTTATGCAGTACAGGAAGTGGGCAATGACTTCTCCAAATGCAGATTACCCCAAAATTAGTATGCATAAATTTTATGACTGATAATGATAACACTTGTTAGAATTGTCATGGACCAGAAATATTATCAAGATGACAAGTATTTATCTCCCAACTACACTCATCCTATTCTGAAAGATCAGATGCATGGGGAATTCTAAATGGTTCTTGTATGTACCCTTTATTTCCTGAAATGAAAAAGAAGCAATGGGAAAATACTTTTTCAGAAAAAACAATTTCATTAGGTTTGCACTGGTCCATCATTTTTATTATGCTCAAAGTGTTTATAAGGACAAGAAGAAAACCTGGTTTTTTAAAGAGACAATAATCTGTAACTAGAATTATTAATGTTCTGACAGTCCAATCAAAATACAATAAACACTTATTGTTTGTCAGGTTACAGTTATACTAACGCTGACTATCCAAATGATCTAATAATTACAGATATCTGTAATTAATAACAACAAAAATTGCTGTACATTAACTTCTGAGTATCTACCACTTTCACGTGGTGTAACATTTAACATTTCAACATCTCTTTGGGTCCTCCTTGCAGAAAATGGGAGGATTTTAGGGTAGCACGATACTTTGGCATACTGAGGTCTTCACCAGGGAGGGTATGATGATCATGGCCAGGCTTTCTTCCTTCTCAGTCTTGGATTAATGAGGACAGCTTTCTTACATGTTTTGTCTGGACTGGTTCTCACTTCCAGATGATATTTGTTTTACTGTTCTTTTTCACATTCTTAAAACTTTCATGGTTTAACATGATTCACAAAAGATGCTCTCCTGAAGTGACCAGTGTGATTTTTGTTTTCTGCTTAAGCCTGGTTTCTTCTATACTAAATTTCATGTCTAGGATCATAGGTCACTCTAAACAGAATAACTACTTCTTATTACTGGTTATTAACTAACAGTAGGTGTTATAACACAAAGCTACCTTAAATCAAACTACAGTAAAAGTAAATCTAGGCAATAATATCTGCACATTAGACAGTTGCTCTTACAACTAAAATCAGGTCAATCAATATACGTCTGGACAAGTTCTGAGCCTTTATTATGTCAACATAATCTCTGTAGGTGTTAATTAATAATGGCAAAATCCTATTTTCTTAGTCAAATTTCAATATCACTAAGAGTGTCCTTGAACACGCTCTACTAAGGTGTTCTTACTTGAGAATCACATTGGTGTATAATTTTCCTTCCTATGCTTCATGTTGTGAACAGTATTCATCATGTTGATGACCAGGGTTGAGTCTGCTACAGTTGCCAGAGAGATTTTTCTTACATTTATCCCCATAAAGCTCTGTCCAGTCATTTGATAAGTCTATTATAGTCTCAGTTGGTAGACCACTAATTTGATGATGGGTCAGGTATTATCCTAGTGGTAATTCCTACTGGATTAAAAATACCAGATGTTACAAAGTTTCAACCTGATTTCTTACTATCTGTCCTTCTGCAGACACTCCAGTAGCATAAAGTCAGCATTGAGAAGAGAAATATTTTATCCTTCATGTAAAGTTAACATACATTGTTTTCTTAATAAACTTGCCAGTAAGAGCAGCATGGTGTTATGTCGTGTTACTATTACAAAATTTTCAATACACGCATATTTTTCTTGGGATCAGGAGGAGGGTTACCCCTCTCATTCACGTCTTCTGGGGAATAGATAAATGTCTGTTAAGTTAATTCCTGGAAGAATAACTTCTTCTTGCTTCTGCAGTCAAAAGAATAATAAATAGAATGATGTCTACAGCATGTAAACCTGTCAGATCCAGGTCAGATAGAAGTGAACTGCTTGCCGTAAATGTACAGAACTAATCCTTCAGGTCATCCAATCAGGTATAGCTTTAAGTGACTGTTTCTAGAGTTGTTGTTTTTATTTGTAGACAACAGCATCTGAACTTCTGGCTTTAGCATATACATTTCCTTCCTGTGAATTGTGCAGAACACAGTGAATGTATTCTCTTGATTTCTACCATGACACAACATCAACACTTCCTGTTTCTTGCTTAAATAAAAAAGCATCCATAATGCTTTAGAAATTGCAGATTGGTCAACTTCTAGTCAGGTACCTGAATAAAGTGAAAAGCTGAACTAAATTTTTTGTTTTCTTCATGAGGAACCACAATCTAGAAACTTGTGTGTAAGCATCCGAGTTCAGTGCAATGATTTAGGAAGAAGTGTCCTGGAAGTTCTGAAAAACAAACGGAAAAATAAACTACTGGTATTTATGTTGAGTAATTGCACCTAGATCAGAGAGAATTTCCAGAAATCAGAACGTAATATGAGAATTTTCAGCAAGCCACCTCTGTGGCAACTGCCTTTCCTGGTGTAGATGAATACAGAAAAGGAAGCCTTGCATCTGTGAGGGGAAACAGCTAAGGGGTATCAGAATGTGTTAAGAATATGTCCCATATCTGCAACACAGAATAAAATACACTCCCTTTACAGATTATTCCAAGCATCTAAAACTTAGAGGTTTCTTTTGACCTTTTCAGAATTTGTGGTTCCCAATTTTAATACAGTATAGATATTTAAGCCAAGTTTTAAAGTAGATCAAATAATGTTCCTGGTTCAGGCTATATGCTTAATAATGCCTGTGTCTAACCTCTAAACAAAGTGTCATCTGATAAGTTTTGAAATTCTTATACTCAATAGCTCTTCATTGTTTTTGGTAGTCACTCATGTCCAAAATAATTTCAAGCTTTTGCCAGGAAGATGTTTTGTCCCTTTAGCTTGGTACTAATCTATACTCTGTATTACGCCTCAACTCTGTATTTTGCTCTGGTCTTACTTGATACTGAAAGAGTGCATTGGACACTGACTCCCTCTCAGACCAGTCTTAGTGATCTGTAACTAAGGATGTGCTTATAACTGTATTTATTCTAGTCCATGCTGCAGATGAAGATTGGACAGTATTCTGAATGTGTCAGGTGTAAATGTGTTAGGTGGAGAGGAACCCATAAAAATACAGTAGAACAGTATAATATAAAAGGGCCCCCACATCTGAGAATCCAATGCTGTAGATTAAACTCTTTTTGAAAAATGCATAAGTAGTAGCTTCATTTAAAGAAAACTCTGTTTTAAATATTACAGCAGTGTAACTAAAACTTGTATTGAGTGAGAGTTCTCTGTGTTGCTGACCACTGGTTTTAATTACAGCACACCAAATTGATGCTATTCTGCATAAATACTACTTATGTAGTATAACAAAGAACAACACAAATGTAATAAAAGCGAATAGAAGTAACACAGAGAATGATGAAGTATAAATTTTTAAAAGCAAACCTAAAGTTAGCAGCAAGAAAAGGGTAGCAGACGAATCTTAGGCAAGAAAGAAATAAAGAAATAAATCCCTCGTGTTTTCTTATAAAATACAAAATGATTCAGATATGATGATGTGAACATCATAAAACCCCAGAAAGACAGATGGATAACAATTAAGACAATCTCCCACTAAACTTGGATGTGAAATTAATTGTTTCAAACTGGGTTTTTGATTAAGATTTATTCTTATCAAACACGAAGAATAGGAAATCCACCTTAGAGATCATATTTTTGGCAAGACATTCATGGGTTTTAGACAGCAAAAAATTTCAAGGGTTCACTCCCCTACTGAACACCAAATTCTGCGCAATGCACCTGAAAAGATATTGTTTTAGTTAACAAGAATGATGAATGAACTTTTCTTTGCTGAAGTCTATCTATTTGTTCTAGTTTGGAGCAAAGACATTCCTAATTTAACAGCTCCCCTCTACATTACTGTGCAGACCCTGCGCAGTTGCTATACACCCTGCCGACAATATGATTATGTATGAGCAACACTGGCAATTAAAAGTGTGGTTTGCACTGGCACCCCAGGGAATAGTATGTGAATCCATGGTGATACCCCCAGAGTCAAAGGAATTCTCTTGTTAAAGGTGATTTAAATTGTTTTCATTGTCTGTCAAACAACGACAGCCCCCCAGTCAATTCAAAAGCCAATTCAATTAGTTTCCTTCCACTTCTGGTCTTCCAAAAATCACAATGTAGTTAAAAGCCCTATCCATCAGACAGATCAGTTGCAGCTGAGCTATTAAATATCTATGGGCTATAAAGCCATTTTTTTTCTGAGTAGAGCTACTGTGTAATAAGTGTGTAAGTTATTTTAAACAGAAATGCTACAGAACGGCAGTTTCCGATGATAGATGAGTAGGTTGTCCTAGGTTTCAGAAATCTCAAAGTAATAATTTTCCTCAGGGAAAAATCGTTATTTGTCAGGTCATTCTCATTAAAGACACCATTTTTTCCCTGTTTTGTAGGCTTTCTGGTTGTTTTTTTGGGGTTTTGTTGTATATTTGTTTTTTCTTGAGAACTATAAAAAAACACCTACTTTTAAGCAACACACTGATATGTACAGATGCATATGAATATCTACATATAGATATTTTGTATGCATTTAGAAATAGCTTGTAAATAATATGGGAACATGACAAGTAAAAACGTGCTCAGAACATCTGTGTCTAGTCAACTGTCTCATATACAGGTAGGTATATGGACATATTTGACAGGGATGTATTATGAATAGGAAAGTAATTAGTAAAAGGGTTATTTTTCCTAAAAAAATTTATCTTTACAGTGCTGACTTCAAATAGGAAAACAATCTAAAACTTGTAAATATAATAAAGCATGATGAGCCATATAATATGCCACTCATTTTTATTGCCCAAGTGAGATCACACACAAAACACTTATGGCCTTGCTTGATCTGTTCCTTATGATTTCTATGATTTTCTCTAATTTATTCTACTATGCATACATCTTGCAGTCTTCATTTGCACCTTTTTTTTCTATTTCTTGCCCTTCACCTCCTGTCTTTCAAAGGCTGATGAGAATTAACTGCTAAATATTATTTGATAACATGTGCAGTTTTCTATTGTTAAGAAACATTATTTTCTTTAGTTTGGGCATTAGATGCTGTGATCAGGCAAGACAGTCAAGGATTATATCAACTTAATGCAAATGTCAGGAGAAAAAACATTTCTAATTCACCATTGAGCCCCATTCAAAGATAATTGCTACAACTTTACTGAAATCTTAGTTATGTGAAGTTGTGGAGTTTTTTAAAAATAAAATTTTTAAAAAAGGCATTTCTTTGCTAGCAAAGCCAAAAATGAGCATTCCAAAAAAATTTTGCGTCCACATTTTTTTAACATAAGACCAAACTTCAAGGACACTTACATTAGTCAGAATAGAAAAATTTATACTGGTTAAGACATCACACTTTGAGAGGTTTTGTACAGAAATGATGAAATGCAATTCAGCTTAGAAGCAAAATGGAACTACATTGATAAGAAAAGCCTTCATGTATAGATTTGCGTAAATTACATATTGCCTGAACTATTAGAAGACCTTCATAATCAAGGATAGTTTATGTGGTACTGTAAACACTGAATTCTGGGTGAGAAACATTTTTTTAAAAAATTCGTTTCCCAGTGAGATAACAGAACTTAATCAGGGATCAAGGCAACTAAGTGTCAAGGGCTGCACAAAACCGTGTCATGCAATGATCATTACAGCCCCTGAAAGCTTATATTGTGAAGTCTTGAATCAGGAAAATTTGAAAAGGTGAATGACTTTTAATATCTGAGCAGTTTTATTGAGTTCAGTGACACAGTCCATATTAGTAAAACTAATATTTATTGTAAATATTCACAAGATGAAGCTCATGTATACATAAGAGGTAGCGGACTAGATTAAAACAAGCAAACAAAAAAATAAACCAAAAACAATCAACCAACCAACCAAAAAAAATCCAAAACTCAAAAAACCTTAGTGGGAGAAATTGTAATAAAGCCAATATAAATTATCAATAATTTCAGTCCAAAATCATGACAAATATGGATCAGAGAATGGTGGACAATAATTTGAAATTAAATTCTCTGAAATAATGCAAAAAATGACACATTCACACCTAACATTAGATAAAGGGGAGTTTGAACAGTTTGAAAAATATACTTTCTTTCAGGCTCGCAAAGTTGAAAGGCAAAGTGGTAACCAGCTAAATCTGTTAAATATTTTTTGACCTATACCTTAATATTTTCAAATCCAAGATGATAAATAAATTTGATTAAGTTAGTATTAACGATATCAGTGATCAAGCAGGATATCTATCATTTCAAAGAATGATGCAATTTGTTTGCCCCCAAATTCAAACCAAAAGAATGTTGTACTTTCATTATGAAAGCTTCTTATTTTAGATTTTCATTCACAATATATATGCTAATAAAAAAGAACATGATTTTGTATAAAGAAGATGTCTTTTATACAGAAAAGAATATCCTTAAAACAGTATTATTTTTATGATCTTGCAATAGCAAGTTGTTGCACAAGATATAACATTACAGCTTACCAGAGATCAGAATAAGAACACTTACATATGACATTATTTTCTGATCTGGTATACCAAGTTGTAGTTCTGATTGAGAAGAATGGGCCATTTTTGTGAAATACCTCTTGATCTCAGTTAATCATTCATTTTGGCCAGCTGTACAATGTTTCATAATTTACAGACTGTGCAGGGAAAAGATGCTTGTTTCATTTCTCCTCATTTCATAATGGATGAGAACCAAAATGATTCGGATGAATGGAAACTAGAGGGATGCTATTCTGTGTTCATATATTACAACTACCCCGCAAGTAAAAGAACAGGAACAGTGTCCCATTGTCCAAAGATGGAATTTAAGCTTTAGTAAAATTCATCAAGTGTATAAGGTGCTTCCTATAAAAGCAGACATGAAGGAGTTATCTTCTATTGACCAACATAAATCAGACTGGAATTGCAGCTTCATGCCTTTGAATGAAGTTTTGGTTCACAGCATCCCACCACACCCTGATTCTTTAAAGGCACTATCTATTTAATCTGTTATTAAAAATATAAAACCCAACAATAAAAACTTCAAAGCTTACTGAACCATCCAACTGATAATATTCTTGGCCACCAAAGTAAAAATACTATCAGAAGATAGATAGATAGATTGTCCCTAAGTTACTTTAATTTTTCTTGCTTTCTAAATTGAGATTGTCAAGAATTATGAAAGATACAGTGTGAGTTTTCTCTTTACTCACCATTTTGAGTGCAAATTTCCATTTTTTTATTGTTGCAGAGTTCAGTATTTCTATCTTTCAGTGGAATTATTCCATGTTAGAATAAGGTAAATCAGTGAAACAAAAGGGTTGGAGAGACATGTGGATACCCTCACCCACACTGAACATCGAGTTCTTTGAACAACCTCTGCATTTTCACTGTGCTGTCTGCATTAAGATCCTGCTACACCAGACTACAACTGTCAAATTCTGCCCTGCAGACATCAAATGTGAAACTGTTTTTCTGAATATCTAAATTATAAGAGAAGTCAGGCAGAATGTCTTTTTCTTTAAAAGCACTTCATGCTTTTAATGAGCTTGTGATTTTGAGACCCTTTTCCTATTCATCTCTCCTCTTGAGGATCCTCTGTTTTGCCTGTCAGCTATGTTAGTTTTATTTCCTGCCCTTCTGGTACTTCTTTTTGTATTTCATACCGTTCCATATTTATGTATTTGTGTCTAAATGAACTCATCTTCAAAAACTAGAACCTCCCAAACTGAGCTCCCTGCTCCATTTAGAATTTACTGTGCTGGCAACAAAAAATCTATGTGTGAGGTCTATAAGGAATTAAAAATACTGCTTTATGCTATATGGACAGCCATTTCCTGGCTTGCCTGTATTGTACCAACTCTGAATTGGATCTTTCAGGTGCTCCTGTAATGCAGGTAACAGGCAGTCAAGAGTTACTTGATACCAATATGAATGCAGATCCCACACAGGACACTTTTCAGAAATAGGCTGAACCCTAAGAATTTATAATGAGTTCATACTATTTCTTCCCTTCATCAATGAACTAAGCAGTTCATATAAAAAGTCATCACTCTGTAAATTCAGGGCAAATTAAAGTGGAATGCACTTATGGGAGACAACAAATCCGAATAGCAGGAGGAGTCAGAGAGTCAAGAATGGTTTAACTGCATCACAATTGATTAAAAGGATTTGGGGAAATACTATGAGAAAACTTAATAAACAAAAGCAACATTGTGATGAGCCATATCTGTATCTCTGTGCATAGTTGAGAGATTGCATTGAATACAATAGTAAAAGTATTTTTGATTTTTGTATATGTTTTATAGTCAGAGAAATCAGTCTTTTTACACTTTGTTAAGCACTAACTACAGGACTAAATCTGCATTTGAACTCAGTTGTGAAGAAAGGACATTGGCTAGAGAAAACCTGGAACATGACAAAAATCCTCAAAAGATTACACAATGTGCTCTACACAGGAAAGAGAAGGGATGAAGATGATGCATTTGGAGGTAAGCTAACAAATAAGTGAAACAGTGTAATAATAAAAAATTCATTCAGTGTGAGTAAGAAAGAGGGGACAAGAATAGGGTACAGTAGTATAGAAAAGCATAGGTTAGAAGTGGTAAGGTGATTCTAAAGAATTTGGTGGATGATCTGACTCAGAAAAGAAGGGCCTACAAACTATGGGATGCAAATATCATGTTTGCTATCATCCACAAGAGATTTCTCTCTGTGTCTAGAATTAAAAACAAGATAAAAGGGCTGTGGTTTAATTAGGGCATGAATTTATTAGCTTAGCTCTTGTGGGAACTCTCCGGCAATAAATTTTATAGTGCATATCAAAACACCTTCCTTAATTGTTTTTACATACTAGAGGTATATCATCAACTGTCCTTTCTCCCTTATTCCTGTTTCCTATTTGTATTTTTTTTACTCATACCCAACTGCCTGCCCCTTTTACAGAAGCAATAAAAGACAGAGGAAGCTGAATGCACTCTTGTTACTCCAAACAGAATAATTAAACTCATTTCTCAGCTTTGGGGTATCCCTTGATTTCTGTCCATTCTTTACTATGATTAATCATGAATGAGGGCATCTGTAGAACTGACAAATGTTTTGGACTCTTCCTTCAAATAAGCCTTCAGATAAGATCTAGTGCCTGGTACCTGCTCCCATTTCAAATTAACTTTTCAGATACCCTAACAATTTCCTTCCAAATTCAATCATCCTCATCCCTGAATAACCCATGTATTGAACATGATATTTTTGGTGGATGTCCATTAATCCTCCTGCTGCTAATAACTGACAAGTTATCTGGCCTCGTCAACTCTGGAGATAAGTCACCATATCCTTTCTGAAAAATGTAGCCTCTGGGAACAACTGGCACTAAGAAAAATGTCCCTGACCTGTCCTATTTTTTTTTTTTTCAGATTATACTTATTGAGCCTTATAAAAATTTCAGTAGCCTGTTATGAAATCACAATTTCAGGAGTCTGCCTTGATAAATACACCAGAGTTGACCATATCTGATTCTTGCAGAATCTGAGGACAGCTGGAGACACAGAGGAAGTGGCCATCTGTCCCATGTAGGACAGGGCATTGCTCCTCCACATCCGGACACCAGCCAGAATGACTTGGTGTCTTCCTTTCTTTGCAATGCTCCATTACCTCTTCAGCTCAGCACTTACAAGCTGAAAGTAAAGGGCTGTTGTGTTTGGATCACATGAACACTGCTATCTGTGTTCATTAAGACATCATGTTTTGCTCACAAGGTTGTGAAAAAAGTGAAGAAGTATTTAATCTCAATTTAAGAAATAATCAACCTCTGTGTCAGAAGTTACTACATATTAGGGTACCATTCACAAAGTTATGAAGGTAGAGATATCAGTTAGAATTTCCTGATGTGCTACTGGCATAATCAAATCTTGAATGATCTGCTGGCAAACGATAACAACATGAAGTGAAATTTTTTTTTTAAGAAGTAGTTCTCCATAAAATTGTTTAAAAACCTTCATTTTTACATTTCCTTTATTATGCCTTTATAGTTTTCAAGTGGCTGCTGATCTGACATAATTAACCATGTTCACAGAACAGAGGTGGACTCTGGCAAAGTTATATAATTGTGGTGTTTGTTCAATAAGTGGTCTTTATATTGGATCTTATAAATTTATCCTTAATATCTAATGACTTACCAGTTTATTGTTTTTTAAGTAAGATTTAACTTACCCTTAATGGAAGATATTTCCCCTCTCTGCTTTTTTTTGCAGACATATAAGGTTCAGTTGTTATCAGCTTGGTGTTCATATTAAAAAACAGTTGTCTGCTCTTCACCTCTCTAGGAAGTCTCAAAATAAAAGACAGATGTTGACAAGACTATTTTACATCTTTGAAAATTAGCAGTTTCAGGGAAAACAAGCCAATGTTGTAGTCATTACTTTCATTTAAGTGACCCCTCTCTGCTAATATGTAGAGGTTTCCCCTCTAGGCCCATCTTCTGCTGGTAAAGAGAGACTAACACTCTACAGAATATCGATTTTAATAATATCTATATTTTTCACTATTTATTAGCATTTCCCTTGGTAATTTTTTACCTGAATAAGTTGACTAGATACATATTCTTAGGATCTCAACTCAATATTACAGAACAGACTCTCATAATTCTCTTTTATTTTTATGTTTTTTCAGGCAATGGTGTTTAAATTAACTGATAAAAAATTGTGTAATTCTACCTGGCAAAAGAGAGTGCTTCTTCCATAATGGCTGATGGTTCTGTAACCAGCATGAATCTCTATTACCTGTAAAAATTTTGCCTTTCTCTTGGATAAATTTTGTTTTCTATTGTTTTATTATATTCCTCTTCTGCCTGGTCTGTGCAGTAGTATTGTCTTCCTTGGATGCCTTTGAGTGAATAATAAGGCATGAAGGGTGAGGTTCCTTGTTTTTCAGTGTTGGGGTTTTTTTGCCAATAGTGATCCATGCCAAAGCATTCTTTAAGGGTTTGGTTGGTTGGTTTGGTTTGGTTTTCTGTCTTTTAAGTTTTGTTTATTTTGGTTTGTATTCTGCTTTACTTTGGCATATGCTGAATTACTGGTCTTATTTTTTATCAAACATATCATTTTTTCTCTGCTTAAAGTGTCCATAATATTGTGGTGGTGGGAAACAGTTTTTCCCCCTGAAGTTATAAAATGGTAAAACCCCAGGGGGTGGTGACCCTGGAAGTTTTGAAATTTCACCCAATGAGCGCTTCTGCGAAATATAAACATATCACACTTAGAATGGAAGAGAAGGTTAGTTGTAGTTTGGTGGTAGAAGGGGTAGCCATGTTCTGACACCATGAGGAAGGGGGGGCCTCTGGGGCCCCCCAGCCCCTGGCTGGGGGGGGGCTGCAGGGACTTGGAACAGCATAATGCTGGGCTAAGTACCTGTGGCTCAAAGTTAAAAAAGTTTTCTCCACTGTGAGTGAGTAGAGACAGAGCAGCGGCAGAAGCAGCGTCCAGAGACTGTGGCTAAGAGCCAAAAGATAAGAAAGCAACAGTATGCAGCCAAGGAAGACACCAAGTTGTCTGAGAGAGCCGAGAGAGAGAGAGAGAGCAGCAGAGAGAGAGGAAGTTGGGGTAAGAACTGAAATAAAACCCCCATACCCCTCTGAGACCTCCGAGAAAGGAGGGAGATGGACTCTGGCTTGAGAGGAGTAGTAGAGTGCTGCAGCACCAGAGAGAGAGGAGCTGAGAAGCTCAGGCGTACTGAAGCTGGAGTGGGACGACCAGATGGAATGAGGAGGGGGTGACCTTGGCCCCCCTCACTGCTTCTGCCAAGCCTGGCAGCCTGAGACAGAGCACAGGAGCTCTGGTAGAACTCTTGAGACAAAGGCTTTCTACTGAAAGCTGCCCAAGATGTTCTGACTCAGGGGTGAACCCCCTGAGGAAGGGACTTTCATGAAGATGCCCCTGCACTTTGTGAGATGACTGTGGTGAAGTGAGTTTTGTCTCTGCTACGCAGCCCATGGAGGAAGAACCTCGTTCGAAGACAGGTGGCCGAGGGGCTTGGATACCCCTCGTGTGTGCTGGCAGAGATCCAGCTGCTGCATGAGAAGAAGAGCGAAATAGATAAACCTGCTGCCTTAGAGACATTGCTGCTCTGAAGAAGGGATCTTTCCTTCTTCCCTCCTGGACTTTTATTTGAAGGGGAGAAGAGATTTGATCCATTGTGAATACTTATGTCATGGTAGAGATAATTAAGACTGTATATACTGTATTGTAGTATTTATTTGTATAGTCATTGTAATATATTCCCTTTCCCCCATTTTGAGTCTCGTGTGGTTGTTTGGAAAACCCATCTCACATTGGGCTGAGATGTGAGAGGGGGCTTAGACTAGGGAATTGGATTTTGGGGCTCTCAAACCATGACAAATATGCAGACAGATTATTTTTTTAAATGACCTTTCAATACAATTTAAGTAAGTTAAAAATTAGTTCCTTAGGTTGTCTCAATCTCTACCTGTCATAGATACATTCTACAGACAGTAAAGTGTCTCAGGTCTCCTCTGTCATCCAAATAGACTTCTCTAAATTGTAAGCTTGCCTTGAGTGTTTGAAAAGTATCTACCTTAGTGCAGAAATATGGCCCCGCACCTAGTGTGTAGCATTTCACCTATAGCCAGTGAAAGAGTGGGAAAAGTATTCTTTAAAGAAAAGACTATAGTGCCAAATTTTTTTCTTGTGTGTACTTAGGTAACAGCAGATAGGAGCCCTTTCATTCAGGATAGATTGGGGCCAATCAATCTAGAGACCTCTCATGAGACCTGCAAAGATATTTGAAGAGTTATAAGATAGGACTGTAAGGTGTGCTTATGCCTCACAGCAAACACTTTAACCAACATCCAAAGTACATCAACTTTAAGTAGCTTTCAGAAAGCCAGTGAAGTTTAGGATATAGGAAAGTTCCTTTGAACCCATGCTTTTAGGCTGGCATGAAGCAGTGATTTCACATACTGTAGCCATAAAGTGTAAGGCGTTAGTACAGAGAAACAGAAGAAACTAGTCTCGATTATCCTTTTTGTTGGTGAAGGTATTGAAATATTTCCAGAAAATGTCTGTCTTTCACAGTTTAGAATTAAAAATTCATTTGGGAAAAAAAATAATCAAAGATTTATTGTTTAGAAAAATATGTTAGCACTGTGTAGGGGTTCTCCTTGACTCACAGTTTGTGTGTGTGTGTCCTTGTGATGTTACCTCACAAGGTAGCAAAGTTAAAAAGGTTGATTTTAAATGACATGGTATGCACACAGCAGTGTTTTACAGCACTTATGAGTCCAGAATAAATCTACCTGAAGCTAGAGCATATTGTAGCACATCTCTTCCACAGCCATCCTACACTCTGACACATTTTGTGAGCTTCATGACATGTGGCAGACTGCTTAGTGCAGATAGAATCCTCCTACAGATCTGAGTGCTTTACAGTCTGAGGAAGATTTGATACATAACTGTCCCTGCAAAACATCAGTCTATCAAGGTGATGTATTATCTCTGTATTTTTCTGCAGCGATCAGATTAATAGAAGGTTTTAAAATCGGGAAACTTCAAAATTTTTTTTGCTCAACACAGATTTTTTTCTATTTCTTCAAAGCTTCATAATTTTATCAATAATCAATAGCCTAGGATAACCAATGGATTGTTACTGATTCAGAAATCCATTCTGAGTTTAGAGTAAAGAATTTTCAGTTTTACATTCAGTCTCTCTCATTTCCAAAGTGAACTGTGAATCCGTGCTTGTTAGACTGCTGTTATTGTCAGAGCCAATAGTAGTTGTTGGTTCATAAAATATTTGTTTGGACCGTTTGCTCTAGAACAACAGTTTGTGAAAATTTTAAGTAAACCTGAAAATTATGCATGTTGGTGGTGCTTTCACTGCATGGTGATTTCATGCAAGTGAAAACTGCCTCATTCAAATATTTTTATATATTTTAATATATATACACAAAAATACTCAAGGGGTACTGCATGCTTTCTAGTCCAAGAACTGATGTTGAAAGAAAATGTCTTGTGCCATAAACAGCTCTTTTTGGGAGGGGTGTGTGTGGGGATTCTGCCTATATCAAAAATTCTGCAATGAAAATCCTTTTCCATATGTTTTTCTTAAATAAAAAATGAAGAGGCTTCTCAGAAAATACAATAGGAAAGTTAAGGGGTGATTCATCAGGCTCAGACTGATTGGATGAAGCTGAGCCTCTGGAGATTAGCTATCATTAGGCAAAGGAGAACAGTTAAGCTACCTTAAAATAAACAGGGTCACATCTAGTTTCAGGCATAAATTAGTCTGTACATTTATTGACACAGCACACTGTTCCTTCTTGGCACAATGTGTACAAGGGAAAATTAGACAGTAAATAATATTTGACTTTGATCTGATTTCCACGAAGTGTAATATTGTACTTTCCCTTCCTTCATTTATCATATCTGATTTCATCCCAAACTTTCAGCATTTATTTAGTTCCCCCTACACACTGTTTAAACAGACTGAATTAGTAAAGAATGCAGGGACTAGTTGATGAGTTAAAATAAATTATATATATTCATGCCAGAAAAGAAATTAAAACCTTCCAGTTAATGTTCAGTTAGAAAAACATGTGTGCCATCAAATAATAAGTATAAGTGGGTTGAATAAATGTCAAGATGAGTTTAAAGAAATTGAAAAATAAACTATCATCAGAGGCACTTGAGTGTGGGAGGTATAGTGCATCTGATATGGAATGGAAGATTAAAGAATAAAGTTAGGAAGAATAAATAGGGTTATGAGAGAAATTTATGTAGTAAGTATTAGAAAGTATATCATAGCTCAGAAAAATACTATTTCTCCCACTTGTATAAGATTCAAAAGATCATGAAGGAAGACCAATGTCTTAAAAATAAGCCGTTGCCCACATGGGTAGAACTTGCCTTGAAACATAATGTTTTTCATTCCTTTGAAGTTAACAAAGAAATATGAAGGAAGAGATCCTGGTAGTAGTGCTAGAAGATGTACCTTTGGTGAAGTAGAAAGAGTGTGAAAAAAAACCTGCATCACAAGCTGATTAATAAATTAAAATCTATTAGAATTAGTCAAAACTAACATGTCAGAGTAGGTTTGTCTGCTGCTGGTGGGTATTACACAGAGTTGAGAATACAATCCCATCTCTAAAGCCCATGGCTGATACCTACAGCCCATCCAAACAAAGTCAGAATGATAATGAAAGTGTCTTTGTATCCTTCAGACAATTCCTGATCAGTGAAGCAAGGCAATTGCCTTCTGTTTTATTTCTTTCTTATAAACTTACAATAAAATAGGAAAAATGCGAAAATGTAGTCCCATCAAACGCATACAGAACTCCTTAGTTTAAGGACAACACTTATTCCATTTTTACTCTCCTGCTCAGGTCCTTCTCCAGACCCTGATTTCATTACAAAAACAATGTATTCTACCTTATGGGAGAATATGGGGACAGTGATATATTTTGTTGCTTGTAATAGTTATAGTCCTGTTTTCACTTTTGATTATTCTAAATTGTTCATTATCAGATGTCTGAACAACCAGAAAATCAGAGGCTCAAAATTGCTGCATAGGTCTTATCTTACAGAATTATCTTCATGCACTCCACTTGTATCAGCATGGCCTGGAAAAATATTCTGAAAGATGATAAAAGATGAGTTGAAGGATTTTGTGAGAGCTGTGATTGTATTGTGAGGAGACCCAAGCAAATCCAAGAAATTATGTGAATGATTGCCAATACCTGAAAGTCATACCAATAGTTAAAGTGAAAATAAGAATGCAGACTTGAAAAAATCAAAGACATCTTACTTCACCTGTATGGGGTAACTTGGATCAACAGTGTTCTGTGAGTGTCTGCTTGCCATAGCAATGGTCAGCAGTTAAAAAACAGCAAAATGGATCTGTGAGATTAAAGGAGGGGGACAGGATTTTAGTAGAGTGGGAAAAAGTGGTGAGTTTTAAAATTTGGTTTGTAACTCTATGTTATGAAGAAGGTCAGGTTGCTCTTCTCCATATGCACATTTTATAGACGAATGTATGTGATGGATAGTTACATGTCTATTAGAAAAGAGTAAAAGCTTTTGTTCTGAACCCCAATAATATACTCCTGAGTCATCAGAAGTAGTTTTGGTGAATATTTCAGTAGCAGAGGATAGAAAAGATCATCATCAGCTTTCATTTAAAAAGAATTTGTTCATTTTGGGAGAGTATTTCGTCACTGAAATATTTTTTTATTTTAATTTTCTTTTTAATGGAGTAATCTCTAGGAGTCAGTGTTATTTTCATCCGATCTTTGTTGGCAGTTTCAAGGAGAGATGTGATAAAAATGTAATGTGCTGGGGTTCTTGCACATCTCCATTCCCATTCTTTTCAAAAGACTTTGTCACAATGTTATTACTGTTAGTTTCAAAATGTCTGGAGTTTATAGAAATTCGGCTATGAGAGAAATCATGAGCATTGTCTGTGCCCTAATGTGACTTATGCTATGGAAGTCTCCATGAACAGGACATGTGAGGTAGGAACATGTGAGGGTAAGCTGTTAATTTCCTTCACCATCCATATCTCTTGTGAACATTTCTGGCTCAGAGCCTAAGCTATTAGAGGTTTTCGACACATAGCTGCAGAAGACTGTTTTCCTTACTGTGTGTCATTTGCTGCCCTTTAGGTAAGTACAGACCCCATTTTCATGAATAGATACACTTTTCCACTTGACTACTGTCTGCTTCTCCAGCACTTAAAGTAGTAGCATATTAATATACTTTATAGATCACTGTCAAAGAGTTCTCTCTGTTGTCTCCATCTCACCAATTTTAGACATATTAATAAACTACTTTCTCTCCTAATGGATGGAATCTTATTGAAGCAGAGGAAAGTTATGGAAGGAGGCAGGAATTGGCAATGTCAAGATTTTGGATTATGTGGTGAGAAAGTGACAAAGTACAAAGATTACAAGCCAAATCAGTGCACCAGTGTATAGGACTTGTGAGGTTGGGACATTGGGACGAAACCAGGGAGACCATAGATTATTTTTTGGATGGAAGACACTGTGAAAAGCATACCTCTGGCTGGGCTGCTCTACCCTTTGAAGAGATTGTCAAGTTCAAGGAAAGTTATTTTGCGTGGTTAGGTGAATCTTTGTTTGAACTTCCTAAGAACTTGGACATCAATTTTTTCCTCCAAGGCACAGTAAATGAAAGAGCAAGTATGAGCAAAGTCAGCCTTTCAAGAGAAAATGTCTCAGAAAAATTCTGTAAAGGTTTCCTTTATTGTAGTGGGGCATCATCAAAAGATTGAAAGAAATTAATGACGACTATGAAAATAATGGACATTTATCATGCTGTGGATCATTGTACTGAAGGGAATGAAAGAGATTCAGCCACTTGGGAAATTCTATGTCAGAGTGAACAAAACACTTGAAAATCTATTAGCTGAACCTTAGTTGAGGCAACTGTCAGATAAATGAATGAACTAAAAGAGTCTACAATAATGAGTCCCTTAACTCATTTACTTCAAATAATTTTGATAGAAGCAGAAGTGAGATGTGCTGGGTTGGTGAAGTAAGAGGAAATTATGAGAGAAGAGGAAATTTTGAGTTAAAGCAATTTAAATCCATATATATATATAAATGTAGATAAATAGAAAGCAGAAATATTTCTATAATCTGTAAAATGAGAAAAAAGGAAAATTAAGAAAAAGTAAGAAAAATAGGAGACAAAAATGAAACTCTATGCATAAGAGGATTTCAAAATAGCAGAGTTAAAGTATGGCAGAATGGAATAAAGAAATAAAGACCAGATGTATAGAACAATATGAAAAAAACAGTCCTTAAAAAAATTAAATAAAGAGTTAACAAAAAATAATTAGCAGTTGAAAGCAAGCCATAGACAAATACAGAAAGAAAATTGAATTTTTCTGTTTTGTTGTTACTGAATATAGCAAAGAAAGTACTTTGCTCAAATAAGACACAGCAACATAAATTGAGAAGTGGTGTGTAATACTGTCTGATCTTTATATGCTGAGATTGCCTCAGAAGACAATTTATTACATGTTAACAATAACTAGTAAACTAAATTGGGTTTTCACTACCACCAAATTAAAAGTTTATTTTTAGTGTTTCTATTTAGTGTTGTGTTTCCTAGCCAGGATTAGGAGACCTTAATTAGATTCTTTTGCTAATAAATGGGGCTCTGAAAATTGGCCCCTATTTCAGTCTATCCTACTTTCCATACAAGTTTATTATTACTAGAATTATTTTTCAGTCAATCAACCCTTATAGTTGATCTTTATATAAACAAATATTTACTTCTAGCTTTCTTGAAGTTACAGAATTGAAAGCTACCCTCAGCAATTGAATTTTTTATTGTGTTCTTTTCTCATCCATTGAGAAGAAAAATAAGAAACATATGCATTTTCCAACACTTATAGGATTGGATTATTCTAAAGAAACCATATCCTAAGGCTCTAGCTCATTAGCTATGGTCTGTATGCAGGAAGAAATAGCAAATGCATGTTATATTTTCTAGATAAATCAGTGCTTAAGTACACCTTGGAATAACAGGTGGAATACACAGGAATGTCTTACAGACTTAAATTTAAAATAAAACAAATGATCAACATGTCAAAAAGTATCTGTCCACAAATATCAAAATGAATGATTCAACACACATAATAAAAGGATGACGATGACATCAATATCTAGTGGAGGGACTGTGTGCTTGAGGGACCTGTATACTTTTCCAGATCTCAGCCAAAGATACTGTACAAGTAGTGTGGAGGATGGGATTTTTGGGGGTGCTTGTGAGAACACTGGTCAAGACTAAAACAAGAGAAACTGTTTTAGGTCTAGGGGTTCTGATTTCCAGGGCACAGCAGAGACCTCCTACTTCTTTCAGGGCCAGCTTGGTTTTGTTACCATCAGAAGGACAGATGAATAACAGGTTTTGTTCACAGTTTGACCATGTAAGCTACTGGCCAAACATACTGTGAATTACTGCTCAGGGCACTACTATTTCTCTGCATTGCATACTGCAAATACTTTACTTTTCCATTCATGTCACTCCACTGATAAATATCATGAGTTGTACTCTCCATCATGATTGTCTGGCAAAGGCTTATGTAAAGTTATTAAGAACCTGTGCACTTACCGTGTTCAAACCCAAATCAAAGTTGAGATCTCAGTCAGAAGCTATACCAAACATTCAAGATCTGTAACTTGTAGATGAGAACCTGCTTCTCTGTTTTCTCCTCCCTGTTCCACAATGGTCAAATGTTGACTTGGTCCTACACCTCTGCACAGAGCCATGGCCTGAGCAGAAGAATTTTTGTGGAGTGAAAGCATCTGGCTAATGATGGGAAGTTACAAAAGTCTATCCTCAACTGTCTTCATTCATTATTTCTTTTGAAGGAGCTGTGTAATAATTAGCTACAGCTTGTTAAACCTGGAATTTTTGAATGGTTGTTGGATCCATATACATGCTTCTTTATCATTCTTTTCTGCAGTCTGATGTTGCATGAATAGCTTGTCTGTGGAAGTGCAACATTCAGTCAATTTGATCCAATCAATCTTGTGTAACAATTTTGACTGGACTTCTATAAGAAAGAGATTTCATTGAAATGCATGGATTTCCAGAGATCTTCATGTCTACTTTGAACTAGATCCTGTGTATCCATAGCATCTCTGACAGATTTTTTTTAAGTATATATCTTGACTCGGAAAGCAGATGGATCATAACATACCTAAGTGTACAGTAGCTCCTCCTCATGTGTAACTGAAAGCTGAAAATGGCAAAGCAAGTTAGCTACTGCTCCTGTGTGCAGCAGAAAAGATCTGTTTTTCAAACCCCCTTAACATTTTTTCTCAGTCTTTTTCTCCTAAGAGAAATAAAATGGAAAAGAGAGAGTAAAATAAAAAAAAAAGTCTAAATAAAAAATGTCATAGCATTATATGAATGTGATGAAAGTAGAATGGTCCCAAAGAACAATCATCAGTAATTTACACTTGGCATATTAAGTAAACAGACAACTCTTCCAAATTACAGTTCTTGTCAATGTCAGAAAAAGCTATGAAGACTATTAGAAAAACATTTCAGATTTACTCAGTGATGACATGAAGTTTCTTATATGCCAGCAAGGAAGAATATAAATTATCTTATCTCAATACTCTAAAATTTTGGAATACTCTAAAATTTTGTCATCTTGAAATTGCTGCAATAATTGTATATCATTTAATATGTTGGTTTTTTTAAAAATAGGATGTCATTGTAAGAACAGAATAAGAAAAGTTTGACATTGAAATAGTCCATGAAATTCAGTCCAAATTTCTTTACTTTTATGGCATTCATTTTAAATTCTGAGAATTGAGCAGGTATGTTTTTCTACATGTCCACATGAATACAGCATTTGACTTTTTTCTAAGACTAAGCTTTTGCAAGTTAGAGGACTATTTTCTGTCTTTTTATTTGACCCATGCTTACAAAGTAATAGTGTCTATAAAAAAAATGAAGAATGATGTGGATGACCTTTTTTTTGTGGTCTAAATGCATTGTACTAATTTGATTCACAGAAAATCAGTGTCTTCTGCTCATAAGCTTAAGACTTCACCTTCATTGTTCCATTTTACTACTGTAATTAAGAATATTGGTAGGTTTTAACTAGGACTAAGACTCTTGAAAGCTTTGTCTATCAATGAATTCCTGAGTTGAAATTACTGAATTACTTGTATGAAAATTGAAGTTCATTGAGCCCTCTCAGTCACCTATTTATAGAAACCATTTTCAGAAAAAAAAATTGAGAAAATAAATTATACATCAACTGTGTTGACTGTTCTCGTGCACTTTGCACATAAGCAGGTTCACTCATGGTTTGTACTGGTGATAATACAACTGACAAAAAAATAAAGATGTCACAATTTGGTCAGTATCCCCGGTTTAATCTCAGCGATACATGTCCTGAGAACAGCTGATAGAATGATCTTAAAATGTTTGACAGAAGAGGCTGTATCTGGCAATTGAATCCAGTAAAACAATCTCTCCCACTTCATCCTTCTGCTTTAAATCAGCCATGACTAGCTGTAGAATGGCGAGGAGCAGGCTGTTTCTTTCACAGTGTTCTGGCTGTGTGAAGAAAGGCCCTTGGAAAGTGGCTTCTGTGGCTTCTGTATGGAAAGTCTTGCCTGGTCAGTAGCAACTGCACACATTCCAATAGTGTAGCTTGACCTGAATTGTTTGGGTGTTCTAGTAGAAGTAGTGCTTTCCCTCTAAAGTCACTCAAATTCTTGGGCAATGTGGCTGTGGTAGGTCTGTAGGACAAGTGAGAACAGAGATGGACCTTAACTCTTAATGCCAAAGGAGAAGATATCTTCAGAGTAAAGAATTTTCAATTTTACATTGTCTCTCTCATTTCCAAGGTATTCTCTTCCTCTTCCTCACTCTCCTCCTGTATGTCCAACTAGCCTGGTGATGTCTCCAGGTTAGAGGTGGCAGCAGCACTGGAGCTATGCTGGGCTGCAGCTCAGCTAAGACCTTGGCTTGGGGGAAAGCTGCAGTCCATCTTGTGTTTTGCCTCCTCAGCGAGCAGGCAGAGGAGCAGGTGGCATAGGAGAAAGAAACTCCTGCTGGTTGCTGTTCATTGATTGCTGCTGGGATTGCTGCTCATTGATTCACTCTCAAGTCTTGGTCCCGGTGTGTCAGAAAGTATCTACACTGGATGTTATGGTGCAATGGGCAGCTGCTGATGCCACCAGGCTGGGAATGAGGATGGACCCATTAAAATCAGCTTGCTCAATCCATCTCTCTGACTGGATGTTCCTTTGCCTGCTCTGCCTGCCACTTCACTCCTGTTCCCTTCCAAAACTGCATTTTTGGAATGGCAAAATCAGTACTTTATTTTAAGTGGTGAACAGGAACCAACCTTCTGGTACAATTCAGTGACTAACAACACTCTCCAGTATGCACTTAGAGCCAAGTTTAGGGTGAAATGGATGATTTACCTTAGAGAAGAAACAATTTTCAACCCTATCCTGCCCTTGAAAATGCCCTTTGAGTGTATGTTTATTTAAGATCTAGCTGTGCCTTTTGCAATCGGATATGTCTGTCACATATTGGCCTCATCAGCCACCAGTGTGCCTGCAACAAATGTGGATAGAGCCTCCCCAAATCTTCATTCGCGAAGCCTAGCCATGATGAGATAGCTCAGGAGTTATTTTCTCCAAAATCTGAACTTAGAATTAAAAATTTATAAATATATAATCATGAGAATTTTGATGACTACTCTCCGTTGTGCATAGTTCATGAAATAAACTAAAATGGAATCTTTTCATTAAGACTGTTTCTTTAGAAGGATTTGATATTTTAATATATTTAATGAAATGAGGAACCCCATCTGCTCAACTCAAATTAAAAGATTAATTTCGTATGAACAGCATTACATGTATTCATTTATATGTACATTCCTGTGCATTAGCATTTTTTCATGACCAAATGTACAAGCTTTTGCTGAATTTCAGTGGGATCTTACACCTATATTTACTCTTTTGTTGCTTAGTATATTGAAATTCTACTAACCATCATAGTTTAAAAAAGTCACTGTATTTCATAGCTGTAATTTACTGCTATTAATAGATCCTCACTTTGGAATTCCTCAGATTCACACTGATAAGTCTGTGGCTACTGTACATTTATGCTCATTTCAGCAAGATCTTCTTGGTAGAATGAAGTGGAATAGAAAAAGTATAAGATTTTCCTTGATATCTCTTTGATGCATCTTTGGTTTGGTAAGCTCATCATACAAAGATAACATCAGAAAACCTCCAGCACTTACTAACCATAAACTTCATCAGTCTTGTAGCTGGTCTCTGCATGAGTACCGATTAGACTTTCTCTTTACAGCAATATGTGATTCCAGATACTACTTTTTTCTACTGAGTCAGCAGAAGAAAATCTCTAATTATGCTTTGGGAACAGTCAACAGAGTCAGCAAAACAAAACACATTATGTATTACAAAGATTTCAGCAGTGAATAGCCTGCACAAAATATTATGGAGTTACAGAAAATAGATTCTCTATTAGCAAAAGAAAAAAGCTCTGACTTGCTGTCACCTTGAAAAGTTCTTGAGCTATTATTGTTACCTTTGGCACATTAAATTGCAATTTCATACATTTTCATTTATATTATTTTGGCAAAGATTTTATAGGCATTGTACAGAAATGTTTCTAAAACACTGAAAATTAACTAAGTCTTATTCCATAAAGATGTTAGCTTCAGAAATACATGTTGCATATATATGCAAATATATGTTGCATTGGTATATATGTATATTGGTTTACACCGTAGCAAAACACAGTACATGTTTTCCTAATAAGTTTTTTTTTCTCCCTGCTGCACAGAGTGAAGAGGATGAAGGAGCAGGAAAACATATGTGGAATCCTGTTTAACTGGAGTCTGCTGTCATCTACTTTTGCCTCTGACTTTCATTAATCTCTGTAAACTTTATGCAAGTATTTTATAAAACGTCATGATATCAAGACAAGTCTTAACTATAAATCTTCACCATTTTCATAGATTCTTGAACAAGTTATAGGGTTTAGATATTTTTCTGGTTTTATCTGATTTTCTTCTGCTTCAGTGAATGACCATTTATACTTAGAATATGTTTTTCCTCCGTTTGCATTTCGAATTTACTTATTTCTCAGTTTGTTCTCTGGGCTCAGACTTAAAGAAAGGATGACATAATCACCCTCTTCCAGTCTTCTCCACTGCACAGATTTATTAAAAAAAATAAAATCGTTTAAGCAGGACTTCTTTAGAGGATGCAGAAAGAGAGAGCTTGCTAATTGCCCTGCACTTGCTGTCATCATATCTGCTTGTCTGTTGTGCAGTCTGAGATTATAGCAGAGATGACAAAAATGAGAGAACAGGAAAGAAAAACTAACAAAAATATAGTTGAGTAGGTTTGATTTATGTTAAAGGTTTATATAAAATTGGATATTTATCAATTGCATACTGTACAAGCAAAAAGAAATCTGTAATACAAACACTGCTCAGAATTATATTAGACCTAAAAGGTCAGATATCTTTTGAAAAGTAATACCATTACCACCCTCCCCCCAAAAAACAATCAACACTATTGTTGGCTTCCCTAAAAAAACCCTACAACTTGCCCTCCAACAAACCTTTAAATATTACAGTACATTTTAATATTAAGGTATTTTAGAATGGTTTTTGTTCGTTTTTCTTTGGTTGGTTGGTAGTGGTGTTGGTTTGGTTTTGCTTTTTTTTTTCTTCTGAAGCAAGTGGCTTTTTGTCTTTAGGCTAAATAGGCTCCAGGCTCAGATGTAACTGTGCTATTTCTATTTTCTGCACATAAATTGAAACTTTTTTTTAATGGAAGTTTATAAATTTTTTGAAGCATATAACAATCAGTCCTTGAAGAAAATTAATACTATATGAAACTATGAATATTTCATAGAGATGTACTTGACCATGTATTTCTGGTCAAATATTTTGAGTTCCATACTGAATCAAGTTTAAGAGGGAATGGCCTGAAGTTGGGTCAGGGGAGGCTTAGGCTGGATATTAGAAAAAGGTTTCCTCACCCAGAGGGTGGTTGGGTACTGGAACAGGCTCGCCAGGGAAGTGGTCACAGCACCAAGCCTGACAGAGTTCAAGAAGCATTTGGACAATACTCTCAGGCACGTGGTGTGACTGTTGGAGTTGGTCCTGTGCAGGGCTAAGGGTTGGACTCAATGATCCTTTCAGGTCCCTTCCAACTCAGCATATTCTGTTATTCTGTGATTCTGCAAAATATCTGATATCTGAAGACTGGAAAACCTGATATAATTCAATTGATTTCAGCTATGTTGTTCGTAATCCTTATAGGTAATGAAAGTAGGATCAAGTTCGGTGTGCATCCTCTTTCATATTCTTTCAAATATACTTATTTTCATTTTTCTTTGTCTTTCAATTTAAAAAAGTGAAGTGCATTTGTTATTTTAAATACTACGTTTATAAAGCTTCCTAACATTAGAATTTATCTTGAATTTGTCCTCAGGACAACTGGCCTCCAGAGATAGGAAGCCAAATAGCCCCCCTGTAATCCAGGAGGAAAGAGTTAGTGACCTGCTGAGCCACTTGGATCCTCAAAAGTCTATGGGATCAGATGGGATCCATCCTAGTGTGATGAGGGAGCTGGCGGAAGAGCTCACCAAGCTGCTTTCCATCATCTACCAACAGTCCTGGCTCACTGGGGAGGTCCCAGATAACTGGAAGTTGGAGAATGTCATACCCATCCACAAAAAGGTCTGCAAGGAGGACTCGGGAAACTACAGGCCCATCAGCCTGACCTCAGTGCCTGGCAAGGTTATGGAGCACATTATCCTAAGTGCAATCACACAGCACCTACAGAATGGACAAATGATCAGACCCAGCTAGCACAGGTTTAGGAAGGGCAGGAGGGCTCTGCAGAGGGACCTGAACAGACTGGAGAATTGGGCTGATTCCAACAGGATGAGGTTCAACAAGACCAAGTGCTGAGTCCTGCACTTTGGCCACAACAACCCCCTGCAGCGCTACAGGCTGGGGACAGAGTGGCTGGAGAGCAGCCAGGCAGAAAGGGACCTGGGAGTTTGGGCTGACAGGAAGCTGAACATGAGCCAGCAGTGTGCCCAGGTGGCCAAGAAGGCCAATGGCATCCCTGGCCTGTATCAGGAACAGTGTGGACAGTAGGACCAGGGAAGTGATTCTTCCTCTGTACTCAGTGCTGGTGAGGCCACACCTCTAGTACTGTGTCCAGCTCTGGGCCCCTCAGTTCAGGAAGGATATTGAGGTGTTGGAGCAGGTCCAGAGAAGAGCAACAAGGCTGGTGAAGGGACTGGAGCATAAGTCCTATAAGGAGAGGCTGAGGGAGCTGGGGCTGTTTAGCATGGAGAAGAGGGGGCTCAAGGGAGACCTCATCACTCTCTACAACTACCAGGTAGGTGTTGGTCTCTTGTTCCAGGCAACCAGTAGTAGGACAAGAGGGCATGGTCTTAGGCTGTACCAGGGGAGGTTTAGGTTAGATATTAGGAAGAAATTTTTTACAGAGAGAGTAATCAAACATTGGAATGGGCTGCCCAGGGAGGTGGTGGATTCATTGTCCCTGGAGGTTTTTAAGATGAGACTGGATGTGGCACTTAGCGCCATGGTCTAGTAATTGCGGTGGTGTTTGATCAAGGGTTGGACTTGATGATTTCAGAGGTCTTTTCCAACCCGTCTGATTCTATGATTCTATGATTCTCTATTTCAATTAAAATATTTTCAGGAAAGCTTTCAGGTTAAGCAAAATGTTCCAGGGGAGAGAGAAATAGGAGAGACAATTAAACCTGGAAATTACAATACTTGCATCTTTCATAGTCATACAATGTGTCTCTCTTCCAATTATTTACTGTTACCATTTTATTGTGAGCCTTTTTTAATTATTTTTTTTTAAATTAAAAGTTTTGAGAAGTTTGTGGTTTTGATTTGGTTTGGTTTGGTTGTTTTTTTAATTTTGGTTTCCTTTTCCCCAGAACAACAAAAAGAAAAGTTCAGTTCTTTTGTGTATGGCAGTTGGTTTTTAGCTTCTCCATTTATTTAAAATTTACACTGGTGTGCTCACATTCAGGTTTTATTTTCATGTAGTTTCTTCATGTCAGTTAATACCTAGATTTTTTTAATTTGTCCAGTAGCTGTCGAAACATTGAGTACTTAAGCCATATGGTATCAGCTCCCAGAAGGAATTACTGGCAGAATCTATAAAGCAGAAAAATTCCGGAAATGGGGTCACCAATACTGCTGTGGATGACTTTGAGGATGCAAATGTATACATCTGTTTATCAGTCCAACAAGTTATTCATTGTAGCTACTATTGAAGAGTATAGTGACTTTGGCATTTTGATCACACTCTCCTACAATGATTCTGCACAATGTACTAAAGTCTTCCAGTAAAAAATCTGTAGGCAAAAAAGAAAAAAAGACAAACAAACAAACAAAACCCAAAACCAAAACCAGAAAAGCCCAACAAACCCTCAATTAAAAATTAAAAATATGTTTAATCTTGTATGCAAAATGAATATGAAAACATTCTTCTTTAAAAGACAGCATTACCAAATGGACAATTAACATTGTGAGACTGACATAGAAAGACAAGAATTAAGGTGGCTTTGCTATAGCATTTAAGGTGGTGGTCTCAGAATGACCATAAATAAAATATAAATCTACAATAATCTATAATAATTTATAATAATCTTAGGGAATTTGATTTCTTCCCTTTAACCCATGCTGCATAGGTGAATCCCCTTCATATATGACAGTTCATCAACCAACATATTCATATATAGTTTTTACGAAGCACATGGACTTTCAATTTATAAATAAATGGTTTTATCAAATCACAGGTTTCCAATAAACCACTTGTACTAACTGTAGAAAATTACAAGAATACTCTGAGATGAAAATTACACTGATCAGGAAGTATTCCACGGTGATGGATGCTTTTATGAGGGAAAAGGGAAAATGTTCTCCCACAATGATCCAAGAACCAGAGATGTATTATCTAATATGAAGAAATGTGTGGGGCTGCTCCAAACTACAGTAAAGTTCAAAGAGGCTTTTCCAGCTGTTTTCTCTGGTCTTTGAGTCAATCCTAAACTATAAGAAACAATGGGAAATGTTCAGAAATATGCTTTCATTAGTGTCTGTGCTACTTTCCGCATTCTTTTTTGGCATCTCCTTGTTTTTTTTACAATGTAAAAGAGACATAAAATCGCCATGGTTGTCTGACCCACATGATAACTGAATTTACCACCTATGGAGAAGGGAGAAGACAACACATGACAGTACTCTGGAGCCTGGCACTGAAGTATCTAGGGTGCTTCTTTCTCTAGCTGCAGATACCAGGATTCATAATGTCTCCAAATGAGACACGATGGTCTAGATCCCCTATCCTACTTTCAGGTTCACAGCATACAAGGTAAAATTGCTTTTCAGTGTAAACTCAGAGTTACAAACATGATTTGCTCTCAGGGAGCAGGTTGTATTCTTTCACAGAAGACTGCATTGTTATGTAAATAATGGAAATTAATTCATTCAGTTTACCTTTGAGTTCATGTCTGCTCTCCCTTATTTGGCACCAAATTAACCCTGGCTGATCTTATGTTTTCTTTGATGGTCTCATGAAGTAGGCAAGAGCATTTTCTGTGTGGGCCCTGATGACTGGCCAGCTCAGTCAGATTTTATAATTAATGAATTATATTTCCTTTTCCTCAGTGAACTCACCTGAATTACTCTCAATATCTGCTAGTCTTCACATAACTTGTAGGCACTTAATTCTCTTTTCTACTTTTAGCCATTATTTAAATATGGTGGAATGTATCTCAAGGATTGACAAGTTGCCAGACTGGATTCTACCTGTATACCCACTAAACTGATAGTGCACTTAGTATAGTGCAGCTCATGAAAATGTGAAAAAACATGGCCATCACACGTATATAAAAATCAAATAGAATTTGTCTGGTTTATATTACCATTACCGCATTCTATATCCAACTTATTTAATTGGAAATAAAATTTGGTGCATTGCATTTCCCTTGTTTAAATTTCATTGTTCAGACGTACATGATAAGTAACATACAGGCTTTCTCCAATCGGGAAGGGAAGGAACTACTCTCCCTGAGTCTTCCCTTGTAACATTTCCCTTGTTTCCAAGCAGAGACACCTTTTATTGAATGAAGGTGATTCTCCGCTGTTCACCCTGGCTCATAATTCTTTTCTGACCCATTTTATGGCATAATGACATTAGGAAATTTAACTCTCCTATTATTTTGAGACTTTTACCTATCATCCAGGATTTATTTTTAATTAAGCTCCATGAACTAGAATATGTATTTCAGATTTCATATTGTTTGTTCCATGATAGGATTTCCAGAAATATATCTAAGAGATTCAAGTAGTAATAGTAGAACAAATGCAGACATCTTTCTGCCAGAAAATGTGTGTATTTACTATTTTTTCAGATGCTTATGCAAAGACACTTCATAAAGATATCCTACTCCCTTTAAAGAAACATTTTCAGTTTTGTTTTTCTCTTTCTTAGATTTAGCAGTCCTTACTTATATTGTTTGCTGTGATGATTTTCTGCTCCGATTTTCTTAAGAATCAAGGGGGTGTTTAATCCTTTCTGCTTTATCGCTAAAATAATCATCATTTGAATTTTACGGTTTCATAGACATGACTTCTGTGGTCTGTAAATTTGACTGTTCAATGACATTAGTGGGGTGTAGAATGGGCGTTAAATTCCTTTTAGTCAGATTTCCTACAGTGTTCCTCAGTCTCTCTATACTCAGTTCACATCTGGAAAGCTTGCTTTTAGGACTAGTCTTTTTGGAAATAACATAAATCTAAAAAAAGCCATCACAAAACCTGAGAGGGCAAATAGGACATCATAGATAATGTGAACTGGATGCTTTTACATCTGGAACCCCTTACATTCTTTCATGAATTCAAAATATGAACCTTCATTCAAACACTATCTGATACATTCTTCTCTTACTAGTTCCTTGTAGATCCCCTATTCATTCAAAGGTTGCTTTTGGTCTTCAGTATTCTTCACTAAACAGGAACAGAATTGCATTATGCTATCTGATTTTTAAAGTAAGGATGTGGGTGTTACTTCGTTTAATTAGAATTAAATGCAGGAAAGTTATATATACCAATTAAACTGAATGAGGATGCATACAAACATGAATATTTTATAGTTTTCAGGAGTCATTCAGCTTTTAACTTTTCTAATACATGGATTGCCATTATTTAATTAAAATAATAATCAATTACTTGTTGCTGCTCACAATAAGAAATAGAACTTTCCGGCAGAACTGCTCCACCTGCAGTATTTAAGAAGCATCAATTGAAATTCAACCTCATGAATTATTTTTCATCTATTTTTTCCCTTGATTAAAAGCTATTTACATAAAGTTGAAAGAAGTCATGACTGCATCCTTTTCTCCATTTGTGTTCCCTGAAAAGTACTTAGTTAGTATGGAGGAAATCATGGAATGATTTCTTTTTCTAGAAGGTAACTGCCAAGCAGGAAGGAGTCTGACAGCTGCACTACTACAGCTTTTCACAGTTGTCAATTAAGAGGAAACAGATCATCAAAACTTGAATGCTTCATTTTATAATGATCTACATTGTGTTATTTTAAAAAGGCGAGTGTCTCTTGACGAAACTAAAAAAAGGAAAGGGGGCTGGGCAGAGGAGTTTCCAGTGCTGGCAGCTGACATTGTGCAAAAAGTTTTTCCAAGAGAAATTGAAAATTGTGAGTTTTGTTCTCAGTTTTCTAGTTCTTGTTGTTAATACAAAAAATAATGAACACTACAACAACAGAGATTTGAAAAATCTCTATAATGCTGCTTCCTGGAGAAATAATGGGATTTATCTTTAGTTTTCCATAGGAGATATTTGCAGACCTTAGTAGGTGAAAAATAAGAGTATTGCCTGTTCTTCCTGTTCAAGAAAGTCAACTTCTGGGTTGATCCTTCGAAATAAAAGGAGATAAAAGAAAAAAATTGATCATGAATGACACTGACATGCTAATACTGTGACCAATGTTGTGATCCAAAAGAACATTTCTTATTCTGGGCAGGTGAACACTAAACTTTTTATCTGGGGGGATCATCATGGGGAACAAGACTGAGGAGTTTATTCTACCTTACTTAGAGCCAGATAACCCTCAACTATCATTTGTTATGACACTGTGCCTATCTTGCATAAAATGTTGGTATTCTGTAGATAGCTATAAGACAGTTGACAAAATTACTGTCACAGAAGGCCTTCAGAGGGGAAATCCGAAGGGAAATTGTATTAAGAAAACATAAAATTCCAGTGCCAAATCCAAAAATATCATACAAACACGAAATTACAAAAAAATTAATTTGACAACATTTCTTTTGTTCCTCAGTTTTCCACATTTTAAGCCTATTATAGGTTATAAATCTGAGAGAGAAATTTTTCTTTCCCTGCTTCCCCGTAAGAGAAACAGAGTCTGAATAGGGAAGGGGGAAGGGAATCAATTAGCCTTACAAAAGAAATGGCTAGCCAGGCTGCATTCCATGCTAATGGCCCATCGAATGCTGGAGTGAGGGGGGGGAAGGTTTTGGACATTTGGGGGAGCTGGCCGCCCGAACAGAGGACAGGTCAGACCGTTGAGTTCTCTCACCGGGACGGAGAGAGGGACTGTGTCCGGGCATTTCTGGAGGAAAAGCCTGGGAGCCAGTCTTTCTGGTTCTTTCGTCCTGGTGAGGCCTGACCACTGGCCTTGCGTCGCCACTGCCTCTTGACTCCAGCCAGGACCTACTGGTTTTTTTTCATTGGAGAGGTCTGTGCTTGCTAGGAGAGAAGGGGAGAGCCTTGGAAAACCATCAGGGGTGAACTGCTTTTCCTTCTGCCTTTCTCCCATTGGGGGAAGGGTCTCCTTTTTCCTTTCAGCTTCTCCCGCGATCCGAGACCACCCCCCAGACCCTCCTCTCGCGCAGTGACCGCCAGAGCCCAACAGCGCCCCCTGCCGACCACCACAGAGCACTGCAGGCTCTGCACCTCCAGTGATCCAACAGCGCCCCTGCCGACCGGGATTAGGACTGCGCTAAAGGACAGAGAAGTATTCATTCAGACTTTTTTTTGGTTGTTTTTTTTTTTCTAGGATTACTGTCTAGTTTTTTGTGTTCTGTTACTGTTTTTGCCAACATACGTGTATCTTTTAATAAAGGGTTGTTATTTCTTCTGGTTTTTTACACACTTCCTCAATTAAAGTCCCTTAATTTTGAATTTACAATTGCTGAGAGAAAGAAGTTTGGTCTATCTCATAACTCATCCTCTTTAGTAAACATTCCAGTCTCATCAGACTTTGACAAAGCCCATGTCTGATGTGTCTGCCATATCTCATCAGTTATCCTTCAAGATTTTAAAAAGTGTCTGCATAATGTTCAGCACTTGGGCCTAAAACATCCAAGGTCTCTAAATACATGCAATGAAAACTGTGATGAATAATATAACACATACTCCTAAATGATTTTAACACAATTTCAAAGGGGATTTTTCTCTTATTTCAGTTTCATCTCCTAGCAAACTTTTTTTCTGTTTTTTTTTTTTTTTCTTTTGATAACAGTATTGGGTACATAAAGAAATAAAAAACAAATCAGAGGCATGGTCTTCCCGAGTTATATTACTATTTCCAAAAGCACAGAAAATAGTACAAATTTAACAGCTAAATTATATTTTAAACCTCTGTGGTTCCACTAATACACAGCAGGTATTAGTGTGTACTGGAGAACCTGCGAGTGGCTGTCTCAGTTTAAAGAGACTGGAATGTTTTGCTAAGGAGGATGAGTTATGAAGTAGACCAAACTCCTCTCTCTCAGTGATTGTAAATCCAAAATTAAGAGGCTCCAATCGAGGAAGTATGGAAAAAGGAAGAAATAACAACCCTTTATTAAAGGATATATGCATATTGGCAAAACCAGTAACAGAACACAAAAACAACTAAACAGTAATCCTGTACCCAAAAGTCCCCTTCAAAAAGGAAATGGTCTGATACCTCTCTGTCCTCTAGTGCAGTTCTAATCCCAGTTGGCCGGGGGCGCTGTTGGATCACTAGATGTGCAGAGCCTGCAGTGCTCGGTGGTGGCCTGCAGGGGGCGCTGTTGGGCTCTGGCAGTCACCGCGTTGGGATCTCGCACCACGGGAGAAGCCAAAATGGGGACCCTACCCCAAAAGAGGGGAAGGGAAGAAGGGGGAAGAAGGGGAAAGAAGGGCAGTCCACCTCTCACAGAACTCACTGCTGTCCTTGGCTGGCAGTGCTCGAGACTCTTCTCCTTCCCAACGAGCACAAACTCTCCAATGAAATCACAGCAGGCTCGGGCTGGAGACAGAGGCAGCTCACGGGCAAAACTCTTGCCTCCGTTTGAGCAGCAAAACCACAACTGTTCCCCCGTTTGTGAGGAGGGGAGCAGCCTAACTCCTCCTCCCTCCCTGCAGTCTGAGATGGGGCAGTAGCCGGGAATGCAGATTTGCCAGCTAGCTCTTTTGTAAAGTCAATCACCCCTTCCCCCTCCTCATCCAACCTCCCTTTCCCTCAGCGGGGCAGGGGAAAGGAAAATTCCTGCTTGGATTTTTAGAACAAGCAAACCTATGACAGTGGCCCATTTTAAAACTTTCTTACTGCAAATCCAGGTTCCATCAGAGCAAAAATATGCAATAGAGATGTTTCCTCCTTAGAATAAAGTGATTAAGAAGTCAAATAAGCAAAGTCATAATTTTTACCCATACAGAAACACATTGCAATCCACAAGGGATAGCTGAAAATCACACCACCAAACAGGTGGTACAGAGTAAGAGTAGATAGGATTGCTTCTCAATAAACATCACATCTTTAGGCATGGCTTGAGAGTGACATGATACTGAACTATATAATTGTGAAAATTCTCTATGGTTTCTAGTAACTGTAGTTATATTTCTTCCCTATTTTTTTTCTCTTTTTTTTAAAAACAAAGTTTCTGTAAATTATTTATTTGCAAAATACCTAAATAGTGCAAGTTAATTACAAAGTTTCAAAAATATAATCACTGACTTGAATTGAAATATTTCAATTAAGGGGAAAAAAAAGTGGATTATGGATTTAACAGTATTTAACAAGTGTGTATATGCTTACTTTTTAGCTCAAGTAGCGTTTCTTTGCTTGAATGGATCTGCACCCATAGCATAGCACAGGTTTTCATAGCCATTAGGCTCTAGTACATTGTTAGATTAAGACTACAATGATTTTCCACAATTTTTCCTTTACAGTTAAGTTTTCTTTAATTTTACCACTGAAGAGGACTAAGTTTGATCAATTTAATTAAAATGATGAACAAAAAAAAAGACACTAGAGATTCATGGTTTAAATTTCATGCTTCATGGTTTTCTCATCTATATTCAACTTGAATAAGCTTCCCACGGTTTATATAATACAGTGTATTGCTTTTATTAGATCACCTCTATTTTAAACATTTTTATTAATAAAAATAGAGATTTTTTTTTCTCTCCTGTAATACATTCATAAAGGTGTGGATGACTAGATCTTTTGTTTGGAGATTATGGGATCTTTCAGTATTAAAAGGAATACTTGTGTGAGCTCATTTATTCTTAATCATTGAGCACTACTGTTTGAATCCAGTTAGAAGGTCAGGAACTGCTCTATGTCAAGCGATTTTATTAACCTTGATAACCTTTAATAACCTGTTATTGACTCTTCTGCCCTAATATTTTGATGTGATTACATCTGAATGCAGTCTCATTTTTCTTAATCTCTCTGTTAGTCTGTCATCATTTTGTAAAAATTTTTTGGCAATGTTCTTTTTTATTTAAATGATTGCTTGAACAATCTTTCTGCACTCTATGTTTTGGGGGGGGGGTTTGTTTGTTTGTTTATGTTTGGGGCTGTTTGGTTTTTGTTTGTTTCCTTGTTTTGCTGGAATATTTAATTGTTAGAAGTAGTATACTTTCTTTGAAACTCACACGCTTAGGTTTGTATTTGCAGCCCAATGCTAAATGGGAAAAGAAGGCACAAAAATGTCTGAGAACACCAAGTCTAAAATACTTATTTCAGAAATTCTTCGTTGTATAAAGGGAGCCTATTAATTTGGATCACATATTCAAAGGAGTACACTCACTATAGGACACGTAAATCAGTTAGATCATAGATCTGGCAAAGAGTACTGGATTTTCTTTTATATGCATATACCATCTGCTCAGATTTTGAAGGCTGTTTTCATGGAACAGAGCAGTTACCCAACTGCATTAGCACTATAGTTTGAAAATATATCTGAAAATATAATTACGGATTCGAAGCATGATTTTTAGAGAAAAGTGAATAGTGTACAAGACATAAATTAACATAATTATAAGAAAGAAATACAATTTACTTTGGTAACCCTGTGCAGTTGATGTCTCTCATCACTTTACATGTATTTCTTTCAGGGTCTGTGAAACTGTCTCAAGACTTTGTACAGTAATGGAGAAGATGTAACTTCTTTCACCTACTTCTAGCTCTGAGTTAGCCATTTTCTTCAGGATCAATAATTTTTTATAATAGTTTATAAAGCACATGCAATACTGCTATCACTTAAAAAAAAAAAAAATAAATCCTGTTTTATACCGCAACTCTTTCTTTTCAGGTGGAAATCAAATTTTTCCCCAAGAAAGTATACAGAGGATAAATAATTATTTGAAGGATGATTTTACAAGGAAGAGGCATTTTAGCAATGATAATTTTGACTTCCGTTCTGACCTGCAATATTGCTTTGCATTTCAATGTAAGACCCACCCACACAACTCACTCTTGTCAGCATGTATCTTGGTCTGACAGTGAACTAGTTTGTCTCTGAATTTTTAAACATATACATGCAAGGCTTAGAACTTACCTTTTCATCTTTGGCTTTGAAAATCTATGCTACTGATCAAATTTGTGACCTTTACCCTAAATATGAATAAATCTGCCACCAGTTTCGGATATACAGTTTCAAGTGGTTCACATCATAGAGACATGTACAGAAGTAATTATTTTTATAGAAACACAAAAGCATATGGAAACTTATTTGCATTACTATGCTGAGTACTCTACATTTCCTCAATTCACTGTTAATATTCCTTTGTGGAAATTAATCCACATCCTAAGCTGTTAAATTTCAATTCCAACAATTTCCCTACTTTAAGTAATATGCTGAACATTTTGGCTTTATCTTTGTAGGAAAAGTAAGAGAAAAAACAGACCTGGATGGACCTTTCAAGGTCGCATAGTCCAGCCTCGTATCCCAGCAGAGGATGATGGTATTTTATATGTGCTCCTAATTTCTCTTTCCAGAACTCAGCTCATTATGTTCCGCAGTATCTATTATGGACAAAAACCCAAAGACATTATCTCATTTCCTTTACCTTTGCAGCAGAAGACTACCACAGAATAATCCCCTCATCCTTCTCACCTCTGAATAACTTCTGTTCTTTTTTCCTCTCCTCATGAGTGACGTTGCCAAAGCTCTAGGCATTTTAATTTTTTTCATCTAAACTTCATTGATGATCAGACCCTGGCCACAAATCTGCAAGTGACATCTTGCCTACATGGAGCAGTCTGTCTTAAAAATATCCTGCTGTTTAGAAATCACCTTATTTTTCCTCTGCAAGAGTCATGATAGATAGTCCTTGAACCTTTTCTGTGGAAGTACTGCTTAGCTCTGTTTCCTTAAACCATACACATAAAGCAGAGTATTCTTGCCTAAGTGTAGACACTTGTACTTCTTGTTAAATAACAATACATTTTATATAACTAATGTCACTTGTTTTCTGCTATATCTTTACAACAACTTGGGTTAATTCTTCTTGTGGCAAAAAAGATATAAAAGTTAATTGAAGTTCTGTAACATTCTGACTTCTAATGTCTTGCTTTTTATAAAACAGACACTTACCTGTCTCTGTGGCTTCTCATAGAAAATTGTTAATATTGCTGGTATTATTTCAATGAGTATGCAAAGGTGATTTTCATCAACCCTAGATTATTCAACAAATACCTAAGTTTTCTCACTGCTTTAAAAGAACTTCTTTAGAGATCTTATCTATTTTTCTATTACAAAAAATACTCATGCAGCTAGAGAAGTTTACTTTTTTACTAAAGATAAAACAAACGATGTATTACAAACTTTTATCTTTATGGTATCATTTTTAGTAGCTTGCAATTTGCTGATCAGAATTTGTGAAGACAATTTGTGCTGGTTTAAAAGTAAACCAGCAGGACAAATGAACCTAGCTCAAGAGAGATTACAAGTCAGAGTTACAATTTACTGAAAAAGATTACAATAAATACGATGACACAGAGAAAACTGGTTTTAACCCACAAAGACAGATGTATAACCCAGCACCCTGGGACAAGAACAGAACAGTGTTCATCAGCCTCTGTGCTGAGCACCATGTGGCCCCCCTGGTTGCAAAGTAAAAGGAAAGGAAAACCTGTTGTTCCAGATGATGGTTGTAGTTCTGTTGAAGTAAGTCTGATTGCAGTCTTGCTGAGAGTGCCAGTCGCAGTCCTATTGAAGTTCTGGTCCTCCTCTCGATCTGATCAGTGGTACCAGAAGTCCCCAAACCCTAAGATTATACATGCTCAGGTTCAGGTGGGAATGCCCAGTACCTTTCCCAGGGTGGGGAGTTTCACAATGGGTGATTTAACATTGTGAGTCATGAGATATTTTTGGAATCTTTGATGGTCTAGGTCATTGCAGCTGCCTATTATGCCAGTCCATTATGGCCCATCAGCAGAGATGACCCCCCCAGGCTGGGTGTGAAGGTGCTAATGCCTCCCTTGAGGGGAGTTATCATAGCTGAGTCATTGGTGTGAAAACAAAAGAACGTTCCCCTGCCTCGCAGGGTTCTTTAACACCCAGCTTGAAGACTGAGGTATCAGGTGTGCCCTGTGCAGCGGCTGCAAATGATCCATTTATTAACAGTCCATAAGAAATGACATAGAGGGAGTAGAATACACAGTTTTCATTATACCTACATAGTGATAAACTCATCCTGGCCCCTGTAACGAAGGCACAGGAATAATCAGATGTTTCCCTTTTATCTGTCATTACTTCCTAATCTTTCTCTGAGGGCTCATCTAACACTTTTCTATGCTCATTAAGTCTACCTTTTCCGCTCTCTGTCATTTTCATCCTGTTATTCTCCTTCCTTTCTTTTCTGATGGTTAACCATCTTCAAAGGATGTGACCATTCATGGTGACTCTCATCAGCCAGCTTTCCTTCAGTATCTGCATTCTCATCCAGTTGCTCCCTAGTGTTTAGAAGCAAATCTAGACAAAGTTCTCTTCAGGCTCATAATTCTATCTGTATTTCACAATCTTGCTGGGTTCTGCTTTCTGATATATTTCTTTTCCAGCAGCACTGGGATTTAACTCACCTAGAGTTTGGTGTTTATCATATGCTTAGCTACACAGATCTAGCTGTGAAACTTTCATCATAATCACTAACTGTTTAGTTTGCATAGTAAATATGTAATCATGATGTCAATATATATTTGAGCATGAAAATGACATATAGACATTCACAGGCCTCCTTTACTAATCCCCATAGATCTTAAAGGGAACCTACTGTGTGACTTGTTAGCATCTAGAAATTTTCCTTCTTAACATCTGCAGAGTAAAATGATGTATCTCCTTTTCTTCCTTTGCCTGTAATTTCTGAATAATGGAAATCTTTTACATTTATGATCAATCATATTTCAACTGAAAAAATCTAAATATTTTATTTATATATATATATCAATATCTATTAGGGAACTAGATATCATCATGGAAGACTGTTAAATTGGGCCTTTTTCAAACTTCAAGAAAAATCCACTTTGCCGATTGACATTAAATCATTAAAAATATAAATTGCCAATGCTATGTATTGACTTACTCATTATCAGCTGTTATCACTAAATATTCATACAATTAATCCTTGTGCTCTAGATTAGCTATGGGTTTACAGTACCACTGAGCTAATACCCTGAGACTGATGCTGACAGCTACAGGGTCTGATCTTTGCAGTCCAATATCAAGGTCATGAAGTTTGAAAGCTCTTCCACAAGGAGAGCTGGAAGCAGCACAGACATTTTCTAGCTTGCTTTTCTTTCCTCTCTCACTGTTGACATTTTTTTACATTTCTTATACATGTCCGCCCTCCAAAAAAAGCAGTGCTCAAATTTGTTCACAACATAGTTCATCCTATTTTGGGGGTAAGGACTTGTTTTTGTGTTACTAGACATCTTTCTTTCTCATTTTTCAGGGTTATCTTTATATTTTTTTTGTTCACTGTGTTACAAACAAGCTGTGTTTGCTGTTGGTTATCACTATTACCAGTAGTACAGTCTTACAAAATGGTTATACACTGTCCACAGTTATAGTATTTAGGCAAGCAACTTTCTTGGTCCAAGACAAGCAAATAGTCACTACATCGTGGTTAATACACTTTGCCTCTATGGATGCAAGTGCTTTGGCTTCAGCCTCAACATGTGAATAATCATACTCATTCTCTGACACAACAGTTTGACTATAATTTCTATTACAACTATATAATTGTCTTTGGGGTTATATCTCTTATCTAAATATGCATATTCTGAAAATAAATTTTCTTGGATAATAAACTAATGTATGTAACAACAAAAAGAAACCACTAAAAAATCTTGCAAAAATGGCTCTGACCTTCAGCAGAAATGCACACTAATACTCACTGCATTTGTTTTAAAGGCTACTTTTAATGCAAGCATGAAGTTTTAGTTCTAAATTCACCCTTAAGACACTCTCTTGGCAGACAAACCAGTACACTTATACAGCGCTTATTGAAAAGGCATTGGATCATTTTAGTCCATTGCATAAGAGAGCAAGTCCTCCGGGTGTCTGTATATTGTGTTTCCAACTGACAGAAAACCTGACCTACAATGATGTGTTGATCTGGAAGCATAACAGCAAACAGAAAACTCCCCAAGGAGCCAAGAATGCACTTTTGTTTGATGGAGGAGAAAAAGCTTAGACTGACATGTAGTCATTGCACTTTCTTATTAGAGTATGTGATAAGCCTGTCCATGACAAGATAAAGAAATCCCTAGAACTTTTTCCTGTACTTGCCTCTCGCATTAGCTTTTAGAAAACTAGTGAGGGAGAAAAATGTTAAATCAGTGGAAAAACTTCCTGTGATAGAGACAGATTTGAAATGTAATAGCAGACTGTCCTGCGGACATTGTTAATGTGTCCATTGCTTCTTACAGGTAGGATGTCTTTGACTATTACAAATATGTGGCACATGAGTGTCCTTCAGTTGCCCACTATAAAGTATTTGGGCTTGTTGCAAATTATCTCTTTTTCTAGGCTGCAAGGGTAATGGTAATCACACACTGAAATTCTCTGACAGTTTTCTGCATGTTTTTGGGGAAAGTCAAATTGAGTAATAACTTGTAACATAGTTTGCTGTAGCATTCACCTTTTTCTCCTCTGGTAATCCCCTGAAATGCTCCTTATTCTGGCTAGATGCACTCAGTCAATATTCAATGAACTTATTTCTGGGGTCAACAGAGCTGACATTAAGACAATCATGCTGATTAAAGGCATGTGCTGTGTGACACATCTATTACACTTATGATATTGCTTAAATTAAAACTCAGAAGTTTAATGAACAAAAAGAAATCATGAAAATTTACTCCCAGTATAGGGTTTAAGGCAATGCTAAGACTTTAAATCTTTCTATAGTGATAAGGAAATTGTAAAATTTGGATGTTTGAATAGAGTTAAAATTTAGTTTTGAAATAATTAGGAATACTTGTTTTGATAGTCTATCGACCTTTCCAGAGATATATACTTCTACTTGTTTTTTTCTTTCATTCTTGATAATTTTGTTTCAGATTATTCTAAATAAATAATAACTGTGCTGTGAATTATGCATGGTGGTAAGGTAATAGGAAAATGAATCATAAATACACTGCAAAATTCTTATCGAGAAATAATTGCATGGGAAGTAGATGACTCACTCTTAACTCTTGTATTAGTGACTTTTGTTAGGAAAACCTCATTAACACAATGAAATCCTATTATAATAAGAGAACACCTCTATTGAGATGATAACACTACAGTAAATTTATGCTGCTTCCCGCATAAGTATTCTACATATGTAGTTAATATTATTAGAGCAGTAGCAGTTCCTTCTTTGATGGTCTGTTTTTAGAAGCATAATGGCTCAAGTGACCTGACACAAAGAATAGTCAACATCACCCCCAGTCCACAGGGACAAAAAAACCCCCCAAAAATTTGGAAACTCTGGTCTATTTTTATCTATGTGAATGTAGATATCTTACAGCTGAGATGCTGAGAGATTTATTATTTGGTAAACCACAGCTTGCACATAGTTTAGATTTAATCTGGATGAAGCTGTACTGCATAATACTTAAACCATGATGAAGGGTAAATGTTGCCCCTAGTGTTAAGTGAATAAAATAGTGAGAAGTGCTTTCCATCCATTCAACCAAATTGTTTGCTTTACTCTTCATTTATGTTGATGTGACTTTGTGCTTGTCACTGCTGTTTAGTAGCCATGCACTTGGAAGAAATATTTGGAGAGCACTCTGCCTTATGTCAAAAATACTGGTATTGAAAGAAAAAAAGTGGATTCTTTAATTGCCCCTGTCCTGTCAAGTTGTTTTGAAAATTAATTTGAAACGATGCAATGAATATCATATTTAAAATAGAAATCTCACCTGCTGAAGTCATAAATCCTTCTTGAAAATATGGTACATTGTCTCAAATGAATGATGGGACGTACCATGGATGGGGCTGAATTCTTAAGGAATATATGTGTGGCTACTCGTTGGATACAATATACATCGTCTGGTTTTGTCAGCTTAAGGTTTTTAACTTCTGAACAATGCTTTAAATAGAAGTAGTCCACAAAGACTGATATTAAAAGAATGATTAACATCAACAAGTGCCTGCAGGATACCAGACCTACTTTGTGTCCATATTTGCAGCCGCCGACAACAGGGGTTCTCGGGAAGAACCCCTTTTTCCCCTTTTCCTCTTCCCCTTCTCGGGGCGGGGGGAGAGATCTCCATTTTTGGCTTCTCCCTTGTTCCGGGGCCCCCACGTGGTAACCGCCAGAGCCCAACAGCGCCCCCTGCTGACTGTGGTTAGAATTGCGCCAAAAGGCGGAAAGTATTGAACTGTTTCCTTTTTGAAGGGGACTTTTGGGTACAGGATTATTGTTTAGTTGTTTTTGTGTTCTTTTGTTGTTCTGCCAATAAACATATATCCTTTAATAAAGGGCTGTTATTATTCTGTTTCTCAATACTTCCTCAGTTGGATCCTCTTAATATCGTATTTACAATTGCTTAGAGGGAGGAGCTTGGTCTTCCTCATAACTCATCCTCCTTAGCAAAACACTTCAGTCTCATTAAACTGAGACAAGTGCATACTCAGAAAATTTAATCTTTCCTACACACCATAGGTTCTCCATGGAGGTGTGGGTGGACTGTAAATTGCATTTTTGATAAATGCAATAGTATTTGGATGCAACAGACTGAGTATGAATTTAACTTAAAAAACAGTTCATGCTTGTGCAATGGCTTTTGAAGACTTACTTCATGCAAGATGTTCAGGGAAACAATAAATAGCCACATAGATAGGTGCTAGATTACTGCCAGAAACCACATTAATTAGTAGTTTGTTATGTGGTAAGAGTATTGGCCTTTTTAGCCACCAACGCACTTGCAACAAACGTGGGTAGAGCCCTTCCCAAATCTTCGTTTGCGAAGCCCAGCCATGATGATGATGTGGTAAGAGTATTCCAAGTAACAATGTCAGAATTTGAAACCTGCATGTGGAATAATGACGTACAGCAACCTATTGCAACAAGTAAATCTGAAACTCTGATATACCACAAAAATACATTTTAAATTTCTAAATGCAGGGCATTTTACAAAGGAGATTATTACACCATATTATAGGAAATTATTTGAATGGCTTGCCAATACATGAGTAACTAAATAAAGAGCAAAACAGGAAAAAATGTGCTTTAAAAAGTATGACTTTGAACATACAGTAGGCTTCCCCTGTTGTTCAAAACTCTGGCATGGGGTTTTCACTGATTAATTAGTCAGGATGGGAGCCATATTCCTTTCATTTTCTCATTAGTCAATCTCAATCCAGCTTTGAATCTCCTCAGGGTTTACAGCTACCAATGACTCACTCCATTTAGCACAATGGCTTATTTTCTGTAAACCAGTCTTTTCTTCTCTGGTGAATTAATGTTGCACCAATACAGGCAGCAGTGAAATAGTAATAGAATAGTTCTATTTTCAGCACAGCTTGTTGAAAAAACTTAAGTGACATATGTCAGTGAAAGAAGCAGTGATTTTGGAAACAGTTGTTAAAATCTAGTAGATTTCAACAGTTTTGAAGATACTTGTTTTGTCATAAAAGTAGAAAAATTGCAACATGCTAGAAAACTATAGTTTATTATTTTTAGGAAAAAATATTTTATTTTTAAAATAATTATTTTAGGTTTTTGTCTGCATAAATTATATAATTAATATTTAGAATATGGAATTTAAAAAGTATTCTCTTCAAAATAACATTTAAATTTGAAATATTTTTCAGAATGAGACCTGATAGGAATTTAGAACCTTTCTTTCTTCTTAAGTAAAGTTTCATTTTCAAATTTTAAACTGTTCACAAATTTGAGCTTTTACAAAAACTCTAGCAATCATTTTGTGGCAATGGAAGAAATTTTAACATAGTAAGATAGATGTAGAGCAGTGTAAAAGTTTGATCTCTGTATTTCTGACGAATAGATATGTAATGGAATTATATGGGTTGCTGGATAATTCTTCCTAATGTAGCACATTACTTTTCCATATGGTTAGTTTACAACACTGGGAATGTAAGAAAACCAGAGAGACATTAGTACTGACTGCATGGGGAAACATGTCACTGTACCATCTTCTCATTAACACCTTTACTTAGCGTCAAAGTGATCATTCCTGAATAAAAGAGGAAACTGGAGCCCAAGAAACTCCAGTAGGACAGTTATTCAGTTCTTTGTAATTATGAATTTCAAGTATGCTGTTTAAGTCTTTATAACTTTAAATATACCCCTTCTGTCCTCCTGTACCTGCCAGAGGAAGACCAAATTCCACAAATGGATGCCTAGAAAAGAACAGAATCTCTTGCAGGTTAAGGAGGGAGATTCACAGAACTGTTTGAAGGTTTTTACTCCTCTTAAAAGAAATCTTACTTTCTATATTTCAAGAGAACATTGATATGTCTTACACATCATTTAGGGTCACTTTTTGTGTATTGATTCCTCAAACCTGTTGAGATTGGAAATTATTGTTTCCTGACACTTCAGCTTGAAACTATTGCTGTCCTTTTGGGTGGCAGGTTTATTATTCTTCCAAAGCCTCAAGTTTCTACTACAATATGAGTAAAGTTCACGTACATATTCGAGAAAACTATTTGAATTCTGAGAAAGATAATTAACTTCCTTGTTCTATTCTACTACAGTTTTCACGTTAGTCTTATAGGACATAGTCTTTTGAAAAAGGTGTGGTTTTTTTTTCCCAGATAATAACCTAATATTTCATGGAGCCAGTTCTTAACAGTATAGTAACTATATATATTTTGTATTTTCTCATTTATCAGTTCCTTAACTGCACAGTAAGTTACAAAAGCAATGTGGTTTGAATTTGATATGAATGATCCATTTATTGTAGTTCTGGGGAACTGTAGAGATAGACAAATGCAATTAAAACTATTTCTCTAGATTTATACATGGCTAATTTGGGGATCACTGCAAACTGGCCTGTATTGTAAAACCTAGATGCTCAAAGAGATGATGATTAATACAGGAAAGTGGATAAAAATCCAAGAAAACATCCACATTCAGCTTCAGACTGTCCCTGAATTGCTTTTGGCACCACTCCACATCAGGTGGAGTTATGGTACACACTTGTTTTGTCCTTAGAAGGAGGATTTGAATAGACAAACACGAGAACACCAGGAGAACAAAGACACAGCTCTGCTCTGGCTTAAAATGAAGACAGAGAATTAGTCAAAGAACACATGGGAAAAGAAGGCTTTGCTATGGCTAGGCAACTGATACAAAGCTCTTTGAATTCACTGGGGAAGAAAGCAATTATGATGTTTACTAAGCATTGGATTCAGCTCTTGGTGAATATCTGTATAACTGAATCACAGCAGTACTTAACATTTCCAAGATCAAATCCCAAATGAACAATTTGCACTATGGTAAATAAAGACTGTGATGGATTGTTTAATTTTTCAGAATTTTCAGCCCTAAAAACAACCTACTTGAATTTAAGTTCAAAATAATAATTTATTTTCTTGAGGTCTAGTTCCAGAAGATTAGAATTGATGTTTCCAAATTCTTCAGTATTTTATTTCGTCATAAGAATAAGTCTATAATGTTGACATTATCTCCCAGTCAAGCTTATTGGGGTATGAGGGAGTGTGCACCAGGAGGAGAAGGCATAGAAAATTGTATTCGCTTCATCTTTGAGTCTGTGTATAAAAGTCTGTGTAATGTCACTGCCACTCTTATACTGACTTGTTTGTTTGTTTTATTTTAAATATTGTTTAGAAATGCACATATCTGGCTAATGTATATCTCATATGCTGATCAAAGGAAAGATAGGCTCATTAACAAAACAATATGAAGTATTCAGTTCAGCTTCCTTATATAAATAGTTGCCTGTCAAATAAAAACAAAAGATTTAATAATGGATTTTCATCGTTATCATCTTTATGATAATCTGGAAAGTATCACAATATCTTTTGGGAAATTAAAATACCATGAACAATCAAAACCTTTTGCAGACTTCAAAACATTGATGGAATATCTTGAATATGACCATTTTGATTTTAATTAAAATGTATCAGAAAACCATTAAGAAAAAAATTGGACTAAAATATTATTTCATCCTACTAGCAGTATTATTCATTGTGACAAGGAATCTAAGTTCTGTGTGCATTATTGAAGTAAAACAATTATTGAAAAAAAGTAAAATGAAAGAAAATTTATTTTTAATTTTTTTATTATTATTTAATGCTTTTATGTTAACTGTGGAGGTGCATAGAGAGATTTCAATGTCAAGTATGTAAGATATCTACAGAATAAGAGCAATTTTTTGTAGGTTTTGGAGATATCGTGATGTTTGATGGGAAGTAAAGGAATCAGATTTGATTTCTATTCGCAGTAAGGCAGTAACTTTATTTCCAAACATTATATAGTGTAGCATATTTGATTGCAAAAGCTGAACAATATAATGAAGTTCATCAGATCACCTATGCTCTTTATTTTATTCTTTCTAGACACTCTGGTTCACTGACAAATGAAACAATTCCCTTTTGTAGTTTATTTCAAGGCTACTTTTTTTTTGTCTCTTAACTTTTGTATTGAAGAAATACAAAGAAGAGTAAAGGGAATGGTGATAGAATTCCCGGACAATACAGTTTACATTGAGTATTGTATATAAACAACATTTATTTTATTGAATATCTCTCACCATAAAAGAAGCATCTTTACTTTTAAAAAAGCATTAACTAATTATTATGATAATTAGTTCTCTGAGAAGATCTCAGCACAGAGGAAACTTTTCCACAAAGAACCAGATTATATATTTTTGCACAATAATTAGGACAAGCAATAAATGATATATAAGTATATTAAACCCAAATTCAGAAATTTCAGCTTGGATGATGAATGGAGGTAGAAGAGATAAGAATAATATATGTGTCATGATTAAAGTACAGTTTGTGTTTTATTCCCTTTTTTCCAACATTGTTTTGGGGGAACTATTTCTTTAAGAGAATGAACACCACCTCCCTTCCCTTGCCCCGCCACCTTCACAGGAGCCAGAGAGTGAACAAGTTTGCAGCCGAGCTGAATGGGACCTGAGTGACATGAACTAACCGGGTGACATGAACTGAACAGTTTAATAGTATAACGTTTTTGGACAAACGGTTTTCCCTTTTCCCTGGAATTTTGGTGGGAAGTGGAGGGGGAAACTAGAGGTGATCTCTGTCTGTTGTTGGTTTGAACCATTTTGTTTGTGTTGTTGTTGTTACTGTTATATTTCTTGTCAGTAAACTCTTATTTTTTCACTTATATCTCCTTGTGTTTTCTCTCTCTATGTTGGTGAAAGGGGGAGAGGTTTTAAAAAAAAGGGAGGTGACCCATTTGTTGCAGTCTCCACCCCAGTATTTGTCTTTAAAATAAGACAATGTGTATGCATGTTTTTTTCCAAGGCATTATGAAACCAGATAGTACAAATGTTCCACTTCAGTCTGCCAGACCTGTTATAACTTTTGTTTTACTAGGCACGAAAGATGGTCTTGGATGGTAGATGATGGAAATAAACATATCTGACAAAAGAAAATGAATTAACCATTTACATAAATGATTCAGACAAGCAGAGTCAGATGCAAAGTACAGTAAAGATATATTACTCTTCACTAGGGATCAGTCATCAACACCATTATGACACACTCTGCTTAAAGGATTACATGATGACAATGAGAGAACTGTGGCATGTTTGACCTATAACAGGATGTGAAAAAGCTTTTCTGTCCCCAAAAAAATTTCAATTCTTTTTTTGAGTAAACCTGACATGATGAAACCAATGTTTTCCAAATACTTTGAGAATTGATGGTATTTCTTTCATTTGTAGTAAAACAGTCATAATGATTTTGGGATGAGTAGTTCAGGTTTCTGCTCTCCTTCATTTCACCTTGGCGTTTATTTTTACACGTACACCAGACATCAAAATCAGTTTCTTTCATTATAAAAGATGTTTACCAAGATAATTAATACACTCACTTGGGATGTGGAATACCTAACTTCAGTTCCCTTATGGATATCAGTTAGACCAGACGTTTGGCCAAGAATCTTCTTCCACACTCTCAAAGCAATCCAGCCACAGCAATATTGGCTAGACTTAAGAGAACCCTCTGGTTTCTGTTAAAAATTTCAGTAAGAAAAGATCCTTTTTGACTGTCTTTATCACCTGATAAAGACAGGAGAACAGAAGGATATAAAGTATTCAACTTTACTGAACACCTACTTTTGCTCTACTCAGAAACAGGTGATGTTCAAAGCCCTCTTTTACCAGCAAAACCACAGGAAAAATATATCAGAGATTTACCATTCAAATCTTTGTGAAATATTCTGTGACAACCCATTGTATCTAAAATCCTCATATTCACTTGATTGAGAAATACAATATCATTTTACACTGAATCACACCATATCTCATCAGAATTACTACACTGATGTTATGAAATCATAGAAATGACGATGAAATGATTTCTTCATAAACCATCACCTTGCACTGTATCTCATTTTTGACTTTTTGACTAGTTTCATTATGCAGTATGAAAATTCAAGACTTCAAATTGTCAATTTTAAGCTTCTCACACTGCCTCAGCTGACCATGAAGACTTTAAACAGCAGCTATTCTGTATTATTCAAAGGTTATGTATGCTATGTGGATTTATGGCAACATGCTTTCTGTCTTACTAGAACTCCCTCATAATCTAAAGCTACTGAAAAAAAATTTTTTTTTTTTTTTAAGCAAATATACAACAGTACTATTCTGTTTTCATGGAAGAACAATAGAATTTTAACTTTGCTCAAGACGAATCCTACACATTTCTTCTAATTCTTTGGAACTACAGGACATTCATGTTATAATTTAACAAGTCTCTCTTCTTTCCATCAAAAAAGGTGGACACTCTTCAGAGCTTGACTCAAAGGTTGATAAAAGTGTAAAATATGTGGTTAAGAAAAAAATTATCTCTATTCAGTTTTAAAATCTGCTTTGACATTTATTTTAGCCATATCTAGATTTTTTGTGCATCTTTCTCAGAGCTGATGATCTTTGCAACAGCTGTGGGTGTCCTTGGACTTACACCAGTTAGAATTTACTCACCATATGCCAACCTAGTAAGACAATGTAGATGTAAATACATGCCAAGCAATCTCCACTAAACTACCAATTAAATACATATTTTAGCATGTATAGCAAATTATTATTATCACTATACTTTTATTATGTTCTTCATTGCATAAGGTGTCTTTCACTGAAACATCTCTTTAGAAAACCGGTCAATTACATGTAATTATCCTATCAAGAATAACTTGTTTAAGAGACAAGTTATACTACTGCATTTTGTAACATGTTGATTCAAGGGTTTATTTTAGTTATCTAAGTTTATTTATTTAGCTTAAAAAATGTCAGCATAAGAATATCTCTTATCTGTCACCATGAGATGCCACCACAGAAAGAGAAGACTGTCTAATGTTGATGTCTGCATCGTTCACTAAATATTATTTTACATGATAAATGTAACATCCTAAACATCCACAGAATGGTCTATTTTCTGAGCGAAACTGTTCTGATTTCAAAACAATATAATTGCAGATATTTCTGATTCTGTAAATCAGTGGTCTCCAAATTTTTTTGATCATACATTCTATCAGTAAATTATTTCTGAGCAAGCACTCCAAATATTCATATATATTTATTCGTAAATTATAAACATGAGCTACTAAAGTTCGAATATTTTCTTCTCACTCTCCACTAGACTGTCTTGAACATCTCCATCACATATGTCCTTTTGGAGACCACTCCTCCAAATAATTGAATGATGCATATGTGTGTATGTGTATATATATATACATATATATACATATATATATATACATATATATACATATATATACATATATATGTATATATATGTATATATATGTACATATATACATGTGTATTTATATGTATATATATGTGTATATATATATATACACACATGGGCATTTACTCATGTATATATATGTGCATGTACATACACACATATATAGGTATGTGATTACAACATAAAACATATTTTTTTTCAGAAAGATAATTAAGTACTCTACTAGCTACCTTTTTGCCATAAATATTGGATATATAGTCCCACAAAATGCTGATAAACCAATCAACTACTGGGAGCAAAATTTACTCACAAACATGAGGGATCTCACTGAAATAGAAATAAGAAAGCATCATAACCAAAGTCCACACAACTTTTCATCTACCTAAGGAAAAAGAACTTTCATCGTGTCATAGTTAGAGAAGGTTTTTAGTATTTTATTCCCTTTTACAACAGAGAAATGAGGGATGGTGTCTTTAAGAATGAATCCTACCCTCCCCCCCACAAGAGTTGGGAGGGGAAGGGAAGAAAAAAAAATGGCTGGGCAGAGAAAAGAAGCTTTCTTCTCTCCCCAGACCACATGGGCTGGTGCCTAAAGAGTCCACATGGAGCCGTCCTTTGCTGAGGCCCCAGCCACTGCTGCTGCTGATCCTGGACCTGCCGGACCCACTGTTCTTGCCATTCCCACTGAGCCCAGACCCACCGTCCAGACCACCAGATTGCCACTGTTTCACACCAGAGCTGAGTGGACCAGCTCAGTGCTGGAATCAAAGCAGCCCAGGGTTGCCCCTGCCCTCTGCAGCAGTCAGGGAGGAGACAAAAATGAACCAGACCCTGTTCACCCATGCCAGGACTGGCGCTCACCCACTGCCCAGGACCACCACCACTGCTGCTCTTGCCACTCATTTGCCCTGGGACAGCCTCTGCTGCCACTCCACAGCTCACCAAGCCAAGTGAGGCAACACCAGTACTACAGACAGCACGCTGCAGGGAACAAGGACTCCAAAGTAATGCTGCTGCCGCAGTTAAGGCTTGAACCTAACCAGGTGGTCAGTTTGATACTATAACTCATCGTCAGTTCTCCCAGGTTTTCGCTTTTGCCCCTGTTTTCCCATTGATTCTTTTCTTTGATTGGACAGAGAGGGATGGTTGGTGGGGAGGACCCTCTGCCATCATTTTTCCTTTTTGTTCCCGGAGCCCCACATGGGTTTTGAGGGCAAGCCATTTACTTCGTATCCTTGTGGTTGCTGCTATTTCCTTGTCAGTAAACTGTTATTTTTCACTTATACCTCACATTTTGCCTGTATTCATGGGAAATGAAAAGGGGAGGAAGTTCCTTTCTTTGGGGTTCCCACAGCAATATTTGTCTTTAAACCAAGGCACATTTCTTCAGCTAGAGAACTAATTCTTCAGCCAAACTGTTTGCAAGTCAGCACGCATTATTTTAGTACTAAGTGTAAACAAGCTTTGCAATAATAACATTAAAATTTATCTGCAACTGAATTTGGTAGGAAAGTCAATAATCCTAATATCCTCAGCTGGTATAGCATAAAATAATCAGCCCACTAGCACATGCGCCCAGCCTCCAACACATGTAGAAGAAAAGTCTTCTTTGCTACTGTAGTGGGTTGACCCTTGCTGGATGCCAGGTACCCACTAAAGCCATTCTCTCTCCCTCTGCAACTGGACAGAGGAGAGAAAAAGAAACAGCTAAGGATTCATGAGTTAACTGCTGGGAGAGGTCACCTACTGATTACCTTCACAGGCAAAACAGGCTCAAAGTGGGGATAGTACTTAAATTTATTACTAACAGGATAAGAGCCAAAGAGTGAGAAATAAAAGAGTCTTAAAAACACCTTCCCTCATCCTTCCTTCCTTCCGTGTTCTCCCTCCTCCCTCCCAGCAGTGCAGGGAGATGGGGAATGGGGATTACAGTCACTTGTCATTTCTGCCACTGCTCAGAGAGAGGAGTCCTTCCCCTGCTCCTGTGGGGTCCCTCCCACAGGAGACAGTCCTTGATGGACCTCTCCGGCATGAGTCCATCCCTCGGGCAGCAGCTCTTCCCAAACTGCTGTCCTGCGGGTCACTTCTCCATGGGGTACAGTCCTTCATGAATGAGCTGTACCGACGTGGGTCCCCCTCAGGGGCCACAAGTCCTACCTGGAAAAAGCCTGCTCCAGCGAGGGCTTCCCTCTCCACAGGCTGCAGGTCTCCAGCAGGACCCTGCTCCATCTTGGGCCTCCCACGGGGTCACAGCCTCCTTCATGCATCCACCTGCTTCAGCATGGGCTCCTCCATGGGTTGCAGGTGGATCTCCACACCCTGATGGTCCTCCATGGGCTGCAGGGGCACAGCTGCTCCACCATGGTCTGCACCACAGGCTGCAGGGGCCTCAGCTCCGGCACCTGGAGCACCTCCTGCCCCTCCTTCTGCACTGCCCTTGGTGTCTGCATTGTTGTTCCCATGTTCTCACTCCACTCTTCCCTGTCTGGAATTCTTTCTACACCACAACCTTCTGTTCCTATATATGTTTTCATGGAAGCGTTACTATTATTCCTGATTGGCTTGGCTTTGGCCAGAGGCAGGAAGCCCATCCTGGAGACAGCTGGCATTGGCTCCACAGGACAGAGGAAGCTTCTAGCAGCTTCTAGCAGAAGCCACCCCTGTAACCCCTCCCCCCCCCCCCCCCCAAAACCCAGCCACAGAAACTCATTACAGCTATAACTGAGAAACAAAGACCTAACACTGAATAAAGGTAATATCCAGCTATAAAATATTATTCTTATTTGACATTGTTATCAGTGCCTGGTATCACAAAGCTCTTTGAGTCAGCAAATAAGCAGAAGAAATATACACTAATTACAGTTAAGAGCAAAAAAAAAAATCAACAAAACCTGGAACCAAGTTCCTTCAGAGACACATTTGTCTCCCAAAAAAGGTATCTGCTTATCAATCTCCTCTGGAACTGAGACTTCCTCACCTTCTTCATTAGGGCCCTCCCAGAAGTGATGGACTATCCCATATCTCTGCACTCTTTGCAGACAACTGCCCAATAGACACTGAGGGTTCCCACTGTGGCTCTCACATGAATCCCACCTAAGGCTGTGTGTGTTCTGTGTCAATTTAGGGGAGAGAGTGAAAAAGGGAATAGAGGAGAGGAACCTGCATTAGATCTCTGCACAATCAGCTTTTCTGAACCAGGTAAAGGGATCAACCAGAAAACACAGATCAGCAAAAGAAAGGTAAAAGATATTCCCCTCTCTTTGTTCTGCATCAAAGTAGCTGAAATGTACTTATGGGTGAAAAGGCAAAGGTAAGCCTCATCTGTGCTTTGCTTGCAGTCCTGTGTCCTCATTTTTTCCTTTTGTTAGACTGTTTCAGAAAAGGGAATTCACTGAAAGTGTAACTCAGATATTGCCTTTATAAGGGGTCCTTTAAAATATATAGAGATAAACCATTATCATCAATATTCACAGAAGTGATAGCAAAAGTGGTTTCTCTTTTGTTTAAAAATTGCCTTTTATTTTCCAGTTAAATATAAAAAGACTGAGTATAATGGCAAGAATTTATTTGTCTTTCATGGTGAGCTATAATTCCAGATTTGCAATTTATAATTTAAAAAAAAATTGTAAAATTGTTTTTTTGCACTTGACTTTAGGGACTATTTTATGATGGAGATTGCATTATAAACAATGAAAAAGAGGGTAGGAAAATAAGTAAAACACCTACAGAAAACAATCTTATCGCCCAATAAAACATTTATGTTAACTTCAATAAAAGTAGCAAAAAGTATTTTTTTTCTATTTTTTTTTGTCAGTGGAAAATAATATTTAATTTTTTTTTTTAAAGAAGTTAATGAACATGAAGAAGTAAATTCAATAACCTACTGGACCTAATGGACACATGGGAATGTGTTATTTTAGGTAATTAAATTTCAAGCCAGTTTGAGTTCTAGAAAAGTGCCTTTTAGTCCTTAGAAAAATATTAGAATTCTATACCAGTTGAAATGTGCTTTATTCTTGGCATTGTATTCCTGAAACAGTTTGCAATTTCTTTTCGTAAGAGATCAGGTCCACAGAAAAAAATGTTTTCCATACTTATTAATGTTCTTCATTTATTTATATTTTTATTACTGATAGTCTTGATACATCTTGACAAACTGTAGACATATAGTATCTTTTATAACCATTCTTAGCTCATTTTCAAACTGGCAGGTATATTGAGGAATATTTGGATGTAATTATTGCAAATAACGTAGTGTCTGAGCAAGATATAAATTTGTAGAGCTTTTCTATTTATTCTTAATGTAAGTATAATTTTGGGTTTTATTAAAATATCTTCATGCTTATTCCAGGTTTCAGTGATTTAGAGGAGTTCTACATATGAACTGATTCAGAAAAGAGATCAAAAATATTTTTTTAAAAAGTAGTTGTCTGGGAATTAAATATTCTTGCAGTATACTGGAAATAGATGGGTAAAAGACCCCACCACAAACTCATCCTTTCAGTGTGTATTCCTTCACAGAATGTTTCAAAACTTTAGTTTACTTCTATCTGGATTATCCGTCCTGTGTTGTTGTTTTAAACAAGTTTTCCTGTTGTGATTTATTTAATTTCCTAATAAAACATTATTTTAAGTGATGGGAAGTCTAATATAATTTGCTTTATACAAGAGATAGCTGTTAGAAAAGGAAGCTTTGAAAGCTTTGGAAGGGGGGAAAGCATTTTAGAGCTCTAGAAATCTTCAGGCTGTCACAGATTTCTGTGTAAAATAAATACCACTAGAATTAGAGGCTGATGTTTCCACAACTATTTCTGTCACACCGAGATTTGTTAAAGCACTGATTTATTTTCTAAGCAGAGAGGCATAGCGGTTGTTTAAGACCTAACTTGTCTCACCAGTCACATTTGGAATTGGAAACTCTTCCTGCAACAAGGCACAATGGTTTAAGATCTAACTTGCCTCAGCGGCCTCATTTGGAAACTGTTTGTGTCTATGCTGACTCTATTGGTTTCCTGGTAAATAATGTTCTGGCTCCCTTGAAATTGCTTCAGCTTCTCTGCATTCTCTATGGAGTTCTCTGGAATTAAACTAGACCCTTCCTTACCCTGCTCTGTGCAGACCACCCCCCCCCTTCCCCATTTTAATTAAAATGCTGAACTAAGAGGTAACTTTTTTTCCTTCCAATTCAGCTGTTGCCTTTGACTGTTTAGGTAGCTCACTTGAAAAGTTAATGCAAACTCTACTAGCAGAAGCAGAACGAGGCATATGGTGAAGATTAACTGAGAAAAAGTGACATTCTAGCTCTTCCACCCTGAGCAGGAGAAAGGTGAAAATCATGACATCCACAGTTGCACAGGATCACCCAGCTGCCTACAAAGCAGGGTGTGCTAGAGCGTGGAAGTGCAAATCGATAATATCTGTCATTACACTTTATCTGCTGTAACAGGGGAAGGTTTCTGTGTATCTTATTAACTGTAAACAACAAACCACTATTGCAGAGACATTGGGCATGATGGTGGTGCTAAGTATCCATCTGAATTTCCATAATATGCCTTCTCTTGTTCCTGGCTTACAGCTTAGATCTGAAACTTTACTGTGAGCTATAAATTAACATAAATGCTGCATTGTTCACTTTACAAGTTTTTCTTCTTTTTTTTCCTTCTTTTTGTTCAAAGATATAAATTATGGATGAACTATTAATCAATTTATACAGCCTTGCCTCTAAATACCTTAGATACAGAAAGATGCCAAATTCATAGGATTATTACACATTTCTGGATGAGAATTTTTTTCTCTCTTTGAAAATAAAATGTACTGGGTGAACAGATATCTTTAAGATATTTCTCTGAAATATATCTCACTAAAATATAGCAACAGTTAGTTCTGCTTTTGTTAGATTTTTTTTTTTTTTGTTATGAGAATGTGAGGCCTGTTTTACTGAATCAGACCAAAAATCCAGTGTTACAATGACACTAATGACAAGAAGCAGCTGACCAGGATGCTGTGTGACAAGTGAGATATATTTTATACAGAAAGAACAGTGTTCTCCCTAGTGCACCATTTTGGCCATCCTTGGTTAGTGCTTCTTATTAACTGATATAAATGGACCTATTCTTCATATTTTTTCATCTTCAATTTATGTTTTGCCTTTGTAGTCCCTTATGAATATGAGTCTTTTACAAAAAAGTAATTATCCTTTTTTGATAAATGATTTTTTTTTGTGGTTTTCCTTTTTTTTTTTTATTTTTTTCCTACATTTCTGTCCAAAGACTACTGCTGTCAGTTTTTATTAGAGAAGTTTGTAACATCTCCATCATATATAACTTGTAGACATGAATATTGTCCCTGTGGAAATCCAGGAAGCTGGTGGTTCTTTGTTGACTTTTTCTCTCCAGCAATACATGATTTGTATCATGATAAATATTAAAACACTTGTATGGTAATAGTGCGTTAAATTTTAAATAAAATTCTAATACATTAGAATAAACCACTACAAAAATTGGTACCAGTTACATTTTATTTTTTTTATATGCATTTGCTAAACTTTAGAAGATCCTTAAAGCAGGACTTTCCCTTGTTGATATAAAAGCTAGAATATACTTCCACACCACATCACGTGAGTTAAATTGAAGCAAGCTTGCTATTAACTATGCTATCTGTTCTGATACTAGTCAGCGAAATCACAGTGGAGCATCTCATGTCCAGCACTTGCAAAGGAAATTATTTTCAGATACCTGCTTTAACTGTGCAGTAGAGAAGTGAGATCCTTCCTAACAGACACAGTGTTTTGTTATATTCTATTTGTCCAGAGTACTGTTATCAATGCCAACAGATGAACATATATATTTGAAATACACACGGCATTTATTTTATTGATGTTAAGAACAATATATAAACTAGATGCCAAAGAAGTCAGTAGTTGAGAAACTGGGACATAAGTCCACAAGTGCTTCGTATCTGAAGAAAAAATTCTTGCTGAGCAATTTAAAATTTATTCTTCATTGATGCTGTGTAGAGCAAAAATCATGTTCTCATTTGCCACTTGATTTTATTATATGCCTATCTTAACATAAATGAGGGGATTTTTTTTAATTCAAGTTTCAACATAGTTTAAAAATGATCAGTTTTCTGACTGCAGAGGTTGTGGATGACATAGACCAGGATACCAGCAAGATGGCTGATCAAGAAAGTGCAGGACATGACACAATTTTTAGCTAATAACAACACATAATGAAAAGAACCTCATTCAGGGTTCTGCTTTGCTCCATGAAAACATGGTAAGAAGAAAGGGAAAGATTTAACTAAATGAAAATACTGTGGTATTAGTGTATGTCTTACGTGATTGAATGCAGCGCTCTTGAAATTCCACTTTTCATGCAGGAACTAGGTAATTATATATGAAGTTATATGCACTGTTTACCTTAGGAGAGAAAAGCTAAGTCAAAGGCAATTGCTTGGAGGTAAGCCAAAATCTGCAAATCAGATGGTAACTTTAAATTACAAATACTTTAGTGGCAGACATTGCTAATTTCTATCCTAAATGTCGAATACTTAGCCTCTTGAATGCCAAAGAGTTTTGAGCTAATTCGAAAGTCTTAAGCTACACAGAATAGCAGGGACTTTTCATGGCTTAATTTAAATAAGGGAAGGTCACTTAGGTCATTTTCCCAAGGCAATAACCACTAGTAAAATATATGGACTTTTTTTTTCTTTTCCCTCCAATATTTCCAGTCTCTATACAAAAATAAATTAACTTACTCTGTACTCATTTTCCCCTAAAGGAAATTTGTTTTCACTCTCACCTCTCTTAACCTGCTGGTCACATTTGATGCAATGAGATTATGATAGTTGAGATATTATGATACTATGACAACTTATGATGTGATGAGATTTTGCTGTTCCAGTCATTATTTTAAATATTAAAGACATATAATTTCAGTGGAACTATGGACACTAAGATTCTGTTTTGGTTTACTAAGCTGAAGTTGTAATCGTGTGATTGGTTTTAGTTTTTCATCGAATCATAAAATGTTAAGGGCTTGGAATGGACCTTAAAGATCATTTAGTCCCAACCCCCCTGTCATGGGCAGGGACCCCTTCCACTAGACCAGGTTGCTCAAGGCCTTATCCAACCTGGCCTTGAACACTGGCAGGGTTGGGGCATCCACAACCTCCCCGGACAATCTGTTTCGGTATCTCACAACCCTCACAGTGAAAAATTTCTTCTTAATACCTAATCTAAATGTCCCCTCTTTCAGTTCGTACCCATTAGTTTCATTTGGGTGTTTTTGTTAGTTTTTGTGGGTTTTATTTGTTTCTCTATTCTCTCCTTCCCTTAGTCTTACTGTTTTGCCATCTTTCTTCCGTATTTACTGGTTCAGTTTTGGTGGTCTTTCTTGGAACTTTAAGTGATCTTTCCTGTATCTTCCTTTTCTGTAGTAACCTGCTAGAATTTATTTTTCCATTGAATGAGGATGGCTTTTAAGAATAATGTTTTTTTGTTGTTTCTTTGTTGTATTGGTTTTTTTTATTATAAAATAGACCAAGCTGTAAAAAAATTATTTGATTCAATTTTTAACTTTCACTGTTACTCTGATCACCTTTCTCCTCTCCTAATGCTTTATTCTTCAAAATATTTATTATTCTTCTCTGTCCATCTATTCTTTCACTTTTCTTCTTATTTTCTTTCATCCCTTAATTTTTTTTTATTTTTAGTGATTCTAATCACCTGGGAATGCAAATAAAAATATTGCATGAAAGTATTAAATTCGGCTTTGTAGTCTGATGTGTTTGCATTTAATACTCCTCTGCTCAACAGATTTAGACATGGAGTAGTGGGTCCGTTTTTTATTGGTGGAAACAATTTTTGTTAACTGAAAATAGCACTGTAGACTTCCAATTAGAAAATGAGTACAGAGGTATTTTCTGATTGATGTCCTAGAGAATATATGGTGCAGTGTAGGGTGAAGAAGAGGTCTAATAGGCACCAAGATATTTGCTATGGCAGACAGGAAATGTAGATACAACGGCCATTTCTTTATTAATTAAGATAGCACAGTCCTTTTCCCACATAAACATGCCAGTTTAAGGTGCTTCATTACCACAGCCCAACTTGAAGTCACTGTTACAGAAATTGCTGGTGTGACTAGCCCAAGAAAAGGTACCAATACTGCTGAAAGATTTCCTATATAACCATCCCTTTTGCTTTCCATAAGGACTGTTCACAATCTAAAAAAACTCATAAGAGTATTCATGGGTTTGCTGCTATTTTTTGAAGACAGAGACATAACGTATTGAAAACCTTCCTCAGCATATTGCAATATAGAAAAAATACTTCTTGATTTTTCAGGAAAACTGGAATTGTACTATAAGCACCTGATAAGTATTTTACCGTTACTTTAGACTTCATTGCTAACAGCAACATGTGATAATAGATGAGAACATGATATAATATTTGAGTAGACTGTAAGATGTGGAAAGCGGAGTCAACAAGTTTCCTTTGATGGCCATTTATGTAGTTATGAAAATGAGGAATGTGGTGCAGTCCTTTACTGGGAGCTACCAAATCCTCTCAAATTTAATTCTGCTGTGATATCTTTGTTTTCTTTGGTTTGACCTCATGAGAAAAAAACCCCCAAACAACAAACAAACCAACACCAAAAAACCCCAAATAAACTAAAGAAAGAAAAAAACACTTTCCAAGGAACTTGATGTGAACCATAAACTGCAGCACAGTGTCAGGTAGTGTAAAATGAAAGAAATTGAAATTCCATACTTAAGTCTGTCAGAAGGCATTTGTGCTCAGAACCGATACCTTTGAAGCCAGGATTAGGAACTGTGCCATTTGAGAAGATTAACTAGAAAGAATGCCCTGTCTTATATTTCAGTTTAAAGTTAAACCCCAGGAAAGGACATTTTCAGTGATAGAAAGGAAGGGGTTGGTCATAAAATGGACTATTGAATTACTTTCCTAACACTTAGTAAATTCACTCTGGTTATATAACATGCACCCTTAAGCACTTAAGAACCATGAAGATAAAATCATGGTCCTTGCTTGCCAAATCTAACATAAATCAGGAAAAGCCCTGCAGACTTTTTTCAAAGCTTCAGGAGAAAAGCAAGATGTAATGGAATTTTCCAGTATTTACACTAGAGTCAGCAGGGGCTTAATCTCATTGGCCTGAGGAACTGAACGAACATGGACACTTGCTGCATGGGAGAACTTCAGGGTACATGTGAGGATGCAAGGAAGGTTTTTGTTCTTTTGGTCAAGAGATTGATTTTACACTGCTTTGGTCCCTCAGCAGGGGTTGCCATCAAGCCAATGCTGAGTAATTAAAACTGATTCAACATGAATAAGAAGAGCAGGACTCTGTGAACTTATTCATTTGGAAAATGAAGAATATTCTCCCCACAAGTTGTAGGCACACATACTACATAATTATCATCTTTCTGTTAATACAGGATTGTTTCAAATAATACATTTTCAAGTGCTGTGCTTAATCTCTTCTAAAAGCATAAGCAATGGTTCTTCTACAGCCTACAAAAGTAGTTTTCTGTGTCAGAAATAGAAACGTGCTTATATTGCCTTCTATTTTTTCACCTTAAACAAATTTCTGCCCTTGAGTCTTGAAAAGAAAATATTCAAAGGCACAAAAGGTTGCCAGGAATGCAAGCCACAAGGTTAGTACTGCATTTTAAAAGAGTTATTCTTGATTACCTCCTGCTCTACCCCTTCCCTTTGTTCTATCTTAATTCCTCAAACACTCTTTTTTTTTTTAATTTTTTTTTTAATTTTTTTTTAAATTTTCCTTCAGCTTTTCTGTCCTCTTGGGTGATGATCAGAATCAAATACAGTCTGGCTAGTGACATGCAGAGTGATCACCAATTAGATGTCAAGATAAAATTTTTTCAGAATCTTAATCAGCTCAATTTTAATATTATATTTAATTATAAATTGCAAGTTTCAGTTGTGTTTTTTTCTTTCCTTTCATATATGAAGAACGAAATTTTTAATACTTCAGAAGTTGAGTGGATTTTATAACTTTTTAGAAGTAATTGAAAATGTCTGCCATTTTGAAAAACTGGCAAAAGAAATGACCAATAATAAAGAAAAATATATTCAATTTTCTTTTAGTTCTTTGTACTGATGTCTTAATATTATGATTAACAGCTACTGGTAAATAGAAAAATAAAAAAGGAAGATTTACTCTGAGAATGTGTTAGAAAGTCTTGCCCTTTTGGTTGAACATATATTCACTCTTCAAGAAACTGAAGGACATGACTTTTAGCTGATATTTTCACAGAGAAGATGATGGAAATTATTAAAAATTTTGTTTACTTTCATGACTTTCTACTATTTACTGCTTCCTTATAATCCAATCTGTGTGCACAATTAAAATTCTTGAAAGCAGTTTGATATGACATTTCTTCCTAATAGTTAAAATGGGAGAAAAGGAATGTATGTGTTTGGTTTTGCTTGTTGTTTCTTCATGGTGTGTTTTTTTTCTTACATGGTATTAGGCAGAAGTCAGTCTTTGAAATAAGCCTCCCATTTTTTCAAAAATTTCTAGATTTTTATCTTAGTGGTGGGAAATTTTTGTTGGGGAAGAAAGACTAAAAATATATTTCTAATAATAATAAGCATGATGCACATTCCTCTCTTACTTTTGGAAGGACGAAAAATATAAGATAATATAGCAGGAATAAAGTGTCTTTTAAACTGAAGCATTACTATTATCTCTCTAAGAATAAATTGTGTGGAAATGTGGATTTTCTGCTTTCAAGTCTTAAATAAAGTATTATGTTAAGATTGTTTTGCATTTGGAATGATATCTTCAATTTATTTCAACCAGAACAGATGGCCTGGAATGATGTTAATCTGAACCTGGCTTCTAAATTGCAACAGTAATTGGAATTTCAGCAGTAGACTGGTTATTACAAAGAGAATACCAGACAGAAACAGGCAGAGAAGTCTTAAAAGAGCAGTGAGGAATCTAAAATTTTAATTCCCCAAATATTATATAAGATACATAAGATATTGTTTTACTAAATCCATTATTATCTTTAATCAACAAAAGATGAAACAGTATATCAGATAGTTTATTCCTAATGTTTCAATCATATACAAAGTAAATAATTACTTGTAGAGAATGAGCTTTGAGGGATAGAGTTTTCTTTACATCCTAAGATAGCAATATCATCAGTATGGTAACAAAATAGAAATTATCATGATGATCATTAAGCAAGGTACAAACTAAGCAAGGTGACTTCTGACTATGGTCACATTCCAGGTACAGAGTCCACATCTTTGGCACGACTAGAGGATATATGGTAAATTCAGACTACAGGATATATGGTAAATACCCTTTATATGAGCTCTTGTTTTAGTTTTGAAACTTTCAATGCCATAACAGCACAGAATTTATGCAATTTCTGAGGAAGTGATTTGTATTTTAGCGCTCTTATTTGCCCAAGGCTATAATGCGTGCCCAGTAGAACAAGTAATAAAATGAGTGCATGTAACAAATCTCAAATGTCAGCTTGTCTTCAACTGAAGTGAAATGCTGTGTTAATTTCCCCTCAGCCCTCAGTTGCAGAAACTTCTATTATAGGCTATACTTTTGGACACCAGCTAATTTGACAGCAAAGGCACCTATGCCTTGCCTAAATATAGGCACCAGGTGCCATCTGAGATTATACTGAGGCACTGAACAGGTAGGTCTGTAGTGACAGAGATCTCTCAGAGATCTGGTGTCACATATCCAGCATCACAGGGAAACAGAGCAAGTGATGACAGGTGTGTTCAGGCATCTGAAATGAGTCACTGATTAACAGAGGGACTGATATCACCTCAATAAAAATAAACTCTATATTAATACAAACAGAAAGTGAAACATCTGGGAAATAAAATTCACCATATAATTCTTTTTCCACCAAGCAAGTGCCAGCTTTCCATAGAACAAGAAAACTCTTTACTTTCTTCAGACCCAAGGATAAAGAAAGGGGAAAGAGTCTAGAATAAGGCATCAGCTACCTCTGTGTTTCTATCACAAGTTGGAATGTTTGTGCTGTCTGATAAATTATATCCAAATTAAATCTAATTATCCTAGGCTTTCAGTTTTTATTAAATTAGGATATGTAGAAGTAAACACAAAATCTGTTAGAAAAGTACTGAAATGCAGCAATCTGTTTCACAAAGAGTCAAACCAAGCTTCTAAAGCTTGCTTGAAAAAGCTTGCAAACTCCCTACCATTTGCCTCTGAGGCTCAGAATGAAAAGCGAACTTGAAAGCTGCCATCTTTTCATAGTCATAGTTGTAGAAAGAAGGTTCTCATTGGAAGGTAAGTCTCAGTGAAGGAAAACAATTTATGCCATGTTAGTTTATTCTAGCCTTCTTTTCCTGGATTTGTTTTAAATAATCATATCTATATTTTATTTAAAATCCTTAACTAAGAATATGGAAGAGAATTTTAGTCCTGGTTTTGTGATCATATTTTGAGAGGACATCCCCATAAAAAACTTCTAATCTTAGTATTTGACTAAACATCTTTCCCCTTCCTCTAAAAGAATGTACGTTTCTACAAGTCTGATAAAAATAGACAATTGAATTGTAATAGCACTAATGAAACTATTACCTCTAATATCAAAACACACCTTCCTAAACCAACAGGCAGGAAATGGGAGAAATTCATTATAATTGCTACCTTCCTGCATATTCTTTACGTCTCCCCAGACATCCAATATTTAGTATGTAGATCTGCAGGAAGAAAAAGTTTCTCATTTTGGTACTTACAGAACTACTTGTTTTGTAGTTAAACATCTGCATTCCATGCAGCATTTTGTGAATGTAAAAGAATGGGATTATTTGCCATATATTTAATGACCAAATGGAATGGACTAAGGAGGTCCTGGCTTGATTTGGGATTATGTCCCACACTTCTCCTGATTTCGAATGAAATGAGAGACCAGTATGCATGGCTTGCCACAAAGTCACTGTACTGCATTAACAGAAAAGTCTTCTCTATCCTTTATCACATTGACAGAGTACTCTTTAATCTATTTAAGAACCATACAATAGTATATAAAAAGTAATTGGTAAGAAAGTAAACCTTTCTTTTGGACTGTATTGGGTCTGACTGGGATGGAATTAACTTTCCCCAGAGCAGCCCTCATAGTGCTGTGCTTTGTGTTTGTAGTCAGAAAGGAGTTAATACCAAAGCAGTATTTGGGAGAGGTCACAGCCAGTAGAGCTGACCCAAGCAATATTGCATATCCTATGATACACAATTGAGCTCAATAATAAAAGCTGAGAGAAAGGAGAGGGAAGAGAGTTATTCATCATTAAGGCATTTGTCTTACAGTGTACCTGCTAAGCTGAGGCCCCGCTTTCCAAGCAGTGGCTGGACATTGCCTGCTGATGGGAAGTAGAATGTTTGTTTTCCTTTGCTTGTGCATGTGATCTTTGCTTTTCCCTTATTAAACAGCCTTTAATAACCTACACAGTCACCAGGAAAGAACAACGACACCCACAGCTTTTCTGGCAGACTTGTTTCTTAGTCTGACTCAGTCTACCTGTATTAATTCTAGTTTACTGCATTTTGGTCATGTGCCATTTCCTTCTGCAAGGAAGGAAGATATACCTAGTTTAGATGTCTTAGCAGGAACTACAAATACAGACAAGATAAAGAATATGACCACAGTATTGATTTGCAAATGGTTCATCACTAATACAATCTTCCTGAATTTTCATAAATTTCACTCCATGGAATTATTCACAAGCATAATGCGTACTCACGGACTCATTTGTTCATGAATTTGTTTGGAGGACTGAACTGGTGGGAAGACAAAATAGATACAAAATGAGGAATAGAAATATCAAAGTGCACATAATTGCTTTTACTTCTAATTCACTGGCTTAATGTTGGCTTCATAAAGGCAATGATGAACTCATTTACTATTATTGTGAATGTTATGAATATTTCTGTAGGATTCTCCTTTAGCATTAATTAACTCTGATAATTATTTTAAAGTGTTCATTGTTATTTCTTGCTGCCTCAGATAGCTATTTATCACTTCTCTGTAATTTCTGATAGCATACTTCTTAAATATTTCTTTGCCTAATTTGAATATCTTCATCCTCATTGTGTATATCCGTTTCAAACTGTTATTGTTCTAGATAGAAGAATAAACTGACTTTTTATTAAATGAAAATATTTTAATTTACTTTTTACATCATAGTCATTGGAATTTATTGTATGCACATTTTTTTTCCTATAAACATAAATGAACTATAATGCAAAAACTATCCTGTTCATGATTGACACCCGAACAGGCTCAATAACTTTCCACATAACAGATAAAATCCCTGCCATGGTAGGAGTTGCTTTTGAAGCAGGGGATTATCATTCATAAACACTAAGATAGATCCTGATTTAAAAATACAGAATAGTCTTCTCCTTACAGTTGCAAAGGGAGATGAAAAGTGAGCCTTAGGACTTTAACTTCCTGGGAGGAAACATAAAGTTATGCCCTTTTAAATGAATGCTTTCCTACGGATGGGAATGGATGGACTCCACCAGGTTTAACAGCTAGTGGTATTAAGTGCTTATGAACTAATGTGCAAAAAAATATTCTTTTTTCTTGATTTTAACACAAAGTCTTCAGGATTAATAATTTGTGATTGCATTGTTAATATAGTAGTGCATCTTGAATCAGTAGATATTTACATAGGAATTTAGCAGGGTGTATGGTCTCAGTATCTCGATTATCTGAAAATATTAGTGATATTTGATATTCAAACTCGAATTCTGAGCAGGATTTGTTCACTAATGCCTAACATGAGGTTAAAGAAATCTTAGGAATGAAGTGCCTCAGAGGAACATCTTTTTTTCCATGAATTTTTTTAAAATGAGAAATCTTCAAAAGAGTAAAGATGGTGGGAAAGAGTACAGTAGCCTTCTAGATGGATTCCAAAGTTTAAATTGAGTGAAAAATCTCATATCATTTAGCAGCAGGGGAAACTGTATGAATGAAAATGAGAAGAGAATAAAGGAAATCAGAGTTGGAAAATAATGTCAGGGAGACCAAGAAACATGTTGTGCACTGCTGAATGATAAACTGGTGGTTATTTGCAAGGAAAGGTTCATATAACTAAAGGTTCATATAACTAAATCCTCTGCACAACTCCTGTCAAGACGTCAGTGCAGTAGATTTTGACTTGATTTTGTTTCAAAATTTTTGTTTATTTCTACAAAAGTACTTTTTATTGATCAGCTACTTTTTATTGATCAGGGGTTAGAATTTGCATTTGACAGAGGACAAGTCCAACTCTGTTATTCCTAGACTTAAAATATTGACATCAACATTCAATACACTACTGCCTGAGTTTATGGCTTATCATCTATTTTTAATCTCAGTGAGCTAACATGTAGTGGGTTTCTTGCTTACTTTTTAATATATATAAAGCTGTCTGTAACTGATATTCCTCTAGATAATCAGAATTTGTTTGGACCTAACTATTGTAGAGAAATAAGTAAGAGTATAATCCAACTGATCCCACAGCAAACAAATCCTAATGTATATTGGGCAAACCATATTGTCAACCTCCTATGAATTAGTGTGAGGTTTCTCTGAGATCAAATATCTTTAATCTGCCAGCAGGAAAAAGAATTCAGGTGTGTTTCTGTACATTAAGTGGTCTATGCATTATGATAAATAAAATGCATTATAAAATAAATTCTATGATTCAGAACTTATAACATTTTTTTTCTGTAAATGGAAGACCTGAGCATGACTATACACTGTAGGCCTTTTGAAAGTGCCCGAAGTCACCCTTATCTGGAGACGCTACAATTATATTGTATTGACAGTTTTTTAAATATACTGACAAATTATGAACAAACAAAATGAAAAAAGGACCCCAAACCTTTAACATAATACTAAAGTATTATGTTAATATACTAAAATATTTAAAATTAAAAAAAAAAAACCCAACCAATCAAATAAGAAAATAAATATGTAGCAGTGATGCCTTAGGAGTCTTAAGATTTATTGCAAATATGGATTCTTAGTATGATTGTAAAGTTTCCTACACTTTAGAATAGCAGTTGACAGTTACCAAACCCTATTCTCACAATTCATATTGAATTTTCTAAATTCTTCAGGTTTTGTTTAATGTTCTTTTCAAGGGAAAAGATTCTAGCAAGCACATCTTGTTTGGGGTAATGCCTAGAAGACCATAACAAGATATCAGTATAGCCAAAGCAACCTTGAAGGCCCAGGAACCTTGGAGGAGCTCCAAAGGCCATGCATGCTGTGAGGAGCAGGAAGATGAGGAAGCAAGGGGTCTTGAGACCTCTGACTCAGTTTCAGGGAGGTGTGCCAGGGGGACAGATCTAGGGAGGTCTGGGGGGTGGATAGTTCTCGAATTGGATGGATTAGTACTATAAAATTGTAGAACCCCTGGACACTCATGTGCACCTTGTGTATTTGATGTACCATAAACTGCTTTATTAAAAGAACTGTTTTCTACCTTATCTATACTAATATTATCCAGAAAGTTCTTTCTATTTTAGATAACGTAGTGTTTAGTTTGAAATTTGCAGCTTCAATCTGCCTGCAGTCCAGATGAAGATACAACCTGCTGGCATAATTACGTCTGTCAGGATATACACTTATTTTTGCGAAACACCTTTGAAACTTCCTGTCCTTGCAAATTATGCAACCCTATAGTGATCGTATGAGTTAAAATTATGCTTTGTGTATCCGGGCTTAATTAGATGTTGATACTTTTGGCCCGTGGTTGGCCCAGCCACCTATGAGAGTTTATTCTTTTCCTGCCAAGTAAGGAGAAAACAAGTACTGATAAACTAGAACATCGTCATTGAAGGGAGTATCTTGTATAAACTATAGTTAATTGGTGTCTTACGATTGGCTGATGGCCTTCCAAGGGCATTTGAAGAAGAAAGTGAAGAGGAAGGTGATGAAATACACCCCCAGACTCATTTAGAAAAGACCTCCTGGGGTATAGCGCGCAAGCGTGGAAGGAATTCCAGGGTACCCACGCATGTGCAGAAGAGATGACACTTGCATAACAGGGGGAGGGACTGAAGACCTCTAGGTGGGCAATGCTGGCCTCACCTGCCCAGGTAGATGTCACCAATTAATTGTATAAAAAGCAGATAGCTCATGCTGGGGGACGCAACCTTTACATCAAAGGACAACACTGCCTTTTGCCGGGACACGTGTTATCTTGTGAGCCTGCCGACTCTCTGAGAATGCAGCTTCTGCTATGGATAATTCTAGGCATTCCAGGTCAGTAAGATAACTTCATAAGCAACACCTGGGTGACTGGGGGAGTTGTACTGAGGGTTTATTTTTCTCCTCCTTCCTCTCTCTTGTTTATTTTTGTTTTGCTGGCCACCTCTTGGTAATAAATATTGTTTTTGTTGAGTTTTCAATGGTGGATGGTTTCAGTTTCAGCATCCTTCAGAACTTTCCTTGTTACAGCTTTGGAAGAAGAAATGTCAGATTAAGCATGATGCATAATATTCAAATTAAATTGGGGTGCTTATTAAATATACTACTGCAATCAACCATTTAAATAATATGGCTTCACTTAAGTTTTTATAACATGGTAAGCTCTTCTTACCTTTGCAACATTTACAGAATTTTAGTTTGGGTAAAAGCTCACCTCTTAACAGTATCAGGAGTTTTGTATAACTAGATATGCAACTAAGATTTCAAGGTTTTTTTCCTTTATATTCTGACATGTATCTGATTATAATAACTGATAGAATAATTGTGAAAGATTTTAAAAAACTATAGCTATAATAGTTGTCATAGAAACAGGATTGAAAAACAGAAATAATGTAGAAATGTAATGTTTTCTGTAAAAGGAATTGGTAATACTAAATACAGGACATTACATTAAAAAAAGACAGAACCCTTTCATATTTTGAGTCAGATATCAACAACCAAGGTTATTTTGTAGTATCATCTATATATCAAGTTTCATCTTTATATTTGTGTCTTCTTCATCTATTTATAATTTAAATACATAAATAGAAAACTTATTTTTTATTTTACAAAACCAGAAATATATAGTTGAGTTCTAAATATGATCTCTACTGATATATCAGCCCATGAGGAAGCATAATATTCTCTGAAATTGAAGTACCTGGTTTGTCACAGTTGGAGGTAAGATCACTATGCAAATAAAAGAGACTTTTTACCTAGGAAGGAATAACAATAATTTTATTTTCATTTCATATTAAAGGCAGAGATACTTCTCCTTGAGAATATGAAAACATTTGAATTATACCTTTACATAATTTATTTCCATATTTGTTTTAAATTTAAAGATCTGAGGCACTCTGACATTTTCTAGGGGAAAAAAAGAATACTTTTATGTAATCTGAGTAAAATAAAACACTGGTTTCAATTAATTGGTAAATGCCTCCTGGGATTTAATTTTCTGCTTTTTAATAAGGGAATAGTGTATATGAAGCATACAAGGCACAAAAGGGAACCTTCAGTCCTCCTAGTGTATTGGAAATGTATATCTGATGCTGCAAATTCATGAACAAACATCTACCTTTATTCCTATCAATAATTTACTAAATTTGGTGAGTCTTAACTTAATTAGATATGTAGTCAACCTTTTCTGAACATGATAAAAACCTTCTGATTTAAACATGGAATTATGCCAAGGTTAATAATTTGAAATTATTTAGGTTCTTTGACTGTTACTGTGGAATTTTATTGTATCTTTGACCAACTGTGAGCAGCATCTCTGTGACTGCTCCACCTTCTCATTGCCCTTGCATAACAGGTATGGGACTCTGCAAGTGGAACCGAACAATAATGAAGTTCATTTATGTTGGAGGTGTCCCTGAATTTAAGTCATCCTAAACCTTGCATCAAACTAACTTCTTCCATAAAGAAAAAATAATGGGTCTTCATCATATGAGATGCCCTTTTGAAGGGAAAAAAGGCCCAATATGCATACCATACCCACTTTTTAGGGAAGTTTGCTGTCTTCCTGGGGCCTGGGTTAAAGATGAGAAGGAAAAGCTTCCCACCCTAGTACGACCCCCAGATTATCATCTATTACTGATATTTTAGGTAGTCAGTGATGCAGTTGCCACAAGAAGTCAGAGGACAATCAAGAGAGACTTCAGAGCCTTGGGACAACAGGTTAAGGAGCACAAGTAATGTCCTTCCAGTTGCAGGGAATGAGGAGGGAAGAAACAGGACAAGACAGCTAATCAATACCTGGCTCCAAGCCTGGTACGAATGTGCAGATGTGATGCTTAGGGACATGGTTTAGTGGTGGACTTGGCAGTGATGGGTTAGTGTTTAATGGCTTGATGATCTTAGGGGTTTTTTCCAACCTAAATGATTGCATGATTTTATGATTCTGTGATTTTTAACAGGTGGTATATTTAGAGAAAATATTCTTTAAACACACAAGACTTACTGATCTCACATCTGATGTCTGATAAAAGAGCACAGTCTTTTCATAAGCAGAAGTAAACAACATGAGGAATTCAAACTATATTTTTCACAAGGCAGTGAGGCAACTATGATGGCCATGGAAAAAAGTTGAAATAGCTTTTTATTACAGTTTGCATTTCTTGTTCCTCAAATAATTTCTTTTTGCTTTGAGTTAAATGCATAATCATTGTAAAATGTTTCTGTGAAAAAGTGCAGTTGTGAGACACTACTTTTGCCTTGAAAAACAGTTTTACATGGAAGTCTTCAGATAGTCTTACTGTTTTACTGTTTAATATTTTGTGATTGTTCAATATTTTAATCTGTAATGTGAATTTATGTCTTCACAGCTGTGGATTTTTCTTTCCAACATACTGAGTGTTTTATGTAAGAAACTGAGAGTTTTATGTTATGGAATAAATCTAGAAAAGCTACCAAAAAATGAAGCAGGTCTTTTGTATTGCAGACTGCTTGCCTATCTACATTTACACATGCAAATTTAAGATTTGAATAAAGTTAAATAATTAAAAGTTTCTTGTCTTTAAGTTAGTTTTACATGTTATTCATTCTGAAGATTGTTTTCTAGATTTCAGCAGAAACAGGGAAAACTCTGTCATCCAGTCCAAAGTGAGATTTGTTCAGAACTTTATTTGAACATCTACAAAATACAAAGAAAAATCTTGGTTTACGGAGCACATAATATTTTGGTATCAATTGAATGTATGGTGTTTACAGATTGCACTCCAACAGATAATTTTAACAAATATGATTGTTATTCAGAAGGTATTTCTAGGAGCCTTTTTAATTGTAGCGCATGGTGATGTCAGATGCTATCAAGCTTTTAATGTCCATGAGATGTACCTTACAGGCAGGATTAATGTAGTTAAGTGTATTCAGTTGCTTTAATTTGATAATTAGTCTTGGTCACTTTTCTTTTGGGAATATCTGTGGTACCAACTATAACTGCTGGTTTGCTGTATCATTACTATCTTCTCTCTTAGGTAGGTACTAAGCATTTTTGGAGAGTGCAGTTAATATTTCAGAGTCTCACAATACGCTCTAAGGACACATTTCACAAGTTCCTTCAGCACGAAAATGTACCAGCCTTTCCCTCCTCTCAAAAGACATCTGGCAGCTGTTATTGTCTTGGCCTAACGAAAGATAAACAAAACATTTTATGCCATGTTTTCTGTATTTAAAAAACACAACATTTCTCTTACAAGTTTTATATTACTTAAATTGCATTTAAATTTAAAATTATTTTTATATTCAGCAGTATTGAGGTTTCTTTTCACCAGTATCCTTTTCTGCTTCACTATATAGTTTTGTTCCACAGTTCATTTGAAATTTAATTCTTATCTTTTTTCACACAAGCACCTATGTTCATTGTTCTTCAGGGCTGTTGTAGATTAACACACTGGAGAAATAAAGAGAGGTCTATTTGCTGCTACAAAACACCAATTTCTTGAGTACATTGGTGCCTTAATCTTCAGGACCAGCTATGTCAGTCTGTGTATTAGTCTAGTCATTATCCAAACACTAATCTTGATTATTTTAAGGGTATCACCATCACAACTCATCACACACATGCAGAAACATGCACGCGCACACACACACACACACACACACACAGAGATTCTAGATTTCTGTATGGACTGAATGATCTTAAAGGTCTTCTCCAACCTAAATGATTCTATAACTATGTAATTGTAAATTTCAGCAACTCCAAAGCTCTGCAATAACTATTTAACAGGAATAAAAGGACTCTCCCATTTTAATGACTATTTAATTCTAGTTTCCATGGAAATATTTTGAGGGAAAAAACTCTCTAAATAACAGCCACTGGCTACTTAAAGGTAATGGAAAATGTCATGCGTGAAATTATAAAATGGACAGAAGCAGTTACAAAACTGACAAAATGACTAGAGCAAGTTATTTGAAATAACAGGAAAATTATATTTTAGGGAGCAAAAAGGTAAGGAAAAAGTGGAAATTTACCCTATGAACATTTTTCAGCACAAAAAGTGTTCGACAAAAAGCAAGGGGGTCATTTTTGTTATATAATTTAACAGTCAAATGTCACCATTTAAAAGAAACCTGAAGGTATGATTTGAAAGCATCTTTTTTTTGGCTTTTTAAAATAAATGTACATCTGTTTTTTGTGTGTGTATGTGTGGGTTTTTTTGTTTTGTTGTTTTGTTTGTTTTTTTTTTTTTAAGAGATGCTTTATATGTAATGATTGTTTCCATTAAGGAGGGAATCTGAAAAGTACACAAGCCTTAGTAGTAAAAATTATGCTGCATTGTTTCATGCTGTGCTGCATCTTAAAAGAGAGCCCATCCTGCTACTCATTACTCCTTTATGATTAAGTATCTTTGAAAAGGTAAGAGCTGTCATACTGCTAGACTTTGCCTATCTGATTCGTGATAGTGCAGACAAAGGATTAAACATTTACAATAAGACTGTTGAAAATCAGAATAGTAAAAACAAGTAAAAGAACTACATGGCAGCAAGGAAACTGCTGCTGCCAGCCAGATCCAGCCATCTGAAGCCAAATTTCACTGGTAAGAGGAATAGTGTAAGAACTTCTCAAAGAGATGCAAGGTGAGGTTCGTTCTGCTGTGTGCAGAGTGAGCAGGACTTCAGGGGTGCCAAGAGCCCTCATGGTATGATCTCTGAAGAAGCTGCTGAAGCTTCTATGTGGTGACTTAGATCAGATCAGGGTTTGTATGGTTTTTGACTACTGTTAGAATTGAATTAATGAACAATTAGTTTGATTTTTATTCGCCCTAGAATTTTTTTAATACATATGTCAGAGACCTTACTCTTTATTAATTATTTGGAAAAGCATAATCATTTGGTGTGGTGTACTAGTATTAATCAGAAGCTGTCAAAAAGACCCTTTGGAGTATCAGAGGACCCCCTTGATGATAGTTTACCAGAGGAACTTATATTGATAATGAAAAATGAGTTTTAAATTACAACAATGTTAGCTGGATTTTTTTATTGTTGTTCTTTCACTTAGATATCTTGTTGTTGAACTAAAGTTACCATGGAACATTTTAAGCTATAAATATTTTTTTCTCTGTTTCATAGGATTGGTTTAACTTCTAAGAGCTCCAAAAAATTTTGAGTTTCTTAAGTATAAAAACCCCAATCACTGCATATGGTTAATATAAATGGTAGCTCCAGAGGTTTGTAGAGAGGGGAACACCAAAATCAAACTTTTGAAAAAGCCTGACATTGACATCTTGATGAAATGTAGTTCAGAGTACAATAGCTTAAACTAAGTCTATTGTAGTAGGTCTTTAATCAGTGTTAAGGGAAGCTGGATCCCAGGAAACTTCAGCTGAGCCAGTAATAAGGCTGAGCTCCAAAGATGCAGATGTCTGTGTGCACACATACCTGTACACAGAGATAACCAGACATGCTGATCAGTACCGCAGGATGCGATGCCTTTGCCTGCACCTGGGTGAATACCAATAACACTCCCACACATGTGAGCATGAGAGGCCTAATCCCAACCCTGTTCTCACCTGACTGGGATGGAGGTTCACTACTGATACACACATGGAACACCTCCATTCACAAGAACACCCACATCTGAACATTTTTTGATATTAGCATGCGTTCTAATACTGCCAAATGCCCATAACTGGATCCTAGGTTCAATCTTTGCATCACTCCTAGGATGAGAGCTCAGTTTGTGCTCATGTGGGTCTCCTCTGACTCGCTGGTGAGTCCAGCTTCGGTTTTGAATAATGTACCCTCCAAACACAGAGAGCACAAAGTAAGATGACGTAGCAAGAGCTACTGAAGTTTAAAAACAGGCAGAACAATGATATTATTGAGGCCACAGTATTGGAAAAATCTTTAATTGTAACAATAGTGTTTAGTCTTGCTGATGCTGAAATGTCAAGAGCTAGAAATAGTTAACAATTTACTAAGAGAGTTATGGGGAATAAGAAGTGGGTTGGGAAAAAAGGTACTGCCTAATTATCGCAAGATGTGGAATATGTAAAAACTTTCTTAAGAAAGTTCTTTGATGTTTGATCTCTGTAACTTTCAAGCTTAGTCAGCAAGAAGGGAGATTTAATCCGTGAAACAGATAGCAGCTAACAAGCAAGCTCTGAGTGATGTCCATGTGTTAGAAAAAAACAAACTAAAGTTTAGGACTTGACATGCTTCAATGAACTCAAACCTAGGTGGGAGGCTAACATAGCTTGGGAAGAAATGCAGAGTTTATAGGCCACAAGGACATTTGGCAGAACTCTGAGATAAGGAAGAAACTAATAAAACCAACTCAGCAGTTTTGCTGAGATCAGCTACAAGGGGTAAAAGGTAATTCTGGCAGGGGGGGTCTGTGACCACTGACCCACAGGCCACAAATGCAAAAGAAGAGAAAAAGTGAGCATGCAGACTAATTTACATGGGAAGGAAAAGAATCATTAACCAATAGAAGATAGAATACTAATTAGTAAGAGAACTACATAACTCCACTTTCCCAGACTTGATGGACCACATTCAATTTGATCCTTCCCTTTCACCTCTTCTTTGGAGACAAACTAAGGTTAAAAAGCTTATGGGTCTAGATAATAACAGGGAGATAGCTTCCTAAGTACCAACATGGAAAAAATACTCCACTTGAGGAAAAATAATTTAATTATTTGCAAATTCAAACTAAACTAGGATGTAAGAAACAAAGACAAAACTAAAAACACCTTTACCCTCCTTTTTTCCTGGGTCAGCTTCATTGTCTTGTTCATGAGCAGCACAGGATGATGGGGAAATGAGTCTGTAGTCAGTTTGTAACAGTCTGTCTCTGTTACTACTTCTTCCTCATGCTCATTCCCTGCTACAGTGTGGGCTCCTTCCTATGGGAGGCAGTTCTCCATCAACTTCTTCAATATGGGTCCTACCCACAGGCTGCAGTTCTTCACAAACTGTTCCAGTGTGGGTCCATTCCACAGGGTGCACTCCTTCAGAAAAAGACAGCTCCAGTGTGGATCTCCTATGGGATCACAAATCCTACCAGCAAACCTGCTCCAGTGTGGGCTCCTCTCCACCAATACTCCTCCTGCATGGGCTTTCCATGGACTGCTGCTTCCTTCAGGGCACATCCACATGCTTCAGCATGGGTTCCACCTGTTACCGAAAATTGTCGTGAAGAAATGCAACCTTCCAACACTACCTTTTAAGTGTTAGTGAGAAAAGCATTACTTCATTCTGGCCAGAGATATGTAGTGAATCATTCCAGCCACATGTCCCTTTCAAGACTTTTCATTTATTATAATGTATTTATACATTTTAGCAAAAAAAGAAATTTACTTTCATTGGTTCAAAGCTACACAGCTCTCTTCATTTAATTAGTATTCCATCCTCTATTTGCTAATTTGGTCCCCATTCTTTGGTTCTCTTATCATTCATCCTTAGACAGAGAGCCTCCAAATGTAGTTGGCTGTAATGTCTTTGTTAATCCCCTCTATATCTTCTGGTTGCTCCAACATGTCCTCGAAGGACCATAAATTTAAGATCCCAGATTTCTAACCTTCAATTCCCTCAAGCTTTGTTTATTGAAGCTTATCATAGCTAGTCCAAAGAAACTCAAAGCTCTGATGATTTAAAGAGCAAATTGACAAGAGTCTGTAAGAAAAAAAAAAAAAAGCTAATTAAGATTTTAGGAAAGTTATGTCATTTCCAACACAGAGACTGCAGATAGATCTCTGTTCCACCGTGGACCACCATGGGCAGCAGGGGACAGCCTGCCTTACCACAGACTGCAGGGGAATCTCTGCTCTGGCACCTGGAGCATCTCTTTCCCATACTTCTTCACTGGCCTTGGTGTCTGCAGAGGTGTTCCTCACATTTCGTCCATTCTCTCTCACAGCTTTTGCACAGTGATTTTTACCCTCTCTTAGATACATTATCACAGAGGCAACACCAGCCTGGCTGAGGGCCTCAGCTGTGCCCTGTGGTGCATCTGCTGGAGCCATCTGGAAAATGCTGGAACCAGCTGAAACCGGCTGTGTCTGGCTGTGTCTGGCTTCCCTTCACAGAGTCTGCCCTGAAGCCCCCTGCCAGTGTCAGGGCACTGTACAGTAACTTATGAAAAAATAATAGTCAAAAAACGTTTTAGAATTGGCCTTGGTTAATCTGAACCTTTTTTCCCCAGTGCTTATGGTATATTGCAATCTAAGTGAGATTTCATTACAAAATCACATAATTTCATATCTTTCTTACAGGGATGCTAAGAACATTGAGGACTACTGACCTTAGTTTACTTTAGCAGAACTTTCAATAGTAAATAACAAAAGCTTCAAATTGTTCAACTGATGAATATAGATGCATAAACCTCCTTGAAGTCTTATCATACATTTAAACCACATAAAAATTTATGCAAAGAAAGCCTCCTCCATGAGTAAGGTAATATTATGTTTATCTAAAGTTTGTTTACATTAATATCACATACTTAAAATATAAAAAAATGTTTAAGTTGAAAATTAATTCATAACTAAAATCACTGAGGGACAGATAGCCTAGTTGTATAAATGTATACATGCATAATTCTATTCACACCAGTAGGTGAAATGATTCTAGATGTCCTAAAGTTTCGGGATAGACAGAAGTGATATTTGTTACAGGAATCCACTTGATGGACTAACAAAGATGTTATTGAAGAATGTGTGATGTGCTTTTTAAAAAATACAAGTCCTTTTTCAAATGAAAGGAAACAGAAAAACACTTTAACAGTTAGAGTAAATATTTTAAATATAGAGAAACTAATATATTGGGAAAAAAGAAGCAAACATTTAATCCATTTTGGGTTTTTTTCCAACTTGCTTTTTCTTGAGAATTCTGTTTTGAAAGCTTCAAACAAATCGGTACTGGAAAGTCGTTGATACTCATTAACCAGATCACTGATTTGGTCAGTGACATTTAAAGCTTTTCAGATCTTCCTTTTCAAGTTCTTCAGAACAAAAGTTTCTGTAATGCAAAAGCTCCTGAAGACAATTATGAGGCTATAGAATACAACCTCTGTTTAAGAGCTAGTGCTGAAAAAGAACCCATTTTGGATAAGCTAACTTAACCCAGCAAGCTCAAAAAGAAAGCATTCAGAGCCATTTAAAGTTTCATTGAAACTTAATGACTGTCCTTGACAGGGCAACAATAGGGCTACCTGAAGTCTGATCCGTATCTCAGCATCAGTGGCTTGTACATTCATGTTCGGTTGTTGACAGTTTTTTTTCAGTGTGCAGCTACTCCACTTTAAGTCATTTAAATTTTGTGTCTGTCAGGGGGAGTTAAGCTTTTGTTTATGAGCAAAACTTGTCTTTACTCTTTCTCTCCTTTACATACACCCATCTTTAGTAACAAGTTTTCCACTTTCTACTGTTTTTTTAAGTCATCTTTTTAAAATAGATAAAATTAATTTACTTTTTCTAAATATGAAAACTGCCTTAGTAAGTAGCAACATGGAGACAGAGTAATTAATGTTTCAAATGGATCAGTCTCAATGGTGCTTATAATAAGGGGTAAGAAAGAAAACAAAAAAAAATTTACCTATTGTGCATGTATATTCACAAAAAAAAATCTTATGCAGATAAGGAACAATAGAAAATATGGGATCTGATTTGGGGTTTGGTTGTTTTCTTTTTTTTAATTTCAATTAAAAATAAGCAGCACAATAGCAAGGTTTTTTGGTTGGATTTTTTGTGGTTTTTTTTTTTTTGGTGGTAGACAAAAAGAATTGTTAGAGGATCTGGAAAGGATTAGCAATGACTATTTAATAAAAATATTTTTTGGTATTTTTTCCATTTTGAACACAAACCCAAACTTACCAAGTGAATTGTCAAATTCTGGTGATTTCTTGATAGTCTCAATTTTAAATGAGAAATTGTATTTACCCAGAAATAAGCAGAAGGAACATGTATTACTATTGCAGGTTTGACTTAAGGCTTCAGTTCAGCAGTCGGTGATTTTGTATTGAATAAAACCAGGGGTTAAGGACTACTACTTTTGTCTTTGAAGGAGGACATTGGATATAGCACCATGTACTGATAATGTTATAACTGAAAAGAGCTACATTCTATTTCATACAAATAACATTGCTATAATTTAATATTAAAAAAAACAGCTAAGAAGGTTTTTTATACATACTTGTATGTGTGTATGAATGTGTATGCTTCTAAGCACCATTAGTACGTAAAGGGAGCTATCAATGATATTACAGTAAGAATACTGTAAAAGTGAAAAGTCACAAAGAAGCAGCATTGAACTTTGCCATTAAAAGAGAGATGAAGCATTGTCATGTGAAAGGGGAGACTTTCTCAAACCCTTTGTGTTTGATTAACCTCTCAGTGCCCCAGGCTAGTTGACCCTTGTGCCTGACCAGTCTGTTAGCGTCCTGTTATGGAGACCCTTCACTGAACAGTCCACTGATAGGAGGGCAGTTTGACCAACTTTTTCAGGGTCACGTGCAAAGAGCAAGACCCTTCCTGTGTCTCCACACCTTAAATCGGTCTGTTGACACCCCAGGAGAGATTTAGGGACAAACATCAACAGCATAGGAGGAGACCCCTCCCGGGTCTCCACAGTCAAGAATATTACCCACTGTTGGCAACTGTTAGTGCTCTTGAAGGACTCAGAGTTTATGGAATAAGACTCACTAATAAAGTAGAAAATCGTGACAGGTTAAGGTTTGAACACTGCCAGTGATAATATCTGTCTGCAAAAACATATTTAAAGTAATATACCAATATATCAATAAACTCTAGTCCCCAACAGAAACTGGCTTGGGATAATCAATCTGTGTGCACAGAGTATAGTTCTTACCCAGTAGGCGTCCCTGTGGGGGAGAAGACAGGTTCTGCTTGTTGAGTGATCCCAGAAGTTACAATGGAGTCTTTCCTATCTTCTCCCCATTTTTAACTTACTTTTGTACTAATTTATACTAATAACTTACTTTTATACTAAATTTTACATTTAGGTCGTATCTTGGAGGTGGTAGTGTCTGTGTTACATCTGAAATAACCTTTGGGGATAGATGTGGGTGTCTGTGATCTTGCCAGGGTTGCTGGTACAACAGCAAGCAGTCTTCTTTTTCCTCCCTTGGTTTCCAGCTGCTATGCAGCTTATCAGCTACTAGGTATCACCAGCTTCCCCTCTTGCAAAGGATTTATTTCAACAGAGCCCGGTCATGGAGTCTCCAGCCCTCTCCACCCTCCAATTGGGCCCCCTTAACATGTATTGTGAGTGGAAAGTCAGACATGCTGACTGCTTCCATTCAGGGAGTGGCAACAGCATTTTCTCCCTATAATTTTCCATATTGTTATGACCAGGCTGGTTACTTTCCGCATTGCTCCATCCTCCATTTCATCCCCCCTTAGCATGTATGCTGACGTAGTTTTTGTAATTTTACAGTTTTCTTTAATTTCACCCTGGGTCTTTTCACCACAGGCATACAGGAACAAAATGATAACAGCATCCCCAGGGCTGTTCACACAAATGACCAATTACTGACACAGAATCGTGTGACAGTAATGAAGCTGCTCACATCTGAGAGCATAGGAAACCTTGCTTTAATATACAACAATATATACCAGAACCAGCTACTTGTGCTAGCACCATGATTTAAAATCAGATAGACCGAACTAATAAGAATAGAACTAATAGAGACATCAGAACTAATATCAGAACTGTCCTGTATTGTACTACTGCATATATACATATTGTTTTATTATCACAAAAAGTAACTGGTTTACAGTTTTGCTAATTGTGTCTGACTGGTCTGGTCACCAGCTTTCAAGGACTGCTTGTTAAATCTGAGTGCAGCACTAGCTAGCTGAAACCTGAACTCCAATGATGCTTGGTGAAAGTGGGATGAAGAACACCAGAAAAGAAAAAAGTGCATAATACAGAAGCAGTTGCTTTTATGTTGTTCTGATTCCAGTCAGCTCTTGAGATCTAGCTCTGCATCTAGCAACTCTCCCCTTATCTAATCAGACATGAGCAGAAACTGCTGGTGGTCTCTGATGTCTTCCAGGTGATTGAGCACAGCTCTGCTCACCTCTGTGGCAGGAGCAGGTCCAGCTGTCGATATAGAGGCAGTATTTTCCATCCTCTCCTTACACTGTCCTCAGGTCCACACTAAATTCACCCCTGGAAAATCTAGTAGTCTCCAAGCCTACTCAATTTTACATAGTCTCTGTGTAATGTCAATGACTCCAAGAACAATTTATTTTCCTATTGCCTTTAAATTGATATCTGCCTTGGGAAACACAGTGAATTGGCTTTAACTAGACCTGCAGTACTACCCCACAATTGTATAACCTATTGCAATTAGCCTAATGCAAATATTTAAATCTGAGAAGGCAAGTCCCCCACAACTATCACCTAGAGATACAGTTCTGTGCTTAGATGGTCTCCTGGTTTAATCCCAGCCAGCAAGTACCATGCAGCTGTTCAATACTCTGTCCCCCACTTACCCCCATTGGGGACAAGAATTGGAAAGAAAAAGTAAACCTAGTGGGTTGAGATAAGAACAATTTAATAATTGAAACAAATTATTATTATTATTATTATTATTATTGTGTTGATGATGATTCTTCTTATTATAAGGAGAGGAAGAGAGAGTAACAGAACCCAAGAAAAGGAAATGATGCCCAGTGTAATTGATCACTACCTGCTGACTGATACCCAGCCTGACCCTGAGCAGCAATCAGACCCCTTCTGGGTAACTCTCCCAGGTGTGATGTTCTGTGGTATGGAATACCCCTTTGCCCAGTTTAGGTCACCTGTCCTGGTCATATTCTCATGCTCCCGACTTCTTCTGCAGTTCCTCACTAGCAGAACATGGGTAACTGAAAAGTCCTTGTCTTAAATTAAACACTATTTAGTAACAGCCAAAACATCAGTGTGTTATCAACTTTATTCTCACTGTGAATTCACTGTATTAGCTACTAGGAAGAAAATTAACTCTTTCCAGCTGAAACCAGGAGAGGTGGTAAGTGCCTTGCAGGGCTGAGATTTTCCTCATCTGTCTATTGCCAAATAAGCCAGTCATGTTTTCACTTACATATCCCAATAGACGACACCAGAACATATTGCTTTCATCTTAGGATGAAGTCTCATGTGTGTAATAACATTGTGATGTTATTACTACTACTATTAGCAGCACTTATTTTTCTCCTTCCCACATATTTTTAAATAAGCAAGCCATTTGGAGTTTAAGGAAGAGAAAAAATTGGGATTTCTGAAGAGAAGAATTAGCATGTCCCTGCCGTGAGTCCTACACGAAGAGGCTCAGCTTTATGAAAGCATCTGCAATTCAGCTGTCTGATATGGAATTCTACATTCTAACCTGTAATCAGAATGCTAAAATTTTAACCACTTTTAAAACAGAGCAAACTTAAATTTCATTGTAGATTAATTTTGGTCTGTGTAAGGATTGGACTATTGATGAAATTTCACCACCTGCCTCCCCAGATACAATATATTGATTATATAATAGGTGAATTATTATCATATTTAAAATACTAACTTGGTTGTGTGTTTCTGTTTGTTTTCTGGTAAAACAAACAGAAATAGGGGAATACTTTATAAGTGGTAGTTGTTTCTCAAACATTTCAACACAATTTCAGAACAAATGTACATTTTTCTCTGTGTCTCTTCTTTGCAATAAATATTCATTAAGTTAATTCTTAATTCTATTTTATTCTTGAAAAAGACCTTGACAACCCTTCTAAGAGGAACAATCTATGATCCTCTAGAGCAGAAATAATTCTGTTTTATGTGACTGTAGGATTACAACCAAGCTTATTACAACTGTAAATATTAGAGAGTGTTTTTTTCTAGTATGTTCTGATACTGATACTCAACGCCATTACTTTTTGAAATAGTGCATGCTAATAAAGGTGTTAGAGTGCATGTTTTCACAAGCAGTGATGTTTAGTGAAATCTTTGCTGAGTACCACAGAACAAAAGCAAGCTATTGCTGTTCACATGAGTTTCAGTAATTTTGAGACTATGTTGGTGGGCACTGTGACCTTCTTAAGTTAACAGAAACAACTATTTTGTTGATAGAGTCCTTAATGATATTTAGACAATAGTGGAAGCAGCTTGTGTGAAGCTCTTTATAGAGAGAACAAAGCTACACAAGAGATGTTAAAACTTGAACAAAATTGCTGTTTTCCTCTTTTCATGCTAAAAGTAACATTTTTTTTTTGCAGGGATTCAAACACTTGTAACTTCAGCAGTTGTCTTGCTCAAATGCCCAGGTTGAAGGTAATTCCACTTCTCCTTTTTTTTTTTTTCCCAAACCAGCATCAATATGGGAAAAAGAGGAGGTGAAATTCTTCTGAAAGCATTGCTGAGTTTGATCACTTTGCCCATTGCTAATGTCAGATAGGCAGGTCGTATCTACAGTGTTATAAAATTGATGCACAACTACAGCTGAATAATACTTCAAAGAAGGACAGCAAAAGGCCAGATGCTACAGTTTTGTATGCTACAGAAACATTATGTAGAACCAGCTGTATCAAATAAATGCAGGGTGTTTTTATTAGGCTATTGTTCTCCCATATGCTTGGTCCTATATGCATGTACCCAAACAATATACAACTTGGGCATATGTGACATTTGTTTATGTGTGTACAAGTTCTGCCTGCTTTCAATCAAAAAGGGGTAGTTTAATTAGGAAACTTCACAGCTGGAATTCTTCATTTCATTCTGTTCATGTTGCAGCAGGTCTCAGCCACAGTCTGAAGAGAATACTGTCTATGACGCATTAAATTACTATATTAAATTCTGAATATATATTCCTTTTTCCACCTTTTTTTTTAATCAAGACATACTTAATAAAATTCCCAATGGATAACTGAAGTAAAATGTCACAAGTCAAAATAGTCTTTAGGAAATGAAAATCATGATCACTGTGTAACTGGATTTATGAGTTTGTGGCACAATAAGAACTTTTATGTTAACATTTACCACAAAATGGAATAAAGGATTTACAATAAACCAGGCTGATTGAAAATGGATTATTATGACTTTAAAATGAATTGTAATTATTTTAATTAATTTTTTGCCAATCATTTTATACTATAGCTGTCAAATCAGAACAAAAAATGGTAACAGGTATTTCCAACTCATTTCATGTCTTATTGTTTGATTGGTGTTAATATAAAAATTTGGGCGTCCGGATGTGTCAGAATATGAAAAATGTTATAAAATTTCACAGTCTTAAAATTCCTATCATGCTTGAGAATTAGCTACAATTGAAATTCAGGATACTTCTCATAAATTTGAATCTGAATTGCTAATTATATTCCAAATGGACTCCATTTCTAATTCAATTATTAATGCAAACAAAAATGATTACTTAAGAAATGAATATTCCAGAGATTAGCTGGTCAAATAAATTCACTAATATACTTGTATTCATAAGTAGTGACACAATAAACTGGTATTTAGTTTGGAATAGACTTTCTTCAACCTTTTTCTCCTTTATCTAAATCAATATTATCTTTAAAACAGTTGCAGTTAGATGAGTGAGTTAGCATTGTGTGTTTGATGTGATCTGCCCTATTCTTAACAGAAAAAAGGATATCAGAGATTATACATTTGTTTATCCTTGAAAAGAATGAACTTTCCTTTCAGCTTCATTTTTGTAGCCATTTATTTAAAAGCTACATTTCCTGGATTCCTTATCTGAGAAATAGCTAAGCAGCTGATTATTAAACTGTTAGGTATACAAGACTTTAAAGAAAGACTCTGCATTTTAGGTAATTTAAACCTTTTGGAATAATAATATTTCATTTCAAAATATAGCCATTTTAGAGAATGACGATGAAGCATTGAGGGAAGTGGCTTCAAAATAAAACCAAAAATATCTGTCATTTCCAACAACTCCTGCCTTAAGGTTTCTGCTGAGGCTTGATGAAAGTAATCAAAGAAAGAAAGACAGATGTCTGTGTTTTTCTTGATGAAAGTAATCAAAGAAAGAAAGACAGATGTCTGTGTTTTTATCAGTCTTACTCATTATTACCAAAAAAGAGGACCAGTTCTGTACTCCTTACTCTCTTCCCACTCTTCAAGTGTGTGAAATTTTCTTGACTGGGAAATCAGCATTAGGCTGGTGTTCTTTAATAACTGCACAGGAGCATAGTTTATCACAAAAAAAGTCTGTAATGACTAAAGGCATTACATTAACACTTTGCTAATAACTTTAGATATATCACTTCCATTTAATAATTCATACAAAATGTGACAAATAGTGATATTATAGAGTCTGCAATTTCAACTTTATCTTCAAGACTCTGGTTTAGGCAACCAGTAGCTTCCAGGAAACACAATGAATATTAATTAAGTTTTCAGCTTGTGCTGAGACTTTCAATATGTTCTGTGTTTTGGGGAGGTATCAAACTAGTGCATTTATCCTCAATTAGCAGAAATGTCAGTTGGTGGATAAAATGGGTATAATCTGATGCTAATCGAAATTTAATAATCCCTTCTTACTATAAAGAATTGTCAGTAGGGAACTGAAATTTATCAATAAGGTTGCTCAGCAAGAAAGTGCTTTTGATTAAAGAGAGTGATTTACTTATTATGCAAAATAAACTTGAGGGTCAGCAGATTAACATACCATTTAAATGCTTTGCTATGCACTTTCAATTCTACAGAAGCTTCAAAATCTCACTGGAAATTTGAAGGAACAGAAATTATGTGAAAAACACAAACAAAGCAAAACACTTCATATTGTAAGAACATTTTGCATATTTGTTTGCAGGTTGTTTGTTTTATCAAGTATTAGTGTAGTCCTTGGAACTTCCTAAGTGTAGAACTTGACTGTGCTTGAGGTCTATAATGTGATCATATTTTTCTTGATCACACTGAGGTCAGCTGCAAAACCTCTATCAGCTTAACTGAGAAATGCTGCCAATGAAAATATGCTATTCCAGTTATGTTTTAAATTTGAATTGGAATATGGAATATTTAACTTTGAAAGCTACATTTTGAAAATTTCATTATATTTTTATGACAAAATTTGATCAGATTTTGGTTTTGGTTTAGGATATACACAAAACAGAATAGCAACACTGGGAATAATGAAGTCTAATCGAACAAATATTTCCTGACCACTAAAAATAAATAGCAATATCTTCAGAACTTCAAGAGTTTTCAATAAATTGTCATGTTATTTTTAGCATATACGCCATACATTTTTACATGAAAATACATTGCTTTTATTAAATCCGGTATTGTCATTCAATATATTGCCAGAGTAACCTGAATGAGAAAGATTTAAGATTATATATTCCAGTATATAACTTAATACTTAGTTATTCCATTTGGGATTGCACCTATATCTGCAATAGACAAAGATGTCCTTCCAGTGGTGGTAATAGGTAAAGAATTAGAATGTCAGGAATCAAGAACAACAATTGATTTAAATTTAACAGACATACAAGATCAAATGTGCTATTAATATTTCCTTACAGGAAAAGAATACAGTTCTGTGTATTCCTAGGTTTTGTCAGTCATCATTACTTGACCATGTTTTGTTTGTTTATAATTTTGCCAACATAGAGTAATTTTTTAATGATTCATCTGAGAAACAATAGAGAAGTGGTTTGATTCTTGATACAAATCTAAGGCCTGGGAACTTTTCAAATATAGAACATGAATTTACTTTGTGCATATTACCTGTGGCTGTCTGTCAGATCTAACTGATACACAAAATCATAGTGCAATAGTATTTGTATTTAGATACCACACCTTCTTGAAATACTGCTTCCCTTTAAAGAATCATAGTTTTTTTCATTGGTCTGCTTAATTGTTAGCACTGTTATGATAGGATCTCAGAATGACACAGGTAGGAAAGAAGGACAGGAGGTCACCAGTTCAGCTTCCCCCCTAGGCAGGGCCAGATGAGTGCTCAGACCAGGCTGTTCAGAGCTATGCCCTGCCAGGGCTTGGAAACTGCAAGGATGGAGCCAGCCTTCCTGGGAACCTCTGGTCCTGTCCAATCCTCTCTTCCTAGGGGAAAGGATCTCCTTCTTTCTCTTCTAAACCTATCTTCTTTCAGTTTTGCTATGCGATGCAGTGAAGAGCCTGGCTCCAACTCTTCAGTCACTTCCCTGTAGGTGTTGGGGGCTGCTGTGACTCACAACCCCTTCCCTGCACCCCACCCAGGATGTCTCCGTTCCAGGTTGAATAGGCCCAGCACCTCACAGGGTAAGTGCTCCACCCCTCTGAGCATCCTGAGAGTCCTCTACTGTACTCATTCCAGTTTTATAAGTGCCTTTTCTGTTTTGGGGGCCTAAAACTGGATGATATATTTTAGATATGCCCCTAATGAATGCAGAGATAATCACTTTGCTCAGCTGTGTCCATACAGCCCAGAATACTGCTGGCCTTTACTGCTGCCAGGGCATGCTGCTGCCTCACATTCAACATGCTGCCTACCAGGACACTCACGACCTTTACCACAGAGCTCTTTACCAGACAGCATAAAATTAAGGAATTAGAAATTGCTTTGTCTGTAATAAACAGTTAATTTAGGTCCAGGAAGCAATCGCTTGTACATTTAGTCAAGTTTATGTACCAGGTAGCACTGTTTCATACAGATCTGTTTCATAAGTGATTTCTAATGTTTTAGTCTAAAGAAGAGTGTAAGAGTTTAATAAAGTTTAATAAAGTGTATGCTGAACAGCTCCCCCTTCTAACGTAAAGTATCTTTTTTTTCTATAATAGGCAAAGTAGAAATTTGCCTGAAGTGGGGATTTTGCACAATAAAATTTCTATACATACACTTCCACCCCACTCATTAATTCTAGTGACATTTAAAAAACATCCAAAGTGAACATAAATAAAAGAGAAAAAGGATGAAAAAATTAATTCAACATTAGGAAAATTTTAGTAAGTGCAACTCATACAGTGTAATTATGAACTGAGAAAGAATATTTTACATGGAAGAATAGAGTCTAATGCAACCTTCTTCTTTTAAAGTATGAGAAAAAAAATACTGTTTTGTCTTTCAAGAATTATTTTTTGTCTGTTTTTTAAATCTGAGAACACTTTATCACATGGATAATGACACTGACAAAATATTTACTAAACATACACAAATGTTTAGGATCCATTCTGAAATCACTGCAGTTGTGTTCCGTTTAAAAGATCTTGAAGAAAAGTCTTAAAAAGTTTCTACTCCAAAGCAATGAATTGCTGCTGAACTTACTCTTAGTTAAGAGCCTGTTATTTTTTATGTGTTATCTACAACAGAAAACTAAACTACTTGGATGTTTTTATCATGTTTTAAATGTAAAATCTATTATAGTCACGGCATTAGATAAGAATGAAAGATATACTCATTACTGGGTAATGCTGAGCATTCATCATAGAGGGGTATTTCATTTTTCTAGTAGACAAAAGATTGCTTACTAATTAGTTACATGAAGGAGATGACTGACAGTATATTTAGGGAAACAGTATCTCTTAAAATAGTTCTTAAAAGAATTAAAGGGGATCCTTTATGTTTTTTCTTTCCTGAAGGAAAAAAGAGAAGGTATTGGGGAAAAAACGATTAAATGTCTTTCGGAAGGCTTTGAAAGGATAAGAGGCTACAAGAACAGAAGAGCACCTAGAAGAAGCAAAAAAACCTGAATACTTGACTGCCAACCTACCAGGAGGGAACAGCAAATAAACTGAATAGTGCAACACTTATGAAAAATGTTTAGCATACTTTTTAACATATGTTTTTGTAAACTTTTATACCTGTTTTCAGTTTTGAATAACGTGAATTAATACTTGTATTTGAATGTTTTGTGATTTACTCCTCTATGTTCTCTTTGCCCCTTTCCATAGGCCTCTACAGTACTCAGATTGGCCACATACAAATACAGCTGACGTCTCTCTAACAGTACTTCTCTTCACGTGACTCATTTATTGCTAACGCTATTCTGTTCAACATATCACAATAGCTGATCATGATGATTAACTCAAATATGTTCCAAAAATATCCTTTGATGCAAAAAGTATTAAAGCATCAGCACTCAGCCTCTAAATGTCATTTAATAACCTTCCATAACTTCAATGATTTTCAATTCTTATTTTCTCTTTCTGTCATGAACTAACTGCTAAAGATCTGTTCCCTGAAAGAAAATATGTCTAATTTGTTTCTTTGTTCAGCAAACACATATGTTTAATGGCTTCTACTATTACTATAAGTGGGATATCTAAAAATATGATTCTTTAACTTCCTTGAAAGGAACATTAATATAGATTTCCAAAGCTCTGTGTCACACTAGACTTCCATATTATACAAAGTATGTTTTTAAATGAGTTTCTACATAGAAAGAATGTGGGAAGATCTTATTGTTTTACTTCAATAGGAATGCTTCATAAAGTCACAGCAGATTCCATTTTGATTTTTCTGTTTGAAATTAATTTTAAAGTGCTGGTTGTACTGAAGAAAAACCTATCTAGTGGTTTAGGGTATTTTAAAGTTGAGCCACGTAAGAGTTCCACAACATAATGTTTCAAAACACTGTTTGGCTGACCTAACCCTAAGGAATTATCTGAGACCCAACAGGAGTAGGGATTAATTTACAGCAATGAATCCGATGTCTCTACAGAACTAGCCAAACATGTTAAATGTACTAAAAATGCTTGTATCTGTGAATGCCGCTGATTCAAGTTATAAACCCAGTGAAATATTTTTCTCCATAGTGCTTAAAAATCAACTTTTTTTTTCTTTCTGAAACTGAAAACAGAAATATTAATGACTCAGAGGTAGCAACTCACGTAAGCGCAACTGGGGACTGCTGTATGAGCAATTTTAGAGTTTCTGAGCTGACCATAGAAGAGCAACAGATAAGGTACATGCCTCCAAGAGATCTTCAAAGTTCTGCAGCAGGAGCCAGAGACTGGAATATATACCTTTTGGAGTCTCAAAAGGCACTGGGCGTCTCTGCTTGGTTAAGTGAACTGAGCCCATAATTACTCTGTGATGGTAAGAGCGTGTGGCATTAAAGATCAGAAGATATATTCGATTCTCACCTCCTTTTAGAAACAGAAGAACAAAAACTAATATACTAAGGACTCAGATAACACTGTAGAAGTGTTTTTGTGTTATTTATCACCCAAGGGTATATCCAACTTCTTCTTTCTTTCCTTTATCAGGCTTTCATTTTTGCCAAGTTTTTAGCAAGGCTTGAGGCATAGATTTCAGGCTAAAGTTAGAGATGAAACTGATAGGAACTGTTGTATAAGTTGCCAAAAGACATCTTTGATAAAACTTGTTTCATTTGTTTTGTAAAAGATGCCTAAAAGGAAAACTGTTATCTAGTTATAGTACAGTACTAATTTTTCAGAGATTAAATATTTGATCTAATTCACCAAGAAATCAGTTTAAAAGTGCCCACAAAACTGAGCAGGACTTGAGCAAACCCTGGAGATGATAACAATAAAATTAATAACACCTTGAAATAACAAAAAAAAATTCCTTTTTTCTAATTGTATTTTAATTGTGATAGATTTTTTTATAATGGTAGTGGAGTGAATGGCCAAATATGGAAATTTGCTGATGAAATTGTGCTTAGTTAACTGAGGGGGAAAATATTTTTTTATTAGCTTTTATGAAATATCATTCTTTTATAAACTGAGTATATTTGTATAACATATATACACAAAAATATATTAAAAAATCCTATAAATCAGACAAATAAATAAATAAATAAGTCTAAGACTTCTCTTTTTGCCTAGTACTAGATGCTAATTCCTATAAGCATAATTCATTAATCAGATGGTGTATATATGCCAGTGAAATACTGTAAGAAAATGAGAGAGAGAGAGAGAGAGAGAGAGACCCTCTGGTCAAATACCATTGACTGTAAGTGCAGCTAAACTATGTTGCAGTTCACAACAGACAAGGTTGCAAGGAACTGTTGAACATTCAATTTTTTAAACAAAACTGAAAAATATTCTGTAAGATATTGTAGGGTTTCGGCTCAGAAGTCCCAATGTCTCACTTGGAAAATCATTATTTTTTCATCTGTTTATATAATTTTTTATATGTTATTCATATCTATTGTTTATATCCTTGACCTAATTTATTCCACCTCACCCAAGGCATGTAAATGAGATATCTAGGACGAGATTGTAAATGCTCTGATATCCTTTAAAATATAGTTTAGCAAATTTTGAGTATTTGAAATTACTCCTTAAGTTGATTGAATAAACTATATTGATAATATCTCAGAGTATTCAAAATGAAGACTGAAAAATACCATTCATATTATTCATCTTACTGATCATTCGTTTCTGTAGTTTCAAAGTTGAAAGTTGATGAAAGATTTATATGCTTTGGATCCACCCACTTGAATGATTTTGAATCAGTCTGAAATCAGAAAGAAATTACATAAACAGAGTAAAACTGGAATGAACTATATGACTTTTTGATGACTGATAGGAAAACTTTATTATCTTGCTGGGGCATTGTACTCTTTTCAAACCAAATGCTTTTATTTTGAATGTACCTAAAGATACCTAACACATTGAAACATTGTAGAGACCATGTTTTATCATGGGAATGGTTTCTAACCTTTTAACCATGGCTGTATTTGTCTTTTCACATTTCACACAAGAACCATCTCCAGAAAGATGATATATCTGTTAAAAAAAGATAAAAGTCTTCAAATTAAATTAAATCTTGGTTACCAAATGCAGTGTTCTTATATCCTGCCTCTTTCTTACATCCAAACAAATTTACTGCTCATGGAGTAAGTAGAGAGGCTCAAAACATCTTAACTTTTCTCCTGACAGGAAATTTAAATATTTAATTAAATAAAAATAAAAATCTTTGGAAAAAAAAGATTATTTTAAATAAAGTTACATAATAAAGATCAAAATAGCATAAAGTATAAACTGATCCTTGATTCTCTTCAAGCACAACCTTCAGACCCTGAATTGTGATTTAACTATTATTTCTGTGACCATGGTAGCCTACAAAGGCAGATTATGTAAGTGTGGGGAAGGAACACAATTTTCATTCTTTCATGTGTAGGTGTTAAAGCTTCCTTAGAACCAGATTTCCATAATTATACATATAATGGTTATAAAGCTGTCTCTTACTAGATGGAGTGGGTGGGGTAAAAACAAGCTTTCAGGCATACAAAAGCTTATTAAGATTAGACAGGATTTTGGGTTGTGGTGAATGCATGAAAAACTCTTATAAGGCCAAGAGAGATTTCTCCTCAATGTTCAGTAGGGATTTTCATGCTTTCTCCACTAATGCTGCAAGGGCATAGAGCTCAGATGGTCTGCAACCCTGGGCCATGAAGCAAGTTTAAGTAACTGTGGAAGGAGGGACTATGAAGTTGTCAAAATAAATGAAGCATATAAGATAGAAGGATATGAGTATGAATAACACAGATTCAAAATAAAGTCAGTTTCTCACAAATAAGGGAGAAATATGTAGGTGTTTTTGGCTTAGCATTAAATAAAACTATGTAGTAGAAATAAAAAAAACCCCATCACATAAACCCCATCTGATTTATAAAAACTATTTAGATACACATATTTTTAATTTTACAGTTCTAGTCCCTGAGGACCAGGTTTGGTAAGCCTGTATGAGCTCATGGTTACAACCCACAGGTCTCTTTCTTAGCCTTTTTTTCTTGACAGCATATAATAGATAGAGACTTCTTGCTAAATGTAGCTTTCCCATATAATAATGACAGTTGCAATGTTAAAAGACCACAAATAGCCAAAATGCTTCTGCAAATGCTGGTAATCTTTACATTTTAGTGGAGTTTTGTGCCAGACTGGTCAGTTCCTCAAAACAGTGCTGGATAAGAGAAATCTTCAGGGTGACCTAACTGCAGCCTTCCAATACCTGGAGGGAACCTGCAAGAAAGATGGAGAGGGACTTTTAACAAGGGTATATAGTGACAGGACAAGGGGGAATGGCTTTAAACCGAAGGATAGTAGGTTTAGATTAAATATTAGGAAGAAAACCTTCACTATGAGAGTGGTGAGGCACTTGGAACATATGTTGAAGGTCAGGTTGTATAGGGCTTTGAACAATCTGGTCTAGTGAAAGGTGTCCCTGCCCATGTCAGGGGGGTTAGAACTAAATAATCTTTAAGATTCCTTCCAACCCAAGTCATTCTATGATTTATGAACATAATTTTGATCATAATTTTGCAAGTTTTATTTCAAAAGTGTTAATGAGGAGAAAAGAACCACAGTTTATGTTTATGATTTTGAAATATAAAGCAATACATTCTTTAATGCTTACCAGTGCTGAATGGAAAATGTAAATCTGTAGAAAACTAACATATGGTCAGTATTTGCAATCATATATTTAAACTACACCCATACAATTTCCATATATTTTTAGAAATAACAAGTCCTGAAGTGTCCGTGTTGATTGGAAGTTATGCACAAACCCAGAAGTATTTTTCAGGTTGCTTTGCTGGTCTTGTAAACACTGATATGGATAAATTAATTTAGAAAAAGTAATATGAAGTAGTCATTGTATCCGTGTTATTGACAAAAGGTGAGTATATTGAAAAGTTATTACAGTTATGTATAACCATTCACAGAGTTTATTAAATATATATGTAATTTTTTCCAAGATTTTTTCAAATAATTGAATAAAAGCCTTCTTTTTTTTTGTCTATATATTAGCTGATACTGAGTTTTAGTAGCGATGGCTGAGGTCATTTGACTTTACTGCTAATAATTTACAACAGGTGGTTCACTGTACTGATCACTGAGACAGTTCTCTTCTCTTTGGGTACCCAACTTATACATTTTAAAAATACACATGATTTTCAAAAGGGATCATTTATGGCTGAATAAAATGTTGACTCCTGAGTGTCAGTAGATAAAGCCAGAGTGCAGCTGACAACACTTATAAGAAAAATGTGTTCTTAAAATCTCTTGCTATAAAATCTTCAGGTTAGCTTCCTCTGTGTGCACTGGTATTCTTCCAACTGAAAGTGACACACAAATTAAGTAGGTAGTTAAACTTTCAATAGTTCAAGTATTTTTAGACATACAAAAATATATTTAAAATTGTTTAGAATATTTAGAAATAGATTTACATTGTTACCTCATTTTTGAAGACTCGTTTAGAGTTTTGACTTCTTGAATAGAAGTCCTTTTTCATTAAATAACTTATTTTCTTCTCACAGCTCACAAAAATATAGAAATATAGAAAAAATATTGAACAGAATTTCTGTGTTTCATACTGCTTTTCCCCACAGCACTTTTTCAAAGTTTAGAACTTTATTTTGTCCTCTTGATTAATTCAGTTCATATAAAAGCATTAAGAAAACAAAGGAACCAAAAATAATTCTACACATCATCTTTTTTTATATATCTCCAAAGACTTCAATATATGTTTGCAATTTCTTTCTTCCCCAAAATAGTAACAGATTCTCTGCTCTCTGATGACACAATAGGATAGATTTTGTAGAGAAAAGTGGCTACTGACTGCAAAAATGTAGGACTGAAAATGTGGGTGTAACACAATAGTAGACATCTTTTAAAAGGTACTGTTTTTCAGAGAGTACTTACTGATAGAGACTGAAATACACTTTAGATTTCATCTCAATATTATGACAGATTTTAGGAATTCTGTATGTTTTAAAAAAGAGACAGGCAGTGGAAATGGCTCTTCAGCTGACTATTATAAGGATTATTCTTCTTGCTAAAAAACTGACATAAAAGTAGATTGAATTTTCAGCCTGGCCTTTTGTCAAGTGCTGATAGTCTTCTGTTCTTCAGTTACTTATTGTTATTGTTCTCTACACTGTGAATAGTAGTGCATGTAGTGTATCTATTTGTCTAATTTCTTTCTTTCCTGTTTTTAGGTTGAGAATGAAACCTACAGGCTCATAAATATGCTAGTTGAGTGTTCAGTTTAGTTTAGCCATACAAACTTTTTTTTTGCTGACTTGCAGCAGTTCAACACTACTGAATTCATATACGTTGTTCCTCAAGAAACTGATAAATTCTCCAGAGTCAGAGAGCAAGGATACCATCAGCCTTGATGGTGCATGGCATTTCTTGTAGAATTAGGTGCAAATATGCAAATTGTGATGATAGGTGTTCATCATCTTTTTTATGAATCACTAAATATATTATAATCAAAGAATCAAAAATGTATACACTTCTGTGAAAAGAAAAAGCTGAAATAATTTTCCAAGTGACATTGAGTTTATTTTCCAATAGATAAGGAGAAATCTATTGGGTGTGAAAACTACCTTTGTTTTATATTAATTTTATTTTATATTACTTTTTAAAAAGAATTATACTGTACTACTTTTATTTTATACTACCTTTATTTTATGTATAGGGAGTTTTATGTAAAACTGTAAAATATGGGTCTGATTCTACTTTTCTGCCCCTTTTTTCATCTATTCCATCTATTGAACTCAGTATCTAGAGAAATGCAATGATCTATGTCTGTTACTTATTGATATATATTGAGATATATATCTATCTATAGATAGATAGATAGATATATACTGCAGTTTGTCTTCTGTGATATTTATACACCCTGCTCAATAATTGGAACTCAAAGAGACAAGTTCCAACCCCAAGAGAGACAATTCCTTGTAAAAATAGATGAAGTAGAAGAAAGATTAAAATGCAAGGTTTAGAAACATTTTGCTTTATCAGCTGAGATCATTTTAGCAAAGAATATATCAATTTCTTCGTCCATTATAAGTGTGAGAATGGTTGCAAAATGGAATTTCTCTCATCTGAAATAGTGGATAATGAAGCAAGCAGTACCTTAACCAAGCTTTGAGAGAAGAAATAGAGGGTTATATGTTAATAACTAAGCACAAAAATAAAAATAAGATTAGTAGCTGAAAAATTGTTCCTGTCAGGTTTACCATATGTTTTAAGGGGACAGCTAGTAACACCTATGATCAGTAAGCTAAAAAAGGGAGGATAAATCTAACAACCAAAGTAGCAGATGGTCCATGATCACTAAAAAATGATTCATTACAGAACTCTGTCCAGACTTATTTCACTGTCATTACCTTGTCAAAATCCTGATAGAAATTAAAAAAAAAATGGCCATAAATTGTAAATTTGAAAAAGTACTGGTGAAAATTGGTGAACTTTGTGAAACTAATTTATTATCTCAGGTAATGAAGTGGAATGTTGATACAATTAATATGCTGTAAAAGAGGTGTAGTTCAATGTACAGGAAGTCAGGATGAATTAAAGAGCAAAAAGAAATTGCTGGGCAACTGTAGGTCACCAATCTTTTTTTAATGCATTCATTGTCTTTGTGAATAACAAATCTAATATGAAATGTAAAAAAAATGACATTTTTAACACCATGTTTTTATGTTAACTTCTGGTGATGTTAGTCAGAGTAGAGTCAATTATTAACTCTTGTTTGAAACTGTCATCCTCAGAGCAAGTTTGCAGAATTTTATCACACATTCCATGTCAAAGTTGGACTTCATGTTATTGCAATGTGTGAAAAATCTTAATTATTGGAGCTCAGAAGTTGAAAAATCATGTCTTTTTTTCCTTTTTTTTTTTTTTTTTGCATGTAGCAAGAATAATTTAATCTGTAGTCTGACACCATTAACTAATAAGTAATTAAATCATGTAAGGAAAGCAAAGTAAGGACTACATGGTTCATAAACTTCCCTCATCTCAAAATTTGACACATAATCATTCATTTTAAGCATGAGATTGGAGTGTGTCACAAGAGATGAAGCCATACACTCATTCAATGGTTACAAGAAAAAGGCATGATCTTCTGCAGCATATAGAGAGAGTATTAGATATCCCCACCAGATAAAGTAGTCTTTCCTACTTTGAACTTCCTGCATTAGTTTCTTTTGTCTGCATTCCCACAGAGGTCTAAATATACTCTTTCTGGGGAATATAATAATTTCTAGGAAGTAAATTGGAGAAATTCTCCCTTATATGTGAAGTGACTAGGTTGTGGAATCCAAATTGCCTGAACACCACATACTGGTTGTGAATTTCCTCTTTTTTTTTTTAAACATCCACATGGAATTCATCATATAATCATAGAATTTAAATACTATTAAATACAGGTGATAATAATTTAAAAAAATAAAAATTAATAAAAATAGTAACAGAGAATTATTAATGTTCAGGATTGGACACTTTTCGTCTATGACTGGCATAATCTCAAAATATTCAAAATGCAGATGAGAAAAGAGGGCTTTGCCTGCTTATGTAAATATCCAAGACATATTAAGTAAGAGACTAAGGCATAACTGAGAAATAAATCAGCCTATATAAGTTCTTTTTAGAAGAAAATATCATTCTATTCTTCATTAGTCCTACATAAAAACACAGAAGGAGGAAAGCACTCCACAAAACAGGAGAAAAGAACCTAAAGTTTCACGATGTTATTAATTTGTTTACCTTCCTTTGTCATCTTGAATTCAACCTCCAGTTTTCAAGATACTTTCCTTCAGTGTTTATCTACAGAGAGGTATTGAGGGAAATGAATTCAAATTAATTAATGACTTTTGTTTATGGAGGACTAGTTAAAGACTATTAGCTCCCTGCTCAAAGATTCAAAGACATTCAAAATCAGAACTGAAATAAAGGACTTCTAATTCACCTGGAAATGTAGTGAGTTAAGTTGAATTAAGAATACTTTCCATGGGAAGAAGAATCACAATAAATGTTTAATGCAATCTAATTAATCCAATTAAAATTTTATTTAATTTACAGGGTCTTTCTTCATTGTCTTTAAAGACTCAGGCAGTGATGACTGATCTGCATGGATCACTTATTAGAATATTTTATGAACTTCAGATTCTTCCATCTAAAAATGGAATTATATTAGGGGCTTCATAATTAAAAGCAACACTTCAAAACATTCATTACAATGATTAGGGGTAGTAATAGGCAGTGTCAGAATCTCTCCACATAGAAACAGTTAAGTTACAAGATCAAGAGAAAGAAATACTGATTAAATGTGTAAAAGAAATACCCTATGGTTTCTGCTTTCTGTGAACAATAGCGAAGTTTATGTGTGAAGGGTGGTAGTGGTAGAGGATTAATATTGATTTTCCATACTGCTTTTGAATGGCAGTTCTCATTGAGCTCCTTGATTCACAGAAATAAATTTATCCCTAAAAAAGTTTTGCCAACATTCATTGATCCCTAACTCCCCAGAGTTTCTTAATTAATAAATTAGAATTTAGGGTGCATATGTTTTGTTGAGATAATGCTGTTTCTTGGCACTGTTCTGCAATACTTTCTGAATTTTTGTTTGTGGATTCATTTATTCTATTTTTAAGTAGAGCTGAATACTTGCAGACATAAATAAGAAATATTCTTCAGAATAATAACCATTTTATTCCCGCTGTTTTGTCTAGTCCTAAAAAGGCTTGACATGAAAGACCCATTATTTCACCTAGTCCCACTTCATGATTTTTCCATGAGTTATATCTACTAGTTATTTGTCTATTTTTTCCCAATGAACAAGCACCCTTCCACATATACATATATATATATACACAAATAAATTTAGATTTATTTTCTATATCATTAAACAGTGTTAATCACTTTGAAAACTAAGGAAAAAGGGAAGAAAAAATTGTCTTTTAAATGTGATTTTGCTACAAGATGTGGGTGGAACATAGGGCAGTATTACTGGATGTTACTGAGATGCTCAGGGTTCATAATTTCACTTTTAGTATTGCCTATTATATGAAGAAGTTTTTCATGTTTGAAAAGATAAATACCTTGCTGTAGCTAATAATTTACTGAGACAAAAAGCAAGACCAAGTGGTTCTCTCTTAAATAGCCTCTCAATTTGACTTTTTTTGACTACGGTAGGTATTTATGAGCATTTATCCTTTTACAACCAGTGAATTGATATGGAAGGAGCTAGGCATGGTTTAAGAATAGTTACTTTCCACCGATTAGTGAAACAATTTGTGTGTTATGTCTGTCTTATACATATCTAGCCATTTATAGGGATACATCTTCTTATTTTCCACTATTTCCTGTGCAGCTGCTTATCATCTTAGTTCTCTGCTTCAAATAATCATAAAGTAATCACAATTACAAAACACAGCAAAATACTACCTCCTTTCAGTGCTATACTAGTAGATTTAATGACAGTGAAATATTTTGCCAGTTGCATATTCAGAATAAAAATATTCATAAAACTCCCAAATGCCATCAGTCAATTGGCATTGGACTGGACCCAACAGTCAATTTCGTAGAAAACAGTTAAATAAAGAAAATAAACTATTTAACGTGCTATAATATAAGTAATGACAGGAGTATCTAGGCTATCAAATAAATAGTTGATGGGTATGAGAAAGGAGGAAATAACATTGGAAGGATTTGATTCTGATTTCACCAAATATGACAGAGAATTTTCTTTGCAAGCAAATGCACATGTCACTGCTGCAGAGTATTCCACACTTGCAATATGACAGACAAGTAAAGGGGAAAATAAATCCAAACCCATTCCAGGACAATTTAACTTTCACAATGACAAATATGTGCAGGCTATCATGAAACAAAACAATTTACTACTGTAAGATATTGGTAAGATTTTACATATTTCTCATTTTACTTAGCTGAAGTTGTTACTGCTTCCTTTCTGTTTTTAAAACACATGTTTTGACTTTATTTAGAAGTTTGATTTTTGAAAGTATAGTTAACACTCAGGTAAATAGTAATTGTATCAAACTGATGTAATTATGAATGGTTCATGGAAGTTTTACCTTCTTTCATGTAGGTTTAATTTTTCTCATATACATGAAATGCCTAGAGATAAATGTTTTTAGAAAATCAAACATAGGCTCAGCAAATCTAAAAGGTCCCAATCCATATGGTGTGTGTAGTGTCAAAAAATTTTTATGATGTTTGCAAAGAATTATGTTAGAAAGTTCATCCTGGGTGTCACTAGCAAGAAGACAGCTCACAAGCCTGGGGAAGTGATTATTCCCCTCTATTTAACACTCATGACGCAGAGCTAGAAGTGTTGTGAGCAGTTCTGGACTTCTCAATAGAGAAGCGGGTCCAGAGAAGAGCAACGAGGCTGGTGAAGGGACTTGTGCACAAGTCCTATAAGGAGAGGCTGAGGGAGCTGGGGTTGTTTAGTCTGGAGAAGAGAAGGCTTAGAGGTGACCTCATCACTCTCTTCAACTACCTGAAGGGAGGTTATAGCCAGGCGGGGGTTGGTCTCTTCTCCCAGGCAACCAACAATAGGACAAGGGGACATGGGCTCAAGCTCTGCCAGGGGAGGTTTAGGTTAGATGTTAGGAAGAAATTCTTTACAGAGAGGGTTATCAGGCATTGGAATGGCCTACCCAGAGAGGTGGTGGATTCACCATCCCTGGAGGTTTTTAAAAAGAGATTGGACATGGCCCTTAGTGCCATGATATAGTAATTGGAGTTGGATCAGGGGTTGGACTTGATGATCTCGGAGGTCTTTTCCAACCCAATCTATTCTATGATTCTATGATTCTATGAAAGACGAGGCTGACCTGGAGACAACTGAGTGGTAGAGGCTGTAGACTCAGCTTTGCTCAGCCAGGGGACTAGAAGGCTAGAAGGCAGCTATATTGCTGTCTGCAACTCCCTGTTTTTTGGTTCCTGGAAAAATGGAGATGCAGGGTGAAGAGGAAGTGGGCACAAGCTACAACCAAGAAAATTTCCATGAGACTGAAGGAGAAAGTTTCCCTCAGAAGAGCGATTATACAGAGTTAGAGGCCCAAGATGGTTACCTGACATGTAGGTTTTACAGAAGCTGTTGTATATATTAATTTCTGACACACACACCCCCAATATTAAAACCATTCACTGCATAACCACTCCATAGGTTTGCTTGTTGAACTCAGGGCATTTCATTTTACAGAAATCATTCTTGTAGTTAGAAGCCACAAGTTAAATTCTGAATTCTTGCCTTCTGAGTGTTAGGGTAGAGAAACTGTTCTGCTTATACGACCAAAAATTATGCACGTCATATTAAACCACATTTATGTTCTTTCAATTAAATTTTATTAATTTAGTGATACCTATGATATTACAGCACCACAAATCCTGGATCATTATGAGAATTTCTCCATGATGTCTGAGATAATTAATCATTTATTTCTTAACACAATTCTTATTCCTCTGTTCTGATCAATATTTTTCAAAACTAAACTGAAAATTTTAGATGTTGGTCTGTAAACATTTCTAAAGTATTTTTTCCTTGCTATAAAGTTTCAATTAAATGGAAAAACATTGCAAAAAAATACACAGGATCATGCTTAAAAGAAAGATGAAGGAAAAAATCTGAAAAACAATCAATTGGAAAATCACACTTTTATAGCTTTACAACAAAACAGTGTAGATTATCTTTCATCTTTACTTGACTCCAGTACAGAGGCTTTTTGTTCCCTCATGTATTTATTTATTATATAATAATTAGTTGTTATTATTATTATATTAATAATTAATATTTAAGAGTAATATTAAAAATTTAAATCATAAAAATTGATTATCATATTATAATTATAAACTTCTATATTATTTTATTTTATTTCATTTCAAAGTTCATGTGTTAAATATAGGACAAGTACATTATCTTGTAGATTCTGTTAGCTTGTTTCAGAATTACAAGTAAAGACTAACACTACATGTAATATTGTTGGCAAATATTATTTACTCTTTTGATATTTATTTTTGAAGAACATGCTTGCTTGTGGTGCTACAAAAGTAATTACTAGAATATAATATGTCACAGTGAAAAGCTGTCACAGTGGGTGTTATATGAATTCCAAATGGTCTCAATTTCCAAGCCAGGTTCATAACTTCCCTTCTAATGATTAATATTAAGTTACCTTTCTACATGTAGCTGCCATAAAAAGGAATCTCAAGCACTTTACATTAGACACAGACAAGTATTGCACTATTTTGCCAGTATCATAAGGTTTCGTAATGGAAAAAAAAAAGGTGAAAATTAAAAAGGGAAGGAAGAACTGTAATGCAATATAAAACAGTCTTAAAAGTTCAAATGACATTTTAGCTTATTTCAAATAAGGACAAGGTGTACAGTAGAAGTTAATGACAACTACTGGGGGAAGACAGCAAGCAACTGAGTAGGGGTTACATTCCAATTGGGGTAAAGTTACCATGTCTTTCAATTATAGTAGTATAGTACACAATATTTTGAAAATGAGGAGGGGAATAAAGTTTATTGCATTCTTGGGAAGTGGAAAGTTCTTCTCACCAAAGCCAGGTCACTTGAAGTCACTTAAAAACTAAGTATATTGATGTATGCTGACAAAATTGCTGTGAAAAGGTCTATTTAAGAGAGATTCTATAATTTTTATATGAATATTTCTAGTGCTTGAAAACAGATTTTGTCATGTACTCCATCTTCAAAACCAGTCTGCTTTAATAGAATCAGACAGTTGTGAATTATTTAGATGATGGTTTGACCTTCTTCTTCACTTTATAACTTTCTTGAACATGTTTAGCATTCAAAAACAATTCTCTTATGGATGTCAACATTTGAGACTTGATCCTACATGACCTATTTGTATACTTAATATCACTACTGAAAGAACCATGTCCATGGAGTAATCTTGTTTAAGTATTCAGCATTGTACAAATAAAATATTGTGTACAAGTCTTATGACCTGATTTTAAGAATGTGGAAATAGAGTTCCCAAAGGAGGATGACATGAACAATCATTTGGGAAATATAATTCTTGTGTTTAGAGGTTTGTGTTGCTGAGTCCTGAAAGGGAACGCTGGATCATGAACTCTTATTTCTCTACTGTAACAGAAAATCAAAACTATAAAGAAATCAAAAATACAGAAAGAAACAATTTCAAAAATGGATCAGCTCCATTTTAAAACTAGTTGTGTTTTACCTCAGTCTTTCCTTCATAGGGTTGTTATGCTAATTTGCAGATCTTCTAGTGGCTAGAAAGCCACTAGAAAAGCTTGTTCTGGTTTCCATCTTAAGAGTGTGCAAGGCTGATTATATAATTTTTTTTCTTACCCTACTTCTCCTCTTAGGTTAAGGAGTTCATCTCAGTCCCTCGAGTATGCACTTACACAGGAAAAGTTTTTTGCTATAGCTTCCTTTTTGATCTTGGAAGCTTTATAGTGCCAATGATTGGAGATTTAAGTATGAAAAAATTGTCAAAATCAAATTCAATATCTTAGATATGTGATTGAATTTCAAAACAAATGAATTGGCAAAATTAATTTCTTCCAAAAAGGTATACTTTTAAGTAGCTTTTTAGAGAAAATGTTTTGTTCCTTTGTGTAAGAGAAATGAGGCTGTCACTGGTCTATTTTGGTCTCAAGAGGTCTAAATGTATGTACAGTGTCTGGCTAGGATGGAGATTATATTCCTCACAGCAACCTACATAGAGTTTAGATTTGTGATTAAAACAGCATTGAAAACACACTTGTCCTTTGGCTACTGCTGAGCAGTGCTTGCACATCATCAAGGTTTTTTCTTTTTCTTTTTTTTCCTTCTTTTTTTTAACCTTTTTCTCCTATTTCACTGTCCCCCTCTAGGCAGGCAGGCCAGAAGCTGGGAGGAGACCCAAGCAGCTGACATTAAAGCCATCTGCTGTCATGTGAAAGGGGTAAGGATCTGCCCATTCCTTAGAGAGAGGAGATTTTCTTGACCCTCAGTAATTTATTTGTCTGTCAGTGCCCCAGGGAAGCCGAAACCCTTTATGTCCGACCAGTCTGTCAGCGTTCCGTAAGGGGGACCCTTCATCAAACACATTCACAAGATTGGACTGTGATTTGACTGCCCTTTTCGGGGGGCTAAGCGTGGAGAACCCTCAAGCGGGTCTTCCCAATGTGTTATCCACTGCCAGCAACTGATAGCAACTGTAAAGGACTCACTCTAACAGTTTACAGAATAACACTCTTTTATTGATACAAATTGTGACAGGTTATAATAAGGTTTGTGGGTGGTCAATAATAGTGTCTGATTGCAAAAATATGCTTAAAGCAATCTATTACTACTATAAAGCAAGCACAAGCTCTAGTACTAATAACAGCAGTTAGTGCACATAGAATATGTTTCTTACCCAATAGGTGTCCCTATGGCTGAGGAAGGCAGGTTCAGCCCATTGACTGATCCCAGCAGTTTTGGTGGAGCCTTCTGTAATTTTCCCCTATTCTCAACTTACTTTTATACTATTGCTTTAGGTTTAGGTGGAGCTCGAGTGACTTTAGTCATAATTACTTTTATCTGTGATTGATGAAAAATTCTCACAGTATCTGAGACCCTGGATCAGTAAAAGTATTAGTTTATTATTGGGCTGGAACCATCTTGTGTATGTGGGGCAGGAAATGTGCACAGAATTCACATGGCAGGGCTCACTGCTGCATGGAGCCCACATGGAGTAGCTTTCAGTCAAAAGGGTGGCCTGGTGTCCACCCAAGCCAAGCCCCCTGGAAACCCTAACTCAGCCTCTGACTGGCTACACCACCCCTCACTCTGGCCTGGAGGGCACTGAGTAATCAGAGATCTGGAGGTCCCACCTGGGAGCGGGGTGGCCACGGTGGCCAAAGCACATGGATACAGCAGCAGCACAGGGGCTCCATCTTGCCTTTCTCTCCTGAGTCCTGCTGTTGCCTTGTGGAGCCAAACTTCCATAGGATTCTTTGCTGGTAGCTATTTTTCTGTTAATATCTTCTCTTAATCTCTTTCTTCTTCTTCTCTAACATTACTCCTTTTTCTTCTTTTAGTCTCTTTCTTTCTTTACTCTTAATCTCTTTTGGGCAACTTAAAAACACAGGGTTGTATTCTACTAAGTTTTGTGGGTTGGTGTGTTCTGAGTCGGTGCTTTGTGGAATGCTCTACTTGGTTGTATGTTACCCCCTTTAAACTTTTGCCAAAATCCTTATTTTCTCCTAAATTGAAAGTGTCTCCTGAGAAAAGTGTGTAGCTTCTTCTCTTTAGGCCATGTCAAGGTATTAAGAACCAAAGGCTCTGCAAAAGGTCATTGGGTGAAAGTTTTGGAGTCTTGTATATTTTTAAAGTAATACTCCCAGTTAAGCTTGTGGCTTTGGGACTGGGATCTTACAAAAGTACCACGTTTCCTTCCCTGCAGGCATTTCCATGGAGGGAGGCTGCGGCATCTCCACTCCACCCTGTGTTACATCCCCCCAGCAGCTGCTTATCATTGTATCAGGAACCTTTGTGGGGTATGTCGACCGTGTTCCATCCAGGGAGCAGCAGCTGCATTTTACCCTGTAATTCAGGTATCTGAAGAATGAGTTCTGTCTCTGTGCCATTATGTCAAATATATATTTTTCAGTAATACCCTGATGTAGGTTCAGTAGTATGATACGTACCATGGTTTGAAATATAAAATTTAAGAACAAATAGAAACAAAAATGAATGTGATTTTTACTTTGTTACATATGGGTGATTTCAAAAACCTCATATTCTCCTAATGTTTACAACGCTCATAGACCTGATCAAAAGCTTCCTTAAATTTCTCTGTCTCCCTTCCCCTAACCTGTGATTTATTTTCCTTTTTAGTATTCTGTACAAATTCACAGATCTCGCATCTTGTATCTTACCTGTTTCCTATAATTTTCTTTTGTCTTCATTTTTTCACATTTTCTCAGTATGGGTAGTCCTTTCGTTTTTCCGCTTTCTTCTTTGCATTTTGCGATTAAACGCACAATATCTGTTTGTTAGGTAGCACTTTCACTGTTAAGTCCTTTCTAAAATTCACTTCAGTTGCAACAGACAAAAAAATAATAATGTTAGTTTTAAAACTGTCCCTTACATTTCTTCTCTAAACTTCTCAGTATGTCCTCCTGACATCTTTGTCTCTAATATTTTAGGGTCTTTGAGGTACAGACTGCCATTGCTCATTCTGTACAGCTGTTAATGCTTTACAATTAAGGAGTAATATTAGTGTGAGGTCTGGTTTCCATTTTCAAGCAAGACATACTATCTAGAGAATATGTATTAGTATGAGGACAGGGATTAGAGTTCTCATTTGCGATTGGCTAATGGCACTGTAGAGTGATTTGTAAACCTGATTATACCTAGTGATTGATAATGGTTCATTTATTTCAAACAGCACAGTGCCAAGACTAAAAGAAGCATCAGCCAACAAAAACATCGCTTCATCATGTAGATAACTCATATCCAATTTTTTTCACTTTCAGCTATATTAAAATATTTAAAAAATAAAGTCCTTGAACAAAGAACATCATGGTGCTGATTCAAGGCTCTATTTAGCTGAAAATTATTCATACCCAATAGAAATGACATTTTAGTTTTAGACTGCCAAAGTGAAGTTTATTAGTATGTCATTAATCATTGTCTTGGAGGTGACACCTGGGGAAAATGATTTAGTGGAGATTAGAGCACTCAAATGTAACACTGAAAATATCACATTTACTTCCAGCATCAATCAGTCAATGAAACACATATTAACAAAAAATGACATTTATGTACATTTAAATCTGCTCATAACAAAATGCACTGCTTTCTATTCAGGAACATTTCATATTTTTTTCCCATTTTATATTGAATTTATTGTTTATATAAAAGACTAGTTTTATCAATGTATTAAATTTAAAATGTGTCATAAAACATATTTGAAAGAAGATGGAAATTGGAAAGTTGTGCCAAAGAGAACCATTTGTTAGAAAAATAAGGATTTAAAAAAGAAATATCCACCTCTCCATATAGTCTGTAGGCATTGCTGCATAGCTAATAGTTAACTCCAAAAGTCTGAAATTCTGTTCACTTTCTTAGATTTTGCTGATTTTGTAATAATAATAATGATAATAATAATAATAAAACACAACCAACCAACTAACCAACAAATAATTTAAAAAAAAGACATTTAGAACATCTCACATTAAAGAGCTGGCATCAAAGCAATGGCATATTAATTCTTATTTTTCAAAGAGTAATAGCTTATGCATAGCTCATTTAAGTCATGAGACTCAGACTAAACAATAAAATTACTCTTTCCTTTACTCTCTGTTTAACACTGGTCTGTATCTCACCTTTACCAGACTCAGGGTGCCATAATCTTATGGTTTTTAACTTCTTTCCCTTTATTTCCCTGGGAAGTCGCTGTTAAAACCAAAGATAGTGGAAAATCATGCTTTTCTAAAGAAGGCGTTATATAATTTTGACTAGAGGATAAGAAAGTCAGCTGTTAAACTCTAGGTTTTTAAGCATGAAATACTGTTCTCATGCAAAAATAAAAAAAGAAATCTGTTACTAAGAAAAAATTAAGTCAGCACAAATTCAAACTAAGCATATATGGTGTTCACATTTACAGATTTAAAAACAAACAAACAAAAAACCCCCAAACTCTACAAGTATTAAATACTAAGTTTTATTTTAAATATTATTATTTTTATATTACTGAAATTTGTTGTTATCTGATTCTTAGTGGAAAACTTGAAAAAATCTCAGTGTTGTGCTCTCTTCTGAAAATGGATTACCTCATTTATTCTCCCCTCTTGCACTAAGGTAGTGGGTAGACACATAATTTCTTGGCAATGTCAGAGAAGCATGTCTATAAATAACAGTATATGGTAAATATTACAGAGTTGCACACTATTCCACAGTTACTATGACACAAACCTGATTTAAAGGCAGTGTGTTTTATGTATGTATGCAATACATTTAAGGACACTGAAAGCACACTTGTAAATAGAGAATTTTAAATACAATGCTCTTTCAGAGAGAAATGGAATGTTCATTTTCAAAATGAGTGGCTACTATGGAATCTATGGAATAAACATGATTCAGACCTCTTGGCATGCAGAGGCAGTTCAAGAAAGTGAGAATAAATTTTTATCTATTACATCAATTTAGAAGTTACAGCCAAAAAATAACAGTACACATCTTGTTACTCTAGTTGATAAAAATGAGCTCCCTGGAGCTCCCTGCAGTCAAGGTATATTTGCTTTGCTACACTTGACAGTAAGAATTATCACCACACATCAGCAATCCACAAAAGGGAGGAGTTTGAATAACTAAAGCTACAAATCAAAAGTTTATTTGAGAAATAAATAGTTTTTCTTCCTAAAGATAGATCCTTATCATCCACACAACTGCTTCTCCCCATGCTGGCAGCAGTGGTACTTTACGAAATAAACATTTGTGCCTCAGTGAAGGCTCTGGGAGTATGAAATATCTAGATGAAAGACAATGAGAAAAAGTACTAGATACTATTATAAAGGAAAATTAGTTATTTCAGAATTAAGTCATTGGCAGTAGAAGTGGCAACCTGAAGCCTGATCTGTTCTAAAGCAAATAATTCCTAAATATGACTTTCATTCCTGGCTTTGAAAGCATGTGTTTTCCTGTGCAGAGGCAACTCCTTACTGACCCCTTGCTGTTTCAGGGTCAGATAAGAGGAGGGTGCTCTTTAGGGGACAGAGCCTGATTTAGTTACTTGTCTTTTCAACCAGACATAGGCTTCCCTTACTGATGAACTATTTAGTCCTTCACCAGTCTAGAAAAGGCACAACTGCTTGCAGGAGTAATGCCTTTTCCTTTATATAGCATTGGAGTCTTTCCATCAGTTCCAAAGAGCCCATCTTGGAAAACTAATCCACTGTTTTGTGCCTCACTTTCCTCTTTGGCTTTATGAGAACTACAAAGTTTGTAAAGAAAAATGCTCTTACATAAAGGTGCTTTATGAACATACAGTAGGGATCAAAATGATATAAACTGACAAAGAAGCACAGCAAACATTATATTTCTCCAAAGGTATGTAAAGAGTGGTAACAACAAGCCTCTTTGGGCTTATTGCTTTGATCTTTATAGTGGTGTAAAATGATTAATGAAAACCTCAGCACAAACAGAACAAAGCAAACAAAACCACAAACTACTACACTTAAGCCAACACAACCATATACAGAAAAGTGCGTGTGCTACTAGAACATAGAATTGACCCCTAATCAAATTAAAAGAATCAAGGGTATTTCAAGGTACTACAAGTATTAATATTTAACAGAACCCATTTTGCTTGAATTAAAGGTCAGGAATTCACTTATAGTACCATTATCACAAATGTGAAGTCTAGCATGGATGGAGAATCAAAATGTATCTGGCTGCTACAGGTTGCTACAGCAACCTGTAAAGGTTGAAAATGAGGTTCAATGAAGTCAAAAGTCAGGAAGCTGAAGTTAGAACAGTCTCCTTTGTTCATTTTTTATTATTTTACCAGACTGGGATATTCCTGGTATTTTAAACAGTTAAACCAGAGACATTTCATTTGTCTGTATGTGATTTTGCTACAGGACTATTAAGTGTTTAATACACCAAAATGTATTTTATTATACTGCAAGCTGAGGTAAGTTGCTTTCTAGATATTTATTAAAATGTTAGTAAACCAGTAATAAACAGGTTGCATGGACTGTAACTACAAAATTAGTTTTTCAGTGAATATTGGAGTTGAATCCTGATATGAAAACCAAAATATCTTGCCTTCAGGTTCTGTGAAGTTTTTTTTTATATTTAATAAAATTGTGACAGGGTGATAACATCATTTCAGTCATTAAAAAAGTTCTCTTTTTACTTTCCTACAAAACCTGAGGAAAGATACTGACTTTTACATTTTTCTTCTGATTCCTCTTTAAGTCTTATTAATAATTTTTGCACAACTCCTTTTTTCAAAAAAAAAAAAAAATAAATGGACACTGAATTTTGTTTACTGGGAACATCACCTCTCAGTGACTTTCATCTTTCCAAGTGTAAGAGTTGCAAACACTTTTTTTGAAAAACAACAATTCAGAGAAATATTGATTTATTATTGACTTCCTACATACTCCTTAGCTTGTGTAATTCGTTAGCCATAGCTACCTTTAGCTACTCTCCTCATGGTTAGTATTACAGCATTAGAAGGTGCTTTGCTGGTCCAAAAGCTCTATGTTTATATGACTGGAAACATGCGCAGCAGAAAATGACAGAAAGCCAGGTCTGGTAGAACCCTGTTATGTTGACCTTTACAATGTTATTATCTGTGGAATATCCAAGGACACTTCCAACGGAGATACTATTTGTGCAAAATGTACTGAAATATGTAATCATTAGCTGTGTTGGAAGTAATAAGAAACGAGAACAGATCAAAACAGGAAAAGAGGGGCACACCAAGCTCAAGAGAGATTTAGGTATGACTGAACCAGACCAGCTTCTCAGAGATTATTCAACTCCTATGACAGTAGTGGTTTAATCATGTATTTGCTCACCAATATGGGAAGGTAATAACAGGTTCAATTCATTTTCTGTAGTGTATTAATGTTTTTCTATATTTTTTCAAAAAGCGAGTCGCTCCACATCATATCTTTGTAATAAAAATGATGTGTATTAAAGTTACTGCTTTACCTTTTAGCTCTTCATGTCATCCTTGTGCAAGTGACCTTCACTTAAAAAGACCACTTTACTGCATAGTGAAACTCCTTGGGATAAAGATTTCTATTAAGAGTGAGTTTTTACAGGGGAAGCTGTGGGCATTTTCACAGTGCAGACTCTGTCTCCTTCCCATTTCAGTTCTCAGTAACTCTAAATTCAAGCTTAAGCCCATAGGTTTAGATCAGTAGAATTCACATAGGCTTTAAAAGAGTGTAAGAAGATTCAGAATTTTGCCCACATATCACCGTCTTTATTTTATAAACTAAAGAATACAAGACAGAGTTTGAAAACAAAATAGGGATGTCTAAAAGTAGTGTTTTGTCCATGGTAGATCATTTGACTTCAGTGGCAATAATTTCCTTTTACTCACCATATGACTAGTCCTCCTGCTAGCTTCTTAGAGGGGACAAAAAAAAAAAAGGAATAGGATCCTTGCAAGCTGGGGACAAATTGACTGAGGATTTTACAGAAACTAATTTATTTACTATAGCTCACACTTTTTATTTTTCAAACATCTTAACCTCCACCAATTTTTTTAACTTGGCCAATTTTCTCTAGACTAAGTAAACTAATAGAGTATACTGAACAATAACGTGAAAGAACACCTGTGCAGCAACGAGATAACAGATTTCCCAAATGAATATAGAAAAGGAACATATTGCTTAACTAACCTCTTTACTTTTTTGAAAGAGGTAAGAAATTATGACAATGTTAACTGAGAGCATTTACTGAGATTTTCTTAGTCTTTTGGTAAATTATAAGGACATATTTTTTTTCCTTTGACAGTCAGAGTGAAATATATCAAGAGATAAAAAGATTTTTATTAAAAATATCATTTAAAGATATTTTGGTATCAATGGGAAGTTGTACTGCCCACTTCCTACAGTCAAAACAGGGAGTGGAGCATAGATGGAAAGGATCTACCTAACACAGGATAGAAAATCACTGTGTCAAACCCTCTAGTTATATGTAAATTTCTTAGAAGTGAAAAATTTTTGAGTTTTCTGATAATTCAGAACTCTGAATGAGTGATTAATGAAGGCTGCAAACATCAAAAGGAGTTCAAGTAAATAAGATAACTGCATCATTGTCTTCACGGATGGCAAATGAAGTCTAACACTGAAGAACTTGAGGTACCACAAATACAATTTCAAAATCTAGGAAGCAGAAATTGAAGGACTGCTCTGAAAGCAGTGAAATATGCCTGTAAATCAAAATGGATGGCAAAGACTAAGCCTAAAAAGCGTAGAGAGTACTGCACAGAAATTGATGGAGAACATGCTTGTATACAAAATAGTGAAAACCTTGACAGTTTTCTAGAACAAACAAAATGCTTATTAGAGAAGATAGGCAAGTACCAGTCCCAGTGCTGTACTATGGAATTTATGCAATTTGTCACTACCTAGATTAATTCAGAACAATTATTCAATATTGTTTTAAATTCCAGAAATCTACAATTAAATTGGACCTTGAAGATGGTAAGGGCTTTTGAAAATTTCGGCATTGATGCTTTTTTTAAAAAAACAGCAATATAGAACTGAAACAGGCAGGCCACTAAGTAATTGTGTTTTCTTCATTTTAATTGGTGGCCATGCAAAACCGGAAGGTTTGAAATGATGATGTCACATTATACTTTGCTACTTGTGTTCCCAGCTGCCAAGAACAGATTTATGAGGCCTCCCTTGCCGAAGATCCTTTGGTTGTCGTAGATATTGGGGATTTTATCAAGGGTGAATGTTTGTTCATTTTCCAAGTACTTCTAAAGAGGGGTTATCTTTTAAATTCTGGGTTTGAGAAAAGAAACTAACTCACTGTAGTAACTAGTACATCAAATGTGACATCATGAATCTAGCTTGTCATTATTTTTCCTGTTTCTTCTAGAGAACTGAATTTCAGACTTTGAATCATAATGGATTGTTTAAAATAAACTGGGATGATTACTCAGTGAGAAACCATCTTCCACATGCCTGTGATCTTCTAGGTCAGTGCAAAAAGCAGAATCATTCTGTTAAAAAATCTGTATATGTGTGTGTATGCACAAGAATGTGTGTATCTGTGCACTCATTCCTGTATATATATATGTATATCTAACATAATTATATAAACATCTCATCTGTAACTACTCCTTGCCTTGCCTGGTTCTCTTTAAAGCTTTTGAAAGAAAGTTCCTGACAGGCAGCTGTGTAGATTGCTACGACCTCCTTACTGAAAGATTGAAAATGTACCAATATTTCTGCAGTATGGATCAGCAGAAGTCAGAAAAGGAATAGCTCTGAGGGGCCTTAGTCTTTCTAATAAACAGACAAATACTGGCTTTAAGGGACTCATAAAAGAATTCTACATGCTCTAATACATTCTAGAGCTGAATACCATGAGGCAATGCTATACTGACTTTGTGAGATGGGCTGAATACAAACCTCAGGGAGATCCATGGCACCACTACTAGAATGAACACAGAAATAGGGTGGGAATACTTAGAGTTGGGTGAACTTTTTGTAGAAACTACCCACCTTACTAGAGAAAGCAGAATGATTTTACTTTATTTTATTTTTTGTTTTATTTTTTTCTCTAGAGTGAAAATTTTCAGGACAAATTAAAACTTTATCTAGAAAACAACAAACTCCAAAGAAAAAATTTCTGGGTTGATAATTTCCAACTTGGATGTTTTGATTAAAAAGATATCACTGGCAAAACGAATAGAGAGCTGAAACATAATCCCTTCCTGAATCAGAATGGATTTAGTCCTTTAATGGAATTGAAATGTCTTCTGCCTGCAAAGAATAGTTTTCTGCCTGAGCTCATCAGCACAGAATGCCTTACTGAGATATTTAATCTTTCTGTTATCAAACATTAAAGAGGTCTCAACAAAAAAATGCAATCTTAATATCATAAAACATTTTTTAGTTACCCATTGATTTCCTGTCTTGGAAGAAGAGCTGGTTGAATAATGTATTTTTCATTGGAAAATTGGAAACATAAAAAATGATAACTTTGTACCAAATCAAAGAACTTCTTTGAAATGAAAGTAATATATTGTAGTCCAATAAAATTTTTTATATATCTATACATACATATATAAAGACAATGGGTTGGATAAGTTAAAATGACTTAAAATGTTATATAATAAATGCTATAGAAAGTTCAGTCTTTATAGTTTTGAATTATCCTTTTTCTGAACACTTTGTTTTTTAAAATTTGAGGCTCAGATTAGTCTCAACAATGTTGACAGAGAAAGTAATTATTTGCTGTTGTTTCTAGCCTGCATGAAGGCTTCAGTTTATATATTTCTATCCCGTGTATGAGAAAGATTATTATGTGGTACAATGGCTAACTTTTTAAACCCAGAAAATAGTTATGATCAACAATATCCTGTCTTTACTGTAAAGCAAAGCTTCAATTTTAATATGGCCAAAAGGAATTGCACATTATTCCTGTAAACTACAAGGATTCAAAAGGGTTATCGTACCAGGTGAACTTGGTGTCTTATTCTCCATCTGCTATAGCAGATGCTCCATTCCAATGTGAATACAAAAGTCATTCTGAAAAAAATTTTGTAGTTGTAAGAAACATTTAGAACATGAAAGGAAGATGCTGCATTTTTTGATGATGTGTATCTTATCATTACATATGTCACAACAATTGTAAAATGTTATAGATCGTATTTAAGAACACAGCGCAAGTTAATTGTTGACAACTATTAACACTATTTTTAGTGCACATTCTGAGTGCTGCCTGATCAGTCTCTCTCTGCTAGTAATGCCTCTGTGGATGCAACTCCAAGATCCAATTTGCCTTTGTTGATCACTCACATTCAGCTTGTTGCTGTCCACTAGGGCCCCCAGGTCAGTTTTGCCATGGCTGTTCCCCAGCCACACAGATCCTATCCTGTAATGGCTGCCCACTTTTCCAATCTGTCCAACTCTCTCTGTAAGATGGCTCTCTCCTCACGTGTTCTCATCACCAGGTGGTGACTTTGGTGTCATGAACAAACTTGGTGAGGATACTTTCACCAAGACTCACAGAATCACAGAATCACAGAATATATAGGGTTGGAAGGGACCACTGGAGTTCATCTAGTCCAATCCCTAGACCACATTATTCAGGATTGTGTCCAGATGGTTCTTCAGTATTTCCAAAGAAGAAGACTTCATTACCTCTCTGGGCAACCAGTTACAAGGCTCAGTCACTCACACAGTAAAGAAGCAATTCCTCATATTCATGTGGAACTTCCTGTACATCTGTTTGTCTGTTGCCTCTCATCATATTGCTCAGCACCACCGAGAAGAGCCTGGCTCCATCCTCTTTGACACCCTCCCTTCAGATACATATGTACAGTGATAAGATCTCCTCTCAGTCTTGTCTGGGCTAAACAGGACCAGATCCCTTAGCCTTTCCTCATAAGTGAGATGTTCCCATTCCTTCATCATCTTCATAGCCCTCTGCTGGACTTGCCCCAGGAGCTCCACATCTCTCTTGTACGGGGGAACATCAAGATGGACCCAACACTCCAGATGTGCCTCACCGGGGCAGAGTGGAGGGGCAGGATCACCTCCCTCTAGCACCTGCTAGCAACGCACTTCCTAATGCACCCTAATGCATTGGCCCTCTTGGACACAAGGGCACACTGCTGGCTCATGAACAGCTTGTGTTCCTTGTGTTGTCCACAAGGACCCCAGGTCCTTCTCCACAGAGCTGCTTTCCAGCAGGTCAGACCTAGCCTGCAGTGGTGCATGGGGTTATTCTTCCCCAGGTGCAGGACCTTGCGCTTGTCTTTGTTGAATTTAAAAGTACTCCACTCTGTCTGTTTCTCTAGCCTTTCAATCCCTTAATCCAGGTAATTTATGAAGATGGTGAGCAACATAGGCCCCAATATCACTGAGGGACCCAACTCGTGACCAGCAACTAGTCTGAGTAAAAACCTTTGACCACTAACCTTTTGAGTACAGCCTGTTAGTGAATTCCCATTTTACAGACCACTTGTCCAATCTGTATCTTGCCAGTCTGACAGGGAGAAACCCATGAGAAACATTGTTGAATACTTTGCTGAAGCCAGGTTGTATTGGGTCTGGCTGAGTTGGAGTTCATTTCCCCACAGTAGCCCTCACAGTGATGTGCTTTGCACTAGCAGCTAGAAGGGTGTTGATAACACACTGGTGTTTTGGCTACTGCTGAGCACAGCACCAACACTGTAAGATTCCTTCCTCAGTTGAGGGCAAGATCCTGGGAGGGGACCCAAGTAGGCCAGCTGACCCAAACTGACCAAAGGGATATTCCAGACCGTATGACATCAGCTCAGATATAAAAGCTAAGGCACAGAGCAGGAGGGTGGGCATTCATTGTCTGATGGCTGTCTGCTGAGAAACTGTCACGGATACCAAAGCCCTGCTTCTCGGGAGTGGCCGACCATCGCTGCTCATGGGAAGCAGAGAATAAAACCTGCTATGCTTCGCTTCTGCATGTGCAAGCTTCGCTTTTTCTTTGCTTTAAATAAACTGTCTTATCTCAATTCACGAGTTGTTTTCTTTTTTTTTTTTTTTTCCCCACCTTACTCTCTCCCCTGTCCCTGTGGGAAGGGGAGTGATAGAGTGGCTGAATAGACACCTGGCATCCAACCAAGATCAACCCACCACACAGGTAAATATTATCCACTGCTCTCCCCATGTTGACAGATGTTATTTTTTTGTAGAATGTGATCAGATTAGTCTGGCATGATTTACCCTGGGTAAATTTGATTTCTATGGGTTGTTGAAATTAATATAATTTTTGGCATCAATACACTCTGAACAGCAAACCTTTGGAAACAAAAACCAGAAAGGATTGAACATGTCTTTTTTGCTACATTTTATTATCATTACTAAATTAAATCAAGAGAAAAAAATGAGAAAGAAGGAACTTGGGTTTCTCACATTTTTGTGGTACCTGTTTTCACTGATGGTTTCAGTGAAATTACAGTGTTTTAAGGACTTAGAAGAGTATGTGTTTTTCAAGTGACCAGTTCTGATACCGACTTCTTCTCAGTTAGGCTCTTATTCTGAGGGAATAACATATGCATCAGTCTACTGGCCATTTAGAAAGAGTAAAGTGTATCTCCCAAGAGTGCTGGGCTGACTCTACAGGTCTATAGGAACTTTCTTGTACTATTATTTCCAGCTTGGTCAGATTGACTGAGAATTTGCTGTGGACATGCCTAGGGCTTCACAGATTACATGGGCTAATAGCCAAGCATAGAAAATTCTAAACAAATATTACAACAGATTCTAGAGAAATACCAATTTTTTACAAGCATTTGGACAAATTTTCCAGAGGGAAAAAAGCCAAAATGCCTGTGAGTCACTATTATGATTCTGTGATTATCTCAAGATTTTTGACTTGCACAAGTATAATTGGAGAGTGTGACTTCATTAGTAAATAAATAGAAGCAAAAGGAATAGACATTCATAGTTCTAGTAGAGCAAAAAAACTGGTTTGAGGTCAATAACATATGTTCATAAACACATTTTTGCATCTTCTTTGATCTTGCAATAAGGTGCAGGTTCAGGTTCTTGTCGGTATTGTGAAGACTAGTTTCTTTCACTGCTTTGGATATCTCAAAGGAGTTGTCATACGTATGTCTGTTGCCCTGCTCAGGCCATAATCAGTGTTATTCAATATTTTATCAGCTTACCTATGTTTGATTTATGTCATAAACTCAAAACCAGTATGAAAAGAAATCAGAATGATCAAGTTGTTTATAAAGCTGAATTGAGTGATTTTGTTATTAAGTCTTTAACTTCTCTGCATTCCTTATGATGCTTCTTTCAAATGCTGTATTTGAAATCTTATTTATGAAATTTAGACAAGGGCCTAAGTTCTGCCTCAAGTACAGGCATGTTCTGGTATCATATCTGTGATGAACACTAACTTCTAACAGAAAAAGAAACTTGTAGTTCTGTGAATATGCGATAACCTTTACAGCAACAGCCCAGAGGCTTTTGTTAACATGGACTTCAGAGCTTGTCAGGCTTTACCGATTTGGACTACATGGGAGTTTCTTTAAGCTAAGTGACTGTTCTGTCATTTGCTTTAGCTTGTGGGTTTTTTTGTTCAGTGCCATGGTACAATGTTTATTGTTTTATGCACTTTTTGTAAATAATAGATAGCAATAACAAGCAGGTACGCTGAGTAGAATGTGCTGTTTAGGATCTTAGAATAAAAATGCTATATAGAGGAGTCCAGGGGATTATGGCAAAGACCTTGAAACTGTGGGTACGAAATGTTACCAGACTCTTTAAAGCTTTAGACAAGTTACAAGTGGTTAAATTACTGTTATTAAATAAAAGCACTACTTGTAGTTGGATAAAACAATTTAAGGAATGACAAAGAACAGGTTCCTATGTTATGCTCAATATCATATATGTCATCAAATTACTGAGCAAGGAAGAAAAAGCAGAGTATAGGGTATGGCAGAAAATGTAGGAAAATAATCCCAACTAATCCCAGAGAGAAGAGGAGGAAATTGTCATTATCCACACCTACAGACCTTCCCTAAAGTACTTATGATGCTGATGACTCAATGCAACCTTGCCCCAGTCAGAGGCCATCAGTCCTGGGACCCAGTGGAGCAGTGGAAAGGCACAGAAAGCGCATAAAATGGTTTAATGTGATGTTATCTGGAATCTTTATTTTTAGTAGTATTTTCTTTTATTTCATGTAATAATTAAATCTGGGCTGAAAAGAATTCTTTGATCAGACTGTTTTGATCAGTCTAGTTTCAGTTAGACTGGCAATTCATTCTTGCATTTCCATATAAGGTGTATTCCTTTAACCTACGTAAAATGCCCATGTTTAAGACCAACAAACGATGAGGATTTAGGCAAGTTGAGAATACAAAAAGAACAAAGAACCACAGAGATTCAGTCTAAAACTCTCTGATAATCCTACATACCTCAGTACATTCCAAAGAGTAACAGAACACTTCCCAATAGATTAAATTATCTAACAGCTTCTCTTCATGCTTACTCCACTGCATATATGGCATGAATGCTGTCTGGCATTATTGTTGAGACCATTAACATTGTATACAGCACAATGTTAAAAACCCAAACGTGAACAACAAATCCTATTATAAGGTCATGAAGGTCAGAATTTTTACGCAACTCAGACTAGTTGTTTTGCATTATCTTTATCATTATAATTCAGTGCAACATTGTGACAAATTCAAGAGTTACTGAAGTGTTCAGAGAGTTTGACCAATTATTTATTCCTATTGCCTTCACTGCATTTCTAGTCCATTCTTTCACACAGTGTTTGCAGTTTCATTCAGAAAACTGAAAAACTGGAAAATAAATTAGGAGCATATAAACTATTTTCTTTTTAATTGGCCCATGATGTTATAATTTAATGGCAACATGTACTGTCTGTTTGAATAATACAGCCTGTTGGAATTATGTGTGTAGGACAAAGAACTACATACACTCTGAAAGAAAACCCTAAATTGGTGAGGAATGTTGTAGCCAGTGTTCATCCTAATACCCACAGCAATATAGACAACTGATTCTCTCTTCACAAAAGAGTTGTACTCAGCTGCTCAAAATGAATTAATTTTATTGTTCCTAAATCAAGCCAACATGCCCAAAGTCAATTATATGTCTTTTGAAGCTTTTCAGTGAAACCATTTTAAGACCCTGACTACCATAAAAACATTAGATAATGCAACTAAGCACAGTGAGCAACACAAATGTTACAAATCTGTTGATACCTAGCAGCTGATTTTGCACATCAGCCAGTTGGAGGGCATAAACCCATTTGAGTTTAGTGGGGCACTATTCAGGAAAACCACCCTGCTAATCCCAAGATTAATATCCCCTTAGAAGGGGCAGACAAACTGAAAACCAGTGCAGTTCACACCCTAAATTGTTACGCATCATGTTTCAGTTTAGTTTAAGAGCTTTATAGTTTTTTAACTGTGTACAAACACAACTAGTCCCCCATCCCCTCAGGGTAAATACACTATAAAGTAGGGCATTTAAATACATCATAAAAGAACTTTACCAAAATTAACCCAAGTAGAGTAGCATCATGATTATTAATGATGTTTTTCCTATTTACATGTAAAAAAAAATAAATTATTTGCAATGTCAGAGAACAGGGACTTGAAAAGTAAACCACTACAGAAAATAATGTTTTTTGTATTTTTATGAAAATGACCAAAGATGATAAATCAGTTATGATTACAAACTCTAGTAATTTGCACTAATGATTTCTTGCTTTGTTTTTGGTTTTGTTTTTTTTTTTCTCACAGTAAACTTTAGTGGTCATAAAAATGAATTGATCTTACTTAGACAAGCTACTAATTAATACAAACATATTGGTGCTTAGCAGTAAATCCTTCTTTCAAAATATAGTCAAAGCTCTGATAGGAATATGTTGCCTCTTGTTTCCCCCTCCATGTTTTTTCATAATTTTTTTTGTCAATACTGCGAGAAATTTGTGAAAGTTTAGGAAATTTCAATGTAAGTTCTAAGATTTTTTTGTTGATACCATAGAATCATTGGATCACTGAATTGTGTATTAGCCACTGCTCAACAGACATGAAGAGGTGTCATTACTAATGAATACTACTGCCAAGCTTTGCCTGCCATACTCTGTTCAAGGACTAGGACTAAGAATAACAGACATTTATAACTGATGATTTTTGAAATGGAGTGAAGGGTAACTACAGTGTGCTAGCTAAATGTCCTGTTCAGGCTCTAACTTTCCTGTAAAGACCAATGATTAGTAGGACTGCCCTGCAAATTAGGTCATCTAAGCACTCTCATGTAGGTTTTAGAAGCAGAATGTATGGTCCTTAGAAGGAAAGAGAGGTCTAGATATTTCTAATATTCCTCTTCTGGTGTATTATGAATTATATATACCCTACAACGAAGTTACCTCAGTGTATACCGATTCTTAAAACTCAAAAAATAACAAAAAATTTCATAGGTTATGGTAGCTTGTGAATACCCTCTGATGCCCAGTCTGCAGTTCTACTTTACAATACTCCTGCAAATGAAAGAATTATAGTGAAATTCCCTCCCCATGGGCCAGGCAATCTTCCCTAGTAGAAAATTTAAAAGCAGTATCTGAAAGTTATGTCTTTTGGGAGGATCACAAACTCCTTTTTTTGTCTTTTTGGTGCAATCGCCAAGCATACGAAGTTTAACAAGGGCAAGTGCTGGATTCTGAACCTGGTACAGGGCAACCCTGGTTGTGTGCATAGACTGGGGAACAAGAGGTTGGGGAGCAGCACTGTAGAAAGGAACCTGGGGGTCCTGGTCAATGGCAAGTTGAATTTGAATCAGCAGTGCCCTGGCAGCCAGAAGGGTCAACTGTGTTCTGGGGGGCATCAGGCAAAGCATCACCAGCCAGTCGAGAGAGGGGATTGTCCTGCTCTGCTCTGCACTGCTGTGACCTCACCCTTCAGTTGGACTAGATGATCATGATGGGCCCCTTCCAAATCAGCATATTCTATGATTCTATTATTAAATAACATATCAGTATAAATGCCTTAACATAGACTTAATAGTTAGTGAGTTTGATTTTCTGAATTTTTTTTTCCCATAATGGTACAGATTCAGGTTATTTTCCTTTACATGATGGTTACCAGGTTTTCTAAATCCAATATGCCTTTATTAGACTGGTTGAACCCTAATCCTTGTCTATAAAGAGCAGGGACTTCTGATTATTTTTCTATTTTTCTGGCAATGTGCTTTTGTGCTCCTCATACTCTCAGTTTCTGAATACAACAGTCCCTTTTGATGTTTTTGATGTAGTTTCAAAAAAAAAAATAAAAGAAGGAAATTGAGGATATCAAACTATGCAGCACAATATTTTGAAGCTTAATAAAGAAACCAAAATCTACTAAGAGGTCATTCAAGCTATAAAAGTTTTTATCTAAGTTAGAAATATTTCTCTCTCCTTTCTTCAACTTTGATATTATTTTAGGCTGTGTTGTCTGCCTTAAAACAGAAATCAAACACAGATTTCCTGGACACTCAAATGCTTTAAGAAATAAAAGTTGTATGCCTATTTGATGGGGAAAGTGAAAATGTCAAAAGCAAAAGAACTCTATTGAATCTGTTCTCTCTTATAGAGAGAATACTATGTCTTAACACATAAATTGTCATTGTTTATGATGAAAATACCCAATAAGTAATGTAAAAGAAATTTTAAATGGAACCAAGATTTTAAAAATTAAATCCAGGGATCTATTCAATAGTGGTTAAAATTGGCAAAGGCATTTCTTGTACTTCCACCCTCTATGTGTGATGTTGTTAGCATGAAGTGAGGGATATGGTATTGTCATATTCTAGGCTTTTGATGTCTTCCGTCTTCTGCACAGGTGCTAGTTTGGGTTTTTACTAACTCCACAGTCCACAAAACCAACACTGCAATAACTGTTCTTTCATGTATTTCAGAGGCTCACTTTTCCTTAGATGTCAATATTCAGGGTGCAAAAGGAAAACAACATCATTCCCTAAATGCATGGATATACACCTGTATGCACAGTGTGTGGAAAATCGTCTAGGATTTAGCTTTCTGTGCATGCACAGCGAACACCTAGGACTAGCAAATAGTGTAAAGTTTCTTGCCCCAGAAGTTGCTCCATGGACTTGCCCTGAAACGGTGAGAGGTTACAGCAAATAAGTCTTATTTATCTTTCTTAAATCTTAGTAAGTCTTCCTTTGCTGAACTCAGTGCTTCAGCACTGTGGTTGTACCTCGTGTGTTGGTTACTATACATGCGTAGGTTCACAGTGTTGTTTTGGACTACTTCAGTCCAAAATTTCAAGCTGATAAAACTCTGCTTAGCAGTCAGTTGCATGACCCACAGGAAAATACATTGACTTTTGCTTGAGCTGGAACTTCTCTCTGTACTTGTACTCTTGCCTCTGATTCACTATGAAATATAAAATATATGAGTAATTAAATAAAACTGATATAGCTGAAAAATAAGCTTTTCAAAGAAAAGCCATGCAATAATATTATACCTCAATACTTATTGTTGGTAATTTCCTCTTTAACTTGCAAAATTCATGAGGTAGAAGGGATATGACAGCTCTCTGCTCAACTGGGTGATAGTACAGTACTGTATAAGCAAGTGATTGTAATGAAGTTGGCACACAGAAAAAAAAAAGAAGCAACTTGGCGACTTTGCAACCTGTCAGCTTGGACAGTCAGACCTTAAGAGGCAGGCAGATTTTAGTTCCTATATATATATGTACACACAAAAATTACTATTATTTAAAAAAAATGCTTTTTTAATGGGAATACCACTGAATTCTGAAAGCAGGATATAAATCTCTCCAGTCCCCCCTGAAACTGCCACATTCATTTACAGATTTTTTTTTTAATAGATTTCTGAATTTCTCAAATGTCTGTCATCCCTTCTACACAGGGAACTGGAACACCAAAACCAAAGCTTTTGATATCCCTCTGGAAATTCACCCTGTAGGCCCAATTCTTCCTTTCTCCATTTCCATTTCTTTTTTACCCCAGATGTAGAGTACCGCAGTAGAAAAAACATTGTTCATAAATGTATGGGAGGTGTGTGTGTGGTGGGGGATGAGGTTAAGCTCCGTGTTCAGACCTCTGAAAATATTAAAACATATTCAATTTCTGACATGAGTTCCTAGTTTTAGCAAATTTGGCACTTAAATACAATGGTTGCATTGGTTCCCGGTTGCAAGTATTGTTATAATCAGCTCTGGACTGATGAGAGAGAAGGGCATTATTTGACTCCTATTTCTAAACATAAGGCTTTCATAGAAGCAGTTTTCCTCTGACTTTTGAACTCTGGGATTCAGGGAGCCAAAGAGATTCAGTTGTGCTGGGACAAGCTTAATAACAAATGCTTTTCACTTTTGAGGTTCAGTGACATGATACAAGAAGACAAGATATCAGGGCTGTAATCACCACTGTTTTATGACAGCCTGACAAATGCTTGAAATTGCTGTAAACACGACACATCTTCAACTGGCATGTGACAGGGTCTTTCCATTAAATTTTACCTAATAGTGCTCATTTATACAAGCTGATAATAAGCCAAAACATGCATTTGTTTGGGTTTTTTTTTCTTGTCAAGTACAAGAATTTACAAAGAACCTGAAAAAATGATCCCTTTGTGTGAGCAGGAAAGGAAAAGCAGACATTTTGTCTTATTTTATATCTTGGTTTTCACTTGAGTGGATATGAGTTTTTAAACGTAGAGCTGCATATGTAAGTTTCTAGGCCATGAACTTACATGCACATGGCACAGGCGTTATTCTTGGGGCTGTCCTGTACAGGGCCAGGAGTTGAACTTAACGATCCTTGTGGGTTCGTTCCAACTTAGCATATTCTGTGATTCACACATAGGACATAGACTTTGCCAGCACAAAACACATTGAGCACAAACAGAACACAATTGGTATTAGATGTGAGGTTTTTTAAGGGATAAGTAAAGCCAGATTTATTCTACATTATGACCTGCATTTCTTGGGAAGCAAGGTTTATTCAACCTCATTTTAAAATCGCTAAATCCAATGTTTCAGAGAGAAAATAGAAGCCATGCTTAAATTATGAGAAGCATGTTAAAAGGCATTTAATATAGATTCATCAACAGGTGACTGTGTGTTAGGATGCTTAGAATAATAAAGAGAGTCTCTAATTTTTATGCGATGAACTACTGAGTACTGTGTTCAGCTCTGGGGCCCAATGTAAGGAAGACATGGACTTGTTCAAGCAGGAGCATCTCCTCTTTGAGGAAAGACTGAGATTGTTGGGATTGTTTAGCTTATAAAACTGGGAGACTTTGTAGCAGCCTTCAGTATTTAAAGGTGACCTACAGGAAAGATGGAAGGAGTTTGTCATCAGGGAGCATTCTGATAGGCTGAGGGGTATTGGTTTTAAATTGAAAGATCCTAGATTTATATTACACATTATGAAAAACTTTACTGTAGCTACAGGCCAGTCAGTCTCACCTCAGTGCCTGGGAAAATCATGGAGCAGTTCCTCCTGGAAATTGTGTTAAGGCACATGGCAAATAATGAAGTGACTGGAGACATCAACATGGCTTCACTAAAGGCAAAACATGCCTGGCAAATTCGGTGGTCTTCTGGGGTTATAGCAGTGGTGGGTGAGGGAAGGGCAACAGTCTCGTGAAAAGCATTTGACACTGTCCTGCCTGACATCCTCGTATCTAAACAGAGAGACACGGATTTGATGGATGGACCACTTGGCGGATAATTCATTGGCTGCACAGCCACAGACAAAGGGTAGCATTTTTCAGCTCAATGTCCAAGTGGAAAGCAGTGACGAGTGGCATTCCTCAGGGGTCAGTACTGGGACCAGCACTGTTTAACATCTTAGTTGTCAACACGGGCAATGGCACTGAGTGCACCCTCAGCAAATTTGGCAATGACACCAAGCTGTGTGGTGCAGTCAATGTGTTGGAGGGAAGAAATTCCATCCAGAGGGACATGGTCAGGCTTGAGAAGTGGGTCTGTGTAAACCTCATGAAGTTCAACAAGACCAAGTGTAAGGTCCTGCACCTGGGTTGGGACAATCCCAAGCACAAGTACAGGTTTGGTGGAAAATGACTCAACAATGTGCGCTTGCCTACCACATCCTGGGCTGCATCAAAAGGGGCATGACCAGCAAGTCAAGGGAGGTGATTCTCTCCCTCTATTCTGCTCTTACTTTACCTCCTGTTATAGCTTAACTTACCTTTTATTCTAAAGATTTTTTTCTCTGTGTCCTGGCTTCCAGTGGATTAGCTTTCTATCTGCAGTTTTTGTACGAATTTTTTTTTTGCAGTTGTGGGTTTGTTGTTTGGGGTTTTTTTCTTTTTTTTTTTCTGTTCATTTTGAGCATTAACTGGTTTGATTCAAAGATGCTAGCTGGGCTGGAGCTTGTTCCTGCTGCTTAATGGGATCGTATTTTTTTACCCACATGATCTTCCAGTCTTGTGGTTGGATTTATTCTTTCCTTTGTAACCATATCCATCATATAATTTTTGGTTCTTTTCATGGCTGACTGGATAGAACTGACCAATTAATTGTGACTTATTAAATCACCCAAGGTCTAAAGATATTTCTACTTAGATTTGCAGTCTGACAGAGTTGAAGCTATAGGAGCAATTAGTCAGTGCATGGTTTTGGAAAATTTTACTGTGCCCTTTGAGGAGAATTGAACACGTTTGTGGTTAAATATATTTATGTAAATAAATTAATAAACAACACATTGGAAAGAGTTCTACCGCCATAAGTGGTTCTACAAAGAGTCTGAAAAGATGCATCATAAGCCAATTCCTTGCGTACACTTCCACCACTACCAATGATGTGAACACTGGCAGATCGCCTTTCAGGTAAAGAAATGATAGAAATGATAATACATTGTATCTTTTTTCCTAATATCTGAGTGCATTTTGTAACATCTACTACTAGATGACAAGGTCCAGATGACCTCTTGGACCCTACCTGTACAAATTTGCTTGTGAACTTTATCTTTTCTCAATTTTCCATCTATGCAGAACAATACAATGAAAGCAAATCAAAAACATCTTTTAGGTTCCAACACAGACTTGAGATTTGACAAATTGTATTGTAATTATGATTACTAGTACTTGTTGTACTAAAAAGTTTCAGCTTCCAAGCCTTTAAAAAAATTATATATCTAATTATATGGATTTAAACCAAAGGGTTTTTTGTCTCATTAATGGTTGCCTGGTTAATGACACATTATAAAACATCGTATAAAGTTCTGGGAAGGTTTGTCAGGTTAAAGGCCTTAAGAATGATAGATATATTCAGACCTTTCTTCTTTCATTTTTAAGAAATGTTTTTAAAAAATTGTAAAGTGGGATTTTTCAAAGCTGTTTAAAGGGGAATTTTACTACACTTTGCAAGGGAACAGAGAACAAGAGTTAATCATAATTTGTTCTGAGACTGGAACGATACAGCTGTATCATGCTTGCTCTCTTTAGGCTACTTGTCTTTGTGAAAATGTAAAGGTAATTTTTTTCTGATGTCATACTGCTCTCACGCAGCCTCGCATTTTGGAATTTCCAGTTCAACGTGCTTCTCAATGCATCGTTACATACTGTATCCTGTGGCCATGTCAGCCCTCTTTGCAACATACCCTTTAATAAGGTGAAAAACTAGCTGAGAATACACTATTTTCAAAGAAACTATCCCTAACACTGTAGTCACTTCTAAAATTTGTCACTCCATCGATACATGTTCTCGTTAATTAATGCATAAATATTCCCTGTGCTACTAAGATATTTATATCTGATATTTAGGCATTGAGGAGCTCTGAAAAACACTGCTCAACTATCACCTAACCCTTAATTCGTACCATTGGCTGTCAGCAATTTTCCTAGGCACCTGACACAATTGGCTTTGCTTGGAGTTCTCAGTTATAACTAACTTGCTCATCTTTGTGTATCTGCATTGCTTTTAGAAGACTGACCGTTTGTAGGTTGAAGAGCAGGACACCAAGGTGCCTTTGTAGTTTTAGCTGTGGGAATTTCTGAGACAGATAATTTTTTTTCCTTTTCCCCCCTTTTCCTACAGTTGAAGGAGCTGTCAACATACAATATTTTCTATACTTTTCTTGTGTCATATCATCACAGAACTGATATGATAATACTATTGTTTAAGTAAATATATAATTTCATTTATAAATTAAAACAAATACACTTGAAACAGTGATCAGGGATGAATTTCATCACATTAGCATGGCATTGGCTTGTTCCTTTGTGTGGTCTTGACTTTATTAGTCAATATTTGTCATTTTTGATCAGTAATGTATATGTTCCACTTGTCTTGGTCTCTTTGTGGTGCTTGTACTTTAATTTATATTAGTTTGGTGTGACATACAATTGCAAGTTAATCTTAATTATAGGAAAAGAATCATCTAATTCAAATTAATAGATCACATGATGGTTTTAAATTTATCTTCTCTGTCACACACAGATGTTCCATCCACTGCAGAGGTTACTAAATAAACCTTTTGAAAAATTATTCCTTCTTCTACAACCAGAGTTTGAACACAATGTACCATTTTCTGGCAGCCTGTGGATTAGACATGTTCTCAGACAGATTGGTTCGCAAAAAGAATGAAAACCAAAAGTCATCTCCAGAATTTTATGCTGCCCATCTGCTCCCATGTTCTGCTTTTTGCTTGCTTCTTTCCTATCTTATAACACCCAGTTTGTAAGGTCCTCTACATCCCTTGCATTTTCTAGAACATGTCTTCATGTGAATTTGTCCTGGAATTTTATCTTAGACTGCATTTTAAAATTGAATAAATAATAAAAAAATTAAGGAACATATACAAGCTTCTTGCAAATACTTAAAAAAAAATTACTCTTTGATTATTTGTTTGTATTGCATGACAGAAAAAGACCATTTTTTGCAGTCTGGTATGTCACATTTGACAAACAAAAGTTGTAATCTAACATTTCTATCACTTAAATTTGACAGTTGTTAATAGTTAATAGTTATCTCTTTATGTAACAATATTTTAACAAATCTTTAATCTCAATGGATGTAAGCTTCTAATTTGGTTATACTATTAGATCTTAATAAAGGAAATCTTTTAAAACAAGATAATGAATCTATGATAGTGGTTCACTAAAATTTATCAACTTCTGAAGATTAATGAAGTCTACTGACTGTTCCTTATTTGAAAATTTTTTAGAGAAATTAAAGTTCAAGGACTAAAGGTATAACTTGTTATTATGGAAGCATTGCCTTTTTCTCAATATCAAAAATAGGTTGTGATCCCTAAAGATCTTTTTTCAAATCTGAAACACTGATGTGGTGAAATAGAAATACAAAACATCTGTTCTTAATGCAATTTACTGTCACATATTTCTCTCTTAGACTGGCTGGATATGTTCCTGCAAAGCAAAGGTTTTTGCTAGTTTTAATTATGTAATTAGAAACTTCTCTTGATTAGGCAAGTGAACTACAAGATACTATATTTAGGGTTTTCCAATTTAGTTCATAGGACTAATAAACACAATGATAAACCTAAGTTAATATTTTTGAGCCTGAGATCTCTTTTTATGTATTCCAAAATGTATAACTCAAAGCTAATCAGATGTTATACTCAGGAAAGAAATCTATGACTGGGATAATACTTTAATTTTTACTATAGAAGGAACTAATTTATGTGTCACTATTTGCCTGCCTGCTGTTACTTTTATGGTAGAAAGCACTGTTTCTGATTTTTCTGATGCACCAATATATCTAATACTATACTTGTGACTGAGAACAGTTTTTGCTGAAAAGCCTAAGAGGAGCCACACTGCATCTCTTCACACACTTTTGAGTTGCATGTATTACACTTCCTAACTTTGAAAGAGAAAGTGTAAGCATGACACTTTTGGTGAGTCAGATTTTCAATCCAAGTTTCTGAAGCCTGTTTACTAATTCATTTGCTGGGAAGTCTTGCTTCTTAGACGCTGAAAAGATTCTGAAAAACATTTCCAGCATGTCAAATTAGCTTGTTTTCAGATAACAGTATCCATACAATTAATACACATAATGCAGTGTCTTACCTCCAGATGTGTAAATTGTTTTGGAAGCAATTAGGGAATTTTTTTCAGTTCAGACATGAAAAATGCCACCAGTCAATTGATTAAAATTTTGCATGTTACTTATTCATGTACTTTCTCACTCACGGAACAATTTATTTAAAGTATTTTTTAACTGTCTTGAAAAGATTTAGCATGAAGTTTAGACTACAGGAACTGTGAAGACAAAAAAACCTCTAAAAGCTTGTATAGTTCTAGCAGCCCCTTATAATGATGCTTATAGTCATGAAGATGAAAATAAAATTCTGCAGAGGGATCATTTCAATTTTAATATCTAAAATGTAAAAGTTGAGTCAATCCTCCATCTGCTCTTTTATCTATTGAGTCTAATATTAATCTTGAGTTCGAACTAATGTTAAAAAACAAGTTCTGAATATTATATAATTAAATCAAAGAATTGTGCTGCTTTTGTTTTAAAAGGAAAAAAGGGATAAGTGTCATGTGCTAATTGCCAGAAAATTAAAATCAAAAGGATTTGAAATTTTTTTAGAGTGTATACTGCAGTGTAAGTGTTCATTTTGGTCTTTTGTTATGTAAGTGAAATGTTCTTGAATCTCTCTATGGAGTATGTTGATAGGCCAAAAAAACTGAGTAGGTTCTAATAGAAGTTATTGGTCATTCTTTCTAACAGAAAACAAAAGAAACAAAGAAAAAAGGGCAACTATCAGATTGGCATCATCTTGTGAATTCAGATGAAAATGATTAGTTTGGGTTTTTTTTGTTTCTAAGAAAGGCTTTCACTGTAAGTTAGTGAACTTGAGTAAGAAATAACCCAAACTATTTTTCTCATGATAAAAGTGAGTCTTCTTCATGATTTTCAGTAATATGTATTTTTCAGGTGATCATAGTATTTAGAACAGTTAATATATCTCGGGACTCTGTTTTTTTATGTAGGCTACCAATAGGTAAAAAAAACCTCAAACAAACTCCCTTAAATTCAACTGAGGAGTAAAAGACGGGTCTAGACAGACAGGTGGGAGAGTACAAGGAAAAAATAAGACAACAGTCTGAGTAGAAATAAAATTCTCATAACTATACTGTTTTATTTCCTAATGAACTGTTTAAATAAAAGTTTTTGAGAGCAATCTGCAAGAAAACAGTGAATTAACTCTTTCAGAATGGAAGAAGCATTCTGGGTGAAAAAGATAGGCACTGTAAAAAAACCAACAAATGGAATAATCATTGATGAGAGATAAGAGTTTTTGCTCTGTTAAGAGTCAAATATAAATAAATTAGTTATACTGCAAAATAAGCAAATACTATTTTGAAATATTTTCTTAGAAGTCTGCCAAGGGAAATGGGATATTTCATTCCTAGATGAAACTGTAGTTGACAGTAGGTTGGATTTTCCATCTAAAGTGCTGGGCTTCCATGATGAAATCCTGTCTCTTTTCAAGTTAGTGGCTAGATAAGAAGAGACAAGGTATGAGGTAGTGTTTTACTTATTTTCTTTAATCTCTTCATACATGTTCATGGACAAGAAAAAGAGCAACATACAAATGCAAAAGAAACTACTCAATTGACAACAAAAATAGGATAAAGAGCACTACTTTGCAAAGAGTTAACATGGGAAAAAAGTTAAATAAATGGGAATTTTTGTGCCTTTGATAAAATCTTCTCTTTACTATCTAAACTGATAAACGTGGAGTACTGAAGACAGTTAAAAATTGGCCTAAGTATTTTAGACAGATGGTTATCTGCAAGTCACATTGATTTTCCTGAGAAACCGAGTGATCAGTTTTTGTAAAAATTTGTCCCATGTGGCTAAGAATCTAAATATAGGTCTGACTTTAGGCTGAGTTTCAAAATATTTGTCTAAGTCCTTTTTCATTTTGTTTTCTGCATTAAGCGAACTTCAAATGAATGGGCAGATACTCTAAGTGACATTTTGAAGAGGCGATCGCTGAATCACATTAACTCAAAATAGCAATCCAGGTCTAGTTTCCTCATAGGTATTTCCAGAATAGTGTCCTGTCTACCTTGAAAAGTGAATCTAAATTAATGAAAAAACTACTGAGCTTGGAGCTATCTTCTTTTAAATATGATTTGCTAGTCTTTGTCCCAGAACTCAAGAGAAATTTTAATTGCAGATGCAGAGTGCAGTTACACTTCTGACGCATATTTGTGCGTCTCTACTTGACCTCAATCTGACATTGAATTTACACAGGTGAAGAAAGTATTGTGTATCTGATAACAGCTACGGTAAAAAAGATACCAGGGTATGCTACACAACTATGAAGGAAGCAAGTATAAACAGAGAGGAGCTGAATCTGCTGCACAGCTGGTGGGAAATGATGAAAGAGAATTTATTTCTTGAAGCAGAATAGGCATGGTGTCACTCTAGCATATTCCTGGTGACTTTGAGATTTAGAGTGCCAATACAGGTTTTAGGGCTAATTTAGCTTTTAAAATAACTTTACTTGAATTTAGATATTTCGGAGGGTATCTGTTCCTATTTTCGGTGAAAACAAATTCTAGATTAATTTCTTCATAGGTCTCTGGACAGAGTGTCACTGCAAACATGCACCTCAAATAGGTAATTCGGTAGTGGGTGGATGTTTAACATGTATAGCCAGAAGAAGCAGCTATCAATATTGATGAAAAACACAGTTTTGCTCCTACTCTTAAGCAAAGTTGATTAGATAATAAGTAGACATTTTCATTGTGGATAGTTGGTACATCCTGTAGTTACGGAAAGTTTGAATTCTGGGAAATTTGAACATTAGTTCCAGATGTCAAAGAAGAGTCTGTTCTCCTTATTATAGGCAGGAAAACAAAAAAAATAATTTTGGATGTGTTGTTATATTTCTAGAAGAAAGTCGATTGGCAAAATTTTATTCTCTAGTGAATATGCTGGAGGCATACCATCCTCTTCAGACAGTTTTCTGAGTTTCTGTATAACAAAGTATTTTTTATTGCTATGACTAAACTAGATGAAAAGAAATTGAAACTCTGCCAATCTTTGAAAAATAACAGTTGCAAAAATGAAAAGAATTGCTGTGAAACACACAGAATCTGTTCTAGGAAATCTACTAAGGGCTTAATTTGGGAGGTAACGACTATATTTTCACCAGTAGAGGATGATAACATTTTTCAACTCCCAATTCTAGGAAATTACTTTTCTGTTCTCCTTATCCTCATGCTATCTCATCCGTGTCTTTTTATGTGATAGGCAAAGTTATGCAAGCTTAGAGAAGCAAGAAAATGCTCTTAACCAGGGGAGAGGAGTAGTAGCAAGTAGCATAGCAGTGTTTATAACTTGAAAGAAAGATTAAACATGGAAGCGTAGGAAGAAGTGAGTAAGATGTTTACAGTGAAAGAAAAAGTGCAAACCCTCGAGGTATTGAAGATCAGTATATAACTTTCCTTCATTTTGGTTCTAGAAATTTTGGCTTTTACAGGGCAGTGAAATCTGCTAAAAGAAAAGTGTTTCAGGAAAGATTTAAGCCTAATTTAAATGGAGATATTTTTCAGGCCATTTAGTCTCATTCATATTTTTAGAAAACATGTAATGAATCATTCTAATTATATTTAAAATATGGATGAATAACTTCCCCTGTAAGCTGTATGTATTTTTTATTCTTCATATGTTTGAGCATCGCAAAAGAAATTTATATTTACATTGTTCATTTCCAGTTTACTTTAATTCAGCGTATCTGAGTTTGTACATTTTATCAAAAGAAGCAGCATTAAAAAATTCTCCCTTATATGATCTGGTCCCTTTCACAATTAATAAAAATGTTTCATAGTTAATTTTTCTCACTTCTAATATTGATGTCCTTCTAATATTTTGTTAACAGTGTTAATTAAAACACTGCATTACTCTCCTCTGTGTATTTTTTACCATCTCACATCCAGTAAATACCTTGTAATGTCATTTTGTGCTGGTTTTGGTTGGGGTAGAGTTAATTTTCTTCACAGTGACTGGTATGGGGCTGTGTTTTGGATTTGTGCTGAACACAGGGTTTATAATACAGAGATGTTTTTTGTTATTACTGAGCAGTGTTTGCACAGAGCTGAGGCCTTTCCTGCTTTTTGTACTGCCACAAGGAAGTAAGGGGTGCATGGGAGGCTGGGAGGAGATACAGTCAGGGCAGTGACCCAAACTGAACAAAGGAATATTCTATACTATATGACATCATGTTCATCATATAAAGTCGGGGGAAGAAGGAGGAAGGGGGGGACATCTGGAGCGATGCCATTTGTCTTCCCAAGTAATCATTACACATGATGGGGCCCTGCTCTCCTGGAGATGGCTGAATACCTGCCTGCCCATGGGAAGCAGTGAATTAATTCCTTGCTTTGTGCATGGCTTTTGCTTTCTCTGTTAAACTGTCCTTATCTCAACCCATGAGTTTTCTATCTTTTACAATTCTGATGTACCAGTCCTGCTGTGTGGGGCTTACTGGCTGGGGTTAAAACATGACCCCTTTTGTTTTTATGCCAAAGAGTATGGATCTTGCTTAGCTGCAATACATAAAAAATGTCCTAAGTCAGACTGCTGGCCCATCTAGCCCAATATTCTGTCTCTCAGATTGACAAAGGAAATTATATTTAGGGAAGGACAATAGATATTATGATACTGCTTTTTCATAGAAAAAAGCCTTTCAAATGGGAGCAATTTTCACTTGCACTCACTTTTATTATGGTCTACCTGTCATGAAATGGTCCTAGTGTTTATGAAAATCAGGTATATTGTCCAGTGGCATAAGTGTAATTTCACATTTCTATGAAGTGTCTTCTGGACCCAAGTCTCTTGTACATACAGAACTGTTATCATTCTCTTCACAGTAATTCAAATAATAAAATTTATTCTTCAGATTCTTTCATGAATAAAAAGAGAAAGATGACTCATTCAAGTGGGGTACTTGAAATTATTTTAATTTTAAAAAATTGGAATTCCAGGATTACAAAATACATGTTTATGCTGGTGTCATGGTTTGAGAGCCCCAAAAATCTAATTCTCGAGTCCTAGCCCCCCTCCCACATCTCAACCCAGTGACAAACCATGACAGCTGGCTTATTTTTTTTTTAACTAAGGAACATTAGATGCCTTACAGAAGAAAAATACAGCCTAACTCTTAAAGACAGTTTTGTTCTCCTCAAGAAACATCAAGAGAAGGAATTAACAGCAAAACAATGAAGTAAAAATCAAAAACTATCAGGAATTAATTAAGACTAATACTTAGCTCAAAATAGGCATAGATGTAACACTGACTCAGGGACCAAGAAGCAGAAAAAATCCTTGCTATGTCTGTTGAAAGAAGGTAGATCATCACGATTTTCTCATGACTTTCTGTCATCTTTAACACAGAAGTGGGAAACTGTGGTATTTAAATAGAATAAGAAAAGTTTCTTTCCTTCTTTTTTGCCTCTTGTAACATTTTTCTTTTCCTAACAATATGAAATCTATTCAGAGATTTCTTTCAGTTGCGCTAATTATTTAGCCATCATCAACTGTTGTTCACAAGTTGTTGAAAGCAGCAGGGAGACACTAAAGCAGATACTGTGATTGCTTTCTAAAATTGCTGGTGCCTAGGCAGTTCAGCAGTCATTACCATGTAAGGTCGCTTAGTGAGGAGAAGTAAAGAAGTTTGGGCTTGGAAAATATAGGTTGAAGAGTATAATTTACCTCTAAAACACCTCTCAAAAACCTTATCCTTCAAGGTGCTGAGCACCTCCCAAGAGACTAACAACTTCTATTGAAATAATCCTCATTTAAGATTGAGTACTTCTGAGAATGCATTCGGAGTTATCCAGGAGCAATGCCTTGTTTCAGAGTTGATTATTTTGCACAATCCATACGATGGTTTTATTTTTGCTCCTGTAGTTCGCAAATATTTTTTTCTCAAACAGTTTTAGTGTGCAGGACAATGCATTTATATTGAGGAAACATTTCTCGTTCCAGTGGAAATGGTCATTCTAACTTAATAATTAACACGGTTGCAGACCATCTAAATTTTCAAAAATATATTAGGACCTTAATCTGAACAATGCCGTATTTTACAAAATGCTAAGCACAGAGTAAGTACCCAGACTGTCAGCAATGACTGGTGGCACACATGATGAGGTGGATCAAAAGAGAATTGATTTCAATATCTGGCTTCTAAGATTCTCAAGATATATTTTGAAGAGCAAGGCAAGAAGGTATAAACAATTCCTTTCAGAATTGTAGGGGTTTTTTCTCTCCATAAAAGAAATATAACATTAAAAGCCAATAAAGAATTTTCCAGATTTATCATTCATTTTATCCCACTATAAATCTCGAATGTTTTGGTAATATTTCTTCTGCAGTTATTTTGTTCAATATATGGCACAAAACTACAGTATGGAATGCAGAAGCCATTTCCCCACAGAAATTTCACTTCTGAAAGACAAGACATGCATGCATGCCTGGAACTTTATTTTTTCCAGCTGAGTGACAGAAATAACTACTGCCTACTACTATAGCAGGATCTATTTTAATCCTCAATATAAGAATAGTCTCTCTGGGGAATTTTCTTTGATGTGCATTTATTTTCTTAGTCTTGTACTGCCATGTTAGTAGTAGTAATTATTCTGTTGCCAAAACCAGACTACCAATCTTTCAGTAAATATAGCTGGGTACCTCAGAGAATTAGTTTTCAATTTTTTTTTTTTCAGAGTTTCTGGAGATCTGTAAATTATGTTTAGGCAGTGTGTAAGCCTTAAATAAACAAAGTAAATCAACTCTCGGTAAGCTTTCTTTAGCTCTATGGTTAAGGTATACCAATATTGGGAATTCACTGTCTCACATCAGGAGTTGGAAACAACTCTGTAGTTAATTTATGTTAAATTTTAATAGTTAATAATAAATAGTACACTTTCAGAAAAAAGACAGTCTTGAATATAGTTCTGTTAACCAGAATAAGACTGCAAGTGTACACTGATTTGATTGTTAGTTTATTATTTGTGTATTTTTACACATAGGAAAGAAGAAAACTGTAGAATATGCACAGGAGGAAAAGATATTCAAAGAGATTGAAATTTTGTGCTAAAAAAAATTGACTTTTTTAAAAGAGTGTTAGTTTTAAAATATATTTAAAAGCATTTTCTCAATAACTTCATTCTGAATGCAATTTTTTAAAGAATTTTTTTTTCCTTCTATGTCAGAACAGACAGGTTTTCTCTGACCTTAAGTTTTTTTGATTGCTGCAAACAAACTATTTGCCAGAAAAAGCTTGTTGTGCTTTTTCTATTAACCTGAGTTGAAGCAACTGACTAGAGAGAGAGTTTTAGTTTTCAGGTTGAATGATGACTTTGATATAAATATAAAATGACTAGAAGCAATATCCTCTAGTGATTTTCAGCATCGCTTGATATATATTTTTCTTGACTTCTCTCATCTTATCAGAATGTTGTATGGAAAAGTATTTTTCTATATATAATTTTTTAAAAATTAAATGTCTGACTGACAAATCAAAAAGTTAATTCCCAGCTTCTAGCATATCAGTAATAGCCAATGACCTTGATGATTAGAGGTTTTCAGTACACATCAGAATAATATGAGAGAAATTTAAATAATTTAAATAATTGTATGGCATGTGTTGGTCACTGAATTTTGAGTGTAAGGTACACTTTTTGAATTACATATTTTTAAACACAGATAATATATTTCTTCATATATAAAATATATTCATCTCTTTTGTAGCGATTGTGAGTGTAGAGACTCAACCACTAGGTTCCAAGAATGGTGCTTTAGAATCACAGAATGGTCTGACTTGGAAGAGACCTTTAAAGGTCATCTAGTCCAATCCTCTCTACCCTACACAGGGACATCTTCAACTAGATCAGGTTTCTCAGAGCCCCATCCAACCTTGAGAGTTAGGGTTAGGGTTTCCAGTGGTGGAAAATCTACCACCTCTCTGGGCAACTGTTCCAATGTTTCACCATCCTCATGGTGAAAAACTTCTTGTTTATCTCCAATCTAAATTTAGCATCTTTCAGTTTAAAACCATTACGGCCTGTCCTCTTGCAGCAGGCCTTACTAAAAAGTCTGTCCCCACCTTTCTTATAAGCCCCCTTGAAGAAATAGGGTCTCCCCAAAGCCTTCTCTTCTCCAGGCTGAACAACCTCTCAACCTTTCCTCATAAGCAAAGTTCTCCAGCTCTCTAACCATTTTTGAGGTCCTCCCCTAGACCTGCTCTAACAGGTCCATGTTTTTCTTGCACTGAGGATCCCAGAGCTGGACACAGTACTCCAGGTTGAGTTTCACAAGAGTGGAGTAGAGGGGCAGAATCACCTCCCTCAAACTGCTGGCCATAGTTCTTTTGATGCAGCCCAGGATGCCAATTTCTGGGCTGTAGGAGCACATAATCAACTCATATCCAGCTTTTCATCCACCAGCACTCTCAAGTGTTTCTTGGCAAGGCTGCTCTCAATCCCTTCAGTACCAGTGGTTTCTCCAACCCACTTGTAGGACCTTGCACTTGACCTTACTGAACCTTATGAGATTCCTATGGGCCCACTTCTCAAGATTTTCCAGGTTCTGTTGGAGGGTATCCCATCCTATAGGTGTGTCAACTGCACCACTCAGATTGATGTCACCTGCAAATTTGCTAAGTGAGCACTCGATCCCTTTGTCTATGTCATGATGAAGATATTAAACAGTACTGGCCCCAATACAGACCCTTGTCACAGATCTCCATCTGAACTTTTTTGACCATTACCCTCTGAATGCAATCATCCAGCCAATTTCTTACCCACCACCCAGTGCATCCATCAAGTCCATATCTCTCCAATTTAGAGAAAAGGATGTTGTGGGCAACTGTGTCAGAGGCCTTACAGAAATCCAGATAAATGACTTCTCTGGCTCTTCCCCTGTGAACTGAGGTAGGCACTCTATCCCAGAAGGCCACTAGGTTTGTCAGGCAGGACTTGCCCTTGGTAAAGCCATGCTGGCTGTCTCGAGTCGACCTCTGTCCTCCATGTAATGTAGCATAGCTTCTAGGAGGATCTGTTCCATTGTTTTTGCAGGCATAGATATGAAGTTGATAGGTCAGTAGTTCCCAGACTCCTCCTTTCTACCATTTTTAAAAATGGGTAAAATGTTTCTCTTTTTGCAGTCAGTCAGGACTTTATCTGACTACCATGACTTTTCAAGTATCATGGAGAGTGGCTTGGCAACCACATCTACCAATTCCCTCAGGACGCTGAGATGCATTTTGTTTCATCCCGTAGACTTCTGTATGTTCAGGTTCCTCATGTGGTCACAAAACTGATCTTCTCTTTCATCCCCTTGAAAGGTATGGGAAGAGAGGTTTCTGATGAAGACTGAGGCAAAACAAAATAGTTGTTGAGTATCTCAGCCTGCTTCTCACCTCTTTGTCAGTCATGTTCATAGAGAGGTGCACGTACTTTGACCTTTCTTTTCTGGCTGACCTCCCAGTAGAAGACCTTATTATTATTTGTGTCCCTTGACAAGTTCATCTACCTCTGTGCCTTGGCAATCCTGACCCTAGCCCTACGCAACTGGGCAATGTTCCTGTAGTCTTCCTAGGATATCTGTCCCTCTTTCCACTCTCTATGCAAGTCCTTCTTGCTCTTTATTTTACCAGTAGGTCTCCACTTAGCCATGCTGGTCTCTTGCTGTCATTTCCTGATCTGTTATACCTGGGAATTGAGAGATCTTGAGCTCTATGGAAAGTATCCTTAAAGATCTGCCAGTTCTATTCTCCCTTATTCCTGAGTGCAGATTCCAGGGTGTCCTAACTCCATGAAGATCTGGAAGTTTCCTTTCCAAAGGGTCAGAGTGTTGAGTTTATTCTTCACCTGTCGCATATCCTTCAGGTCTGTGAACACCGCTAGTGCATGATTACTGTGGATTCATTCTTTGTACTTTTCCTCAGAGCATAGGAAGGAGGGAATTGGCAAGTTAAGAGAAATAAACCAACTCTTGTTCCTCCTCTTCCATGAAGGCTATCTCTGTACCACAAGGCTTTACTTTTAGACAAACCATGTGAATGCTTCAGCTAGGACCAAGGATTTCCACATGACTTTTGGACTCCCATCAATGTTGTCATTGCAAAGGACAAAAGAACCAAAGAGAACTGGAGACTGTAGATTCCTAAGAAAGATTTTCAAATAGGAGAGGCAATCAAGCAAAAAATTATGCTCTTATGATACATTTTATGATTCATATTTCACTTGCTAATTCATTTACCAAAAAAAGAGCTGTATTCTTAATCTGATTACATAATGACTGTGAAAGCCAAATTACTTTAATAACATTTTGCATCACAAACTATGCACGAAGAAAAAAAAAGTACAATTTTCATGGTGTTGAATATTCAGAAAATAAAATCATGCTGTCAGCTCAAATAAGGAGGAAACATATGTTTTAGGCAAAAACAAGACAGAGGACATAGTGATGCTGTAAAGGCTATAGAAATAATACATAAGTGACACTGGTGAAGTAAAATCAGCAACAGCTTAGTCACAGTCATCTTAATCTGAAACTTTTCTGTACTTTTTTCAGTATGAATAGAATTTTCTTAGTAAATTCATTTGAAAACACAAATTCACAATCAAGCAATATTTATATAATAGCAAAGTTAATAGACCAATTTATTTTTAAGGGACAAAGAATATAACATAGTGTTTAAATTTTATTTTATATGTATACAGCATCTTTTTTGCATCCTTGAATCTATGATTTTTGCAGTTAAGAAGTGAGATTAGCCTCTTCTTATTACAGAATCACAGAACGGATAAGGTTTAAAGAGACCACAGTGGGTCACCTAGTCCAACCTCCCTACTCAAGCAGGGTCATCTCAGAGCACATTGCACAAGAATCCCTTCCCTGCAGGGCCCGTTCCCATGGGATTCTTCCAAGAAGATCCCTGAAGAAGCTAAAGTTAGCTCTCCTGAAATTCAGGAGAGTTGTAGTCTTACTTGCTGCCCTGATTCCTCTTTGACCAATACTGAACTCCACAATCTCATGGTCACTACAATCAAGACCACCCCCAACCTTCACAACCCTTCCACAAGGCTTTCTCTGTTTGTTAGTATGAGGTCAAGCGCACACCATTCCTTGTGGGATCCTCGACTACCCATGAGAGGAATTTGTCATCAACGCTTTCCAGGAACCTCCTGGACCCTTTGTACTTTGCTGTGTTACTTCTCCAGTAGATGTCAGGGTTGAACCAGTGCCTCTGATTTTAAGGCTACTTCAAGTTGCCTATCCAGTTCCTTCTCCTGATTAGGCGGTATGTAGCAAACACCCACAACAGTGTCAACCTTACTAGTCTGCCCTTTTATTCTAACCCATTAGCTCTCAACTCGCTCATCATCCACCCCAAGACAGAGCTTGATACATTCCTCATATAGAGGGCAACTGCACCACTGCACCTTCCCGGTCGGTCTCTCCTAAACAGCATGCAGACCTTCATAACAACATTCCAGTCATGGAGGCTATCCCGCTGTGTGCCCATAATTGCAGTGAGGCCAAAATCCTGTGACTGCACACAGATCTCTTGTTCCTCCTCTTTGTTCCCCATACTACATGTGGTGGTGTACAGGTGCTTTGTAGCAGTATTTGACTATGTCAATATCCTAGTAGGGGTACAAAGGGATGCCCCATAGTCCTGTCTTTGGCTGTTTGCACTTTCTTGAGTTATTCCCTCTTAAACCTCCTTTTGCTACTAAGCTAATAGCCATATTTCTCCCTTCTCACACCTTATCTCTGTCTAGCCTGACCTTGTCCCAATTCCCCTTCAAACCTAGATTAAAGCTCTCCCAATGAGCCCTCATAACTAGTGCACAATCAGTTCATTCTCCAGCTCTGTTCTTTATTACTGTACATGGTTCAGGAAGAGATTCATTACTTCAAAAATTACAGACAATGAACAAGAAGGATATAAGGCCTTTTTACAGAATACTTTTTAGCAAAAACTTCTACATTCCAATTAAGATCATTCCATATGTACTAGAACAAATTATTCTATAATGTTTAAAGATTAGAACACCCCAAATTGCATATTCATTGCTTTTATACTGGGCTTTTAGCTGTTAACGTATTAGTTTTTCGGCATAGATTGACTTACTAAGCAAATGAAAAATGCTTTTTGCATAAGGCATTGGTCTCTGTTGGAATCAAGGAGTTATTATTCCATGGTGTAAACACAAATAAACATCTGTTTCTTTTGTCCTCGTACAAGTAATTAGTGCAAAATCAGGAAGTACATTTCTCACAGGAGGAATTCTTGCAACCTTCTTACAAATGAGACTTTCATTCTGACATTGCAGACAGTTGTTTTTTTAAATTCCAGATAGAAAAACCTTGCACCAAAAAAGACATCAAAGTATCTTCGGAACAAAATGCACAATAATAAGTTTCCTTAGGTTGTATATTACTGTCTTATCATAATTTATCAAAATATCATTGCACATTGAAAGAGACTTTTCTAAATGCTACCATTTATATTTTTAGAAATTCTCCAAAATATTTTCGCAATTACAGAGCTTAATCAAAGTACCACTAAGGTCAGTCTTTCTCTCTTGTTCCCATTTTTAGTGTTCTTCCATAGATGAGGGATTAATTCAGAGATGTTCAGCACCTCTTGTTAAATGCCTGGCTTTTTCACCCAGAAGTAGAGCCCGTGCTTAATGCGGTGAAATGCCTATTGTAGGATGAGAGAGAGAAGGAGAGCAAGCGAGAGGAGAAGAGAGAGAGAGAGAGAATGATAGCTGTGTTTTACTACAGCTATGGGTGTCCATGTTTCCTTTTAGTTCACTTTTTAAATTATGTCTCACATAGCTTGTTTATTATAGCTAGATGGATTTTGGAAAATGTAACCTACATAGCACCTAGTGAAGCAAATGAAAGAAAAATCCATTGGCTTCAAGAAATTTTGGACTGGGAAATAGAGAATGACATTATGTATTAGGCAGGTGTTCCTAATACCAGTTTGAAATGAAGACGTGGCACAGGCAGCGAATTTATATGTGTGTATGGAAGGCAGGCAGGAATCAAGGAGGCAAAAAGTTATTTATCAATTAAGAGAATTATAAATAAGCCAGCTGATAACATCTTCTCTTCCTGAGGAAAGGCAATCTCTTCAGTAACCTTCAGAAACACTGGAGTTGAGACATGTTTCAGTATGTGTTGTGTAAAGGGTAAGATTGATTTACCAGTCTCAGTCCCAAACACAACAGAAAGGCTGGAGGAGTGGGATGGTTGAACAGCTCTTCACTGCTGGCACTAGTGAAGAAACAGGGCTCTCCATTAAGCCCACCCTCTACTCCATCTGTTCTCTCCCCTCTTCCCAATGCACAAACACAACTTGAAAGAAGCTGCTACCTTGTCTTCTACGAAGTCACAGACAGCTCTTACTTACACAATGCGTTGAAGTATTGAAACAGATTAATAAGATTTTAGAGGTATAACCGACCTGAAAATTAGTATTTTGAAAAAATTCTGTCTTAGTAAGCAGTCCATTAATTCACCTCTTTCTTGTAACTTTAAAAACATTTTGAACTTGTTTATCAACACATGACATGAGAGAAGTCAGAAAGGAGGGGATTGTAGTGTGTGAGCTAATGAGGATTTCACAGTTATGAATGGAGAAATATCCATACCTTGGAGATATTAGATGGGAAAAATCAGCAAAGATGTTGCCTGCACAATTTTAAAAACCTTAGTAGAAAAAGTCTTATTTCTGTACACACAAGCTAGAGCTGTCTTGTGCCGTGCTAACCTTGCAGACAGCAGTGCAACTGTGCCCAGCCACATTCAGACCGAGACGTCAGGGTGTCAAGCTGTGAGTACTTCTGCATATGAGTCAGCGCTGGCTAAGGGGATATTTGAGCTACTCTGTGCAGTAAGGATTTTATTGGAAATTGAATCTCCTGTTAGTCTGTCCACAGCCTGATCAAGCTCTGTTTCAAGGGTCAGGTGGGAGAAAGGTGGATGAGACTGTCTCAAACTTGTAGGTCTACAGAGAAAATGGGGTTTGGTGGGTTGACTTCAGCTGGACACCATGTGCCCATGACAGCATTCTATCACTCCTCCTTCTCAACTATACAAAGGGAGAAAAATACAATGAAAGGCTCATGGGTCAAAATAAAGACAGAGAGATCATGCAGAAGTCACCATCATGGGCAAAACCAGACAAAACTTGGGGAAATGAATTAAATTTATTGTCAATCAAAAGCCAGTAGGGTAATGACAAATAAACAAGAAAGCAAAAAAAAAAGACCTTCCTCCCACCAATTCCTTCTTCCCAGGCTTATCTTTACTCCATATTTCTCTACCTCCTCCCTCCAAGCAGCACAGGAAGATGGGAAATGGGGACTGTAGTCAGTTCATCCCATCTTGTCTCTGCCACTACTTCTTTCTCATTCTCTTCCCCTGCTCCAATGTGTGATTCCATCCATAGGAGGTAGTCCTTTATGAGCTTCTCCATCATGGGTCCTTTCTTTGGGCTGTCATCTTTCAGAAACAGACTGCCAGCAAATCTGCTCCAGCATGGGCTACTCTGTCCATGGGTTCACAGATCCTGCCAGGAGCCAGGGTAGGCTCTCCAAGAGGGCACAGTCTCATTTGGGAGAATCTGCCTGCTCTGGTGTGGGGTCCTACATAGCCTACAGGTGGATCTCTGCTCCACTGTGGTCCTCCATGGGCTGCAGGGGCACAACTGCCTCATCATGGTCTGCACCATGGGCTGCAGGGGAATCTCTGCTCTGGTGCCTGGAGTAGCTCCTCCCCCTCCTTCTCCACTGGCCTTGACATCTGAAAAATTGTTTGTCTCACATATTGTCCCTCCTCTTCTCTGTTATTTCCTCCTTCTTAACTAGGTTATCCCAGAAGCACTACCACCGTCACTGATGGGTTTGGCCTTGGCCCAGTGGCAGATCTATCTTGAAGCCAGCTGACACTGGATCTGTTGGATATGAGGTAACCTTCTGGCATCTTCTCACAGAAGCCACCCCTGCAGCCCCCTGCTACAAAAACTTGCCACACAAACCCAGTATGTGGGGACAAACATACGCAGATTATGAGTGATGAACAGGATGACAGTCGCTTCCAGAGTGATATGAAAATGTAAAAAGTTTATGGAGGGAAACTTTATGCAGGAAGTTTTAGCCATCCTGGTCTTCAGGAATGATCATTTATCTAATCCATCAATGCAAGTGATGCAAATGAGAGTTATTTTAGATTTTAAATAAAAACCTGTAATGAAAAGTGAGAAAAAAACAATCACACTGTGGTTAAACACTAAATTATTATGGTGAAGATCATATGTGATACTATCAAAAAGTTTATACAATATAAAATAATAAGAATAAGTAATTACAGTAAAAACAGTTGATCAAATCCACATTGTCATCTTTCTCAAGTACAGAAACTTATGCAAAATCAATCATGAATTTATTATTGTGTACATTCAATAAGTGTAAAGTATTTTGATATTTATCATTGTAAATATTACACTTTAATGTGAGTTCTCATAATTTTTTTTTAGTATTCCCAGTAGAGGAAAAAAAGTTTACATTGATGTATTATCTCCTTTCCAGCTCAAAAAATGCTCAGATCAACAGTCATATTTTGCAATACGTATCTGAGAAGAGCTTGTAAATTCTGACTATTTCTGTCAACGTATGAAAAACTTGTGTAGTAGAATACTGATGGTTTTGAACAGAAAGTCCAGTCTTTGTTCACTTGGTGCTTCAAACTGCAGTGCAGGTCAGTCAAGCACAGAGGTCCTGGTTTTAGTTTTGCTTGACCAGCTCACAGGAGCTTTTGTGGAAGAGAAGAGATGAGCATTTTTCATAGCAGGAGCTATAAATAGAATATTTTTGGTTAGAAGGGCTGTAGCTCTAGCACAGGTTAGAAAAAAGATGATGACCTAGAAAAAAGATGATGACCTAGAAGCACTCTGTTACTCTAAGAAGAATTAAGCACTACTGAAATGGCCCTCACAATGGTCATTTCAGCCCAAACAATTACTTGAGTAATTAATTCTAATTATTCCATGTAGAACACTGTATTAAAATTTTTATCTGAACAGCTAACTTCTAAATTCAAAATGGAAATTTGAAAGTCTTGTAAAAGTTTTGAGTTTCTATAACAAAATGAAGCAATAGTAGTAGATATGGGAATTGTGTCAGTTAATCTTAGTGTAATGTCAGCTATAGTGCTTATTCTCTGCTGTTATTATCTAGGTTACAGCTTTAGATTAAAGGTCAGTGAACACTGTTAGAAAAGTAAAGTCTTATTTATGAAATAAAATTGCATAAATGAAAATATCTGTAACTAGCCTTGACAACATTAGAGATCGATCACAGTTAAAGTTTTTCTTTCTAAGGGAACTTGAATGGTAAAGGTTTATGAAGAAAATTTGCAAAACATGCTTTAAAAAATTCTACAAATACATAAGCAGTAAGTTGATAAGAGTAGAAAAGAGACATTAAATATAGAAGCACATAGAAAAAGGACCACTTTCCCCAATGTATATTGGGGAAGGCTATTTCCAACAAGTAAGGCTATTTCCAACAAGTTATTTATCACACATAGAGATGTATTATTTAAGAACCCCATACTTCAAAAGTTTCATAAGGTTTAGCTACGTATTCAAATACTAACAAACCCCTCCCATCCCTGAGTTGTACTTTGAAAAGAATTTCAGAAAAGAACAGAGTGCTGTTTTCTTCCCCAGTATATCATCATGCCATTGGCATTCTCTCTGTGACAGTCTGAAGTTTAGGTGTCTATAGGCCCTTCAGACAGGTACCAAGGGCACAATGGAGTACGAATTAACTCCCATCAGCTGAGCCATGGCTTAGCTGCTGACTTATCAGGATAGCCCCGTGCTCTGGCAACAAGGAAAAAATATATCAAGCTCCATGAAAATGCTAGCTCGTACGAAAATCAGAAGTAATGGAATTTATCTTCAATTTTAAGTCTTTAATACAAATTAAAAAAAAATTCCTTAATTTACTGGTTTAGTTTTGAGGTCATACATTCAAGTGTGAAGTAATTTTTGAAGTAACATATTTTTTATCTGTTTATCAGGCCCTAAAAATTATGTTCCAATATATAATAATTTTGCTATAGCAGGAAATTTTTTGATCTTTATGTGTAACACTAAAAAAGAAATTGCAATGAAATAAAGCAGAAAAGCCTAAATTCAAGGAAAAAAAAACAGGAAAAATGCATGTAAGGTGAGAAAAAGGCTTTTTTATTTTCCTTAAACTGGCAGACATCGTCAGTTATAAATAATATCAGGACCCTGAGAATGGTGACAGGCCCTAATGGCCCTGGACAGCGTCACTGGGACCTACACACATACCCCTGCCCATGGGCCTGGAGGCTCCATTTCAGCTTAGTCTCATTCACACAATTTTCGCTTAAGGCATCTTGCAAATAGACCTCTGACCAGCTTGTTCCCTGGCATTACCGCCTTATTTACTGGACTTCCTGAGTTGACATCAGATCTTTTTTGTCACCTTACTTTTGTATGATGATCCTTGGGTTGTTGGCAGGGCTTATTCCTGTCACCAACCCTTCTCTGCTCACCTTCCTTGGGCAGATTGTGCCTTGCAGGAGGGAACACTGACCTTCCCTGTGTTGGGGTGACTCTCAGCTCCCTGATGGAGCAGGGAAGATGCTGCTCTCTGGCAGTAAACTGCTGCAACTTTCCTGGGAGGCTGCAAGGATTAGTGAGGTTTGATTTCAAACATTATTGACATTCTTTAAAAAACTTCTCTGAAAGTAATAGTTCCTATCTATGGTGAAAAAAGATGAAGAAGGGGAGGTAATAAAAGCAAGAGTAATAACCTGAAACTCAAACAGGAAATAATAATTTACATATTAGTATAAAAAATTGTGATAGTGAGGTCAATTAGAAAAAGAAATCATTTGCTGGAGAATGTCGTTCTACTAATATTGCCCAAGGTGTCAGTGAGACTAACATAACATTAACAAAGGCAATTCTTTTACAGAAGTATGAAATTAAGATAGAGTTGATTTGCAAACTACTCTTCTGTGATAATATAACCATGGGTATTTTTATCTGGGAAAGGCAAATGTAGCTTCTTGTTTGTTTGGAGGTTTTTTATGTGTTTATTTTAGAGTCCATTTCCTGATTAATGTTTATTCTGTGACACTTTTTACAGCACCTAACTCCTGTATTTCGTGCTTGATGGTTTATCTTGGATATTTATTTTATATAGTAATTCTAGATGATCTTGCTGCATCTCCTTTTCACTTAAAAAAAATTTAACTATATTCACTCCAAGTGCATACAATCTGATTTTCTTTTCTTTCTTCTTTTTTCTTTTAATTTTGGAAATATGAATCTCCAACACTTTCATAAACATATATTTACTTATTAGATCACAAATAAATTCACTTGGATACATTAATTTTTTCCTTCTTATGCATGGCATGTTTGTTTTATGAATCTGTTTAACAGCTTAAGTAGTAATATTTTTAACAATATTTTTTGAATATTGTTTCATATTCAAATGTTGGGTCTCCTTTGAATGTGCAAGTCTGTGACAAGTTTTATAAAGGTTAACTTGGAAATATAATTAAAATTTGTTGAGAGTTAAATTAAAGGATCTATTACCCATCTATTTACTTCTGAATTATGTTGCTCTATTTAATAATTAAACATATTTTTCCCTGAAATGTTAAGTTAAACTAAGGTGTTTAATTCTTCCAAGAAATCATTACAGTAGTCTTCCTCTGGAAGAGAAACAACAGACAATAGTAGAATCATAGAATCGTTTAGGTTGAGAGATACTTCTAAGGTCATTGAGTCCAACCATTAACCCAGCACTACCAAGGCCACCATATTAAGCAATGGTTTCAATTAGAAAAGTAGAATTCCTTGAGAGGTTTTTTTCAAACATAAGAAGGTGTGAATTAACCCACCATATGGCCCTCAATGAGTAGGTAATAAGGAAGCAATACAATGAGGTACAGATGAATCACAATATTCATATGTCAGTAGTTGGTCTGAAAAGAGAAACTATTAGAAAGGACTAAAAGGTTGAAGTTTCATTACAGTACTAGCCTATCATCACCAGAAATACTGCTTTTGAGTGTGTAATGCTTCAAGAAGTCACATAAACCCTGATTATTTGGAATTCACACATTACGGTGCTTGGGAAAGTGCTGCTAAAATATCCCAGGAATGATTTCTAAACACTTCATTCATTCAGTAGATAGGAAAGTCTTTCCAAAAAAAATAAAAATCAGTGAGATTTGTCAGTTGCATCTGATGAAGTGTTTCCAATGTCATAGAAAATTCAAATAGAACTGACTTTGCTAATCTACACTTTCTTAACTAAGCTAAAGTTGCCTTGTATATGGGTACCCAGTTTTAATTGCTTGGCTGATTCATGGTAATATATTTATATGCTCATGATATTTGACATGGAATCTGAGCCTTAATAGGAACAAAGGGGGAAAAAAAAAAAAACTTAGTGATTTTAAGCAAAAGACATATTCAACAAGAAAAACATACTACTGATAGTAAGAAAATATATTAAAAATGTTTAAAAGACACAAAGATAGATATACAACCTGGTCTTATTCAGAGTACTGGAACAGGCTTCCCAGGCAAGTGGTCATGGCACCAAGCCTACCAGAGTTAAAGAAGTGTTTGGACAACACCCTCAGGCACATGATGCGATTCTTGGGGCTGTTCTGTGCGGGGTCAGGAGTTGGCCTTTGATGTTCCTTGTAGGTCGCTTCCAATTCAGGACATTCTATGATTCAATGATGTATGCCAGACCAGAGTATTACTTTCTTTTCCTAAAGTACTTCTATTGCCTAACCAGAGATGTTTTGGACAGCAACTGTCATAATGTTAATAGAATAATTAAGCCATATGACTTCTCTCTGTGTGTGAAGGTATTGAAAATGTAATCTAATTCAAGAACAGTAGGATAATTAAAATACCTACTGCATGTTCGACTTCATTGAAGATCTGGAAAAGGAAAACTTATGGACTGGATGTTCCAGTGATTTTGACTGCGACACAGCTTATTTTCTTCTCTGTAGCGGGTACAGTGCTGTGTTTCGGATCCAGTATGATAATAAAGTTGATAACGAACTATTGCTAAGTAGTGCTTACCCTAAGTCAATGACTTTGCAGTTTCCCATGCTCTGCCAGCAAGCAGGTCACAAGACACTGGGAGGGAGCCCAGCCAAAACAGCTGACTTGAACTGGCCAAAGGGATATTCTATACCATAGAATGTCATGCATGGTATACAAACTGGGGGGAATTACCGGGAAGGAAGGGGGGCCGCAGTCAGCGGCTGACCAGTTGTATTGTACATCACTTCTTTCTCTTGGGTTTTAACACTCTCTCTCCCTCTCCTTTTTATTACAATTATTAACATTAGTATTATCATTATTATTATTATTATCTTTTACTTTGTTTCAGTTATTAAAATGTTCTTAACTCGATTTCTATATTTTTTTCCCTCCTGATCCTCCTCCCCAGCCGATTGATGGGGGAGGTTAACAAGCAGCTGCGTGGTACCTATTTGACAGCTGGGGTTGGACCATGACAGATCATTGCAAGCGGTGTCATAAAGAATCAGTTCTGGAAACATTTTGAAAATACTTTCAATGATGATCCGACTAAAAGTACAATGAAGGGTATGGATGACATGAATTTTGAATCTATACATAGCAAGATGATGTAAGATATCTTGGAAACTGCAGTAATAGAGATGAGGTGGATTGTAAAGATGTAAAGTTCAAGGTTTATATATTTGAGATTATTAAAAAAAATTCAGAATGGAGCTGTGATCTAATCCCTTGCAAGCAAGGAAAAATATAATTAAACATAAAAATGATACAGCCATGAATGAGGAGAATACAATCACAGAGGGTAAAGGACAAATAGTTGCCAGTAGAAGTGATGAAATGTTGTTTTGGAAGAGAGTTGATTTCATTCTATTTCTGAAGAAGTCAGGATAACAAAATTTTTTTTGACCAAAATTTCTGTCATTGCTGCACTGCAAGAGAGAAAAGGACTTAATCAAAATGACACAATAAGACTAGAAAGGTAGTAGAAAATATATAACACAGAGATGTCTTGACTGGGACTGCAAGAACCCAGTACTCATAAATTCAACTTCACATCCTAAGAAGGAAAATATTATTTGTTGTAAATTTAGTTCTGCAAGGTGCTGAGCAATCAACTCATTCTATTACAAGAGCGATGTAAATACCAAAATGGATCTGCATAGGCCTGTTAGTGAACCTCTGAGTTTACACAGTCACTTTTGTGATCTTTGACATAATTTTTAGCTGTTACTTTCATAACTACGTGAAACTATTAAGATTAACTCAAAAACGTTGATAAAAGGTAAGAAGTCATCTACCTTTAAAAATTATTTCTTACTAACCTCATTATTCTTAAGTGCTATGAAATCAGATTTTGTGTCATAAATACAGAATTTATGAAGAGAAAAGAGCTATTAAAGAGCAAATCATCCAGATTGTGAGATACTATAAATTATCATCTGAGACAGATGTGCTTAAATATCTCATTTCAATTTGTTTAAACTGCACTGCCAGTAAAGGAATGATTAAATCCATGAGCAAATAAAATAATGAGAGAATTTTTCTCAGTAAGATCAAAATCAGTAGGTATGAAATGAAGACTATTACTCCCTTAAATACAAATTTTATACCCTGGTAGTATGAATGTATGTATAAAATTTGTATTATAATGAAACCTATATTTTAATGTAGTGCAGTAGATGTACAAATCTATACAAAATTGGATCATAAAATCCTTTAAAGTAATTTGTTATTTTTGGTAGAGTTCAGATGTTCTGTGTGTCAGAAAGAAGAGAGAATCAGTAGTTTGCCATTATTACCAAATAAATATCTTCCTGAATACAAAGAAGAAAAAGTTCTGTTTTATATAACAGCAAACAACTTTTGGAAGTCTGCCAATTTCCAAATTGATTATAATTGCTATAATTGGATATTTTAAACTCTGGAAAACAGGGTCTCATTTAAGCTAGTGTTTGTGTGACTGCATAAAGCCAGAACCAGATTTCAGTTTTGCCAGGTTACTTAGGAAATAAAAATACTTAAATGTGATTGTGCATCACTTGCAGTTTTTCAGATCACATAGATTGATATGAACCAAATCCTGACTTTATTACTCTGGAAAAATATTCACTAAAGTCATAAAATGAGAGAATTTTGTGGTAGGTTGTGACACAAACAGAGCATCCATGGGTATGGCATGGCAGGTACTGGAAAGCAGTGGGAATGATGAACTCCTTGAACTTCAAATGTTTGAGGATTAAATTTTGATATTTAAAGAAAGACTTATTCAGATGTTTTTCAACTGTAAAAATGAAGTGGTAAAGATATATTATATATCTTCAAACAGATCTTCTGTTGTACTCAGTCACATAACCTGCATGATTAGAAGTGGTCTTTTGTTGATATTAGGAAAAAAAAAAGGGGAGGAAAAAGGTAAATGAGTCATCATTTAGTAAAAATCAAGTTTATATTTTCTTATATGCACTGATTCTTTCACCAGAAAAGGGTGAAGAAAGGGTAGAGGGCCTCAGCACATTTGCATTACATATTATTACCCAAAGTGTATCGGAAGAAAGAGTTGTATAGTTTGTATTCTGCTCATAACTACCTCTTAATAGTCTTGAGAATGTAGAACCACTTAAAAACATCTAAACCCCTCAGGAAATTGTTTCAGTGCCATAGCTGGTTATGAAGCTGGGTCATTAGCTATTAATCCTCATATATGAAAGTACTAGTATATATGAGTTCACCATTCTGTGAATGACTATAGTTGTACTCTCCTTGGCTGCTTGATGTGTATAAGAATAATATGAGTGAAAAATTTTATATAAAGTAATTTTATATAAAGTAATTTTATATAAAGTAATTTATTAAAATTCAATACTATCTTCTTTTTCATGATGGACCTATTTTCGTGTCGGCATTCAACTGTAATAATAAATATATAACTGAAAAAGTTAAAAAATCCATTTCTAGTAGCATTGTTCTGCTAAACAAATGAGCAATGATGAGATTAACTAGACAAAAATCATATGCTGAAGACATATAACACAGTAAACTTTGAAGAAGAGTTGTTCTTTCTACGCATTTGGTCCTCTGAACTTCAGAGAATGTAAGATTTGATGTGATTTCCCTAGGGAAAAAAAATATAGGTACCTCAACTTTTCAAAGTCTGATATGATTATAAATATTGCAGAGGTAAATATAGTGTGAGATATTCAATATATAGCAAAGAAAAAATAACTAGTTTCATGCAGACAACCATAGACAACTTTTTATAGTGACATGTTTCCATTTATCATGTTTCATTTTATAGGCTACTTTTCTGTCAGCAGGAGATTAAAATTCAAAGTTTTTCTTGTTGCTTTAAGGTCTCAGACTAAAAATGTAAGATATTCTTAAGCAGTTTATACACAAATATGCAACAATTAAGAAGAAGCAAAATTATTCCAGAGCTCTGCTGTAGCCATGGCAACCACTTTCCACTGTACTTCATTTAGATAAATCTGACGGCTAATAAGAATACTTTTTAACATATTTTTTCCATGATGGAATTTCTTGAATTTTTTTTTCTTGGGAAAAAAAATATTATATTAAAAAAAAAGGTATCACTTATTCATTAAGAATTAATGAATTATATGTTCAGTAACTTTATGTTCAATTTTAGTTCCCACGTCGGAAGTTTAAAATGCATTGTGTCTTTGTTCTTTATTTTACTCAACTGAAGAAAATGGATTTGGACAAAGTCTTAGTTCTAGTGAAACTATGGATTTCAAAGTAGCTCACCACCTTGCCTTTGGTATCTCCATCTCCTCTTATTTCTGGTATAACTTTTACCTACATACTTTATGTATAGCAAAAACCCAGAGAGGCAAAAACATACAGTAATTTATAAATTTACAAATTTACTGTTAGTGCTGTTCAGTGCTATTTAATGCTATTTAAGTCAGCATTGGCATCATCTCACTTATACTTGTCCATAATTTTTATCCTTGTGATGATACTGATTCCTCCCTGATGCCACAGTGAAGGATACTTAGCCAGAAGAAAACTCTCTTACAAAAAAAGGATAGCATGTGTGAGATTTAGACAAGGCCTAATTTTAGATGCCTAACTTTGGTCAATGGAGATGGTTCACTGTAAATACTCTCAGAATAAAAATGTAATTCAGTCCTCCTAATCTCCTGAAAACATCTTTGAAATCACAAACTTTTCCATTTAAAAATATTGTTTACTAAATGTGTAAATAACTTTGAAATTCAAGACTGCAAACCACAGTGAAATTATAATATAACCTTCCCATTAACTATAGCAGACTTTAAAACTGTAATTTAATATTTTTTTCCTAGTTTTTAAAAATATTGGCTTATTATCTCAGAATCTATGACACATGTAGAAAAATAATGCTGAAGTACGAAAGACCTCTTGTTCTTAGAAAAAATAATTAGATATTTTATATACGTCCACAAGGTGCCTTCAAGAGAAGTGCATGTGTATTTTAAAACCTATCACTACAAAGCATGCTAAAATATATATCTTTAACATAACTTTGTAAATCTTCATGAAAAGATTCCCAAAAATAAAAAAAATTAAAAACCTTTACTTTGAAGTGAAAAGAAATTCTGAAACTCTCTTACTGCCTCCCACCAGTAACTCAGATTTTGAAACGGAATGCATGTTATATATATATAAACCATATAGCCTTATGGTGCTTTAATAAGCCTTTATCACCACAAAGCCTTATGGTGCTTTAATTATTTGGACTTTTGAATTAAACTCTGTGTGGACAAATTATGAAACACATAATTTAGAACTAAAAATAGCTTTAACTTTTTTTCTCTCCCAACTCCAAGAAAGGCAGTATTTTCAAAATATTTTCCAGTTAATGTAAAATATATAACTGTTTCCATCATGTTCCATTCCTTTGAAGCAGGATTGAGTGTCATCCATACTTCATCTGATGGCTTTTAAAAATATGGGACTATGTAAAAGATTAAGAAATTGTTCGAGTTTCTATTACAAGTTCTGTGTAATGGCTATCTTTCAGGCACCCACACAGTCACTCCCTCAATCCCCCATCTCAGATGGAGACAACAAGATGAAAAGCTCATGAGTAGAGCCAAAGAGAATTTACTGAAGAAAAAGGCCACGTGTGCAAGTAAATGAGAATAAACAAAAAGATTTGTTGTCTATTTCCCATCAGTAGCCAATATCCAGCTATATCCTGGTAACTGGGGCCTCAGTATGCTTAGTGGTTGCTCCCGAAGACAAAAACCTTAGTAACAAACGTTCCCCTTCCCTCTCCTCTTAGCTTTATTGGTGAGCACAATGCCATATGGTATGCAACATCTCTTTAGTCAGCTGTCCTGGCTCTGTCCCCGCCTAGCTTTTGGGGTGACTGGAATGTTGGAGAGACAGTGCTGATGCTGTGGGAGCAGTTCTCAGCAAAACACTGGTGTGTTACAAATGCCATTCCAGCTACCAGTACAAAGCACAGCTGAGGGCTGCTGTGGGGAAAGTTACCTCCATACCAGCCAAACTCTGTGCAATTTTCACCTCTAATGGAGATTCTCTAAGGCTTTTTCACTGCAATCTTAGAAAGATTCAAGGTTCTTACCAAGTTACTTTTTTGTATTGTAAATTAAATAAACAAATTCCTGTGCAGGTCATATGTATAAGCCAGCTATGTAGTAAGCTTTGCAAAAGCATCCTTAATGCTAAATTATTTATTGTATACATGTACTGGTTTTGGTTGGGATAGAGATAATTTTATTCATGGTAGGGTCTGTGTTTTGGATTTATGCTGAAAACAGTGTTGGTAATACAGGGATGTTTCCATTACTGATGAGTTTACACAATGTCGAGACCTAATTAAATTTTTTTCTTTTAAAAGAAATACTAAATTTCAAGTAATAGATATTTGAAATATTCTCATACCATTACAGATGGATTAATTATTTTAGGTAACAGTAAATATATGTGATAGTTGCACTTACAGTCTTTAACATTCAGCTAGAGTAAATCTGGTAAAGATTTCACATTCTTGATACAGGACACTTTAGACCACTAGAAGATCATTACATAATGTAGTGATATACTTATCCTTTAAATTAGTTGGGCTTATACTAGAAAAAGAATTTGTTCCAATCCCCTTATTGAAGAAATCATATCGTACTTGCATGAATACTACTAAATACTGAAAAGAAAACCATAGCAATTGCTCAGTGTCACAAAAGACTAAACTGGTCAGAAATATTTTCAGGCAAATTGAATGCATTATTCAGTCATTAACAGCTTTCTTCATTTAGGGAACTCTGAGAGAAACAATTATTTTTCACAATGCAGCTCTTCTTCCAAAAGAATTTCATTTCAGTATTTCAGTTCACAGCAATTCAGAACTCACTTTGTCTATATTTTCTCCTATATGCAGAGTTCTTATTTTGAAGATGGTGATATTTTGATTTTGTTTCTCTGAAATTTAATATTTTCCCTCTACAGATATAAACATATATAAAAGCAAGAATGCACATGTATGAATATATATTGTAAAAAAGTATAAATATGAATTCAAAATAAACATGAACATTTAAATATAAATGTGTTTTATTAGGTTGCTAATTTTATAACACTGGATTTGAATTTATTTCTTTTAATATAGACATTTTAAATTATTCTAACACCTGCTTGAATTATCTGGTTATACAACAACTGAAATAGCTGACATATTTGAGCAGAATTCTCAGTGATCTTGATTGCAGAACTGCTATCAAGAGAATTTTGTGAAAGCACTTTAAACTTTTGTTTTGAATGCTTTTTCACCATATTGTAAGTGATAATATTTTAAGGTTTTTCAGGACAATGTGTTTGGAGATAGATATTATAAGATTTTCTTTGCAGTTATTTTCAATGAACATAATATCTGGAGCAGTGCATTGATGCTGCTACTCTTTAATTTTCGATTGCAATAAAAATAACAAAGAATTGTGTACTTTTTATTGTTATTTATAAACATTTTTAAACATGAGCTCTGCATTACTACTATTGCATTGATTTTATGGACAATACCATTAATCTAGCTTCTAGATAGAACATATAAAAATATTTATCTATAAAATCTCTTGGAAGGATGTGTACATACTGCTAAGAGAGCTACTACCATTCCTAATACCCCATTGTCAGGTCTACCTAATCAACAGAAGTGATTTAGTCTTAACCAAAAAGTTGAAAATTTAGTTAATGTCCAGGCATTTCCAGATATTGGAAATAGGGATATATTTAATTTATCATACTTTTGCAGCTAATTAAAATCACAGGTTAGTATATACAACAGGATATTTCCTTTCAGCAGAGTTAATTTTAATACAAGAAGAGGAATAGTCAGTGACATAATCTGAAATGTGATTTATCTGCAAATCCTGAACACATTCTGAAGGAGACTGTCGTGAATGCTCATTTACAATAATCTGTCTTTGTCACCAAATTGTTCACGCTTGAAACAATTGTTTCTTGTGACCAAAATAAGTATGTGTCAAATAAATGCATGAGGGTACAATCTGATATTGTGCTACCTCGAAAGAGATTATACTTTGTTGTGATAGATATATATATACAAAGTCAGTAATATACTGTATTTTTTTAAAATAAGTGGATACATACTATAGTGAGTTTTCAATAAAATTTTTCTGAGGAAATTATTCTCTCTCATCCAAGTGTATCTCAGTGATATGCTTTAAATTTTCTAGGAGAATTTTGGTCAAATGCATCACAAAAACAATAATATGGAACTTAATTGTACACTTAAGTCCCCAGAATACTTGACTAGGCAAAATTCTTAACAAAATGATAAGGCTGTTTCATGGGGGTGACATTATTATTTCTGGACCAGAAAATGAAGAGTTTACATGTCAGTTACGCAGAAGGCTTTACCATACCTCATAAATGTATCCCTATGTCAGAAACCAGTAAATACATCATAAGTAGAGAGAAGCAGTAATGAATGTGAAATGTATAATTACAATTTGAGCCTTATGGAATTGAAATTAGGCAATATGCAAAAGCCATCTGGGACTGAAACTGCGTATACTTGCTGTTGCTGTCTTGAAAATGCTTGCTGTCAAATAAAAATTGCCAGTTTAACACAAGGAACACATCTGTAGGGACACAGGTCTATTGAGAACTGGTGCCACTGGACAGCTGGGAGATTTTTCACAAAGAATATCTTGTCAGAAGGCAATAGAGATAAATGAAAAGGAAAGAAAAGGCTGTTTTGTTCTGCTCTTTTTGAATACTGACTGAGTTCAAGGTATGCATGAAATAAAAATCTGGCCTATAAACAGTAAAAGAGAGGGTTGTCAAGAAAGATGGGCTGTCCTCAGGTCAATAGCAAAATTATGAGAAAGGAGAGACCAATAGCTCAGCTTCTATTTGGTCCTCCTGAAGTCCATCCTTGGATTTTCACGTGGGAAAAAGCTGCTGGAGTTTCTTCTGAAGTGTGAGGAGAAACGAGATGTTACATGATGGGTCTCAAGGAACATTTTAAATTTTATTGATTCATATCTTCAGTTGTACTAAGACTTGAAAACTTTACACATGCCACAGAAAAATATCTTCAAGGCAGATTGTGAATATCTGGAGTTCTGAAGAATTCTCAGAGGCATGCTGATATTGGCTTATGGCAAGAATTTTTATGTATATTCTTCTAAGATTTCTAACCCATAGTCTAGCAATAATATTAACTACTGCCTGGGAAATAATACAGAAGAGAAATGGGCAGTCTGAAAACAGGGAAAAAAATATGAATGCATGCTAGAAATAAAAAATAGCTCACAAATAGTGGCCAAAAAACCAATGCATAGACAAATAAAAATCCTTAGAGCTGTGCAAAACATATTGAAATTTACTTTTTTTTTCCCCCCAAGGAACAGTTGTTTCTTGGAAAATGTTATGTATGAATTCCAAGGAAAGGATCAGTTTTCAAAGCTTACCAAAGTGCCACCAGGATATGGATCAATCCATGACCTAAGTAAGACTACTGTTATGAGAAAGGTCAGCCCCTAAAGAATTGTCTATACAAGACCATATTGACCCAGTAAAGACTCTGCAGTGCAGTGACAGCTCATAGAACCAAGTATTTCTATACGGTCTTGGTTTGTGAAATGAAAGTTTTAAGATCTGGAAATATCTATGCAGTTAATTAATGTAATTTCTATAACTCTAGTGATTGATCAGTTGTATTGTTTGGTTTGTGGCAAGTTTGAAAACGAATCGAGCTCCAACATCTTCCCCTCAAAAAAAACCCTCTAGAGATATATGTGAGATACTGGTGAACACATATTTACTTTCATAGTCAGTGCCTTGCTAGTGTATAACTTAGATTGTAAAGTGCTCTAAGATATCTTCAATATGAAAGATGCTGTATGAACCCAAATTGCAATCTGTTTCTTCTAAAACGAACATAAATATCAAGTCTCTGTATAGTAATTCATATACTATAAAATTATATTGCTCCTCTTCACATTTGGTTTAGCTTACTTCTGGTATCAGTATGAAAAGAAATATTCCTGAAGTTGTTTCATAAAACGGCCTTACAGTGCCAAAAATAAATACCTCAGCCCCTGGCAGGATGTTTCATTTTCTTTTCAATGTGAGTGAATGCATCTTGGCCAAACTGGTAAACAGGCTCTGAGGAAGTGGGAGAATAATACCTATTCTCTGTAATGGGATTCATAATAGTTTTATGGACTAGCAAAACACAGGTTTTGAGTTTTCAGAGTAGAAGATGATTATAGCTTTCACATACATTCTTAAATTCACTTGACATTGAAAGCATACTCAAATATCCAGAAGTTTTTAGAACTTATTGATTTAAACACAGTTTATTTATGATTGCAAGAAACTTTGTAGACACTGATGATAATTCTGGGGAGTAAATGCTTGGGAAAGATGTGTTACAGCATTCTGACAATTTAGGCAGTGACAGTAGGAACTGCTTTTTTGTACTTATCATGTTACGCAGTAACCTGATTTAATTTTAGAATTGCTTTTTCTAAACAGTTTTTCATTAGAGGGCAGCAGGAGTGTCACAGACTAGCTGTTGATAATTTTCATAAAACCAGGCTGATCAGTTGGGGTTTTTTACCTTTTGCTAGTATCTTTTAATGTCGGGGAAAGTTAAAGTTAATGGGTTTTGCTACATTACATTAATGTACCAATTAGAAATACAACAGCTCTTTTAGTCTCCCAGATCCTCACTGTTGAAGAGTTTAAGCAAAACTTAATGAAAAAAGTGTGGGGCTCTCCTGCTTATTAGATGCATATACACTTTTCAGAGGTTCCTGAAATCTTTCAGGACAAAGCTAAATTTAAATGTGGAAGAGTAAGTGAAATGCAGCACCTAGAAACACAAAAGAAAGGTAGAAAGGACAATACAGAAATATCTTGGCCTAGTCTCATCTGAAAATTTTGCCACTGATAATCCTGGAGACATGTAAATATTGTTTTAATTAATTATGTTCTGTTTGCACAATAGACCCGTATGATCAACCACACTGTTATTATGCATGTTCAGTCTGGTTCAATTCTGAAGAAATCAAATTGACTTTTAGGTCAGGAAAGGGATGAGGGCTAAGGAGACAGTACTGGCTGAGAATGTTTTCCTCCTCTGTTCTTCCCTCACGAATAGAACGGGTTCAAACAGTAATTAATTGTCTTAACCTGCCTTACCCATCCATAGCATTCACACTTTTTGGGCTGTAACGTCTCATGTATACTTCTCTATCATCATGTCCTATACTGTGACCAGTGTCGCACTACTAGAGCTGAGTACGGCTCTTGCCCGACATCTAAGCTGTTGCTGGTGGAGAAACTGCTTAGGGCACCAAGAAAAACACAGCCAATGTTAAAATCTGAGTAACAGCATAGATACATCAACAGCTTCTTTGCGTGTAAAATTTAAAGGCATAATGTCCAATCTGTACACGTCAGAACAGAGACACACGATGTTCAAATTCAAGGCTATCTCTTTGAAACCTGTGAGTACCAATGCCCTTTCTTTTAAGACTTTTATAAAACCTAGGACATAAAATCTGGCATCAAATCATGAGGTCCTCAGCATAACATCCTTCTCTCCCTCCTCTCTCAGTTTAGATGGATTCCCTTAGGAGACATAGCAGTTTAGTAACGGAAATCAAGCCTTGCATGGGAACCTGTGGATGTCATGATAGAATACAAATCATTCAGGAGAATTTAGAGCTCTGAGTTCATTCCTGATGAAGGACAGTGTTGACTTGTTTGAAAAGAGACCAAGTTCAAAGGAGTTAGCTCCCTTGAAGTACTTTTTTTGTAGAACTCAAACATGGATTCAGATACTTTTGTCAAATCAGAAAAGACACAGTTAGCATAACAATTAAGTAGTGATGAAAATATCTTCATAACCCTAAGGGTTACAACAGATGCATGAAGAAACAGAGAAGGAAGAAAAGCATGGAAGGCTCTCTTTTGCAATATTGAGGACATGGGTGCTGTTAGGCTCTCAGCGAGAGGTGAAGAACCTGTGATCATTTCAGCTCTTCTGTCTGGTAAATGTGTTTTTCCTTTCTTATCTTCGTCTCGAAGATGGAGAAAAGACAGACAACAGGGCAGTGGAAGTGGAAAAGGCCGACTTTCTGGCTGAACATTTTTTCACATGCCACCAAAGGAGAATGGGCATTTGGCAATGTAGAGGCCGTTTGAAGAACACATTGAGTGGGGATAGGAACAAAAAAAAGTCAGTACGTGGAGGGGAAGATACTTGACTCTACTAAAGACTCAAGGATCAGGGAATTAGCTACTGGTGAAGAAAGCAGCTGATTAAAATTTTCCAACCATCACCTCATGAGAGCATTGAAGCATGAAGGAAGGAAGAACTTCAGTTACTGTTTGCTTTGGGTTTGCATTTCTTTTGTTTTTCTGTTTTGCTTATTTTGCTTTGTTTGTTGGTTTGTTTTTTTTTTTTTTTTTTAAGTTTTGGTTTTGTTTTCAATAGAGATGTTAATGTATATGAATATTGGTATGGTTTAGAAGCACCACACTGAGATTTCCTAGGTCATAATTAAACAGACTAAAGGCATACACAAGTCTGGGGCTTGAAAAAGGTTTCAGAGGAATCCAGTTCCCAAAAGTACTGCAAGACAACAATAATCATGCAGTTCTGAATATGAGGAGCAACACATAAACCTCCTATGAGAGGAAGACGAGATCCTACTGACAGATGTATGCACCAAGTAGAAATTGTTATGATCCATGAATGATTGTTGGTAGTTTGTAGATGAATTCTACTGATACATTAATGATAGTTTATCTACTGTACCTACTTCTGCCTGGTCATGTTTGTTGGATCTTGTCTGTCTTTCCATGTGTCCAAGCTAACAGCCAAACATATCATAACTAATTTGCTAAGATATAGGGAGAGCATGAATTATTAAAAAATGACAGTAACATTTTAAAACATACTGCTTTTTTAGAATGTAGGTAACACAATAGTTATATTCAGTCCTCATTGCTGTTCTAGGTTGTCACAAGTTTAGTGAATAAGTAACAGTGAATTACATCAGGAAATACTGCTAGTATGTAGCCTGATCACATAATGATGTATGGCCCAACAATATTAGGTCTATCATTTGTGTTCTATTGATGATGGTTTCTTACAGAGTAACTTAGAATTTGGTGACTCAGCCCATCTCTAGTTTTTCTATATATGGTGGACTTAGCAATAGAAATATTCATACCCCATATATAAAATTAGCTTAATGTCTATTTATGTGAATTTGTAGCGCTTTCCTATTGGAACCTGGCTCAAATAATTGGTTTTAACAATATGTTATGGTGTTCTATTATTATTGATTGCTGTTTGAAAAAGTAACTATTTCACCTAGGCAGCATGTTAGAGCTTTATTTTTGGACTACTATAACTGAAAACCCCCAATGAGAGATAAGAAGCTCAGATTTAATTTCATTTTATTAAGCTAACAGGCACTAAGGCTACAAAGAAAAGAGGTCTACAGCCATATTGCTAATTGTGGCTGCAATAGGTGATCTATTAAATTTTTCTTCTCCTATTCAGATACTTGCTCAAGATTTTTTCTTATTTATTATGGACCAGAAAAAAGACAGGGTTAATTCAATGCTGAGAATAAATGCTTAGAAAACATTTATCCTTTGGAGGAATATTTTAATCAAATCCCAGAGATACTGTTTGTCTTCTGATGTGTAATACACATTAAGAAATTATGGGTCCAAAAATTGCTGCTGATAGAAGCTGGCATACCTTCATGTCCTTTGATGAAGATGACTCTTTATGGACACAAATATCTTGTCCTCAGTCGGCAGTGTGCTGATGTAAATATATTTACCTGTAAATACCTTTAGGCACACTAAGAATAAAGAGCAGTCAGCTGGAAAATTTACATCAATCTTACTATGGTCAAATCCTTCCCTGACTTAAACCCAACCCTCTTAAATGCAAAGGATTCACTGTCTGCAGTAAAGATGCCATTTCATCCTCTGCTCACAACTGAATAAAATGGTCAGACTTGAAAGTATTGTCAAGAATGATGAATTTATTAACACTAAATGTTACATCACCCTTATTATAGTTTTGTAGGTGCAGGCATCAAGAACAGTCACATGGCCTTTAAAACTAGTATGAGTCTATTTAGATTCCTCTGTGGTCTTCAAAGTATTTTCCTAAAATTAAGATTTACATTTTAAGGAAATCAGCAATAACTGTTAATGACAAACAGCACCGACCAGCTCTGTACATACTTCCTGGGCTTTAAGTACACTCCCAGTTTCTCTCCTTCCGGTAGGGGGGATGAGGAATGCTTGTTACAGTCAGTTCATAAAGCATTGTCTCTGCTGTTCCTACCTCCTCAGGTGGAGGACTCCTCTTACTGTTGTCGTGCTCCAGCATGGGGTCCCTTCCCCAGGAGACAGTCCTCCACCAACTTCTCCAATGTGACTCCTTCCCATGGGCTGCAGTGTGAAGACACATCATTTCAGCACAGGTCCCCCATGCCAGCAAACCAGCTCCAGCAGGAACCCGCTTCAGGATGTGCTTCCCACAGGGTGCCAGCCTCCTTCAGGCACTCACCTGCTCTGGCATGGGGTCCTCCATAGACTGCAGTTGGATTTCTGCTTCACCGTGGAACCTCCACAGGCTGCAGAATGACAGCCTACCTCACAATGGTCTTCACCTCTGCCCCTCACCTGGAGCATCTCCTCCCACTTCTCCTCTGGCCTTGGTGTCTGAAAAATTGTTTCCCATGAAACAACTTTTCCTTCTTAATTGCATTATCCCAGAGGCACTATCATTGTCACTAATGGGCTTGGACTTGGCCAGTGGTGGGTCTCACTGGGAGCCAGCTGGCATTGGCTCTATTAGACATAGGGGAAGCTTTGGGCAGCTTTTTACAGAAGCAACCCCTGTAGCACTCCCCACTACCAAAACCTTGTCATGCAAACCCAATACATTAGCACATAGCCATTTAGGTCCAGTGAGGTTGAGGAAGGCTATTGCACAGCTTCCAAACTTTGATTGGGTATCCGCGAAAAGGACATAGAGTGTATTAGAGGAACACATAAAAGTAAGCCTAGCCTGATATAAAGAATGAGGAAGAAGAAATTCCTACCAGGAGCATGATTTTCTACCAATGAAGACCTTGGTGTGCTGATGAAACCTGGGAACTGGCCCAATCCCTCCCATTCTCCTAAGGGAAGACTGAAACTACCAGCTGTAGGACCTTGGGAACAGCAGGGGTCTAACACTATACCCAAGGCATAGAAAATTAGAAGCCTTTTTGTAACAATTTTAACTATTTTATTAATGAGGTTTCTAGATCTTAATTAAATAATTTATTCTATTGCTAAGAGACTAACTGGAGAAAGAAAATTTTTGCTCCATCCATAATGGTGTGTTCCCTTTTGTCTGATGTAAGATTTTGAGTGTAACAATTGCTGCTAAAGTCAAAGGCTGAAAATCCTAGAGATATTTAGTTCATAGGTTGAATAGGGAATAGGAATTTCTTTGCACACTTGTAGCTTTGAGTTCTTCAAGTAGTGCAGTGTGCCAAGAGAGCTGTGGGTTAGATAGTCTGGTAGGAATTTAGAATGAATGCTTTCCTTATGAATAAAGTTTCCATGCCACTGAGAACATGGGTTTATATTCTCCCAGCATGTAATGTTTTACACAAATCTGGAAGAAACGTCTCCATTCTTTGAATCCTATCCCCATAGGCAGTCATGTAATATAAGTATAGAAGGATGTTCAGAAATAATTCCACAAAACACTCCCATAAACAATACAAAAACCTAAAATGCTTCAGTGTAAGCAGAGGACAGCAGAAGCAGAAAGCAGTCCCAAGACATTTCCTTTAACCTGTTACCAGTGTAAAATGGGTGTCCAGTGTAATTGTGTTTGTTGACTTGTGTGGGTCTTCAGATCTTATTTCTATCATAAGGAGTGGATTCACCTAAAAAGAGGTTATTTTGACTTTCTTAAAAAACCACAGTCTTGCTTATAGTGAAATAAGAATATATACTTCAAAGTACCAGACATGTTTTCCTTTTCCTTATAGATATGACAACATAATTCCCTGAGTGAGTTTAAGCCACTGCTTTTCCTGTGTTTTGCATGTGAACAGCACAGGAAGAACAGTTACCTTCTGTCAAAATGCTCAAATGAAAGTTCTCATCAGTGTTTGTCATGTCTATATCTACTAAACTAAGAATGTAGTATATCTTATACATAAAGTCAGGAATTTATTGTTGATATAACTGAAATCTTGGCATTTTAAGTCAAGAAAAATTATTTTTCTAGATCTTAATATTGAAAAAATAATTCCTATGCAAAAAACCCCCTAACTAAATAATACTCATCAGGGCTAGTCTTCGCGAACGAAGATTTAGGAAGGGCTCTACCCACGTTTGTTGCAAGCGCGTTGGTGGCTAAAAAGGCCAATACGAGATAGACATGTCTGGTTGCAAAAGGCACAGCAGAAAGACTCCTTAGGTGGTATATTCTGCAAGACATGATTCTTTCTGTGTTGTCTTTTCTCCTCGAGAGTGATCCTGCGTGCGTTCTCAAAAGCATCAGCAGCGTTATAGATGGTGTGTCTCCAGACCTCCCGATTGGAGGCCAGAGTAGACCAGTTATGTTGATCAATATGGCCAAGGCTGAGATGTTGTTTCAGGGAGTCCTTGTATCTTCTCTTTGGGGCTCCTCTCTTGTGGCAGCTGGTGGCAAGTTTACCATAAAGCAAGAAAATAATACTACTAATAAAATTAAAATTATAATACACCCTCTTCTGTGTTTTTAACCTTTTTCTTGATGTTACTCACTTTTCCACAGCTCCTTTCAAGATGGGTAGTTTCAGGCTAAGGTGCATGTTTAAGGCTAAGTTTCAGTTTTAAGTAAGTGGGCATTACAGCAATTCATAAGCCTCTGGAATGCTTTGATGGCCAAAAATAATGATTTTATTAATGATTTCTTCTTTTTTACTGTAGAATCCACAGGATGCTTTATTCATTGTTCTGAAGGTCCATATTACATACAAATTTACATACAAATTTACTATATATGGTGCTTTTTACTTATGTTACATACTACTTCATTGCTCCTCTTGTTACCTCTAAAACTAATTCTGTCTTGCTACTGGGTTGCATTTCTTTTGACTGACCATTGAGATGTTTATTGCCACGGGGTTTCCAGAATCTCCAAGATTCTGCCCTACCTCTTTATCAGCTCATGCATGCATTTCTCTTTGTTGTGTTCTGTACCATGTCTTCAAAAGACCTCTGCTATTTTAGCAGTATTGTAATGTATTGTATTGCCCTACACTACATTATTGTTTTAGAGACATAAATCTGTCTTTCTGTCTAGAGAAACTGCTCATTACTGATATCCATATAAAACCATACTGCTGCAAGACAAAGACGAACACAAGGAAAAAAAAATAACCTTTGTCACACAGTCAAATATAAACCTTACAGTTTTAGAATCATAGAATCACAGATATGGGTTGGAAGGGACCTTTACGATCATCTATTTCCAAATCCCCTGCCATGGGCAGGAACACCTTTCACTAGATCAGGTTGCTCAAAGCGCCATCCAACCTGGCCTTGATCAGTTCCACAGCTGGGATATCCACTTCTCTGGGCAACTTGTTCAGTGCCTCAGCATCCACACAGTAAAGATTTTTTTTCCTTATATCTAAGTCTAAATCTACCTGCTTTCAGTTTAGAGCCATTACTCCTTCTCTCATCATTTAAATGCCCTTTAAAAAGTCTCTCTCCAGTTTTCTTGCAGACCCCTTTTGGGTACTGGAAGGATGCTATAAGAACTTCCTGGAGAGAACAAGTCCAGAGGAAGGCTGGGAAAGATGATAAGAGGAATGGACTATCTCTCCTATGAAGAGAGGCCGAGGGAGTTGGGATAGTTTAGCCTGGAGAAGAGAAGACTTTGGACCTAATTGTGGCCTTCTAAGTACCTGAAGGGAGCCTATAAGTATCTAAATGATAGATACAAGCTGCCTCGTCCCAACTCTGGCCCCCCTCATCCTCTCATTCTGGCTCCTAATCTGCCTTTCCAGATTTGAAAGACTGTCGTAAGTTTTTTGTTGCACCTTGCAGACTCTATCCACGTGTCCTGGACAATCAGTGCCTCTGAAATAACATTATGCAACTTGTGTTTAAGCAAATAAATGACATCATAGGTGGTAAATGTTACATCTATCTGGTGTTGATTAATCAGTGGAACCTTCTCTCACCTCAAAGGACACTGAAGGTCAGCTGCAGAGGCCTACAGGTGCACTGACTGCTCTGAGGGAGCCTAAGCAACTACCTTATGCTTACATTTAAGTGTCATCTTCAGGCTGGTATTTGTGGTGAGCTGCCTCAACAGAAATCAGAAACCACATTTAACCTTCTTGGCTTACCAAATTGGCTGTTACAGGAAAACTCATTCCACTGGCTGCATTCATCTGCCCTAATTTGCTACTTCTAAGACATTCTAAGCACTGCTTCTCACTATATTAGGAAAAAAAATTCTTGTGATATATGTCAGTATTGAATTAAAGTTTTTTTTTTTAAAATTCCATGTATTAGTAGCAGGTCTGTCATTTCCATATAAGCATATGTATGACCTTGTGGTTTGCAGTTAGTTTATACTCTAATAAGGATGCTTATATTTATAGCTGGTTTTAGTGCTATGCAGCTCTTGTTTACTACTTTGCCTCTCTCTGATCTGTAAGACTCATGCAACCTCCTGACAGCAGGAACAGAAAGCAGCAACACACAAGGACTGAAGTGCACTTTGATTAAAATTTCAGTAAGTTTATTAGGCAAGAGATATTATCAAGTAAATTATTGTTAATTGTAAGTATTAACATGCCTACTCAGTGCTAACACATAACTTAGTACCTGATTTGATCTGAACTTATATATATGATTACATGGTTACGCTTTAATGGTAACATTTTAACGGTTACCTCTTTATATGTAATTCCTTTTTGACATGATTACCTTGAAACAGCAAATTTCTCTTAAACATATTCATAGAAAAAATTATTCTATGTAGTCTTTATTGTTTTGATCTATTAGTGGTATGTGATCATATGAAATCACAGATTATATGAAGATCTATGTTACACAGATCCTTTGAAGCTTTATTGTGATATCCATTGATTTAAAAGGATTTTGGATATGTTTGTATCTGTATATATTAGCTTACATATATTTCAGACCAGCTTTATTTAATTACTCTGAAGGAGAGCTGGTTTATTGTACAACTCAATTAGAAGGCGGTGGATCAAATATAATCTGCTTCCTTATATGTGTTGTCTAGAACATGGGCTTGTTACCCAGTGCACAGTGCCAATTCACACACCAAGGAGTGGTATTTCTGGTTTTTATTATTGTTTGCTTAAAACAGGGAGTTTGGTGGTATCCCACAAAAGGCTGGCTCCCTGATCATCAAAGCTTTATTTATACATGATAACAAACACAGGCATCAGCATTCACTGGCTACAGATTACATAAGTTTTCCATGGATTAGTACTCAGAATCCTATTTGCTGGTTGTGTCTCTTGCTCCTCATGCTAACTAGTCCACATGTGTGGTTTTCCCTCCATTTGAGTCTGGAGTCCATTTTGAGTAGATGGTCAATGAGTTGGTGGTCACAATCTCCCACTACTGGAATTACCTTCTCCCCAGTTATTGCTCAGTTCTGCGGACTTCACTCCTGGTGGCTCCTGTCCAGACAGCCCATTCATCTTGAGATTGTCTTCCCTTTCCCTTAAAATAAAAGATTAGCCAGGCATACAACATTCACAATGCAATTGCTTAATCATATCTGTCTAGCTAGAGCTACTGATTAACAACTAAAAAAGATTGCAAGTTTGGTTGAAATCTTGGGGGTTCAAACCTTGAGGGGCTTGATATTGTATGGGTTGCAGATTACAGGTGAATTTATCTCAAAACATAATTTGCAGTTTTAAGTATATAATTTCACTCACAGTGGAGTGTGATTAAATACACTTAGCTTTGGTCACATAAGCTCAGTACGCCTGCCCCTCTTTGGAAGGACTAACACATTATATTCTCCTACTCATCAAAAAAGATGTTTGTGAAGATCTGATAGATAAAATTCAACTGTGAATGTAGAAAACTACAAAGATTATCACTAAGTCTCTTATTTACATGTGGAGGTTTGTAGTTCATTGCAGTTAATAATGTTTGTTCATTAAAGTTTAACGGGTGAGGGGCTTATGTCTAATAAAATATGACAGAAAGGAGCTATCATTTTCAGAGTTTTGAAAAACAGTGACAGCAATAAAGAAAAATATTTTTTATTTTTATGGAATTTTGCCAGGATGCATCCTGATCACTACCCTTATTTATTATTAGCCTCTCCTAAAACAATGCCAGCTGTCAGTTGGAGCCAACATAGAGCTTCAACATGGAAAGGGCCTGACAAATCATCCAACATTCAGAAGACATTTTGAAAGCTGCACTTCCATGTCCGTTACTCTTTGTCCTTTGCAACTTCATCCATTAGTCTCTGTAACTTTTCTAGAGGTACTAAGATCAGAATCTTCAAAGTAGATGTGGTGTGAGTGACTTCCAAGTAATTGCACTTTTGTTCCTTCCCACTGCATTTCTTTTATCCAGATTGTTTCCTTCCTTCTACGTTCAAAACAATTTTGACCAATGAAACTATATCAGCCAAGTGGTGGGAAACTACAGTGTTTAACCACTTGAGGTCACTCTCTGTGCATGGAGTTTTGACCTTTACAGTCAAAGTCTGGTTTAGCCCAAGTTCACAGAAATAAAACAGTCATCTACTTTGGACAATGATGATTCAGGAACACAGAGGAGTTATAACCCCTTTTTTCATCAGTTCAACCTCTACAAATCAGCATGCTTTTCAACTACATAGAGAGTTTGCTAGAGGTCAGATATGGAGAGGTTTTCTGCTTGACAAAATGTGAGATTTCTAACTCCTACTCCATATGAAGAAGAGCTGAGACCTTTCAAAGTTTTGTGGCATGATATTACCAAAAGAAGTACTAAAACTATGGAACTTAATCAAGGAAAACTATTTCTTCTTAATGTGTTTCAATTTCATTGCAAAATTCCTGAAAAATTAAAAATTTAAAATATTCGATTTTTTTATTTATTTTGTGTGTGCCCAACTAAAAATCACAATTAGCAGAGAGATTGAATTATATTGCAATCTAACTTAGCTGGAAGAAGTTTTATTATAAAAAGTATGAAATAGATCAGATGCTTAAAAGACATGTTTCAGATAGCTTTAATATAATGCAAATAGGTGTTGAACACCTCTTCAGAATACTGGTGGTAGGGTTTTCATGGCAATACAGTAATCTTATGCTCCCTCTCTTAGAAAAAGAAAATATTGCTAAAAATAAACTACTGGAGCATACATTAAGGAAAATTATTGTTTCCTGTATGTCTCCAAGCTATTGAGACTTATGACTTTTTAAAAAATTGTATCAATCTCCAAAAGCTGTGGCATTCACATGTTGTCCTGTTGGACACTTGTGCTGTAATATCTGTGGACCTGACAACTAACTCTTAGAGAGTTTTTGTGTGGGTTTCTCACTAATCAAAAATATATCTTTCAACAATTTGTCCTAAGGAAAATCTTTTTATGCAAACTCACTTTATTTTTTTTAATGGAAATAATTTGGAAATTTATGCCTCTATCTCTTTCGTTCTTTTCTGAATGTGTGAGATAAGTAATTTCATTAATTAAACCTTTGTAGCTAAAGGCTACAAATGGCCTCAGGATATTTCTTCAGCTAATTTAAACTTCTTAAATACTGGAGATTTAGTGGCACAGAAAAATCTGACCTGGTATGTTAGGTTCAAATTGTTAAGAATTTAACAATAGACATTCTTAAATCTTCCATGTGAATGATAATTGAAGCTTAATAACAATCATAATATTGCTTACAATATTTATAACTAGGGATAATTACTTGAGAATTATTAATAAAGAATAAAATTATGTCTATAGTTTTATTCTATTAGCAGAACAAGTAATGCAGATAAGAAAATTAAGTGAATTAAGATATCAAGAAAAATATCACACCATCAAGACAGAAGGCACTTACCAGACCCTACTGAAAATTGTACAAAAAATGATCTATTTTTTTCTTTTGGTAGAACATAAAATAATGTCTTTCCACATTTTCAGTGTATTTCATACATGCCCAACAATATGTACTGAGATAATAAAGCAGAATATGTGAGCACATAATTTCCACAATCATCCCCTCACATATAATAAAATCATAAAGCATTTGATTAAAAAAAATCAAGTTATGCAGTTCAAGCAGTGCTCTAACAGCATGTAGACTGGACCTAATTTACTGTTTGTTATTTTCTTTAGCAAGTAATAATTCCTTTTTTTTTTTCATATGTTTCCCCACCACTAGACAATCTAATCAAGTATGCTTCAGAGTGTGATGTTAAAAGGCAAAAGAACCGAAGATTACTGGGTTGATACAGTAAAGTAGAAAACAATATATCAGATTTCCCATAAAGCTTAGTTATCAGTGTAATGTCCTTTCCAAACACGTTAAGTGTACATCTATAGTTGGAAAAGAAAGACTGCAGGGCCTACTTAATTTCTACCAGTGCTTGAGACTACAGAATACTCCTCCAGTATTTTTTAGGGATCAGAATTTTTTACCAGTGCCTTCAGGAAATATTTCCATGTGGCTTGATTAAACCAATGCTTTTTAAAGTGCCCTTAAGTCCTACATAATGTGAACAGAAAACAGTGGGCATTGAGAAAACCATCATAAATAGCTACATCAACAGCCAGAACACACTTAACATCTTGCATATACATCTTGCATATACACATAATGAATAACACTGACACATCACAGCCACAGACTGGCCCTGGGGTAGTCGAATCAGTGCAATCAGTTTTGTCACTGATACCTTTTTGTGGGATCTATAATATGTTACCTCACGGTATTAAAAGTATATTATAGTTCAATTCAGCTTTAGTATTCTTATATTTGTATAATTATCCACAGTTACATTTTCACATGGAAAGATGTGGATGGCTATATTTATTATCAGTTATACTATGGTGTTCCACAACATGCAACTAAAATCAACTTCAGATAATGAAGTCATGACATCTGCCTCCATTTGTTACAATAATAATTTAATTATGGAACTGCAGCAGTTTTCTCTGGCTGAAGATTTCTGCAGATTTTTCGAAAGGTTTATATGTGACCATTCTTAAAAACCAAGGATATCTAGAGAATAAATTCATAGTCAAACAAATAAAAGACAACTCGCTCCGTAATACATGGTAACATAAAAGATACATTTTTGTGAGTTATATACAATGTTAATATTGTGAGATTAGTGTTCCCTATCAGATGTGATACATCTTAATGTTATAAAAAGGTATAATAGATACAAACCTGAAGATGTATCCATCAGTAGAACATAACATTTTACTATATATGTCTTCTGTTCTTCAATTAATTATTTTGTAAAATGGAAATTATAAATATATTTGTGTATTTTTTTTATTTGACAGAGTTTCCATTTGCCTTCTTCATATCATGACATACTTAATCAAAACTATTATTTTGATTGCTCTAAATAAACAAATAAACTAACAAAAACATTGGCACAACATTATTTTTCTTTGAAAACAAGAAATTTTGGGGGATTAGTTGAACACTTTCATTTGCATTTTCTATATTATATTGTTCTGTAACAGAGAGCCAACACAGGAATGAACTGAAATTATTCCATGGTAAGCAAGCTAGGTTGGTATAAATTAATTTCAAGGATTTGAATTTTAAGATAACCATCAAAATAAGGTTCAAGACATTCTGTATGCCAGTCCACTGCATAATTATATATTATTAAAACTATTGATTATTTTTATAGTCTTGTTTGGTAGTGGAGCCTGAAATCACACAGTGAAAACACCTACTGTAATCTACTCTCTCCAGAAAATGAATGAATATATATGTGTATATTTGTATCAGACACTAGTGCCCTTATTGCATACTCCCACTGTCACCTGTCCTGGTGAAGGAAGGTGATGAAAAGTGCAGCACCAACTGCACCAAGGCACTGTACTTTTGGGATGCAAACAAACAATAGGGTTGGTGCAAACTCTCCCTGATTTTTGTTAATGCATAGACATTTCTTCTAGATTTTAAACAATGAAAAATCCTGCCAAGCTTCCCTCCTCTCCCTGCAATTGAACCAAACTTGTATGCATTATGTGTCTGTATTGCCTCAACACCTTCTTACATCTTTTTCCTGACTGGAATATAAAACAGATTTTATAAGATTTAGTATATGCAGATTTTACTTTTAATGCACTGTTTTACATTCTCCCTTTGAAATGCCCATGGTTTTTATATAATACACTATTACCTTGCTGTCATTCCTTTCATGTTCAAATTAATGACATTTTTTGTACATGCATCAAAATTGTCTGATATTCTCTGATAGAGATACTTTTAAAATTTTCATGTCAATACAAACGCAGAAGTGTTATAACAATATTTTTGCCTGTGACAATCTTCAATATTACATAGAACCGGTACTTTAAAAAAAGGAAATGTTTGCTAGTTTTCTAGCTTTTGTAGACCTATTCCTATGAAGAATTAATTTCTGCAGATCTAATAGACTAATTCAGTACTTCAAAGCCTTGTATTTAGCATATAAGACTCATTTAACACGCACTAGGTCTCTCTTTAACAATGATTAATGATATGGCATAAAAAATTGGATCAAAGTTTTCTTGTTCTTTAATTTCATTATTATTCATAGAAAATGCTGCTTAACTGCTTAAAGGTTTACATATACTATCCATTTTTACACTTATAAATCTGTAAAAGGAAAGCTTAATTGTTGTATGTTGTATGTATTCTTACTTTAAAATAAAGGATGCAAACTGATATTTGCAAATTAACCTACTACCTACATACTCTCTCATTAAATATTAAATATAATAGTTCAATTTTTATTAAAACTAAGGATATTTGTTACAATAATCATAACTTCATTTTAGGACCACACAAACTCTTCCTAAAGGTAGCCTAAGAAAGTTCAATATAAAAGGGAAATAATGCACATAAGGGGCATTATTTCACCGAATGAAATCTCATTGAATGAGATCAGAAAGATAGATAGGAAAGCTTGATCATTAGGCAACAAAATTTAGCTCTGATCCTATTACAGTCATACCAATTTATTCTTCACTGTCCTTAAGACAAGCAGTAGCATGAAATCAAGTTAAAAGAGGAGGGGAGAGGAAACAGATGAGGTATAGCCTGGAGATACAGGAGATATGAGAAAGACTCTGACATTTAACATGCTGAGACATTTGCATTTTAAAAGGTGTCTCAGATTGTCCATATATTTAGAGTAGAATGCAAATAATACAATAATGTTAGCTGCAGAGAATGATAAATATTATTTCTGAAATGGAATTACCTTGTGGAAAAATGTCTGAGGCTTAGTTGTTTTACATCACATTACTTCTTTCAGCAAAACCTCTTCATTAGGATGCAGTCAATCTGCTGTAATGAACAGTCCAGGCTGATTCTGTACACATTTTCTCAATTTAGGGATTGAGATACTGTGAATATGGTTTTTTTTTTGTTCCTCAGTTCACTAAGATGTGTACGTGATTGCATCACTATTACATAATGAATAATTAAAAAGTCTTATTTAATGTGTTACCAGGAAAGACACTCTTTGCTAGGGAAGTCAACAATCCTGCTCCATCTTACAATACAATGTAGTTGTAAGCACGTCTTTAAGTTATTCTAAAGTAGTATGTAAGGAATTAGTTATGACCCTGAATGTGGTAACTAACTTCTACTATGGTTCCATCACTTTGTCAGACATACATTTACTTTCAGATGAATATCTACGTACTTCCAGGACATCCAGAGAATGTATAAGTGGTAGATAAAACCTCATAGAATATCAGATATTATATCCATTCTGATGCTGAATGGTTCTTTTCAGGATTTAATTAATTTAAAAGTTTTAAGGAAAAAGAAAAGATAAGCAATTACTTAATTTTTTTTTTTTTTAAGTTATACCAAAATAATTCTGAACAAGAGAGGGAGGAAAGGGTATTATTTTAAGAATAACTATGTTGAGATTTTAATAATTAAATAAAATATGCTTTAAAAAAAAATTTGGGATATTGGTACTGCTTTTTCCCTTGTTTGAACCAAATAAAGTGGGAACATATTCCAAGGGCTTTTATTTGTGAAGTTTCTGGGTTTTTTCAATTTGCTCATCATACAAAGGAAATTTTTGTCTTAATTAAGGTCCTTGTTTTTTGGTGAATTTATGGCTCAATAACATGATTGAACATCTGAACTTTTTTTCCCTTTTTTTCCTTAAAAAAAGCAGTAAAATAATTTACTGATGAGAATAAATTAATGTCACAACAAGGGGAACATTATACATATAATTAAAAAAAGAAGGATGTCAAAGATTGGTGAATCACTCTCATTTTTGCATTTGTAAAAGCAGTTCAAACTCAATAAGTGCTCCTACAACCAGTATTTCTTTTTAATTCACTGGCAATTGGAAATTAAAAAAAATAATTCTTTTTCTGTTTGAATCTGGGCTCCCAACCCCGCCTTCATCACAAGAAGAAGAAATATTCTTAAATAAGTTTAAAGAACGAGAAAATGATAAGTTTTACATTTCTAAATAACTGCAAATAATTCTTTGCATAAATAAAAGTCCTCATAGTTCTTATGGATCATCAGATGTTTTTGTACATTTTTCAGAAATTTACATTATGTGTTGAGATAAGAGGTCTTTTGGGGTATTTCTGCATATTTATAATGTCTAAAATTCTTATATATTTTTTAATAATGCATGGTGTATTATTTAAAATATTATTTAAAATAGTTCTTAGAAGATGAGGCAAAAAATATTCAAATATGTCTTTTTGTACCATAAATAACTTCCAAATAATTTTATTACAGTATGTAATTTAATATCTTCTCTACTATGTTGAGAACTAAAAAGGAAGCATGTTTCTATGCAGTGAATGATAATATGATGATAAAAAAATTCTAGTTGTGTAGAGAAGCATAAAAAAAATTCTGGCTGTGTTGAGAACAAGACTTATATCATTACCCAAAGAAGATATAAAAACATTTGCCTCATAAATTTTATGGTGCGTTATGCAGTATTTTAAATTCTGGTAAAAGTAAGATCTAACATTTCCCATAAGATTTCCCAGTGGACAACTGAGACTATTTTTCCTGGCTTCTGAACTTCAAATCAAGTTCATTGTCAAGAGTCCCATTATTTTTTGGATCAATCTACTGATGGGAGCAGTGTTCTAATATGATCGATGTGACTACATTTAACTCCTTCTAAGCAGAGAGTTTTATATATAAAGGTCCATTCGGTGGTGCATCATTCCTCACTTGTGAAAGGCTGATTCTTTCACAGTGCAGGTAAGGTTCAGTCTACATGGATTTTCACTTTTTTATCCATTTTGCTTTTTTTTACCACTTTATATCATATAGAGAAGTATGTTGAAATATTATACAACTGTAGCAATGAAAAGATATATTAAAATCTGTTGGATGTTTCCCTGAATAATTTTCTTGGAAGAACTAAAGGAGCTTTTTTTCATTTCTTGTTGAGGCTTTCTCAAGGGTTATTAATTTCAAAGTAAAAAGTGATGTAACAGCTTTTCCGGCAAAAATGCTACCTTAGGTAATTATCTCGACCTCAAATTTCAACCTATAATGTTACGTGAATTATTTACAATATATTTTTCATTTTTCTTTATGACATTTTTGTACCATGAACAGAGATTTCTGGCTGGTAGCCACTCAACACCCCATAACTAGTTGCATTTTTACACCCTGACATATGAAGGAATCAAACCCAAATCTGATTACATAAAAGCCAGTATTATTTACACGATCTTCAATGGGAATACAGTGCACATTCACTCATGTACTAGTTACCCAGTACTAATTCTGTAGGAAAGCAGATGCATTTCACAGAAACGAGTGTCCGCAGCAGCCCATCTGTTCTGTAGGCAGCAGTGAGCACTCAAGCACACACGGGGCATCTGTGGAGATGTCTGAGCCATCATTGCCATTACTTGATCTGTCTGTATGAAAAACCAGCTTAGCTAGAACCTGCACAGTTCACAAGTGCATTTTCAGAACCAATAAAGCAGATACTTAAACATTTCCTCTGCATAAGCAGCCGTGGGTGAGATGCTGACAATGTAGGTCTCTCCACATCTAGCCATCATCACTTCTCTTTAAAGTGCAGAGAAAAATAAAGAATTTTTAAAGCACAGCCTAGCTGATCTTTTTGAAGTACTTTTATACTTTTTGTATATGCTCAATCAGATTCTAGGAATGACTATTTATCCCTCATGATTATAAAGAGTGTTTTACTAACTAATTCAGATGTCTGAATTTATTTTGAGAAAAATCCATTTCCCATGTCTTGTATTCCACCTTAAATCCAGATTAGATATTGTTGATTTTTACTCATTAAGATAAAAATTACTATTCTCTGTGGAGTACATGTGCAGGGCTGGAATTTGGTTGCTATAGTAATACTAATTCTTTCAGGTTTACATTCAGGTCTAAAAATATACATAAACTAGGGAAAGAAAAAAAACAACAAAACTTCATCTATATTTAGAATGCTTTGCGTGTACAAACATAAATAATACAGCTGCTGTGTTTGCCCTGTGAGCTTTTTCATATAGTTTTTCTCACTTTTCAAGTTTTGAAATTTATGAAAAAATAACATTATGAATTTTAAAATCAAGAATAAACATTTTAAGGAATCTCTTTTAGTCTTTGTGGACTGATCTAAACAGGTGTTATTACTATTTTCTAATTCTTTTTTTTCCTCATATAATTTTAAATAGTTTTAGTTTAGTTTTCCATGTGTCAGCTTGACTTCTCAGGTGAAAAGAAAATTCTCTAGCTGCTCATTGCTATTAACAAAATATACAGATTACAATGAAATACATACTCTCTCAGATCATACAAATTGGTATATATCAATTTTAAAATGAGTAATTGGTATTTCTTCCTGAATAAAAAAAATAAAATTGAAAACTAATTTCTATTTTTCTCCTTTTCAGAACACATCCTGCTTCATGTACATGATGTTGCTACTAATGGGTTCCAACAGCAATTCACCACAGTACTGATTCTATTCTTCTTTCTCTTTAAGATGAGAAATAAATAGTGTCTGTATTTTATTGCCAGCTCGGCAGTGCTAAAGTATAATATATAAAGTATAAATACTTTGGTTTTCTGGTGCAACTTCCACAGTCTTTGCATGTTATCATTATGTATATGGGTACGGAAAGCCAAAAGCAGTCATTTTTATAGTTCTTAAAGTAGTAACACAGCTATCACACAAATAGTCTTTAGATCAAGAAGGTATAATAATCTGAGTGACCAACTAGTAACATCTGCCCTCTAGCTCTCAGGACTGTGGAAAAAAAAAAAAAAGAAAAAATCTTACTGGGATGAATAAGCAGAAAGGTTGCATACGAGAAATATGAAGTATTCATAATAAGGTCTCAGCTAAAGTTTTGTGCCCAGTTCTTATCCTGTTCCAAGAAAGGTATGGACCAACTGAAGGGAGTCAAAAAGAAGAAAAAAAGAAACAATCAGCATTTAGAAAAGAGATTTATGAGGAAAGATTGGAAGAATGGAAAATGTTTAGCCCAGAAATGATAAGATAGGGGAGAAAAGAAATAAGTGTTCATTGTTTAAAATGTGATATACTGTGTTCCGTGGAAATGCGGTAAATACACTTCAACTATAGATAGATGAAAACTCTTTAGTGTATGTATGACAAGATGTTTCTGATAAAAGTGTTAAAAAATCAGAACCTTTAGCACAAGGGAAGTTGAAAGATTAAAAATCTCTTGAGAGTATAGCATTTTTGCATCAAACTTTCTTGGATCAAACTACTGTGTTGAACACAGAGAGGACCATGACTTTGATTTTGCATTTCTAAATTCCTCTCATGTCCTAAAATGTTAAAATTAATGTAGAACTATTTATAAAATCCTGTCTCAATGTTAATTATAATTTAAGCTATGGGAGACACAATAGGCATAAATTAAAATGTAGTATTCGTTCATTTGAGATTGTATGTGTCCACTTTGCAAAGGGAAATGATGATGCCTGATGATAAATGGTTTTGGTGTTTTGTTTTGTGACAGTTACTCTTTGTGGTATCATTTTTCCTTCAAGGTATGTTTTTCTTTGCTGTATCCATTTGTTGAAATGATTCAGTAAATAATTTCTGATATCAATTCTTTGTCCATGTTGCCTGAGAACAAACTGTGAATACAGATTGCTGTCTCCCAGTCCTGCCTGATACTGCCCATGTGCTTATTTTTGCAGCAGTAGTTATGGATTTGCAGACTAAAGGCTCTAAGTCATACTAGGAAACTCACATTCTTCTCCATGGATAAAGGCTTAATTCAAAACTTGCTGTTGAGCAGAATGATCATCATATATTATGGTTCAAATCAAGGTCACCTTTGAATAATGCATATTGAAAATGACTTATAATCTTTCAGGAATGTTTTCATGTCTTAAAAAATGGTAATGCATTTTATTGAGAGAGAGAGAGAGAAAGGAAGAAAAAGATGGAAAAATATGAGAGAAATATAAATTTCTTTCACAACCAAATCATACTTTTCCAGTAAAGGTTTTATGCATTGTTGCAGGAGTGTTAAGGATAATCTCTATTTGGAACAACTGGAAATACTATGGATGAATCTTAGATTTCCTGGTACAATATGCACATTGTAACTTGTTGGTGCCAGAAGACAGGTGATTTAGAAAGAATAAAAGCATGTTATTAATGTTCTAGTTTTCCTAATCTGAAGGTGGGGGAACAATAGGTTCCATACATAAATAAGCTAACGACAGTTAATATTTATTCCTGGTCTGCCACTGCATTTTGTCTTGCCAAAACTGGCCACAGTAACTTTATAATATTTCTACTAACCTACCAGAAGAATTCTGTTAAGGAATAGTAGTTATTCTTTAAATTTAGAGAGAATTTGCATCTTAACTTAAATGTGTCCATCTTCCTTGTTAACCTTAGTGCACACTTCATCTATAAAGTTTGTTTGTAAGCTAGTCACCACAATCAAAGTCTGTCATATCAAAGTAACAGGGTATCGTGCTTTGCTACTTCATTTGATCAGATAGAACCCTTAAAAATGTTATAAAAGGGCAAAGACATACTGTTAATCAAACTTTTTTTGGTCATATTTCTGCTTATGATACATATAAATTCCTTTTTCCAACTATGATGTAACCAAACCTCTTAGTAGAGAACAGATTCTATCTGATTAAAAAATTTAGAAACATGTTTGGAAAAGTTTTCTTCTTCCTTTTAAATTGATTTTTGGCATATATTGAATGATAGCAAGGTAAGTGGTGAGTTTCCATAAAGGAAGACTTTTTCTGTGCATTTAGAGGCATTTAGTAAACTTAACTTCAGAAAATGTGTAAACCAGCATCTTCATTCTGTGTTCTGGTCTACAGATTCCTGCTTACAAAATGATCAGTTGGAACACTATCTCAACTTCTTCATTCTACTAGAGAAACATAGGGAGATATTAACAAGATCAGTGACCTGGCTTTTAGACTTGAACATAAATTTTAGTTATGTTTCTAAATGTTGTAAATTTTGCCATTACTATCCACTAAGATAATTGAATAATACATAATGAAAAATCATTTTCATTCTGCACAATTTATTTTGTACCTCTAAAGTCTTCAGTGACTCTTACTAAAGATATCAGCGATGACAGGAAATCTTTGAATTGAGCTATATTCTGAGATCTTAAACTCTCTGGACAGAAAGTCTGGACAGATACAGTCTTCAACATGACCTTGAATTATATCTAAAATAGTTGGACTGTGATTTTTATTTCCCTCTTTCACATTTTTTAAGGCATTGATGCTTTATTGATGAGAAATATTTTCTCACAGTATTTTCTTTCCTCGGCTCTATGAAGTTTAAAGTCAACTAATCATCACAGAAGTACATAAACATTTTTAAAGACATATTTGAACTGAAAATGTGACTTTTTAAAGTTCATCCCTCATTTGGGAATAAATACCTTTTTATGGAAGACTTGAGTGAACAGTTTTATGCTTCAGCTGCAAAAACTATGTCAAATATGTGGGTCAAGGATTTTATAACAGGAAGATTAAAATCTCATTAACATCATGTTTTAAAGCCTGTCCAGTTAGAAATGCATATTAAAGAAAAAAAGAAAAGCAGACTTTTAAATTCTATTTACATCCGTGGATATTTATGTTTACTCAGATACATTTAATTCAACAAAGAAATAGATGCTACTTTAATAAGACAACCACAGCTACTCATGGGCCTTTGAGTTTCTTGTAATACATAAAACTACACTGCAATAAGCAAATGAAATTCTGATGCAACATTCCATCATTACTTGGTAACTTAGTGGCAGTGATGTTTTAAAAATTATAGTCCCAAAACACTGACCTATTACCTGCCAGAAAATGAAAAGTCAACTGATTCTAGGTTTAACATTTTTTTCCTTTACAAACAACTGATCTTTCTGACCTATTATTTAATCCAAGTTGTAAACAGTATAGATGTACAATCTGTAGAATACAACTGAAGTCTATCATATTCTGAAGGCTTGGGAAAATTTGTTTCAAAGGAAAATTAAAAAGTTCCTCAAATGACCATCCCCCATCGGGGCAGAGGAAGGAGGAGTCTTTCTGTTCCTAATGGAAGACAATTCTATTTTGAATTGCAGAATGAGAAAGGCTAGTTTGTTTTCTTTTAATGCAATGTATCAGCAGGATATTACTTGCCCACCAGACTAACCAAATTGACTCTCAGGACATGGCTGAACATTAATCAAGACTCCATAGTGTTTTCTAAGCTTTTAGTGGTTTCTGAAAACTGTGCTCAATTTTGCTTCTGAAGTACGGTTTGTCAGGCTTGTGTCAGTTTACCAAATAATTTGATTTCAATCACAACAAAAATTAAAAAGTAAGAATACATTGCTTTTATCACAGAAGTGGTGTTAAATTTATATAAATATATACTTCAACTAAATTATGTTGTGCAATTACCAGGAATTTGACATTAAGTCACAATGACACCTTTTGAATAGGTGTTCCTAAAATTTTTAGTGAATAGATCTGTGAAATTGAACTACTGACAGAAAATTTTATGACCTATTAATATTAGAGAGAAATATTTGTAGTGATAGCTACTAAGGAGGATTGTTAGATTTCTTTAGAAGAAATCTCAACATGAAGCGGAATACAAATCTTGATTCCTTATTGTCAAATTCCATTGCTTTTCTGCAAACATCATACCATCCATACCAAAATTCCCAAACACTACCAAGATGTTCATTAAAAAAATGTGTGCTGCTGGATTACTAAAACCAAAATAACCTTCCTCTTAATATGCCAGTAAGATTAGTAACATCCTGGAATTGTGAAACAGTAAGAATTGGCTCAGTAATACAGATATATGTTTCCTAGTTGTTTTATTATTCCTTCAGAAGTGATACAGCATGACTCCTATATCTAGAAAAGCATTTATTTCCATCTCACTAGCTCTGATAAGTAGATTGGGTATATTACTGAACTATCTCAATTCATTAGTAATACGTTTATTTTCCAGCTTGTATTGGCTATATGAGAGCTTGAGGAATAATGATAGTCTTGTCCTAAGGCCTGTGATGAAGTCTGATCCTGAAAGTCAGCTATTTGAACTGTTCCTGTGTGACAACTTCATTGTCATGATTGTGAACTGTGCCTGAAGCACTTACATCCAGATCATGTGAAATAATTGAGCACTAATAAGACTTACACAGCTGATAGGATGTAGCACTAATATCTAGGGGGTTTGCAAAAAATCATCTGGCCAGGCACAGAGACATACAACTTAGAAAAACAAGGGTGTCAACCTCAGAAACCGATACTCTATGTATTAGTTGACTATAGTGACAACTATGACTAGTTGACTATATTCAAATACCATCATGTCAAATAGGATGAAGCATCAATCTCAGTTCATTATGAAATAAGATTATTCATCACACTTACCACATAGCTGGTGGCTTGCTTTATCTAGTAACAAGAAGGGGGGGAAAAAAAGACATTTTGATCCTAGATGTTTATTGAGTCTTTACTAAACTTTTAAATGCATGTTTGAAATGTAGCCATCATAAAAGAGAGAAATGGAGCACCTTTTTATGAGGAAAGGCTTAGACAAGTGGAATTGTTCAGCCTAGGATGGCTTCAGGGTGACCGTCCAGTACCTGAAGAGAGTCTACAAGAAAAATGGAGAAAGACTATTTACAATAGCATGTAGTGACAAGAAAGGGGCATTGACTTCAAACTGAAAGAACATAGGTTTAGGTTAGATATTACGAAGAAATTCTTTACTCTGAGGGTGATGAGAAATTGGAATATGTTGCCCAGAAAACTGTGGATGCCCCATCCCTGGAAGTGTTCAAGGCCAGGTTGGATGGAGTTCCGAGCAACCTGATCTAGTGAAAGGTGTTCCTGCCCATGGTAGAGGGGTTGGATTAAGATGATCTTTAATGTCCCTTCCAACTCAAACCATTCTATGATTCTCCAATTCTATGATGATTTAAATAACAAAAAATAAATATAAGGCAGGGACACACACTAAAGCCAGTGAAAACTGTAACTAGTGATAAATTAATTCTGAGTGTTCGCTTGTTGTTTTGTAAATAATTAATACATTACTCATACTTTTCACAAGTGGTAAATAATCGATAGCTGAAATTGATTTTACCACAGCAGAAAAAGTAAGGGTCGTAGAGAACAACATATCTTACATGAAAGTATTAATTTTATAATTTATAATTTTATGGCAATTAGAGATATGCTAAGTATTCAAAGCACTGAAAAATGCTGATTCATTTTGCATTTGCAAAAATATAATGAAATTAATAGAATTATCTGTACAAAGATTTCAATATCCAGAATGGAATCTGATCAAATGTTAAAAAGAGAAACCTACCGTAGTTCTGTCCGTAGGATATTGCTCCAGAGCTGAGAAATGAAATCCCCTTTTACATTCTTCAGTATTATTTTATTGTGGGTTTGTGGTTTTTTTAAATTTTTTTTATTTTTACTTTTTTTAATCCCTGCATGAAAAAAACAGAATAAGAAAAGAATTTATTTTCTCTCTAAACAATTATGGGTAGAGAGTTACTGTGACGACCAAGAATGCTTAATGTTGGATTGTGGCATGGAATCTAGCCTGTACTTTCCTTTCCATGATTTACAAGGAACAGGACCCACAGATTCCCTGAAATTCTCATTACAGAGGATCACTGTAGCCTCACTAATGATTTCACTCTGGACTCACTGATCTCCTGTTCCTCACTGAAATTTCTACTCTTAGTTATATCCAGTGGAGTTCAGTGTTTTACAAGTGTCCATCAATAAATTTTGCATCACGCCTTCAAGGTAAAAGTGAGAATTTAATTTTTCCAAGCTTACAGTCTTCTTGTTTTATCTGTTGGAAGGGAAAAAAAGGATGAGGATTTGCTATTTAGCCTTTCAGGATCAGGCCTTATTCAACTTGTTTTCAGGACAGCTCCCCTTGAAAACGAAGCAAGATGTATTGGCAGTATTCCTTTTTTAATTACAACTAGTTTTAAAGATTACAAGTGACAGATGATGATGTACCACTTTTTTTTCCCCGGATCACAATTTTTATAAAAAAACCAACTGGTAGTGTAAAAAAGAAAAGATAAGGTGTAAAATACATGAACCCTTGTGCATTTGAGCTCAGTAATATGAGTGTTGTTCTGTCAGAAAAAGAAATAGTTAATATTCCTAAGGAAAGTCAATATAGGCTGTACATCATTTAGGGTTATGTGAACATATTTGCAGTGTTGTATTATACGTGTAGGCAGGGGTAGAATAGGAATCCTTTAACTTTTAACTGTAGGAATACTTTGAAACTTGAAGACATGCATGGACTACTAAATTGAACATATGCATGATTAAAGTAGATAACGTTTCAGAGGCTTTCTTTTAAAATAATTTGTACAAAGGAATAATTTTATCATTGTTTTATTTGAGTTTTTTTTAATTTCAGTTTTTTTGTAAAGGTTGCAGCCTTACAAACACTTAAACTGGTCAATAGGTAAGATACTCATGGGTATAATTGTGTACTTGAAGTGGCTTTTAGTGAGTGTGGTGGTTTAATTAATTGATTTCTTCACTCTGTACTAGTAGCCCCATGTCAGAGATTTGGTCAACCTGGTCTAGTGGAAGGCATCCCTGCCCACGGCAGGGTGGTTGGAACTAGATGATCTTTAAAGTCCCTTCGAACACCAAGTACTCAGTGATTCTACTCTATATTTCTATGACATTTATACAATGATTTGTAATTTTACTAAGGTTTCTAGAATTGTATCCTTAAGATACACACTTTTCCTGCTGCGTTTTTAAGAGAAATATTTTCTCTTCCTCAATATTTCTGTTACCACATGACCATAAAGCTCAACAAGCAGAAATGCCAAGTCCTGCCCTTATGGAGAAACAACTCCATAGGTGATCAAGGGACTGGAGCATCATCCATATGAGGACAGGCTGAGAGTGTCCAGCCTGGAGAGAAGAAAGCTTGTGTGTGATCTTATCAGTGTGTATAACACCTGGTAGAGGAGAAGGAAGAAGATGAGACAGACTCTTTTCAGTGATGTCCACTAACAGGGCAAGATGAATGGACAAAAATTAAAACACAGAAAATTCGATTTGAACACAGGAAACAATTTTTAAGTTTGAAAGTGGCCAAATGCTGGAACAAGTTGCCCAGACAGGTGTCAAAGTTTCCATCTGTGGAGGTATTCAACATCTGACTGGACATAGTCTGGAATAACCTGCAGTAGGTGACCCTTCTTTGAGCACAGCAGTTGGGCTAAATGACTGTTGGTCTAGTTGGACTGTGGCCCCTCCCAAACTCAACCATTCTGTGATTCTGTGTTTCTGTACTTGTCACATTCACATTACTGAGGGATGCAATAAGTAAGGCATGGAAATATATTCTGATTATAGAATATCTTCAAAAAAAATAATTTCAGAAATGCAATACAAAAGAATGGAGTAAGGATATTTATTCATAAAATGGTTAAATTTTGGCATTTCCTGCCTTTCGAATGCTTGAATTTTCCAACTAAATGTCCTTTTGGCATTGTGAAGCAATGATACCTTAGTTTTGATTGATGATGTATTTTTTTTCAAGACAATGAATAAAAGTTATGTCCTCAAGAAAATGAAACTTTTGCAAAAAAATATTAATGACTTTTTATTCTAGGTGCTCTTTGTTTAATTTCATTATCATAATGAAAAACAATAATGTAGGGGTTTTTTTTTAAGGTGACCTTGCAACACCATTTACAAAACTATAGCAGCAAAATAATTTCCTCTGTCATATAGAATATTAATTTCTCAAAAGAATTAAGATGAAAAATTATTGGAATCAGCTTATGTGCTTTAAGTACGACACCTATAGAAAAATAGTTAAATGTGAAATAAAACATATCTTTTCTCCTAAGACTGGGAAATTACATAAAATACAGCTATTTTGCTGGTCTTTACATCTTCTCCTTGGAAGACCTTTTCTTCTCCTTATACTCTCCCACAACACTAAGCCCTTACCTTTTCCAAGGTACTCTTTCAAAGCAGTGAAGTCACTCAATCAGTCCAGCTACTTTTGACTTTTGACACATATATATGTGGTTTTCAAAGCGATGGTGGCTTAAAATATCTTGTGGGATATCCCAACACTTCAGGTTTTTCTTTCAAAATACTTCCACACAGTTAGTCTTCTTCAGTGGAAGATATTTGCTTGGTCAGTGATCTTCTACTGGCTACCCAGTCCAAACATCCTGAGGCTGACAGTCTAGCAACACTTTGTTGTGTCCTCAGTGACAGTACTTTAGTAGAGTACAATCAGGTGAATTCAGAATTCCAGTGAAATCAAAGAGAATCTTTGTTGACCATTGCTTTCAGTGGCTGAATTACCAAAGAGTGTGTTCATATAGTCCATGGCTCAATGTTTTCTCTAAAGTTATTAACATAAATTTATGCCAGTAAAATAAATGTACACAAGCAACTTTAAACACAAGTTTCGGTAGTCTGATCCATGTAGCCAAGAATTTAAAAGGAAAAAATGTAATACTTAGGCATCACATAGGTTTGACTTTTTTTAATCTTTTAAGGGCAAGAGAAAACCCCACATTTCTATAGTTCTAATGAAACGTATATATTGCAAAGTTCTCTGCCACAACTCATAAGACTCAAAGCCTCTAAAGCAGTAGTGCAGTTTAGCATGAGAAAATTGTAGGTATTGTAAATGTTTACTGATCAATTTACTTTTTATACTAGTTCCCAATCAGCATCTACTTCCTAATACCGCCTATGGTATTTAAGGTTAATTTTGCTTCAGCAAGAATATTTTAAGTACCAGAGGGTGCTGATAATAGGAACTATATAGTTCAAGGTAGATAGCTTAGTGTTTCTGCAAGACAGAATGGAGTGAAAATAAAAACAAGTTTGTGAAGGACAAATGTCATGTAAGTGAAAGGAAGATGCTTTGAATACTAAGTGTTCTGAGCTATGCTGCTGTCCTGTGAATTCAGGTCTATGAACACCTTTTATTGCTTCCTCAGAAGTATTTCTTCATAAATTACATATTTTCAGATTTACATAATATTTCATTTTGTAAAAATCCTTGACAGATCTTGCAACTGTGACAAAATATAATCGGGAGATGTGACTAAAATATCCACCACAATTTGCAGTGTTTATTGGACAGAATACTACTTGCATGCTACTACAAATATGATTACTGCAAAGGTAAATAAATTGATGTTTTGTACAGATTTTTCTGGTTTTGAAATCTTTTTTTTCCTCCTTATTTTTTCTTGTCTGATGAAAGACTTCTAATTCAGTCTAACTAGAGTGAAGCATGAGTTTTAATACTTTTCTGGACTGGTATCAACCATGGTGAAGTCTACAAAACTGTATATATGAAAGCTATCCTTTTAAAACATTCTTTGATGACCCTTTTCTGTAAAAAAACCCCCAATGTGTATGTATAATATGAAAATACATATAAATTATTGAGATTATATATAGCACTACTGCTTTTAATAGTCATATTTCTTTCTCATTATTATAATAATTGATTGATTATAATAAAGAAAGTATCTTATTTACAGAGAGGCATTGAGTTTAGAGTCAATATTATTTTGATAGTTGGTAACCCTTGGGTAACTCATTTGTTCATGATTATCCTCTCTGCCATGACAGTGGATTACAAGTCTTAGCCATACGATCAAAATATATAATATTTTGCCTTATGTATATTAACAGTTTTATTTCCAATTTATCAATGCACACATCCACCCAGAGTGAGGTTATCTCTGGTTTTTTTTGTGATTTTATTTCTTAGAATATGGTGTTATGCTACTGTGAACCAAAGTGTTAAATATGCATGGATGTATTTACGTACAAGTGTGGGTATATATATCTGTATATTCAGAGACACGTATATGTCTGTGCATATATATATATGTAAAGGAAGCATTTTTGCACATCTGTGCTTGTGAAAACACTCAAAGATAGGCTTTATTTCTAGCTTTCCTTTTAAACACCTATGTGAATGTTTATAGCTTCAAAACATTGCATTAAAAGGTGCTAAAAGAATTCCCCATTCTACAAGACTGTTTCCTGAATTGTGTTTTAAATTCATGATTTGGTTCTAGAAATAATTATTTTAATTAAAAAAAAAAAAAGTTAAAAAATATTTATAAACTGTAATAGAATTTTAAAATATATTTCTTCTATTTCCTTTCTTCTTCCTTCAGAAGGGAAGAATTAAACAGTTATTTTTTATATGACAGCTCAGGAGTGATATATTATTAAGAAGTTATATATATTATGCTTAATCTTTCTGATTAATAGGTGCTGAAAATTTTCTCTGCTTAAAAGTATGCAAACAGAGTGTATCAGAGTTTGCCAGTAGCTATATTATTGAATCTAATATATATTTTTCTTGGTAGAACTTCTTTTGGAACTGTATTTTCTGCTCTATATTTTCAAGAAGACCAATCAATTATTTTTAGAAATTGTCATGACTAAAGACATCAATGGAAATTCAGTAGGTTATGGTAATGGTCAATAAGCACATTTATCTTATTACATATTTCTTTTAGTCTAAAGCTGTAGAAGAATGAATTCTGAAGTTTTGCTCTTTTATTTTTAATCAAAAATAAGATGAAGAAAAAGAGTTGTAGGGCTTTTGGGCTTTTCTTAAGCTTCTGTTTCCTACATCACTGTAGACTGGAAGCAAAACACCTGGTAATATTAATTTTGTTAAACTGATTGGATGGAATTCCTCCAATATTTTTTCATAAATTAATACTTTAGAGTATTCTGATGACTTTTTCTTTTTGCAGTATTCATTACATTATTGTTCTCCAGGAACTTGTGCATGGCATTTGAGTGTTGGTCCCACAAATGGCATATTCAAAGGTACTATAATAGCTTTTGTCCTAATAGAGAAATCTCTATTAAACCAATGCAGAGGACAAGCTATCCTTGTTGAAACACTATTTGCAATATACTGGTACACTGGAAGCAAAAATTAGCAGCCAAAAACTTGGATATTACAATTAAATGATGTAGAATAATTGGTTTTGACAAGGGAAGTTCCCTCAAAGTAAGTGTTCTGAAACCAGACAGTTAATGGATATATTTTGTGCCTGTATAAGACTTCTGTAAATCTCATCTTCTGATGCTGGTTTGTTTTCGCTTTCACCTTAGTCTCTTTGCTCCTGGGGTGGGTTTTTTGGGGGGCTAGGGGGAGGGAGGGGAAGGGGGTGGGGACATTTCTTGCATTACACAACCCTTAGGGTGTGGAAGAATGTTCTGCATTTAGGAATCAAATAAACAAAACAAAACAAAAAAATGCCCACTAGTTCATTTTAGTTATGAATTAAGAAAAATAGCAGCAATTACCAGAAACATGGAGGAGTCACAAAATAATCAGTGGGAGCATTTCAGAGAGGGTGAAGAGCTGGTTATTGTTCAATAGAATGTGTATGTAAAAGAGTAGCAGAAAGAATTACAGAGAAACAGATAAAAAGCTGCAGTAAATCAAAAGTTGCCACGGCAACTATGATATTTTACTCCTAGAAGAAAATCTAAAGATAATACTTCTTGGGATAAATTCTTCTGGGAATTAAAAACCTGAACATGAAATGTTGTGAGGAAATAATTTTGTGCTGTGTGATCCCACTGCATTCAAAGGAAGAAGAATTACACATCAGTCAAGTATATACAGCAGCTTCCGAGAACTCCTTGTTGCATCAGCTGTTTCTCCTCTTAGTAATAACTGTGCTAGGTAACCACTTTTAGCAACCATAGTAATTTTATTGCTGACTTGTAATCACAAAACAGTTTTAGCTGGCAAGAAACTCTGAAAGAGAAGAGCTACTTCTCCAAAATCAGATCAGGTTGGTCAAGTTTAACTCATTTCCGGCTGAAATTTGAAGATTGTCAAACCTGTCTGAGCAACTTTTTCCAATATTTAACCACTGTCATACAGAATTTTATGCAAATGGCATATATGGATGTGCTGACATGCAGGGCTAACCTGCAGGACTTTCTGAGGATCAGATCACTCATCAGTTGCAAAGATGTACTACAAAGAGTTGAAAATATTTAGCAATGTTCACATGGCATCCCACCAAATTTATAAATTACCTCTTTTATTCAAACCAAAACAAGTCTTTTAGTCAGCCATCTAAATCTTTGGAAAGCTGTGGGGGTTTTGTTTGCTTGATTTGGAAACTAAATCTCTTGTTATGTTTTATAGATTCATTTGACTTACATTTTTAAAATAATTGTTTCAATAATAATGGCTCTGATAAAAAGCAAGAATGCCCCGTTTATCTGCATATGTAGTAAGTTTAAGGCACACAGATGGTAACATTTAGCATTAACTCTCCAATTCTCAGAATGACTAAGAAAAAAGAAGGCAAGATCAACACACGGAGTTCCAATGGACAACCTCAATTTCTACTGCAAATAAACCGGATTATCAGATAAAAATCTTTTTTCTTTCCCCCAGTCAATACAAACTGTAGAAAAACCTAGTGGGGCATTTAAGATTTTCAAATAAATGCTTAAATCAAAGAAACAGCAATGAGAAATATACAGCTTAGTGAAAGGAATCCAAAAGGTCGGACATCAGGTATGATCATAGTTTAAAAATGCAAAGTATAAATGTCAAAGGACAAAAGCATTTTAATGGTTTTTTTCCTAAAGTTCTTTTTGGTTTTCTTTTTTACTGAGAGTGTGTTGGGTCCTTCCAATTTTTAAATCTCAGTGGTTCAGTTCTGTGAACAACCTTGCTGCACAATGCTGAAAGACAGACAGTCTTCCAGAAATATTTTATAACCTGCAACAGTAAAGGGAATTTATTCAGTTGTTTTTCATTATCTAAGGGTCATATCTGGAAAATTCAAGAGAGAGACAGTGTCACTCGAAAGAAAAGAAGATCCAGTCTGATACAGTGCCTCCTCTCTAAGTGATAATTGATACCATTTTCATATGCCATGGTGTATCATTTTGTTCTCTAGTGATAATATGTGTACATACAAGGTATTCAAATCCATAAAATTCTTCCAATTAAACAGAGAATGACATTGACATTTTGCAGTTTTCTGTCCTATAAGTCTGCAACAGGTTATTTCCAAGATTGGATTTCCAGAGGAAAATGTGTGAAAATGTGTGAAAAGGTATGTGGTTTTCATGGTTTTCAGTATGAACTGGCTCAGGCACACTGATCTTTTCCAGACTACTCTTATTCTGTATATGTACAGAGCACTGGGACTGGGGAAATATAGAATGTTTATAGACTCAGCTATCATTTTTCTACCTGTTAATATAAAATGGAAAGAAAATAAAGGAATTCTTACTTAGTTGAAGCAGCACTGGAAAAAGTTGGGTTGAAATTGATGTTGAGCAATGGGAACTGTGTGGACCACTGCCTCTTATGCAGTGGACCACTTTTCCACTTCTAGTTGGTGAATGTTTTAAAACCCATTTATACTACAAATGAAGGACCATGTGTGGAGGGAATGGCAGAACTATGTGGCAAAATTAGGCTCCAGTTTAAGAGCTGAGCCCAGCATAAAATCTTACAAGTCAGGTTTTTTCCATTACATGGTATCTTCATGCTAAGCAAACAGAAGTTATTGGTCAATTGCATATCCAGGCAACTACATATAATAGTGCTGGTGAGAGAGAGTAAAGCCAGAACACAACGCTGAAAATGTATGAGTCAGAGGCCTGGTTGCAGGGGTGTCTGAGGCTGAGCCAGTTGTCTGAGTCTGACTCACTGCCTGAGATTTGACAGGTAGTCACACTACACTGGGAAGTGCTAATGGAAGGGGAATGAAAGGACCTGGTGTTCTGACTTCCTGCAGATAAGCTATTCCTCTGCAGAGAACTCAAAATATGTTTCAGATGCTACTGGATATTGCATCAGTAGAAGTCTTGCCATCAGAGGTGTTTCATGCCTCTTAGAAGGCTGTTTGCAGATTAGGGGAAAAAGGATATAATGAAATAGCTTTATTCCTTGTAACCATAGAGAAAGGATAGTCAATATGTGTTCTGGGATGCACCAGGGGAGGCAATTCTATCCCTCTACTCATCTCTTGTGAGACCCTGCCTGTAGTACTGCATCCTACTCGGGGGTCCCCAATATGAGAATGACATTGGCCTGCTGGAGTAAGTACAGAGGAAGGCCACCAAGTCGATTAGAGTGATGAAGCACCTCTCCTATGAGGAAAGGGTAAGAGAATTGGGATTGTTCAGCCCGGAAAAGAGAAGGCTTCAGGGTGTGGCCTTCCAATATCTGAAGGGCGCCTACAAGAAAGACAGAGAGATACTATTTCCAAGGGCATGTAGTGACAGGACAAGGGGGAATGGCTTCAAACTGAAAGAAAGCAGGTTTAGAATAGATATCAGGAAGAAATTCTTTACTGTGAGGGTGGTGATGCACTTGAACAGGTTGCCCAGAAAGGTTGTGGATGCACTATTCCTGGAAGTGTTGGAGGGGGATCTGAGCAACCTGTTCTAGGGAAAGGTCTTCCTACCCATGACATAAGGGTTAGAACTAGATGATCTTTAAGGCCCCTCCCAACCCGAACCATTCTATGGTTCTATGATTGTTTTATATATATGTTTACATCTCTGATCGCTTCCCTTCCAAAGAGACAGTGTAGTCCCCTGTCTCTTCCTTCCCGCCCTTCCTACATTCTTCATGACCTTTCAAAGATAATCAAGGGTGGCCTTGTGATGAGATCAGAAAGCTCCCTCAGCACTTGAGGGTACATCCTATCAGGTCCCATCCCTACACCTCCTTTGGAGGTTGCAGTGAAGTGGGTGTTTGTCTCTTTTCCCAAGTAAGGAGTAACAGGACAAAAGGAAAGAGCCTCAAGTTTTGCCTGGGGAGGTTTAGATTAGATACTAGGAAGAATGTCTTCCCTGACAGGGTTGTCAATTATTGGAACAGGTTGTCCAGGGTAGTGGTTAAGTCACTATCCCTGGAGGTATTTAAAAGATAGGGCACTTTGGGATAAGGTGGGCTTGGCAGTGCTGGGTTAACAGTTGGACTTAATTATCTTAAAGATCTTTTCCAAGTTAAATTATTCTATGGCTTTTCTATGGCCAGTTTGTTTAAGTATTCCCTACCTTGATCATCAGGAGCTGAAGATAAGTCTTCCTTTGCCTGAATGAAATGTGTGGACTAGTCATATCTTATACGGAGATATGTCTTTTTAAGACAAAGTGTTATTATTTATTCTTTGAATCATAGAATTTTTAGGGTTACAGTGGAAAGAAAGAATTTAAAATGATAGATAGACTATAAATGCTCATCTTTCTTATTTAAGTCTTAATATCACAAGATAGGATGCTACTCAGGTCTTTCTTCATCATACTCTGTAAGCCAGTGTATCCATCTAGCTTATCAGTGCTTCCCTTATCAAAAGATTCTCCTTTTCAAAATCTCTGATGATCAAGTGGTGCTTTATTTCAAGAGAGTTTTTTACTTCATCAGACTCTTGCTTTCTTTTCCCTATTTCTTATGTCAAATAAAGTTAAAATATTCATATGACCACGACAAAAGGTTAGATTGTATTGCAGAATTCATTTTAGAGGAGTTCATATACATATTTTTGCAGTGTCAGGGCCCAAATAAATAAATAAGCCAATTCTGTCCAGAACAGACTTGACTTCTAACCACTTGCAGTATTTAGAATACATCAGGTGTTGTTTTTATATTTGATGGTGCATCATTTTTCATGGCTACTATTATCAAGTTCAGATAAAGCTGTACATAAATTGTGTGACTTTCAGCTATAAAAATGCAATAATAACATCTATTAAATAATAATGAAAGGCAAGTTTAGCCTTCATCAAATCTATCGGTATGCTAAGGTCCGTGTATTTATCCCCTGTTGACTGCAGGACTGAATCACATGGCTGTGAGTCATGCAGACAGCTGGACAAGATAAATTTGGTAGTTAGACATCCACCGCCACCCCACTTCAATCGACATTGGAGTGGGGGGTGAACAAATTTTGTAAACCTTCTGTAAGAACTCCAAACATTTCTCTCTTTATAGAACATGACGATTGTGTCACCTTACCAAGTATCTTGAAAGAAAATTAAAATCTGTGGCATATCAGCAATTTTTTTTTCCCCACGTATAGAGCATTTGTAAACCAGATAAATTCATAAGCAATGGCTTAAAAACAAAATATAGATATTTTATTGTTTCTTGGGAAAAATGCTTGTCTTTATATTAAATGATAATATCCTTAACAAAATTTTATTTAGAAGAATTTTGCTTTTATTTTCCTTCCTAGCTAAATTTTCACGAATACATACCTTGTGATTTTCATATGGCTTGCAGATTTTAGGAACTTTGTTACTCCCACATCACTGAAATTAAGATTGGCTCTTTAAAAGTTCCTTTTACCAAGGGGGGGGGGGAAATAACTGCCTAGTAAGAAACATTGCTTTTCATTTTTAAAGCTTCCGCTGCTGAAATAATGTCGAGCAGTGGATATTACTCTTTTTTTTTCCTAAAGATGGTCTGGAGAGGAAGTGCTAAAGCAAAGAAAAGTTTCATGAATGTTTAAAGCAGACCTTGCTTCTGCTGTCACTGGGGAAAACAATCCAAACTATAGATGTTTAAAGAAGGTCAGGTTGGTGGTACATATGACAAAATGCAACATGAAAAATGTTCTGTATTCATCATGTTCTTTAAAATCTGTGACATTCTTCAAAAGAAAACTGTTTTTCTTGCTTGAGAGAAAATGAAAGGTTATTCACTCTCAAGCTCTTACTGTGCCTCCAACCCTGAAATGCTATGTGGCTTTTGATAAATAACTTAATTTCTGCATTTCAAAAATAAGATGGTTTTGGGTTTCCAGTATGCAAAATATTTTGAAGACATTACTAGAATGCTTTGTGGTTTGTTGGTTTGGTTATTTTATCCCATTTTCGATCTATCTTATAACTTTTTCCATTTCCCAGTGAGAACTGTTCATGATGTTGTATGTAATTGCACCCGGATTTTCCTCAAAAATTTTTCTCCACTTGTAGACCTAATGTTTGGTTTCAAATGCTGGTAGATGGGGTGTTTTTGTGTTTGTCTATATGTAATATTCACAAGTTCACTTCCTAACTATTTCTCTTTTGTCTTCTGAAAGTAAATTTTCCTTTTTGAATAGAGCAACCCATACACTGAGGAAAGTGACCTGCTCCTTTTTTCTAGGATAGCAAAATGAAACAACTGGTAAAAAAAAGTATCCTGACATTAGAAGTTCACTACTTCTCTTCCACTGTCTCTCTATGTTGGCTTTGAGATGCAAATCATGGCTGAAGGGAGGGCTCCGGGCTTTGACAAATGTAAGGCATTTTCTGTTTCTGGTGAGTTCTTGAGAGTGCGCAGGCAAAACTGAGATTTCATGCTTTATTCCTCTTCTTTTATTTTTAAATAACTGTATTCCTTGAGGATTTGGAAAGCATACCTTATGTGTCCCCTAAAATCCCAGCAAGCTGGTAATTGGTTTATAGAAGGATGACACACACTATATTAGTAGACTATCATTTTATGCCAGGTATTGATACTATTAAAATATTCACTTATATATAATTTTATAACATATATTCACTTTGTTCTTGAGTGCAAGGACATTAAAAATGTGTCTGCAAAGCATAGCTTCCTTCATCTATTGACCCTGGTGTTTATTAATGAGTTGGGAAGTGGTTAAAGCGTCTTGGACTCAACTCTCTTTTATGTTTGCTGAAACATTTTGCATTCACACCTGTAATCACAGAAAGTAGTCACTCTCCACAACTGCAGTTTGGAATTTCACAGACAGGACTGGACACGGAAGACAAATTTACTTTTTGATGATGCTTTAGAAATGCTTCAGTATCGATGCTGATGTTGTTATCCTTGAATTCTTCCCTGCCTCATCTCTGCTTATCTTCCATTTCAGTGAACCTGTGCAGTGGAATGCTACCTATGTAGAATTCTCTATGTACAGAGTTTTCCAAACCACTCACAATGAGTGAGGAAAGAAAGATTTACAGCAAAGTTATTGGTAGCAGTCATTGTATAGAAGAGAAGAACTTTAGCTTGGTAAAAGATTAAAACCTTTGGCTTTACAGATAGTGGCTTTTATTGGTTTTGGTTTTGTTGTGGTTTTTTTTTTTTTTTTTATTATTATTTTATTTTATTTTTTAACTAGCTAAAGCTTTATTAGGAAAGTGAATTACAAAGATTATTTTTGGGGGTTTTTTTGGGGTGGTTTTTTTGAGTTTTGTTGTTGTTGTTTCTTCAAAATTCTTCACCACTTCCATTTTTTTCCTCATATTTTTTTAGGAGAAAAAATACAGTATAAGCAGAAAATGTGAAGTATTTCAGTCAAATCTTTCGAGGCGCCTCATTGAGACCAAGGGTTCAAGTTAAGAAAAAAAAAGATTAAATATTAAATATTTTCACCTTAAAGGTGTTAGTGCCAAAGAATACACTCAATTAGTTTTAGCATGAAAAAATAGGGTAATTACAGTATTAGCTTTTTCTCCATAAAGAACATCAATTTACAAGAAATTGATTTATTTTATTTCCTTTTAAAATGGGATTTGACTGCAGTTTTTTAGCTGACCTTGCTTCTATTTCTCAAAAAGAATTGTTTCCAAGCATACTGTTAAAAGTAAATTAATGCTTTTAGCTCTGTATGTTTAGCTGAATCAGCACAAGTTGCTGAGCTGATGACACCTCCTACGTACATAGAGGAGTTGAAATCCAGCACTTAATGAGGTCCTCCCTAATCTTTTGGCAAGTAAAGGAATAGGTAAAAGTTTTCCTAAGTTGCTGTTATAGGAAATTGAAAGAGGATGTATCTATTATCCTATCACTATCTTTGTGCCAATATAGTTTAAAATAGTCAGTAATACTTTCCATTTCCCAGTGTTTATAAGCCAGCTGAAGACAATTGTGCAGAGGTGAAAAATCACCATGGAAGTTTCCAACTGAACACCAACTGAATCTCTCTGTGTCATTTAGAAAGGAAATAATGCTGTGCTTTTTTTGAATGCTATAGGTGAAGAAGAAAAAGAGCCAGTGAAACCCAGTGGCAGTAATTTTGGGGTTTATAGTAAAATCCTAAACCTGTGTATATCCTGAATTTGTGACAAGTAATATGTGAACTTCATCAGGAGGATGGTCCCAGTAGCCACCTCTATAGGCTTAGGTCTTGAGACAGTCATTTCAGCACAGTGAGCATCAAACCCATTGAAGAGCCTAGGATACCCCAGCAGGATTGCAATTCAGAACTTTGGCTGATTCATGTTCAAATGAGAGTGTGACTGTTGAAAACGTGACCTAATGTGCTTTGCAAGCCAATGCTAAAAGTTATCGTTTCCTTACTTATCTACAATATAAAGTATAACTTTAAATACTGCAACTGATTACTTTTTGCATCTCATCAGGATGAATAGTTGCCTTTACAGCAAAGAGAAAAATATACATACATAGAAGATTTTCTTAAGACAATAATTTCTGCTCTTATGCATGATTCATATAGAACCTATACTCCCTAATAGTTTCATTCTACTCTCTTTTTTCCTATTTGCCTTTGAATTCTTCTTTAGTTCTTTGCAGACCCATGAGTATGCTATCATTGCTGGTCACAGGCCACAGGTTTTTCACTAACTCAACAATGCAAGGTTTGAGGGCTTGTCAGATCTTTTCTAGATTTACCTTTACTGTCCTTGAGCTTACTACAGCTTCTTTTAGTTAATAGAGCAAATTGTCTATTAGTTAGGTAACTTATACCTGAGTTTAGCTTTGCGAGATAGTCTGATTTTAGTCTATAAAACTTACTTCATATTTATAAAGGTTCAACAATACTAGGTGATCATTGCTTAACCAAACTTGAGGGTCAACAAGAAAAGAAAGTGGTCAAACAGGTGGAAAACACAAAAGTGGAATTACAGCTAAAAGAGAAAGGAACTCCAAGAAATAACCTTGAAAAATCCCAAGCAGGGAGGACTTACTCTTGAGAAAGATTGATGGTTGATCTCAGGACCCAATCGTACACTGAAGGTGTGCTGATCAGCAGAGAAATGTATAGATACTAGAAAGACTCCATGTATTATTTCTAACTACACTGTTACTGGGAACGAGCTGTAACTGCATAATTCAGGCTGAAAGTGTTAACATTATTGTAACCAGATAAGATCTTCAGTAGTTTCTTTGTTTCACTTATAGGGCGTCTCTACGCAAATAGCATCAGCCCTGCTGCAACTGAAATCAGGAGACTTTATCAAGCTATTAACAGCAGCTACCTAAGCAATATCTAAATTCATATTTCTATCTTCCTTGCAGAAAACTGAGAAGATCATTACTTGAAAGGAAACTAAAATGACTTTATGAAAAGGAAGGAAGGACAGAATTACCCTCAAAACCCGTTAGTGAAACACTTTGTGAATTTTCCCATTTGGCACATGAGACTTTCTATTATGTAGGTCAGATATAAGGCAGGTAGCAGGCTAACACAGAGACTTAGATGTCAATAGGATCCAAAATAGAGATTTCTTAGAAAAAAAGAATAATTTCTACAATGAACTACATTTCATAATCTGCCAGTTGGTAGTATAACAGTTGCATCTCATATAGACTCCAAAAATGAAGGTGTGGGTGGGGAAATAGGTATTTTTTCCAGAATATGGGTATTCTCCTGTATTCTCTTCTTCTCATCAGAAACTCTGCATAATGCTTTCTCTTAAGATTTTGTACTTATCTTGCCATTTGACCTTACTTGTTTATGTTACTCTGAAACACTTTACTTGCTTACAGTATGTTAATCTGAAACACCACATCCCAAACTCACCATGAGATGTGGACACTCCAAAAGTTTCATCTGCAGATGCCATTAAGTATATTGTTTTCTCAGGGTTTTAATTTTAACAATGGAGAAGCCCTATATGAAAGCAGCATGCTTCACTCTAAAAACAAACAAAACCAAAAGTTTTAATTTCTGATTATAAAACTGGAAATATAATTGCAGTATAGAAGTGCAAAACCAGAAAAGGCAGACATAAAAAAAAAAACCCTGAAAACTTGATTTCAATCTATTTGAGCAATAGTTTATGAATTTTATTAGGGGGAGAGGGGTTATATCTCATTTGAATGAAACTAAGATTCATTGCATCCCTTTTAATCATGACATATATGAACTGGAATATTAGCCCTCTGCAGATTTTTTTTCAGAACATGGAAAATTCTGGTTACTGCCTGCTGCAGCAAGGTCCCAAATGATTCAGCTTTCAAGAAACTTAAGGAACCTTTCTTTTGGCTGTATGTAATATATGTAGAATGTCAACTTACTTGATTACAAACATCTTTGATAAAGAAAGGGGGACTTTGGAGGACTGATTCCGATATATGTATTTACATTTTGCCCTTGAATGCGTTCCACTAGAAAATACAGCATCAAATCCTTAATCAGAGCAATTGTTGAGCAGTGGCATAGTAAACCAAATGGAAATGGTAAATCAAGTTGGGAAGAAATTTAAAAATTTAGTAATACATGTTTTTAGTCCTTCATAGAAACCATGCATGATGTTCTGATAGTGTAGATAGCAAACTTGGCATTTGGAGTGTGCTACAGGTTTTTTTTGTCCAAATTACCATTTTGCTATAGTTTGACACTTTGGGGATTTTAGCCATCACAAAAGTTCAAACAAAAAGCCTTGAGAATGTCATACTGAAGGTTTATTGCAGTTCTACAAAATATTATTGGAATGAGAAATAAAAACCAAGCTCTCCATAGTAATAAATTTATATCTATAATGGTGATCCTCCTTCAGGTAAGTTTCCATATTTGAAGTGGGAAATCAGGGCTTCTGTCAAAAGCAGTTTGGTAGTCATAACTAGTGGAAATTTGTTTCTACATTTAATTTTTCTATTATTGAACATTTTTCTATGAATAAATGTTTATTAAAGAGTTGAATTTTTCCTATGTTTTCAATAATGCTCATTAAACATCTGATGCTAAGCCTAAAAGATTTGTTATCTATCCAGATTTTTTCTTTACTATATTTCCAATATTCATATTTTATATAATACTGTGAATGTGTTCCATTTGGCATTGCATATATAAGAACCTGAAAGAACCATTCCCACAGTTAAAAGATATATTTCACATGCACAGATAGTACCACTTTAGAACTATTTCAACTACTGGAAAAGGGCTAAACACATGGATTTTCTTTGGAATTAACAAGATCCATATTATTCGCTTTTGAAAAGGAAGGTTGGCCAAAATTTTGTTCCATTCTTCAATAGATTGCATAGTAGAAGATCACACATGGTAGAGCAAAACAACTAGAGCTACATAATACAAATAATAACAAGGTTTCAGATAATATAATTTTAATTATGAAAATGGACAGGTTCATTACTCTTTAATGGAAACTTAAAGAAGAGATTTTCAGGTAACTTGGATATTTAGAGCTTATTGTCAGATTTTTTTCAATTCAAGCAAATGGAGTCATCAAATAAAACTTCGATCAAGTTTTGATGCCTAGTAAGTGGTGTGCTATCTTTTGTAAGCTCTGTTTGATCAGGAAGAATAATTTGAAATGTCCTTTGAGTTCCTGTGAGCTGCTGCAGGATTTTGTAGTCAGAATTTGTTTACGGTACAAATATGTTTGGGCAAGATCACATCACAATAGGGAGGATGCTGTACTGCAAGTGTGTTAGTTATACTTCTCTTCCAGCAGTCTTATTAACACATAATTAAAAGTTATTAATGCAAAAAAAAATAATAGGTCCAAGGCTTTCTCACTCTTCAGAAGAGATATTGCCTCATTCTGCCATGTATCAATTTTCCTTTCTACAAGATGTTCTGTTAATTCTACCAACTTCACTAGATAAGAATTACCTCATATTGGACATGTTATTTCTCATTGAATGCATTGATCTGGCACATTGTGATGAAACATAGAACTGCAGAACTCCCTCATGTTTCTGGACGATCATCCATATATATTAATTTAAATTTCTCAGGAAAACTACTGAGATCAGTAAATGAACTTTTACCTTCTTTCTGCCCCTGGCATCATTGTTCATATAACTACATCTCTTTTCAAAGGATCTCTGCATACAGTTCAAAGGTAATTTCCATTTTCTTTCATACAGTTCTTTGCTTCATTTATAAATTCTTCATCAACCCATTTTTTCTGGTCCCTTCATCAAGAGAAGTCCTAGACATGCAGATGTACCTTAAAATATCTCTAAAGTGTCTTTAGTCTGAACTGTGAAACAAACAACAAAAGAGGGGTGAGAGTTCAAAGGTGCCAAAGCAAAGACAAACCTTTTTAGTGTCAGTTTTTCTTGTTTCTCTAACTGTATCTGGATAAAAGCATCCAAATATTTTTAAAATATTTAAATATTTATTTCCTCAGAATAATCCTTTTAAATAGACATTTTTTTTTCATCTTTCTTAAGCCATATCTGTACTAAAGAGTTTCCTCTGTCTAAATTGTTTTGACAGAATCACCAGTGGAGTTCCAATACATTAAAGTAACCTGGTTACACCACTTTTCCCAAAGACAGAACAAAGCAGAGGTAGCTTCTTAAAAAGTAGAATTTTTCTAGCCTAGCATTGCCATGTTTTAGGTGGTACATTAAGATAGTACAAAAGCTAGCAGTAAAGACCTTGCCTGAAAAATTAAAAGGTTTTTATGTGATGTGTGGCATATTTTCATTGCAGCAGAGTACATTGTACACAAATTAAAGATAATAATAATTGAGATTAATTTTTTGCTCTTATTATGGATTCCTCTTACAAAAACTATGTAAAATAAATTTTTTAAAAATCAAAGAAAATAGAACATTTAATGAAGAAACTATTTGTTTTGGAGAATTTTTTCTAAAGTAAGAACTCATCCTCAGTATTTAACTTTATCTCGATATTTTCTGGAAATCTCAAAGCTTGATTTATACTGTATTTTCCTAGCATATGATTCCCTGTTTTACCTTTCCCCCTCCACTTCCCTTTTTGTTTCTCCCTCCCATTCCTGGAAAAAAGTTCTCAAGCTGAAACTGTCCTGCTGATCTATTTTCCATCCAGGATATGGTATCCTCTTTCCCTCTTATACTGTCAGTCACACCTTCTTTTAAATTCAGGTTTCTGCAAAATCAATGTTTTTGTCAATTTGACAAGTCATTGGCACAAAAACATCATATGTTGATCTATTTCATGATATTTCCATTCATGTTCTCTTAAAAGGGAGATGATGGTAGATGTTCAGAACAACTTCAAATTTTTCTTTTTTCTCCTCATCTTTCTAGGAGTCCCACTTAGTTAAAAATCATTCCTCTATGATCTCTTCTTAATATCTCACTTCCTTGAATAAGAATATTTTTCTTTTTTTTTAATTAACTGTTTTAATTTATCAATATGATCTGTATCTTTCTGTTTATATTAGTTTTCTATGCTGCTATATTCAGATCTAGTCATGACAATGCTAACAAAAATATCAATTGCCTTGCTTCTCACTATCTCTTTGTGTTAAGCTGCTTGTTTCTCTACAGGATACCTAGTTATACATTCGACCTAATTCTTTTCCTAATGAGATTAATAGTAGTTGCAATCTAATTCTGTGGTGTTACTTCTGTATCAAGAGGAACTTCAGAAAATCATCTCCCTTTTTATGTGTTTTAATATATCTGTTCCTATAAAAATGAGCACATAAAATACAATCATCCCTTTCCAAAACCTCACTAGATTTTTAAAAAGCTAACAGAGATCTAGACTCACACTGAATTCTCAAAACTATTAAAAACTTAAGATGTTTTATCACATCTGGGACTAGTTAAGATAATTATTTTTCCTTATACTTTCCCCAAAATCATGATTTGATGGGTTTGCCTGAACATCTATTTGAGTTCAAAGAATACTTAAGATGGAAAACTCCTGCATCTCAAAACTGCATCAATTGATTTAGAAGAATCCTTGTGATGCAAAATGCTGAAGTCTTGGATTTTGATTCCTTTCTGTCTCTGTGAAGATACACAGAAGGAATAAACTTACTGTACAAAATAGTACTGTCCAGTGGGGTGACTCAAACTTTTTTTTAGAAAAAAACTCAATCCATTTACTAAAAAACCCACCCTCCACTCCCGAGGACAAGAAAATTAAATGTTGTTTTAATAAGATTATAAGGTTGTCTGCTAGTAGGAATTTTTAACTAGTTTCTAGTAGAATGTGCATTTTTTCCTTTGAATTTCTATATTGGTCATTCCAAGCAGCAAACATGAATACATGATGAAACACTTGGGGTTCTTTTGACTTAGACTTCTATATTATTATGCTTATTAAAAATGCTTATATATGTTTTCTTTTATATCGTACCCACACTGACTAGGCAGTAGCAAACATTAGATCAGATTTAAGCAAATATGACCTACATAGACATCACTGCTAAACTGAGGAACACGGAAAGAGGATATGGATATTTGGGGAATATAAAGCGGTGCAATCAGACTTCTTAAATGTAGGTCAGAAATCCCAGCATTGCTATAATAATACAAATTGGTCAATTTAAAGCTATTCGGTAAATAGGTGTCTCTGCATGACAAAGCTAACATTATCCCCAAGGGAGACCAGCACTTATTCTCAGCATGTGCTCCAAGTGAAATGTATCTAAAATTTAGAGGAAAAAATGCATGTATTCAAAGTCAGTAATTAAATAAGTGTCTTTGCTTTCTTCTTTTTCCTAATTGTGTAGGATTCTTTGAAACTCGTATGAAACCAGATGTGTCAAACTACAGAAAGCTAATGTAAACCTGGTATAGTAAAAAAATGGAAGTTATTTGACTGTGTGAATCAAACAGGTATTAGAAAATTTCTGTACAAGCAGTTGTGTGTTATGAATTAAAAATAAAATAAAGAAAGAGGAGATGATTTATTAAAAAGATGAATGTAATTACTGAATGTATCCTTGTTGGTTACCTTGGTGAGAAAATTTGAGTGAACTGGGCATTGCTAGTCCACAGAATATATGAATAGAGTGGGGCAAAAAAAGTTAATAGCTTATGGAAATGAGATATACATTATGTAGGCCCTATACCAATTCTGCCAGAATTTTGTAGTAGGAGCAGAGTACAGCAGTTAAACTTTCTGTCTTTCAGTTTCCCGAGTAAAGCACTGGGGAGTAAAGCACTGCCTGCCTTCTAATTTTTCCTGTTTAGTTAGATGGTAGAGTCCTAACAGGATCAACTATTTTTTAGAAAGCCTTTCATCAGGGTAAGCTTAGAAGCCACTATACAATTAAATAGATTACTAATAAAGATGAACAATTACATTGTCCTTAAGCAACAGATTATTAATATCACATTCTTCTATGGGCAGATATTTTCTAAACTTTGAAAAAAAAATAAAGAACAAATGTTGACCAAACTTTTATTATTTAATAGCAAGTTTCATGGCATCTATACATTGTTGAAGGAAGGGCAAACCTAATACAAACTGAATAATTTTCAGTCTGTGGTGCCAGGGCTTCACTAGCTCTTGAACCAGCTTATTTGGAAGCTAGGAACCTTGGGAGGGCCCAAGGTTGCTATCAATTAGCAAACTAAGAATGAAACCCAGTAGTACAACTAAATTAGTGTGAGATCTGGAAAGAAGTCTCACACATCGTGTGAAACAGCTCAATTTTGATCAGCTGATTCCAATGATGATGAAAATAAAAGTAATAAAGGAGAAAAAGCAAACAAGTTTAAGACTGTGTTTGTGACCATCTCTAAAATAATTATTTGGGGAACCTTATGTCTACTGGGCTTAACCTGTCAGTTTCATAAGAAAAAGGATATGAAAAACTGAAAGACTGAACAAACCACTGAACTGATTTGACTGGATTCAGGAAACTATTTATAAACTCCAAAGAAATCAGATATTTATAAAGTACATGCTAATCAAGGAAATTTATTATTTAAGCATTCTCAGCTTCTTATTTCTGGCTTCAGAAAATGAATCAGCCTGGCCTAGGCCATGAAAAGGTGTAGGAGGATTAAACAAAGGAGCTGGGCTTTGTGGAGGGTCAGTCAAGATGCCAATTAGATAACGGGTTTCCATGTAAGTAAAATGTAATATGCATATTTCACTGAAGGATGTCTTCCCTAATTAGTTGACCTGAAGTTGTTTGAAGGGCAGTAATTTTGCTTCTGCTTTCACATTAGCAATCAAACAAACCAGAAGAGGAAGAGGAGAAATTAAAACCTAGTTTTATGTCAAATAGTAAAAAGAGAACCTTGGTTTTAACTCTCCAAAGTAGGTTAGGTCACTCAGGGTTCGGGAATTATAATCTCCTAAGGGAAATTATGATCTTCTGCAGCCTGCATCCAGAATATATGAATGGACTCCATTTCAAACCTATAACTCTAAGCACCTGTCAAGGCTTTTATATGTATTTCAGTTAAATGTATTAAAAATTTGAGAACTGTCTTAACAGGTTTAAGGGAGAAAGAATCACTTGCAAGTGGACTGGATATGTGAAAAACAATAGTGATCTTAAACCAGCATATAAGATGAAAATTGAGTTTATATCACAAAGCTTATAAAATAAAAATTGAGTTGAAGTTCACCATTGTGAGGGTCAGATGATGCTTTTAGCATTTTTTCCACCAGTTGTGTCATTTCAGATAAACAAAGACTGAGGTCCTAATTCATACTTGTGTTTAAAAGTAAAAAACCTTCTTTGCTCTCAGAGTCCAGCCAGTTTTTCGTATCTTTAAAAATAATTTGGAATACACAATAAATTTTATCACCTAAGTAAGAAATAAAATGCATGTTGCATGCCTGAAGTTTGTTGCCACAGAGCACAACCTTCTGAAAGATAAACATTTTTAAAAGATTTTTACTTTATCTCTTCTCTGATTTGAACTCACCTTAAAAGAACCAACATGTAAAATAAAGCATTCATTAAAAAGAAATTGTTGGGTTTTTTTGGGTAGTGTCTGAGAAATCCTTAGAGACATCAAAGAAGAAAACAGGTGATTCTGAGCAAAGTAATCTCTTTAGTACTCGTTTCCCATCTTCTTTAAAATTCCAGTGCTGTTTTAAACCTTTTCTTAAACAAGTATTTGTCATAACATCTAAATAATAACCCACACACAATAAACCTGGGATGGGGTTTTGTAAGCTGTCAACTTGCAACTATCCTGACAATACAAGCAATGGCTGAACTGGGTGACCTTTCCTTTTGTTAATACCAGTGTCCAAAATCTTTGTTACTAGTCTGACTTGTGATAAGAAATCCCAGTTTTACACAGCTACTGACAGTTTCCCCAAGAGATGCTTCTCATTAGTTCCAGGGTTTTGGTGCCTACTGACTTGTTGCTGGAATGAAGATGAGCAGAAAGGAAGATAATACAACTGTGGTCTTATTAAAAAACCATATTCAACTTCAAATCCAGTATAATTAGGTTTGTTTTAAGATTGTCATTCCTGTATATGAGTCCCTTAGTGGATTTGGTCCTAAGGGCCTTCAACTAACTAGCAAGGTTGATTAGCTACAAATGAGAGAATACTTCATAAATCAAACATTAAATTCTTTTTATAATTGCTATGAGATTTTAATCCAGTTATACAATTTATTATGAGAGAATGTACAGAATATAATGTCTAGTTCATCTCTGTGAAAATGGAATTTCTGAAGTAGTACTGTTAAGATAAAAACACTATATTCAAATAACAACTCTTAACAGTGTTCCTCATAGTTTAGTTTTTTAGATGTTTTGTGTTAACTGAGAAACAATCTACCATGTAGTGCTGTCAATTTTACTTTTAGTATGATGATCCTTACTGCCAAAATTTTAATTAGCTCCAACCTATCAGCCACTTTTGAGATTAGTTGTACTCCATGTGGCATCCTAACCAGGGTTAGGAGGATTACTGTAGGAATTAAGTATAACACTCTGTCCCTTCAAGAAAGACCTTACTCAAGAAAGTAAAAAAGACCATGTACTTAAAATTCACCGATGAACTAGGGTGCTTCTCACAACAAGTTTCCCATAACCAATGGAAATACCCAAAGTCTGAATTTCTGTGACATTTCAGTCACAGCAGACTCACCCGTATGTCAACTGGTGACACTGAAATGAGTAAGAAATCTACATTTCACTGGCCCTGCAAAAAGAAAAAAGGAAGGCACCAGTGTGATTTTCTGGCATACAAGTGAGCATTTTTTCCATTACTGTTAGAACTTCTACAGTCCGAACTCTGCTGCCCTACAGAAATGTTAACAGCTTCAGGAGCTCACTTAAGACACTAGTTGTCAACATTACAAGGTGGCACTGTAAATAATATTTGGAAACATAACTGTGTTTTAATTTGATGTTGCCAAGCCAGACTCTCTATTCTTGTGCTGCTCAGATCTTCATCATAAATCACCTTTGCTGCCAAGCTCAATTTTCAAGGAGCCATTGACTGAATAAATAATTCCTTCCAACATAAACATCAAAACAAACTATTCCTTTACAAAGTTCAACAGATATAGGACATAAAAAGTCAGAAACAGGTGAAAACAATGGACTCAAACTCATCAATACAGTAAGAAAGTTGTCACATCCAAGAAATCATAAATAGGTAAAACATAATTGCCTAAACTCTATTATTGAAGGAAAATACCACCCCAAATCCCTCTGCCCGATTCCCAGAACATAGCTGTTTATTGCAAAACCTTTGTTTCTTGATTATTCAGCAGGCCTTTTGCTAATATTTTGCCAATATTTTTTACACCCATAGGACACTTCTGCTCAGCATAGCTGATCTTTTTTTACATGGGAAGTAGAGCCAACAGATTATGTGGGGGCAGTGCAGGCTGGACATCTTTCCCTTAGGGCTGTGAGAGGCTTGAAAGACAGAAAATACTGAGCGTCTTTCTCAGTGATGGAAGTTATGGGAAAAGTTGATGATGGAGAAAGACCACAGAAAACAGGAAGGATGCTAAAACAAGTCTCCTGGATGTTTACATTTCCAGTGCCTGAGGTCTTGAAGGATGCAGTTGCTGAATAGGTACCATTTTGCAATGGTAACCTTGTGTTTCATTCTGCTTCTCTGTGGCATTTGCTGTTCTTTTCATAGCTGATATAGCACATGTGTAAGACATGCCCCATTATTGTCATGTGAATAAGTGTTATTGCTGTAAAAATCTACACAGAGTACAAAGAGCCAGAAAAGGCAATGTACCTGCAAATTGACCACACAATAAGAATTTATTACACTGTTCCTTTCATAGAATAGGGCTTCATCAGAACTCTTGTTGTTTATCAGTTTGTTTAACACTAGTTTTGTGCATCACTTAAATTAAATTAAAATACTGAGAAGAAAAGCTAGAGTATCAGAAAGACAAAGATGGTGATTCATATAATATTGTACAATCCTAAACATCCACTGGTCAGATTATGTGACCAATACATCTGTTCTAGAACAAGCAGCAGTCACAAGTATTGAGGCCATGTTGCTGAGGACACAGCTGTGTTGGGCAGGGCACGTCTCAAGGATGAAGGACCACTGCCTCCCTAAGATCTTGCTTTATGGTGAACTTGCCACTGGCTGCTGCAAGAGAGGAGCCCTGAAGAGGAGATACAAGGACTCCCTGAAATAACATCTCAGCCTCGGCCGTATTGATCAACATAACTGGTCTACTCTGGCCTCAAATCAGGAGGCCTGGAGATACACCATCTATAACTCTGATGCTTCTTTTGAAAACACGCGCAGGATCACTCTTGAGGAGAAAAGACAATGCAGAAAGACTCATGTCTTGCAGAATATACCACCTAAGGAGTCTTTCTACTGTGTCTTTTGCAATTGGATTTGTCTATCTCATATTGGCCTCATTAGCCACCAGCGTGCTTGTAACAAACGTGGATAGAGCCTTCCTAAATTTTTGTTCACGAAGCCCAGCCATGATCAAATGGAAATTATTTCATTTTTTTGGTGACAGTTTTGTCAGATGAAATTTTATCTCCTAATGTGTATGGGTTCACATTCACACACACATCATCTGCATGAAAAACTAATAGATTTTCCATGAAATCTGGTATAAAAGCTTTTGTATTTTTTTCTATTTGAAGAGAAACTTGACAATATTGTTTAAAGAAACTTGGAAGATTACTTCTCACTTATCTGATAATTATTTCTTAGATTTTTTTTCTTCTACTATTATTTTTCAGCTGAACTCACAAGTATGTCATGGATACACACCAAAAGGAACTCCAAAAAATATGTCAGTTGTAATAATCTATCACATCATTTGGCCCATGGACTTCTTTCAAATTATGTTATTTCGACAGGTTTTTCCTGACTTTGTCAAGACACTTTCAGCAAGTGAATGAAAGAGCTCAGCATAGCTTATGGCACCATCCATCAACTTTACTAGCCAAGTATCACTGACAAAAGAATGTCATGGAAACTGTTTTCATAGCTAGGAAAAAAAAAAAAAAAAAAAAGAGAGAGAAGGTAAACAACTGTTCTACACAGCAGAGAATCCACATTGTATAAAACACAGTGCTTCCCCCTGAAGTTCCACAGACTTACAACTACTATTGCTTGAAGCTGTATTCCTTGTGTCTTGCCTAAAAAGTGAGTAATTATTGTACTGATATGTTCTATGAAGAAACAGACAAATATTTAAATGATAAAAAGCAGATTACTTCACTAATAACAAAAAAGAAAGGCTATCCATTTTACCCCCACATATCTTGATTAATGGCTGGAGAATTATGTTGATTGCTTCATATTGTAAATCTCTGGGAACCAAGATAAGAGCTCTACAGGGATAAATAGATCCTAGTGAGTTTCTGAATAGGCTGCAGAGACAGGGTTCTGTTTTGGTGTAGAATTAAAGTTTGGTACAGATAAGTATAATTCATTATTAGATCCTGCCAGAGCTAGGATGCATATTCTATATAGGTAGGTGTAAAGATTTCAGCTGTTTATTGGCCTGATGTCTGAGTCTCTGCTGGGATTGCAGTTGGGGCTGTGGTAAGACTTGAGAAGGGTTCTGATGTTTAGGATTAGCTTTTGGAACCACGAAGTAAAATACACACTTTTCAGTTTGGCAGGATCAATTAACAACTTCAGCTGAGTGTTGGTTGAATGGTTCCTAATTAGTTGAAGGCAGAAAGTGTTATCAGTGTTATAGGTAGGACCAAGGTTATGACTGGGAAGATAGTGCTGAAATGCATAATTTACTGTTAGATTCTCCTTGACTTGTGCTTTGAAATAAGAGCAGTGCAGTGCTGTAAATGAGTGGTTAGGCTGCTTAAAGAATCACTGTCTAAGGCGTGGGCAGAAAGCAAGTTTTATTATAAATTTGTAACAGCGTGACTCTAACAGAGCCTCCTAATTTTTAATGGAGTATCAAGCAGCCCAGGTGCACCCAAAACTAACTGTTGTCTTAAGAATAAAGGGTATCTTTGCTGCAATTAGTCTATCTCTACAGGCTGCTTCAGACTCTAACTGTAACCCTAATGCTAACCTAGATTTAACTGCAACAATACCATTGTTCCTAATGATGACTGAACTTGAACTCTAATCTTATCCCTAACTTTAGTCTTTATCCTGCCTCTTCTACAAAAAAACCCCAGGGAAGATTCACCCACCCCCCTATACTAGTCTCTACTCTAGTGTTGCAGATGGGATAGGTTTCAGTAATAAAGAAGCAGTTTTAATCTGTGGCAAACTCCAACTTTATGCACAGTAATTGCCTCAGAACTGCTTTTAGCCATTTACTACATCTGCCCCTGACAGCTCTCCTTCTACTTCTGGCAGCTTTATGAGATATAGGAGCAATTCTTCTGATGTCATGAACCCCCAAATTATCCTTCATATAAAAAACACTCCATTTCTCTCCATCAGACCTACAAATATCAGTCAGATGCAGCTCTGTGGAATCCAGGCACTTCAGTTTCCCAGCAATGATCCAAAAGGCTACTGCATCTCATCAAGGTAGAGATGTGCTTAAAAAGCAGAATGTGCTTAAAAAGCTCTTTACACTTTAAAATTTACTTCTCAATTGGGTACATATAGAAGAATCAGACATTACTCTTCTGGGCTATCAAGCTTATCTGTTTCTGTCTTAGGCAGCCATACCACAGAGCTGCATCTAAATATATTAAACTCCATTTTATAATAATTTAGATTTCTTGCCTTGCTAATCAAAGCCCACTTCAGAACCGTTCTCCTCTGATGGTCAAACCTCTTCTAATATACAGCTTAACCTCCACTCTGGACAGTTGCAAGTAAAGTGCACATGCTTAAATTTAACTAAAAGAAAAAGATTGAACTTTGCAGGCAGTAGTGCAATTTCCTCAAGAAGCAGCTGACTCCTGGCTGGTGCGCACCCTTCCCACAGAGGTGTAGAGTTTGCTGTAAGTTAAAATACCTGACATGGAGCAGTGAAAATTAGTTCCATATTTCTCCATAGTCATAGGACTATGTTTTCAAAATGTCTGGAGTATCTCTACACTGTCCTGAAGATAGTTAAGCCTTTATCAAAGCTCTGAATAATTTTCATAAATCTGCTGGTATTAAGTATGTCTTTTTTGTAGACAGCCATTCCGTCTGTCTAAATAACATTTGCTCCATCAAAAAAACCTCAAACCCCAAACCAACCCTACTCAGGAAAGCTAATGAAAAAAATGTGGTAAAAGAGATTCAAAAATAGAAATAAAAAATATTTGAAAGCTATCACTGAGTCAGTTCAGGCAACATATGTCTTCTGGAGCTTGAAAAATGAAATTCAAAAATGTATCTATGTAACTGTAACAAAAGAAAGCAATAGAAAAAGTTTTCTATTTGTTTTGATGATACAAGCCCACAAGCAGAAAAAGAAAAATGGATAAAACCCAAGGAAATCACTACATATGTTACTTTATTTTTTGCAGCTTTGAATTTGTGTTGCATTAATGGACCAGTTAATGAATGCTGTAATATTGATCTAGATTCAGAATGGTATCCATTTGTTTTTTAATGATTAAATTGTAAATAATTCATAAAACATGAAAATTAGCCAACTAATTATGACTTTAAACACCCTGTTGAAGGAAAACAAATTCTCCATGTGACTGAGTTCTGTTATGCCTGTGACTTTTTATATGTAACCTGGTCCTAGAATTCTATGTACAATACAAGATAAACAAAGTCATGTTTAAGAAGGAATGTTTCCTTAACTAAGCAGAGTATAAAACCATGTTGAATTATATGAATATTAAATATCATTATGAGGAAAAAAGTACTTTTTTCAGTTTTGTTCTAGTTTTGAATGACAATAAATTCTTAATTGCATTGATTGATAACTGTTAAAAATAACGATAAAAATTAAAGCAGCGTTACTCATGTATTTCCTATAAAGCTAACTTACACTATTAGTTAAATATGTTTTTCAATGATTATGGCCTTAAATCAAAGATCTATCTGTTTTCAATGCCCACTTTTTTCTTTTTTGTCTGACTCTGAAAGGATTAGCATTCTTTTACAGCAGGGATGCTGGATCTGTATTCACTGGGAATATTTCTTAGGTTTACTCTACAGACTAATGTTCTAATCTTGCCACCATACCTTTGCACTGTCTCTTTTAGACATAAATTCACAGAAGCACTGAATATGTATCATAGACCTGACATACACTGAGAAGCAAATTTATATATTAGTTATGAAGAAAAAGTTGTCAGTTTAATCCATAGCCATACTTCCTTCTTTGCAGTCTCATCAGATCTCTGTAATGAATACACAGTACAACCAGGTCACTAAGAAGTCATCTGCCAAATCACCTACTGATTTGGATGGAAGGAAATGGTGTGGATCATCAAGTGGTGCTATAAAGTATGTCATGGAGATATGATAACAGAGACTGTATTCTATAGACTGCTCTAATTTGTTTAAATCAGTGCAGCTGAAATCTCAGTATTGTCACATTTCAGCTTTGAAATTGTGACAATTTCAAGTCTGTTCAGTATCACAGTATCAGAACTAAAATTTCATTTTTAAGGTAATTTTCAGTTGGATTTATTTACATGTATTTCCTGAGATATAACTTCCATACTGTCATACCTAATAGTGTTTTATGGAGAAAGAAATCAAGTAAATGTTTAGATTTGTAGACTTTCTTACAGTTTCTGATATATTCAAACAGATTTGCTTATCAGAATAGCTATTGACTAAGGTAGTAAGGTAGATGTAATTTTGGACCAAGAATAAATGAGACTAAAACCACACAGATGGACACAGAGAGTCTCACTAATGAAATACATAAAAACTAACTTTCACAGTAATTGTGAAGCTTATCCTTTTATTTTTATTTATGAACTTACCTAAAGTTTAAAATAAATCTATTTAATGAGGTATTTATTCTCAGTATTTTAAACAATTTCTCAGTGGAAGAGGAAAACATTTTTAAAGGTTTTGAAACAGCAAGCAGATAGTTGTTGATTTAAATTACTTCCATTTAAAATTTTAAACTACTTTACTTTTTTTATGTTAATACCAGTTATAATAAAATGTTTCTCCCAGTACTCATCATAATCACAGATCACTCTATTTCAATACATTCAATTTTTAAAGACCACTGTAGTTTCTATTGTAGTAACTTTTCCTGTATATTAATGTTTAAACTAAAGTTCAGTTTAACACAATTTCTGTCATAGTCTCTTTCAACAGTATGTTAATTTTGCTATCATTTTACATACATGAAAGAATTTTTTCTATATTTTTGTGTTTCACTGCAAAGATATAGGCACTTCTCTTCAGGCCTCAGGGAATGCTATAAATTTATTGCATCTTCTATGATAATTTTTTAAGTATCCATACTTGATTTATTATCTGAAAAATTTATTGCCAAATTTTGTGTTAGCTTTGAGACCAAAAATTCAGTTTAATTTGACTCTTACGTGAAAACCAGATAAAGAAAATACATTTCTTTTAAGGAATCATTTGGTAGTGAGTGTAGTAGGGTTTGGGATTTTTTTTTATTTTTCTTGCAATTCTATTCATTAATTTGTATTAAGTTCAAACCAGCTACTTACTGAAATCACCAAACATTTATGACCATCAGGGATTCCAGCAGCACTGAACTCCTAATGTTTTCTGAAGTCTTCTTTTTAAAGGGCTTTGATGAACCATTTAACTGCTCAAAGACAATATCCTGATCCTTTCCAGTTCCTTGTAGATATGACCTGGGAGATTTTTTCTCACTTCCCTGCCGGAACAAATTTAAAGGCAGTGCAGTAGTAGTGAGAGCAGTCCAGCTATGCTGTCAACCTTTGGTCTTGCACAGGGCTGTCCATGCTAAAACAGACCCGAACTTCCTCCAGGACAATGGCCTGCCTTGACAAATGTGGGATGAGAACACAGGGGCAAAGAGGGAACAGAAACCTTATGGCACAACAGGAAATTAAAGAGATTGTCTTGTCTATATAGGGAATATTAAAAAGTTAAGAATGGATGTGATTATTGTCATCCCACACAGAGCAGGCAGGACAGACTGTTAAAGAGATATTGCAAATAAAAGCCAGGTACAAACTGGCCATGAATGAGTTCAGAGGTTGAAAAAAAATATTGTAGTATCACTACTAAATCTTACACTTTTACTGTCAGATTTTACTACCAATAAAATTTTGAGTACAACATCCCATGGAGATTGTACTCCAGGAAGAAAAGTTCTGAATTTTTCCTTTAAGTTGGTTTCCAGATGGAATTTGTATGTTATGGTATCTGAGGTAGGAAAGCACTGAACATGCATTACATGATTCCTCTGCTTCTATATTCCCAAATAATCTTATTTGAACTCTCCAAATGCTATAGGATAAATAGAATCTACTCTGTCATTTCACAGAATCTTTTATAAGAAAGATGGTGTGATTTGATAGACTGGCCCTCAGGATGGCTGGCACCAAGAAGACCTGAGTGTCATGGAAAAGATTACAATTATTACAGAGCTGTAGAACTGAAAAAGCCTTCAAGTAGCCATGGAAAACAGGTTTTTGCCTGCTTTGTTTTTGTGAAAGTCTTCCTTGCACTTAAGCTCTGATGTAATTTCATTTTTTCTTCATTCTTGAGGTTAAACAACACTTCAGATTTTCCTAGACAGTTTTTCACTGTGGTCCACTTGACTCATTCAGTTTGTTCACCTCTCATTTGAAGTATAATTGCCAAATGAAAACACAATTTTTCATCTGAAGTCTTCATAGCAGATGTGGGACTTCACATTGTTTTTACATCAGTGAAATTTTAACCCTATATGAGAATGAGTAGCTCACTTGTCATTTTCCTCTGATATCTACTGTTTATTTCATCTACTTGAACGGTAAATTTGTTGAAAAAGAATACTTACATGTTTGTATAATGCCTAGCACAAATTTGTCCTTTGTCCAGTTGCAGGTTCTAAGCCAACCATAACACATGTAAAGAGTTTGTGAATAGCTGATATTTCTATTACTGGTAATAATTACCTCCCTCCCCCAAATTCACTAGAAATTCCTGTGGTCTCAGCTCTCCTGTAAGATCTGTCACAATTTCAAAGCTAGGCAGAGTACATACAGAAATTATTCCAGCACACTGGATAAAGACTTCTGCATGCCTGATACTCATTGAGGATTTAGGTTTCAAAAATTACTATAACTTGCTTTATCAGTTTGCTTTGTCTCATCTTAGAACCCCTACTTTCCATGAAAGAAATATCTATGTAGGGTAAAATCTCTTAAATGAGACTATGGAACCGAAATAGAACCCTTGAGGTTGGAAAAGACATCCAAGTTCATCAAGTCCAATCTTTGACTGAACACCACTATGCCAACTAAAACATAGCACTAAGTGCAACTTCCAGTCCTTTCGCGAATACTACCAGGGATGGTGACTCTATCACCATCCTGGTCAACCTGTTCCAATGCTTAACCACCTTTTCAGTGAAGAAATTATTTTTGATGTCCAGCCACAATCTTCTCTGCTGCATCTTGAGGCCATGCCCTCTTGTCCTGTTGCTAACAGCCTAGGAGATGTCAAATCCCTCCTTGCTACGACTTCCTTTCAGGTAGTTGTAGAGAGCAATAAGGTCTCCCCTGAACCTCCTTTTCTCTAGGCTAAACAGCCCCAGTTCCCTCAGACACTCTTCATATGACTTACTCTCTAGATAAATCTATGAAATCCGTTTCATCTGTATTTTGAGATCACTGTGTCATCTGAAATAAATGGGGGGCAGGAGTGATGGTGGGGAGACCATCAGTAACTAAAAATTTGAAAAGGGTCATGTTTGACATTTTCTTAATGAAAGATTTTAAAAAGAAAGAATATTTTACTTAGCAAAAGCCTCTAGTTACTAATAATGGAGGAAAAATAAGCACTTCAGCTAAAGGAAAACTGTTTTAAAGTTGTCACTACTTCTTTAATTCATATGGTTGTGAGTTCTTCATATCAATGTGACTAAAGGACCTATCACAACCCTTATGTTCTAATTTCCTATTTTTATAGGTTTGTGTCACATCATTACTGTAATTTAAATGCAGAAGATTGCACTTAATTGCTTAGTAATTACTCAGTTGTAGAGGAATTTTAGAGATTAATGGAAGACGGATAGAAGTTGATTATCCTCGATATAGTCAGGGCTATACTGCACAGAACCAAAGCAGAATATGGAGTTACAGTTTCCTCTACTCCCAAACATGGTCACTACGTTTATATACATATGTGTTTGTGTGTGCATGTGTGTACATATATATAGGCATAAAACTTTTTTACTAGTCTGTTTTGTGACCAGTAGCACTTCAGTCATCTCAACAGCGATGACAGAATGTAGATTTGTTTGTTACCTGTGCCCTGTATGCATAACTCTATTCTCACAAGGAAGAGGTCTATAGTAACAACAGTTAAAATACCAGTTCATTAGTGCTGTCTCTTGCCATGGTTTACAAGCATCAGCATGGTGCAAGAGAGAAGTATTAAAAATAAAAATAAAAAATAAAAAATCAGCGGATACATCTTGAAGTATTTATAAAGCAAAGTTCATCATGGATAACAACACTCTCACATGGCAAAAGCAGCAGAATGGAACGGAGTTTCACATCTCTGTAGCATTCACTGTCATCTGAGCACCTTGATTAGCATCGAGTCTGCCCTCAAGTCACAGGTTTCTCTTTTTCACTCAGGTACATTAATCAAGATCACAGAAGTTCAGGACCTTAAGACTTTAATAAGCTATTTCTTAATGACTTCAAACAGCGACATCCTGACTATTCCATAGCTACACTGGGCAATGAAAACAATCTTTCAATGGCAAAATTTGTACCTTTTGGGCCTAGAGAAAGATTTGGAATTGTATAGCTAAGGTTTGACAAGAGAGAGATGGATGTGTACAAGATTTCTTATTTATAAAGATAGTAAAGACAGTACTTTCTTCCATGTAGTGAGTCAATTATACTGATTCTTTCCATAAAATACATAATGTTTATATGCAAATGCATATATGTATGTACACATATATACATGGTATGTTTTGTACTGAAACATATATGCACATATGCAGTATATATTATACTATATGCCATGTATTATACTACAATAGTGATAATAATTATTATCCAATAAATAAAATTCCAAAAGTAATCAATTTATAGCCTAAAATTTTTGGTTTAATCTCAGATATTTTTCAGTCATAAAATCACCCTAACAGGGAGTTATTTTTAAGATTTTCAGACTCTCTACTGTGAATTACTTCCCTCCTAGAACTGTGTTTCACCAATTTAAATATAATACAGACTAATGATTTCATGAAGACTTTTGGGTAGAAAATGACATCAACTGTCCACTTTATCAGCCTGAATGAGGTATTGAACAGCTTTCAAGGCAAGACACTGGCAGTTTTCTCTCTCTTTATCTCTGTGCTTAAGCTTTCTGGATCCAAGGGTTTTGTCCTAGCTTATTTCATTTGCAAACAGATTTTAAAGCTCCCACTGCAAAGTTTATTATTGAAATATTGGGGTCTAATCTTCTTCCACAGTTGGAACAGATATGCTAACAGTGAGTGTAATTGCAATGAGGGTTTGAACGAAAAAGATCTCTCAGTTCATTTCAGACCTGGCATAGATAAACTCCCACAAAGGTGTATGTCTATTAACCTTCACAGAGTCATTCCAGATTAACAGATGTGGAAGTGATGTAGCAGGTAGGAAGTATATCTTATCGAATTCAAAGGCAATCTTACTGTCTTTGGTTAAAATTATGTTAATGAAGGAGTCTAACTGGGCCTGTTGTATCCCACTCTTCTTTCAAACCCTGTGTTGGGTTAATGTAAGAATAATAGTAGCGCATTGTTCTTTCACATACCACAGTTTATGCCCCCAGTACCACTTTTACCTGAACATACCTAGATATTTTCACTGAGAGTTTAATTTGAAAGAGTGTTTGGGGTATAACAGGCTATTTGTATTAGCAAAGGATAAATGAAAGAGGAGTCTATTGCTATTGAAATCTTGTTTGTTTTTCTGAACCAGGTCTTAGGATTTTCATTTTACATGTTCTGTTAGTGTTTCAGATTAAAACAGTATTTCCATCATCTCTTCCATTCCTGTACAGGAGATGGACACTGGTATCTCAATATGCATACAACTGCTAACAGAATGGCTATGAACCAGTGTTAACACAACAGGCTAGACTGACATTTCTTTAAAAGAAATACCTTCAGGAATCACTGACCTTCTGGAACTAGTAGTCATCTTCTATTATATTTCATATAGCACAGCTTCATGTATTTAATGTTCATCTAAGGTTTAGTTTATCATATCTCTTTCTGTTATATTCTGAAGTGCAGCTGCTGTATTTTTTTCCAGTGAGTTCCCTAATCTACTGCAGAATTCTCATTGCTTCACTATGTCATGTATTGTTGATTTTTGTCTGCTCTTTTGCATGCAATTCATCTTACTGTAGCTCCATTCATGATCTATGAGGCAAATGATTTCACCTGTCAGCTTGCAATGTCTCACAGATCTGCTGAAAATGAACACATGGAAGCTGAGCTGAAGAAGCATTCTTTGATTTGCTTGTTTCTGGGCTGTATCTAAGGTATGCACCATTCTTCTCCATTTATATTGAAAGCTGCTGTTTCATCATCTGGCCTAATAATACAAAACACCTGTGTGAATTGTTAGTTTGCTGCTGTATGGCAAGCAAGAGAAAATCAGATTTCTCTCCTATATATAATGCTTACAGAAGTACTGCTGTGCTAAATATAACTAAAACACAGAGCTTGGGGAGAGGCTGGTCTTAATATGATCACTACATTGTTAGGGACTACATCTGAGAGCTGTCTGTATTTAGTTAGAGAACACTTAGGTTGCTACTTCAGATACTACCAGTGACATGACTGTGTGTGTTTATATACATAGAAATAGGAGAAAATGTTTCTTTATATCCTACAAACTATTTTGACTTTATTTTCCGAGTGAGTCTGGAATTATGAGGAAAGAGATTCTTCTCTCAGAATAGCCAAAAGCAGGCTTATGGGCCATTAATGTGTATTCATATCTCTTCTTTGTCCATCCACCAAGCTTTTCTGTAGTAGACAGACATTCACAATAAAATTCCCTTAATCTTCACTCAGAGCTATTTTGTTTCATAAAAATAATTGAATGTTCTTTGAAGCAAGAGTATAAACTTTCCCAAATCCTCTCAGAGTGTCTTACTCTCCCTCCAGGTTCTGGACAGAAGGTCTTCCTTGTGCCTCTTGCCTGATAAATGTTTTACTGGTGACACAAAAGCCAACAAAGTATTCTTTTGGGCTGCTTAACTGGTTCAAGTACTTATTTTGAAAAAAACTTTTCCCACTGGCTGTCCTGACCATAAGGCACTGATTCTGGTTTTTTTTTGGTTTTTTGTTGGGTTTTTTTCCTGGCTGTGGTGGGTTGTTTTGGTTTGATTTGGTTTGGTTTTTTTCCCCATTCCAGTTTTGAAAAGTAAGTTTGCTGAGGATAGAAATTTTTCTACAAGAAGAGTAACTTTTATGGCTAGGTAAAGCAATAAAAAATTGCATTACAGAAATGTTGATTTGCCACAGTTATAATTTAAATACAGTCAGGGACACTTGTGTGGTTTTATATAATTTAGGCAATGTATATGTGCAATATATGTCATTACACTGTGATATAGATTTAACTGAGGAATTAAGTTGTAATTCTCATACCATCTAGTTCCTAGTGTTTAAAGAGACAATCAACCACCTCTCAGAAAGTCTCTGTCAGATAAGACCTGCTATATAGATATGTCTGTTCTTATGTCACTTAGCTGCTTTCTTCAGGGAGCCAAATATTGTCCGCAAAAGATGAAGAGATATCAATGCTTTGAGTGGTACAGAAATAAAAATACCTTTCCCATAACTGTACTGTGATTGATGTTTATTACACCTGCCTTCTGCCAAGCAAAATCCAGAAGTCATTATTTTCTTCAGTGCTTTTGCAATATTATAATAATATTTGGGCATAAATCAAATCAAGTGAAATTATTTTCTTAGTACACAATTCTAAGGCATAATAATGGATTTAGTAATGATGTAATAAGAATATTCTTCACAATTTTTTATCCCACTAATTTGCTTCTTTGTGTGATCATGCTGTCTTGTCCTACAGTCACCCACGATAAGTTCTCAGCAGCCTTAATAACCAACAACCCCCCTCCCAAACTCAAAAATAAGTCCTTCCTTGAGACATTGCTCCACACTCCTAATAGGTTGTTAAAGAGGGAGACTAAATTTCTTGTTCTTGGAAATAAAAATTGGGAGAACTCTGTGATCATCCATTTCTTCTGGTAGCAGCAAGTTAGCCAGTCACTTGGACAGGTATATACAGGAGAGAAAATTACCAACCAGTGTTCTGTCTCTACGTAAAGATGTTACATCCAGTATGGTGGATGCATTAGAGAGAGTTTAGAGGCAAGGAAACACAAATCTCTAGAACACCAGAGTTCACTATTTTGGCTGCTTAGGAACTATCACATTTGAGCAAGATGATTTCCTGAAGCCACAAATACTTTTCAGAAACAACCCAGAGACATTTTCAGTGTAAATGTTTTGATCAAGAGAGAAAGGCTTGCATCAGAAAGTTGACCTTTTCAACATGAAGCAAAAATTTTTACATGCTTCCACTTTACAGTAGCATTTAAAAGGCTTTGCTTTCATTCCAAAGCAGAATAAAATAAATCTGGAACTTTAAAACTGTTAGTAAAACAAAGCAATATTTTCTAGCAAGCTCTACTTACTGCTTTTAACTAGAATAACTTACTTAACTCAGTGCTGGCTTCACCAGGCAATAATTTACCATCACCCAAAATGCATTACCATTAATGTCTTACTATCATTCCACCTTTTCACTACATGGTCTTAGCTTGCTGGTGTGTCTTATGTTTCTTTGCATGCTGTTACGACCCGCCCCAGGAAAAGGGGAGAGGGGGGTAACTCAGGTTTTTATCAATAATTCCTTTGGTGTGGATTAAAGCGAAACGACACTAAATAATCGGTGTATGAAAACATATATTGATAAGATTTATTTTAACAATTTTGAACCAGTAGGTAAGTTAACATTTTTGGGTGCTGTCATACCACAGTGTGACACAGAGATAACCTTTTGGGGGGGGGGGGAGAAAATGCATAGGGGAGAGAAAGGCAGGATAAGAGCAAGGGAGAGTAAGAGAAAGAAAAGCTGAGAGAGGACAGATGTCTATAGTCACCACCCACGGGGTCCAGCGATGCTTCCATGTCTGTCAGTTGAAGTGGTGAAGTGATCTGCTGGGGGTGAAGGAGGGAAGCCCCCATACTCCAAGAAATTATGGGTTATTATATCCATGGTTAGTGTCACGGGTCGTGCCTCGAGCCTCCAACATCTCCTGGGTCTGTGCTGAGTTTTTTGTGTCTGGCCTGGTTCCCGTCCTTTTCCCGACAGGCAGAGGGGGGGGATGGGCTCCCATGGGCCATCAGAGGTACAGTGTAACAGTCAAAAGCCTGCAAGCTCGGCTCTTCCCGCCTTTTCGGCTTGACATCTTCTGCGCTGGAGGAGGGGGGATGGGCCCAGTTGCCCATCAAAAAGTCAAAGCCTGCAAAAGTCTCCTAGAATGCATAAATCATCAAACACTTCAGTCTCTGACACATGCAAAGATACTGTTTTTCTCTTTGTTATATCAATGAAAATGAAAGCAATGTTTCCCTGTTTTTGAAATCTGCCCATTCAAGGTCATTGATGTCATCTCTTAGTTACTTTCTGAAATTGCAACTGTTGAATTCAATATTTATATATTCTGACTCACCAGCAGCAAATGTTCAGCATTGTTGTTTATTATTAAAAAGAAGAGGACAGAGGACAGCTAATGTCTCTCCAATACATCTTTTAAAGTGGTCTTTATTCCTGAAAGGTTCAGAAAATTTAAAAATAAATTTGATGAATACCAAAAGGACATGGGTATGCTGCAAGATGTATGTCACAGAATACGTCCTTCCTCTCTTTTCTTATGCTCACTTTTCAATTTCTCCCAAACGTATCATTCTACCCAGAGAGAACGTGAGACACAGGGAAAAGGAGAGGGTTACCCCTGAATGTTAGGATAGCTGCAAAGTAGAACATCTGTTTTGTAAAAACATTTGGTTAAAAGGCCACGACAAGGAATAGGAAAAGCAACAAAGACTAAAGACACAGATACAAAACCACACAGGGAGCAGTAGTTAACGAAAAACGGAGCTGTGGACAGACTGTTAAAGGCACCAGGCCTCTGGTGACCTTGGAAACATCAACCACAACTTTTTAATAGGTCAGAATGGAAATGAGAGTATCCTGGATTTGGCATGAAAGAGCAAACTTCCTATAGGATATTTAAGGTGAATCATTGCAAGTGTGTAAAACCTTTTATGGGTTGCTTGAAGGGATTATGGCAATATGCTAAATTTATTATAGGCTGCTTAGGAGAAGGATAAAATACAAGAAAAAATGGAGAGGGGCAATTATAGAGGGCAGTCTCATGTAAATAAGCTGAAATTCATTACACTTGTATGAGTCCTGTCCCTGATCACAGCATGATCTGTCCTCCCTCTTGGTAAATTCCTGTTTCTGTCCTCACAGAGAACTATATGAGTGCTCATCCTCTTTTGTGTCTGTGTGTGAGATGCTAGTAGACTCAAGTCAGACTAGTTGGGAAGTAGTCTGTCTGTACGATCTTGGAGCTGGATATTTGAGGGAGCAGGTCTGGGCCAGCCTGGAGAAGATCAAGACATTTATGTCATCTGTATGAGTGCTGTTTGTGTGTATCTGATGCATCTAAAGGCACTGGCGATGTTTGTCTGCTGGTGGTCAATTATGTCTGCTGGTATGTGTGTGTTGGGGAAATATGCTCAGTTTTACTACTGGCTGAATCTTGAACAAGGAACCACAGTAGCTTCCAATCTCCCAGGGATCATGAAGTTCACTGGGTTCAGTTTCTTTTAAGGGGCATAATTTATGTTGACCTTACAATGGTTCAAATTTTCCTTATCTCGAGTTTGTGCTTTTTTTAGTTTTTGGGGGGAAGTATTACACCTCTATATGTTTACACTCAGGATTTTTTTTTCAACAGTGTTTCTACAAATACTGCAATGTTATACATACTATGAATCAAATATGTGAGTTTTCTTCTTGTTCTTTGTCTTGATTTTTCCCCCAATTTTTAAATATGATCTGTGTTTCTCTCATTGCAACTTGTTATTTTCTTATTACTATGGGACAGTGGTGTTTCTTTAAAATCTAGTTGTTTCCCTTTTCCATTACATTATTACTAATCTAAATAGAGCCTTCATAAATATAGGCATTGGGAGAGATGCTTTAATTTTTTTTTGCGTAAATGTTGTTTTGTACAAAGAAAATAACAGAATTCCTTTTCAGAATATAATGGATTGGGTGTTTATCAAAAATAACATCATGTCAAAGGTTTTGTATAAGTTTATATATTTATATGTTCAGAATTTCCACATGCTAGAAACACCAGAAAATTATGTTTATGGTGACCTATTTTCCTGTTCCCATTTTTCACAGGATGTTGGCCTCATTATTCTCATTTTATTACTGATTACTGCAATACAGAGGGATTATTTTCTTCTGGCAATCACTCACTGATGAAAAGGAGGTGATGGTGTGTGCAGTGTAGGAGGTATCTGCCCAGGAGTCATCTCATCAGAAATTGTGTTTCTTATTTTTATGTTCTGTGACTTACCTCTTTTCATACTACTTAGTACTGCACAGAGACTAGTAATTTGCCCTTTAACTCTGCCTGGTTATCTTGGAGTCTTTGCAATTTGTTTTCACGCTTGGACATGGATTTCTGTATCTCTTTCAAAATAATGTTTATGAAAACCTCATCTCTGAAGCTTGTATTGTTCAGTGAGCTGTTCCAATGATTTCATCTCATAAATCTGTGAGAGTTCATCTATATATGTGAGTCTACTCTGTTTCCATTTATGTCTGGTCTTGCAGACAAAAATTTCTTGGATGTCAGAAACATTGAGGAGCTCAACTAGAATATTCCTTTTTTGAAGTGTTTTTGACTGAATATAGGTTATTTGAACCAGAACATACTCTGAATTTAGGGATGGATATGCAGAGATTAAAAGCTATCAATTCACTGACAAAATACTTAAGATTTTAGTTCCTCAGAGCCTGGATGAATGTGTCTGCAGAGATGGATACAAACCAACCCAGATTCCTCTACTGACGCAACCCGTTAGGAAAGAGGGTTCGACCACTTTGGAGTAGAGGCAGAAAATGGTCATTTACTGAGGGGAGAACTGGAGTTAAATAGGGTTAGGAGGGAAGGTACTGGAAGAAGGGGAGGATTTTGGGAGGAGCATGCAAATACAAACCAATGGAGGGAGAATAAGGGCGGAGATATCCAAACAAGGGATTACTAATGAATTAGATACTGCAATGCAGCATTTTTGAACCAATCACGAACAAGGGTGGGAATTTAGGTACCAAACACTGAGGGACATGTGGTAAACTAACAATCAAAGGGATATTATAAGGCAATAACACTTCAAACATTCAACATTAACATCAATGATGAGTATAAAGTATTTTAACAATCCAACTCATTAAACAAAGGTAGAAAAGGTGCATTCTTCCAGTGTTCCAAGAATCTCTTCGCAGATTTCTATATTTGCCTTCCATTGCTCATAGACACAATCTTCCACAGCACACTTCTCCTGGTCTCCCACACTCTATCTCTAATCTGAGTTGCCTAAACAGAGCCAGCTTTAAAGTATGCTTGGGTGTCCATAGACATATATTCTGCTAAGGGATAGGGATATACGCAGAAACAAAATGCACATTGGCGTGGTCATGACATTAACCCAGCCCTGGGTAAAGGCAGAATGGTCCACACGTAATATGTAATTTAAAATGTTTGAAAATACTGTCATTTAAGGTTTAGATGCTTCTCTATGAAAGGGTATACACTGTATCTTTTATTTGTTTGTCATTTAGCACTTCTCTCTTTGCCTTGTCTAGGATTACAGACTATTTCTTTGTGAACAAGCCCAGAGAAGTCCCAGTTTCATAAGAAACCTCTATGAACTGCTGAAATATGAGCAAACTGATTGTTCTGAGAGTTGTTGTTCCTGTTGATGCCTTAAATACTCAGAAAAAAAAAATACACTTATTATTGCCATGTTATAGTTCCATTCAGTGTTTCAATACTGCATAAACAGCCTTTTCTGTTAGGTAATTCCTGGAATGACCTGTTAGTAGAAGTAAGCTACAGTAATACAGGTATGAGATCTGTTTATCTTATTTATTCATTTAAAAATAAATGTTTTAAGGATAAAGCATCAAGATTTGTCCACGGACAAGTTATATTCTTCATGGATGAAGACTGCATATCGTTAGCATCCTGAAGTCAGTTACAATTTATAATCACTATTGTTGCAATTCTAAATTACAGTCCTCACCTGCAAAAGCCAACCTGAATACAATGGTTTCTTGATGTAGAGAATTGTAACCTAGAGAAGCAGATCATCTCAGAGAACTCATGTTTGAGTGGTTATAGGCAACATTTTCAAAAGTGTGCACATGATTTAGGAGCTTTAGGCTGTTATTTTTCATCAGTATTAGACTCCTAAACCATATATATGTGTTTATGTAAAGTAGCTTTACCATTCAAGACAAGCATCCTGCCATGTACTTTTGGTTTATTTATTTTTACAATTTGTTTGAATTCATTTAAATAAGCAATTCATGCGGTAGGGAGGTAGAGCTTAGATCCTAGAAAAATTAGTCAGGGATTTCTTAGCAATCTCAAAGCAATAGTGTGTGTTGAGTCTGTTGAGACTAGTCAAGCATTTTTTGCTACAGCATAATAATCCAACCTCAAAAGGTCTTCCCTGAAAGCAGAGGTTGCACTGGCATACTGTAATATGTTGTTTTATATAGAAATCAGAATGAACTGATTAATATCTAGAATTGTACTAACCTATAAATTTTGCTAATAGCTAGTGAGGGTTTCTCTGCTGAATTAACCTTTTGATCTCTCCACTCAGCAGTAAATCTCTTTATAAGTAGGATTAGTAAAAGTTAATTTACTAATATTGCAGGAGTTTACATTTAATACTGTCAGAATGGATAAGCAAGACAGTTTAAAAACACAGAACCCTTGACTACACAACATTTTGGACTAACTAGTTATAACAGAAGTGTGTATATTTTTAAACTACCAGCTGTACTGAATCAATTAAATTCCTTTTGTGTAATTTAATGAATAAACCTGTTGACATATTTAAAGCTGTTTAGTCAAACTGAATAATAGAAGAATGTCAAAGCTGGATGTCCTGTAGCATTTAACCTTGCAGGAGAGAACAGTGCGTTTTCCATAGTTTTGTAAGTTGTTCCATAGGCTTTCATAAGTGTGAGAGAAGGATGTCGCTGAACTCTGCTGTGAAAGTGTCACAAAAAAAGTGTCCACTTCTGTGTAAAAGCCTGAGGATAAGCGTATGTGACAAATGAGTTCTCCAGGTAGTATGTAACTTTGTAGCAAGAGTAATACAATCAAAATTAAAATAGGCATGTAAACTATATTTATTTATATCTGTTTAATTTTCCAAAAAGTACCTCAATGTGACTATTGAAAAACAGAACCAAACAAACCCACAGAAAAGAAAAACATAGTTGTGAAATAACAGTAACACAGAACAGATCTTCCTTGCGTTTAAGCAGGGACATCAAGATTTCTCTGTGTCTTTTTCTTGAGTGAAATACATCAGACAGTGCATCATACTGGATGCCTAATGCAGGACCCATCCAAGCTGTCCTACTCTATTCCTTTTCTCTATTGAGACCAATTATTTTAATAAAGTAAGTCAAGTATAGGGTGGGATAGGGCAGAATGAAAAAGAAAACAAAGCAAAACTAAAAAAAAAAAATCACCTTCATATCAAACGAGTTTTCCCCAGAAAATTATTTTGTTGGTGCTATTCAGTTCGTTCTGATAGATCCCAAGATTCTTGGTTTCACAACCTCCTGTCCTCTTGAATAACTCTTTTTTCCATAACCACAGTTGTCAAGTACACACAGTACCCTCTGGGAATAAATTCAGGTCAGTACCCATGAATGAAAATAAAAGACAACCCAGCAAAACTATGAATATCAGAAAATGTTCAACTTTTATTTTTCATTCTATTGGTTCTTGAATTCAGTTAATATTGTTCTGGTTTCAAAGAAGATTTTCCTTCATTGTTTTACTTTGGAAAGACACATTAAACAATTATTAATAACTTAGAATATATTTCAAATCCAATCCTGAAACACAACTTCACAAGAAACTTGAAGTATTAGTCTTTAGTTCCAGTTTGGAGTAACAAGTGGGCACTGATCACCTGAGTTTTAAACTTTGGTTTTTAGAGAGTATTTCCTGAGGAGTTCGGAAGTTCCTCACTAGAAGTGAAGGTCAGCATAAGAAGTATATGGAGTTTCACCCGGGGATGGATGAGGAACCAGCTGAGATGGAGGGCAGGCATCGGCGACATTATAGTGAGGGTCTACTACAGGCCACCCAACCAGGAAGACCAAGCAGATGAGACCCTCTATAGACATATAGGAGATGTCTCATGTTCACAAGCCCTGGTTCTCTTGGGAGACCCTGACAACTGTTGAAGGGACAACAGAACAGGGATTAAGCAATCCAAGAGATTCCTAGAATGCGTTGATGTCTAGAATATGATGAAATTTTGTTTCGTCATATTTGATCTACATCAGTATGAAGTACATCATGTTCCTCCTCACAGCTTTTGGATTCCCAGGTGGAGCACTGCTTTTTTTGTGAAGTAAATCTTAACCTTGCTTCTTCTTAGTCAATATATTGATGTGCATATTTAACTGTCACTATTCAAACTTCCTTTTATGGGAACTCTTTCAAGTTTCGAGGAGGAGATTTGAATGTGTCTAAACATTATGAAGTGTTTACTTTTAGCTGTGTATTTTACCTCTGGGCTGCCATGAAGGGAGTGGTTGGCAGTGTGTGACTGAATGTGGATGTAATAGGATATCAGTGTTAACAGCTGATAGTGATATTTCCATACAACCTGATGATCAAAGAAGACTGCAAGGAGTTAGAAGTCAATATGAATTTCTTTCAGGCTGCAAATTAATAACTGAGGCTATATCTTCAGTTATCTCACTGTAAAGTCTTTACTAAAGATTCAAAGAAAACACAGTTAGTGGCAATAACTGTATCCTTCAAGAAATTATGTACTTAAAGCATTTCTCCTTGATGAAGGGGTCCTGTCACCCACAGTCTGTCATGGCCACAGTCTCTTACTGCTTTGAAAAACAACAGCGAAGACGATTTTGCATAGCACTTAAAGTATTATAAGCTAAACCACTAGAGGTTAGAGAATTATGTATTCTTGCAACTCTGAGATGATGATTGTTAGGAAGATGACTGCTTTCAAGAATCCTAAAAATGAGAGTTTGTAAAAAGACAAAATAACATAACTTATCCTTCTCACCCTGTCTACAGTATGTTCTGTATAAGCAAATAGCACATCTGGCAGCTGACAGATACATTTTTTTTCTGTTTTTAATTATATGTATTTTCATGAACAGGAAATGTCTGATTGCAGCATATGCTTCTAATGACATGAATTTTAAAACAAGTGTTTAATACTTTGTCATCAGAAAGTCTTGCATGACTGATTTGGGACGGGTAACACCCCCAAAATATAAGGCCTATTGAAATTTGGTCTTACATATCTAAATCTGTTGTCTGTGCAGAGCTGGATTTGCAAATCTTGCAGACGTTGCCTGCCTATTTAATATGAATTTTTAACTCTTTCACCTGCATTTAGAACCTAGTAAAAAAAAAAGCAGGTTTTTCTTCAATGTCATTTAGTCAACAAAAATACAATATTAAAGTTTGATATCTAGTGAATTTTGCTTTTTAGGCCAGATATTCAAACTTCATTGCCTCAATATCTACTATATAATCTTCATAAAGCCTAATTCATCACATAATATAAAAATTAATAAACCAGTATATTCATTAACTTCTGTATCCTTGAACAAAATCTTATTAAACATTGACTAGCTAATGTTTAGACAGTTTCTAGTACTCAAGATGAATGATTTAGAAATAGCTTATCTCTCTACACTGCATTGTGTCACTAGGTATATTCTTACATAATGGAAAATTTTAAATACTTGGATATGAGGAACGTTGAGTGAGGACAAAACTATATCAGATGATGTGCAAAAGCACTTGATGTACATGTTAGTATTTTGCACTCAACAAAGCCAGCAAGAAGCAGTTCCTATTTTTCTGTTGAAGGATAAGTCATTTCCAGTTAAGCCAGTTTTAAGACCTTCTTCATGGCTCTAAAAAGCCATTTTATCAATAACAATGAAATTATCACTTTAAAAATAGAGGCAATCTTTTCTGAAATCCAAAATTCTAAAGTGAAAGGTCCTTAATCTGTGTTAGTCACGTCAAGAAGTCAACGAACTCTGACTAGCATCTGAATCCTGGGATCCTTAGATAAATTCCCTTCTGATGTCAATTTTACTGAAGTCAACTATTACCAGCTTTCAGTTACAGGGAATGTTTTACTACAAGAGAATTGACCTTTGCTTGAAAAATCAAGACGATCATATTTCTGTCTAGAATTTTAACATGTCAAGGACTGAGTAGTATAATTATTGTTTATATATATATAAACATTGTATATAAACAAGTATATAACATTGATGTAAAGTTAGTAATAACTTTCAGGGTCTGGTTATGTGCCATAAAGTGTTACTTATTTCTGAAAGTGCAATTCTCTTTTCAAGTACTGGTAAACATCCCACTTCTGGCTGCTCTCTGGGTGCTGTTTTCTCTGCTGTTTGTCCCACGGGAGCTGGTTGCTGGTGTCAGATCTGCCGTGGGGAATGGACACCTCTCTTCCCTTCTCCCGGTTGCTGTCAGAGGAGAGGCCCGTGGCTGAGCTGTGGGGCTGCCAGCTGGGCACGGGTGCCCGGAGCTGTGTGGTGAAGGAGGGTGATGACTTCTTGGAGCACCTGGTGCTGCTGAGAACGATCTGCTTGGGGACTGACGCCAGGGACAAGCTGCACGTGGTGGCTGTGGACTCCGCGGCACTGCGGAGCTCAGTGCTGCCCATGATCAGCCCCAAAGCTCTGGAGCTGGTCCCTCCCGTCACCGTCGTGCTCCAGTGTGGGGCTGGGCCAGTCTATCTCAGCGGGCAGTGCATCACCCTGGAAGATGATGCCAGCTCTGAAGCCGAGGAGGAAGAGTTCTTGGAGGAAGACGCGGGAGATGAGGATGACGATGGGAAATCATAGAACAGGGGCAGCTCAGAGAGGTCTGAGTGGAACTGGCGTAACGGTGGGGACACCCCTTGCCAGGAGCTGCCAGTGCCCTGTGCCAAATGCAACAGATCTTTACAGAGGGACACAAACTGTCTGGGCTTTGAGTGTCATTTCTTGTCTCCTCTCCTGGCCCCCTCCGTTCCTCCCATGTTTGCAGAAATGCTTTCCCCCCCCCCTTTTATTGTGATAATAATAGGAAGTGCAGATACCCTGGAAATAATTTAAAAAAAAAAATACAAACAAGAGGGCATGGTCTCAAGTTGTGCCAGGGGAGGTTTAGGTTAGATATTAGAAAGAATTTCTTTACAGAGAGGGTGGTCAGACATTGGAATGGGCTGCCCAGGGAAGTAGTGGATTCTCCATCCCTGGAGATTTTTAAAAAGAGACTGGATGTGGCACTTAGTGCCATGGTCTAGTAACCGCAATGGTAGTGGATCAAGAGTTGGACTTGATGATCTCGAAGGTCCCTTCTAACCCAACTGATTCTATAATTCTATGATTCTATGATTCTATGATTCTTCTGACTGATATTCCAGTATTTCAACTGATGTCTTTGAATTTTTAGGATTTTTTAGCTTTTTGTATATTTTAATGTAACTGTATAATCTGTCACATTTTAGAATAGTAGTTAACACTTACCAAACCCTATTCCCCCATTTCATATGGAATTTTCTAAATTCTTTACGCTTGTTTAGGCTCCTTTCAAGGCCAGACTATAGTAAACACATTCTATTTAAAACATATGCACCCCAGGGCTGAACAAGATACCATCACAGTCAAAGCAACCTTCAAGCCCAGAACCTTGGAGAAGCTTCAAAGACAGTACGTGCCATAAAGAAGAGGAAGATGAGGAAGAAAGGGGTCTTGGGACCCCCCGACTCAATTCTGGAGAGGTATGCCTGGGGGGTGCATAGTTCTGGGGTTGGATGGATAATGCTATATAATGGTAAACCACTGGACACGGGTGCGCGCCTCTATCGTACTCCTCATGCCAGAATGCCTTTATTAAAGACTTGTTCTATATCTTAACTCTACTAAATTAGCCTGGTGAGTTTTTTTGGCTCCCAATTTTTTAGGCAACAACAAGTACTAATGTCAGTGGAATATCTTATTTCTCAATGCACTTCAGAATCAGGGTCATTAAAAACACCAGCTCAGTTATTAATGTGGTCTTTTAATATAAGCAAATTAGGACATCACATTCAAGGGATGGTGGTGGGATTGGTGTCACTTTAGTTTTTGTATCAAGCAAAGTAACTTCAGTGTTGAAGTTGCCCCAGGAAACAAGTACTTATTATATGAGATGAACGTATTCCTTTGACCTGTTATTGTAAAACACCTGTATCTATGTCTTATTTAAAGACATGGCCAGGCACCTCAAATTTTTAAGATAATTCACCATAATCTTCACCTCCATTTTGATAATTTGGTTTTTATTATTCTTAGCAGTCTTTCCCAATATATTATTCATTGTCTACATGTGATCCACATTGGATTAATATCTTACTAATTCTGCATGTTCTAATGGTTTATTAAAATCCATGTCTCCCTGCAGCACTTGGGCAGCAGCATTTTTGAGAAAATCTTGTGTTACACTGAAGAGGAGATATGTAATAATTTACCTTCCTTTCTCTTTAACTAATATTAAAGGTATTTAAGGGAGGGAAGGGTAATTGTGAGAGTGAAGAAGAAAAGAAAAAAGAAAGACAAGAGACTATCCTTTATATAGACCCATATATTAAGGCCATATATATATATAGCATAACTTAGTTAACATAAGGTTATATAACATAATGTTATATAGCATAACATATATATTATATATATATATATAACATGTATGTATAGAACAGATATATAGTATAACTTAAAGAGTTCTTCAGCAACCTACATTATAGACTCAATTGTATAAAATAGACTGGGAACATAAAATCCTACATTTTAGTGAGAATAATTTGTGTTACAGAAGTTCCAAAGCAAATCAAACCAGAGCTCTGTCTAGCTCAGTATTCTTTGTCTGATGTTGCATCATATGTTTAAGACAAGTATAAAAACAAGGCCAAGTGAAGTTTAAGACTTCCTTTTGCATATGCTATCTTCACTAGCCAAGTTTTGTGACCTGAATATCGCACTCAGCCAAACACTATTTGTAGTTATCAATAATATCCTCTTAATTGAAAAGGTCTAAAATCACTTTGAATCAATTTATAGTGCTGGTATCAAAAAGATCTTTGGCAAAGAGCTTCACAGTTTCATTAAGAATTATGTCAAAATATTTTTTTGTTTAATTCTGCTATTGAATTATTTCACAGAATGTCATAGAATAGAATGTCATAGAATGTCATAGAATAGGATGTCATAGGATGTCATAGAATAGAATGTCATAGAATGTCATAGAATGTCATTAGAACAGAATAGAATAGAATAGAATAGAATAGAATAGAATAGAATAGAATAGAATAGAATAGAATAGAATAGAATATTTCAGTTGGAAGGACCTACAATGAAGATTTAGTCCAACTGCTTGACCAATTCAGGGCTGACCAAAAGTTAAAGTATGTTACCAAGGCTATAGCCTAAATGCCTTTTAAAGACTAACGGGTTTGGGCCATTGATCACCTCTCTAGATCAATCACCTCGCTCCAGTGTTTGACCACCATCTCAGTGAAAAATTGCTTCCTAATGTCCAGTCTAAGTCTTCCCTCATGCAGCTCTGAACCATTTCCACGTGTCTCTGGATAACAAAGAAAGCATCATCTCCCTCTCTACACCCCCTACGAAGGAAGCAACAAGGTCACCCCTCAGCCTCCTTTTCTCTAAACTAGACAAATCCAAAGTCCTCAGCTGCTCCTTATAGGACATTCCTTCCAGCCCTGTCACCAGCTTTGTTGACCTCCTCTGTACACATTCAAGGACATTCACATTCTTCTGACACTCTGGGGCCCACAGCTGAACAGAGAGCTCAAGGTGAGACTGCACTGACACTGAATACAGTGGGATGATCCCCTCTTCATCTGGTGATGCTGTGCTTGATGCGCCTCAGAATGTAATTTGCCCTCTGGGCTGCCAAAGCACCCTCCTGACTCCTACTGAGTCTGTTGTCAGCCAGCACCCCTAGATCCCTTCCCGCAGGGCTGGTCTCCAGCCACTCCTCTCCCAGTTTATACTTATGTCAGGCATTATTCTGTCTTGGGTGCAGGATCTGACATTTTGACATTAAATTTCATCCCATTAAAAATTTCCTACTGTTCTAACCTATCTATATCCCACATATACACTTTCCTCATCAGGTCGGAGGGATCCCATAAGGCCCCAACATACTTTATCTCCCAAAGGCTCTTCCATGGTTTAAAAATTCAACATTTTGGCACAGACACCAGTCCTGCAGTCAGCTATTGATGTATTGGTCTCACCTGTTTCTACCAAAGTCTTCCCTCATTTCTGTGAAGGTTGAAGAAAATGTTACCTGTGCTCCTAAATTTTTTAGCATTCTTCTCAGGGCTCTGAAGTCTCTTTTTATTGACCTCAGACTTTTAATTGTAACATCATTTGTACATGTGTGAAAGAGTTTGCAGCCTGAAGAAAAAAAGTATTCCCCACACCACTTACATATATCACAAGTTATTTCGTAGTTCTCTGTTGTACTTTCCAAGCTAAAAGATTCATGCATACTTGCATGCATATAATTATTCAGCTTAGGGAATTCAACAGCCCCTTTATATTCCTTTCTTAATGTTTATACTTCATATAACTTGGCAAATTAAGCCAAGAAAGACAAGATCTGATCATCCCATACTTCTTATTTAGAATGCTTGAACAACAGAATATGAAATGGCCTATGCTACATTTCTGTCTTGTGTCCTAATTGCTGAATTATTTATGTGTTTAAAGAATCAAAGAATCATAGAATGGTTTGAGTTGAAAGTGACTTTAAAGATAATCTAACTCCAAAACCCCTGCCATGGACATGGAACCTTTCACTAGATCAGGTTGCTCAGAGCCCCATCCAGCCTGGCTTTGAATGCTCCCAGGGCTGGAGAGTCCACAATTTTCTGGGCAGCATGTTTCAGTGTTTTACCATCCTCACAGTAAAGAATTTCTTCCCAATATCTAATCTAAATCTGCTCTCAGTTTAAAACCATTGTCCCTTGTACTGACACTACACATCCTTGTAAAAAGTTTGTCTCCATCTTTCTGTAAGCTCCCTTTAGGAACTGAGAGGCCACAATGACGTCTCCCCAAAACCTTCTCTTCTCCAGGCTGAATAGCCCCAGTTCTCTCGGCTTGTCTCCATAGGTGATCCAACTCTCTGGACTTTTCCCAACAGGCCCAAGTCTTTTTTGTATTAGGAGCCTGTGTTGGCTTTATGTGGCCAGGTTTTGGTAGTCGGAGTGAAGGTTATAGTGGTGACTTCTGTGGAAATTTAATAGAAGCTTCCTCCATGTCTGGCAGAACAAATGTCAGCCAGCTCAAGGACAGACCTGTTGCTGGCCAAGGCAGAGCCAATCAGGAATGACAATAATGCCTCTGTGACAACATGTTTCAGAAGGAAAAAAAAAGAAGTTACTACACAGATGTAATTGAGACCAGGAAAGAGTGGAATGAGAACATGTGAGAAGGAGCTCTGCGGACTCCAAGGTCAGTGGAGAAGGAGAGGAAGGAGGGGATCCAGGCACCAGAGCTGAGGTTCCCTTGCAACCCATGGTGCAGACCATGGTGGAGCAGGCTGTCCCCACTGCAGCCCATGGAGGTCCACAGGTATTCAGAGATGCACATGGACCTCATGGAGGAGACCCACACTGGAACAGGTGGATGCCTGAAAATGGTCTGTGAATCTGTGGGAAATGTGTGCTGGAGGAGGCTCCTAACAACGACCTGCAGACACATGGAGAGAGGAACCCAAACTGGATCAGGTTTCCTTGTAGGTCTTGTGACCCTGTGGGGGACAAATGTTGGAGCAGGCTGTGCCTGAAGGACTCCACTGCATGGAGAAGTGACCCACGCTGGAGTAGTTAGAGGAGAACTGTTGCCTGTGGGATGGACTCATGTTGGAGTCCATGGAGGACTGTCTCCTGTGGGAGGGACCCCATGCTGGAGCAGGGGAAGGACCCTTCTCCCTGAGCAGTGGCAGGTATAACATAGGATGAACTGACCATAACCCTCATTCCCCATCTTCTTGCACTGCTGTGGGGGAGAATGTAGATCTGGGAAGGAGGGAGGGGTGGGGGGATGGTGTTTTTAAGATTTGGTTTCACTTCTCACTGTCCTCTTCTGATTTTGTTAATCAGAATTAATATCCCGAAGTTGAGTCTGTTTTGCCTGTGATGGTATTCAAGGAGTGATCTCTCCTTGTCCTTATCTCAACTCAAGAACCTGTTGTTATATTTTCTCTCCCCTGTCCAGTTGTGGGATTGATAGAGCAGCTCTGGTGGTTGCCTGGCACCCAGATAGGGTCAACCCTCCACAGGACCCCAGAGCTGCATGCAGTACTCCAGGTGGTGTCTCACAAGAGCAAGAGGGGGAGAATCATCTCCCTTGACCTACTGGCCATGCTTCTTCTGATGCAGCCCAGGATGTGGTTGGCTTTCTGGGTTGCAAGCGCATTTTACTGAGTCATGTTGAAGTATTCCTCACAAACACCCCCAAGTCTTTTCTCCCCAAGACTAGTCTTGATCTGCTCTCTGTCCAGCATATTTATTCTTGGGACTGCCCTGGCCCATGTTGCAGGACCTTTCACTTGACCATGTTGGATTTTATGGGGTTTGCACAGGCTTGATAAGGTCCCTCTGCATGGCATCCCTCCCCTCCAGTGTGTTGACCGCACCACACAGCTTGGTGTTGTTGGCAAACTTTCTGAGAGTGCACTCGATCCCACTGTCTGTGTCACCAACAGAGATGTTAAAGAGTGCTCGTTCCAATACCAACCCCTGTGGAATGCCACTCATCACTGCTTCCCACTTGCCCATCAAGCCTTTGAAAGCTACACTTTCAATGCAACTGTCCAGACAATTTTTTATCCACTGAATAAATAATTTTTTATCTACTGACCCATGTCTCTCCAGTTTAGAGACAAGGATGTAACAAGGGACAGTGTCAAATGCTTTGCACAAGTCCAGACAGATGATGTCAGTTGCGCTTCCCTTGTCCACCACTTCTGTAACCCCACTGTAGAAGGCCACCAGATTTGCCAGGCATGATTTGCCCTTGGTGAAGCCATGTTGACTGTCACCAATGACCTCATTATTTTCCACGTCTCTTAACATAGTTTCCAGGAGGAGCTACTCCACCATCTTACCAGGTACTCAGGTGAAACTGGCCGACCTGTAGTACCTGGGTGTAAGGTAAACATACACAGGTATTCTTCCCAAGAATGTCAAGGTAGCGGAAGGATTAAAAAAACTGTTTATTTCAAATGCAAGGACCACTTTTTTACAATGGTGCACACATCGGGCCCCGGGGCAAAAGGCAAAGCCTCTCCTCCTCCAAGGTTTTTGTATCTTCTCTCTCTCCTTCCCACTATCTCTGGCTCAAGGAGGTCTGTAAATATGTTCTCCCTCTGCATACCAGAGAGCAAGGCTGAGAACTTCTCTTGCTATGTGGGGGGAGTTGGGGAGGGGGGAGAAGCATTGAAACTGCCTTTGAGAAAGGGCCACCACCCTAGGCTGAAAGCCTCCCTAGTGAAATGAGTTCTAACTTCCCATTATAAATTCTTCTGGAAATGTATCTATTCCTACAGAAGGTCTTCCTTATTTCCCTTTTTAAAAATGGGAGTTATATTTCACTTTTTCCAGTCTGTGGGAAGCTTGCCATAACTTTTCAAATATGATGGAGAGTGGCTTAGCCACTTCCTTGGCCAGTTCCTTCAGCTCCCACGGACTTGTGCGCTGTAAGGTTTCCTAGATGTTCTTGAACTCCTTAAACTTCTTAAGGAAGTTTTATAATATTTTTTATCAAAATTTTCTTTCTCGATGAACATTTTTATGAAAAAAATATTTCTATGAAAAACACAGTGCACACAGAAACAAAATATGAAATAAAAAATTTTTTGCTAAAACTTTCTCGTAAGCAAACACTAACATCTTTGATGAAAGGCTAAAAAAATAATTTCTTCCATTTCATTTTATTCTTAATACTTTCTTATTGAATTATAATCTGATTTTTGGATGTCTAATTTGCTATTCTCAAAAAACTCAAGAATATAAAAGACCGGAAAAATATTTCAAGGTTCACCTCTACTCACTCTAGTTCTCTAGTTTGTGCCCAAAACATATGTCTAGGAGTCTGATTTCTGCACACTAATCCAAAATCTTGTAACAGTTAATGAAATCTGATAGCTACATATTATTTTAATGTTTTAGTGGGTGTGATATGCAATTCATATAATTGATATTTGTATCAAATAAACCCTGTCACAAATAGTAAGAATGATTTACCTTTGACAAATGTCCCACTTATATGTTCTCAACTTGTCTTCTGTACTGAAGAAAGTGTTGATCTTTGAAGCAGTATGTTTTGACTATGTTAGTCTGACCGCAGTCATAACCTATAGAATAGCAATATTTTCACTTCACTGTACTTTCATGATCTGAAGTGTTTAATAATGTGATTGCAGCCTGGTGTTCAATTCTCTTTTTCTGGAGAGATAAATCCAGTTGCCTATTGGATGAATAAACAGTTTTAAGTATTTATGATGATTCTGAATATGCAGTGAATACAGTGTTTGAAATTTCATTAAGGTGCTTTTCTTAGAATAATCTGTTAGAACTTAATCACCTAGTGGAAACTCTGACACATTTGGATCGTATTAAATACATAAGTAGACAAAAACCTCTTTGCCTTGGAACAGTATTACGTCAGTTGTCTTAATCATAGTGTGAGTCTTAGCTGTCTGGCAGAGCAGTATTATATTTAATAGTATTGGTAATTCTGATTTACTAGGACAAACAACATATCAGAAGAGATTTGCATCTTCAATCCTGCCAATATATTACTCAATGATTCAGTGTCGAATATTCCCTGAGTCTTTTCTATTTATTTATTAAGACCCCTAAACTTTGATGGCTGGGTAAAATGTCAGCCACATATCTGAACTCCCACTGTAGTTCACAGACTTGGTATTGTCACTGACTGCAGAGTCTCCAGATGATAGAAGCTGTGAGCTGACATAGCTCCATAGAAAGCAGAACCTAAAACTCACTCTGAAATAAGACTTGGTCCTGCTACCTAAACACTTAGTGGCATGTAAGACATCCTGGATTCATTTATGGTCTGGAGCATAGGATCACACACAGATGTGTGGCATACCCGCCAGCTACATGAAGATGTCTTGGATAACCATTGGTGTTATTGGTTATCCATATTGAGACATTCAAATTATGTTTCAGCTGTTAAACTGTCCAAAGCTGTCTCCAGAATGTATTCACTCTCTCAATCAGGATCCCAATTCAGTAGCCTTATGTCAACAGGCTGCCCAATGCTAGACAAAACTTCATTGTATATGATTTAAATGTCACATCCTGGTAAAAATTGCATGTAACAATTCTATCTTGTAATGGTGGTTTTATCTAAACCAAATCTTGGTAGAAATGCAGTGTAAACACAGGAGCTTTTAAATCTACTTTAACTGAGAGTGTTGTGTAGACTGCAGGAAAAGTGTTGCTGGTTTTGTTTGGGGTCTTGTTGTCATATACAGATCTTGTCTGGGAACTTATGGAGGGAAGTGGGATGCTGAGGAAGAAGGAAGAACTTGCTCAGACCTGTCTCATTCTCCTTGTGGTGGTGAAGCCTTAAGCACCAAGCGGAAACAAACTGAAATTTCATGGGCCAATGCATGCTAGTTTTTCTAAACTTTAGGAGAACTGAGCTAAGTATGATTACAATGCTGAAGACAAAAAGGCAATTAATAACTTGTGTTTTTGACTGTTCATGCTGCAGAACTGTTAGCTGTGTTTGGATGACTCCAGCTTGCACTCTCAGTCATGAAGCATGAATATTGCTTAGGCGATTTTCAGCAAGAATCAATTCCAAAGAGCAGACAGCATGAGGCTGAGCCAGGTTTGCCTCCTTCCAGCTCACACAGTAGAGTTCATCCATCTGAATGCTCCACCTATTTTTCTGCCATTCCACAAAGTACACTGCAGGGACTATAATTTCACCCTATAACAACTGTAATATAGAGTTAGCATTGCTTCAAATAATTTGAGCAGAGGAAAACATGTCTAAAACACTTAAATTTTATATGGGTGTCACAAAGAAGGCCCCAGCACAATTTCTATGTTGTGGATGTAACCACATTTCTATGTTGTGGATATAAAAAGCTAAACAGACCTAAACAGTGGGGCTGTAAGTCAGCCCACATGATTTGGTCTGGGGCCAAGGTCACCCCATAACTCTCCTGTTTAACATACAAATTTTAGTACTAAATTTATGCTTATTGCTTGTTTATACAATTTTCTATTAAGCTTTTAGTCACAATAGGGTTTTTTTTCAGTATCCAATTTAATTAAAATAAATGTTCAGAGAAGCTAGCAGAAGGGAATCCTTTGTCACTGAGTTATCTTTTCTGCATACAGGGAAAATTGAATTTCCAACTGCATAAACAAGACAGCTTCCTGAGGTTTATCATACAGAGCAGGGATATCTTTACTGCATTGAACAGTTTGGAGTTACTATATTCCCATAATATTCGCAAAAGTTGACAACTTTTTTTTACCCTGATATCCTTTTCAACGTTGATATATTTATTTTGATCCCACCTGCTGGAGTCAAAATTTCATGTTGAAAAGTCAAGGGATAGTTAAATAATTTACTTTGGGAGGAATAATGCATGGCAACCCTTATTCAAAACTGTTGGTGTTATATGTGCTATAAAAAGAAAAAAAATTGCAGCAGTTTATTTGTGGTACTTGTCTATTTTATTAAAAATGAAGTGTTTAAGCTAACACAAAGGAACTATAAAACAGTCCTGACAAACAGTCCTGACAGCAAACAATTTAAAACTAGAGTGGGTATTCACATATTAATGCATACCTGCTAATATTCTTACTCAGAGCATGAGATTTATCTCACCATCTGGCTATCCAAAATTTGGTTTAATTAAAGTTTGTAGTTTAGTCTTTCTTTATTGACAAGCAAGAAAATAGGGCAATTCCAGTGGATGAGTCATTCCATCCCAGGACAACACATTTATATCTATATCATCTATATCTATATCTATATCTGTATCTATATATCTATATCATCTGTGTCTGTATCTATATCTATATCTAATCTATAACTACACACACACATATATATAAAAAAATATAAATGTAAATATACAAATATATAATTTTTTTTCAGAAGTGCCTAGACATTATCTCCATTAACTTGACATTGAAAATAAATGAAATAAACTCTGATTTTCAGACTGCTAATGTTAAGACAACTGAGATTAATCACTGCCCTTAAAATATACATGCTTTCTTTTTTGCCCTTGTTTTTTTTGTTTTCTTCTTAAACAAAGGAACCTCCCTCATACCTAGGCAAATTGATAATATTCACTACTACTCACTTCAGTCCATAATGAGAGACTGGCAAAATAACTCACCTTTTTTGTACTGAAAAATCAAAGTGTGACAAAAAATACAACCATGTATTGCAGTCCAGACATGAAAATCATCAAGAGAATCCACTTACTTAAAGAATAAAGACTCCAGAATGACAGCCAAACTAAAGATAAGTTGCTTACTGAACACAGATAATCAGGTACGTGCAGAGGGAAACAGACATCTGAGCTGAAAACAAAATTCTTCTTGAAAATGCCACTGATTTTAGAACATAGATTTTTGTTAAGACAGTATTACTTAGCTTGGTTCTGGCTAAGAATGCCCAGCTACTTGGGTAGAACTATAGTGTTTCCAATTCACTAGCATCAAGGTTTGGTGAGTACTGTCAGCCTCCCCTCTCCACAGTCTGGCAACTGCCATGGGCATCAGGGCAATTCTCCCCACTGGTGCAGCTGAACTGACAGAGAGGAGAATAACTTTCATCTCTGAAAAAAAGGATCTGTGTAGATGACAGTAATTTTAATTATTTTTCTACTGAGTTACTGAGTCTATTGTTTTAGCTTCCAACTGAGTTCTTAAAATAAAAATAATTCATCTTGTGTAAAGGAATTCTTTTTAGCCATTGAAGTCACTCTGTTCTGCTGCATCTTTTATGACCAGACTGCAGTCTGTTCTCCACAGAGTATGCAGAGAGAGTAAAAATGTGTCGGTTTGGAAGTTTTGGATTTTGTTGGGTTGTGCTTTTTAGTTAGGGATTGTTTTTTCTGTTGGTTTACTTTTTTTTTTTACTGGAGGTATAAAAAGATTCTGGTTTCACCACAAAGCATGTAAAAAAGGGAAATAAATACTAAGGTACTATTTGTTAAAACTATACCAGAACAGTAGGTTTTACAATGTATATTTTTCTTGTCACTGCCTTATTTTTTATTATCTATACCATGTTTATTGGAACAAAGTTGTAACTGATGAAAAAAGTCTTCATATGACAATTCATTACCTTCTATCATGGCTAGGCTTCATGAACGAAGATTTGGGATTACCTTCTATAGCATTTGCTTAAAATGAGTTGCCGTGAGTGGGGGAAAAACACAGCTAACTTTTAAATTCTTTTTTTTTTAATAAATTATTCTCGTCCTTAGCATTAACCTATGGAAGTATTTTTCAGATGTTGCATTTATATCAAGTTAAGAGACTGACCCTCAGATTATATGCAAAAAGAAATAATTGGCTTTTCTTTTTGTAATGGCTGTACCATTTGCTTTTGACTGTAACAATTTGCTGTAGAAACTATCCCTGAATTGTCATTATTATAATACCATTGAATGACTACAAAAGGAATGTGACCTTCCACTAACACTTTTTATCTAACTTTTCAATGTAATTCATAAAGTTAAGTTGCAACTCTGAAAACCACTTGAAATTGAGGAAATGTCAGCTTTTGAAGGGTTTTAAGATAAGTGAGCTAAAACAAATCTCTTGCTAATGTTCATTGCCTTACATTCAGATCAATTTTTCTTGAACTTGTTCTATGAGATGCCAGAGGAAAAGGAAAGAGAAAGGATAGGAAAGGATAGAGCTTTGGTAAATGCAGACTCTGATTTACTAATATGAAGTGCTAGGGAATAGATGGAGATTGGTTTTGTTTTGTTTTCTATCACTTAAATGTTATAAATCACTAAGTGAAATTCCATCATACTTTGTACATGTTAAGACCCTATCTAGATATGTGGTTTCATTGTGTATGAAGTATTTAATAACTGGGTTTTAAGCGTTACAATAAAATTACTTTTAGTCCAACAAATGTGTTAGAAAGAATTGAAATTCTGCATCAATATTAGAATTTTGTCAACAGTTTTGAGATTTTCCTTAAATTCATTCACAATTTCACCAAATTTACTAGAATATAACAGTTCCATGGTAATAATTTTTTAAAAGATAGAGATTTTTTTCATGTTAAAGTGAGATCAAAAAATAATATGTCTCTTTTCTAATGGTGATATGAAACTAATTATATTCAGGAACACCCCTTCAATGATTAAGTTATAAATTTTGCTAATCTTCAGAAAGTTGAATATTTAAAACCATTATTCAAAATTATTCTTGCCCAAGGTGATGAGAAAAAGTCAGTACAGTTACATTTCTCATCATTTCTCATCATCATCAAACTTCTTTTAAAGATTCCCACATAAAACAACAGCAGAACAGGTGCAAAGTAGCATATGGGTGAGGACAGAGAGAAGGAGAGAGAGGGTATGCAAAAGTGAAGAAGCAAAGTAAAGTTCAGCCCAGGTCTGTCGAGCTGATAAAGGAAGGAATCAGACTCGTAAACTACTCATTTTAACATGCCTGACCATAAGACTTCAGGCTATACTGGGAAATATATATACATACACACATATGTCTCTGTCGGTATCTTTTTTTTTTTAATGGTTGTTTGCTATGATTTCACAAACTGGAACTTACAAAAACAGCAATTTGACAAGTAAATGCTAATTCCTTCCAATACAAATCACATGACATCCTGCACAAAAAAAAAAAAAAAAAAAAAAATTAGAAAAATAAAAATAAAAATAGAACATTGACAACTCCTGTTTTTTCCCCCAAATATTCTGATTCCTTTACATGCAGGGTAATTGAAATAAGACAAGGGAAGAGCTGCTGCACAGATAGGTACTATTACTGAAATAAAGAAAGGGAAAAAAATCAGAACACGAAGGATAAAATGACTATGTCTCTCATTTCTCTGAAATGTGCTATGACTGCAGTACCTGTGAGACTTTTTTCAGAAGTTGCAACTCTTCCTTATCAATTCATTATTGATTGCACCTTTAGAATTCAACATTTCAAACAACAGAAAAGAGATTTTTCATAGTTCATTTTCTCAATAGTCTTGTTAACATTTTTAACACTGATTAACTCTTTTGAAATGTCATTTTCATCCAGACTGTGACCTTGAGGTTGGAAGAATCTAGGATGCTATAGGAGGAGAGAGGAGCACAGCTCAGAGCAGAGCAGAAGAAAAGGTCATCGTGTTTTAGTGCCTTCTTTAAAATTCACTGCAGGATTTGCAGCAGTCTATTAGTGCAGTTTTGTTTGGAACATGAACAAAATCTAAGTTTTTATTTAAAATGTGCAGTTTAATTTTGATCATGTTCCAAGCTAAATTATATTAGTAGAGCATTGTAAATAATGCAGTGTATTTTAACAGAGGCACAAAAACATAACAGCTTTTGCTTCTGCCCCTCTCTTTCCTTTACATCCTTGGCTCTTATATAGTATCCAAAAGCTGGAATGAAGCTGAGCTCTGCAGGACGCCAGCTTCATGATCTCTTCTACTTAAAGTTCAAAAGAACATTCTGGCAAGTGAACAAGTGTTAATATGTCTTAAAAATGTTAAGAAAAACAGTGATAAGGGAGTAGAGAAGAGCAGTGTGATGATGTGACACTGCCAGTCTTCATTAGGCTGAATACTCTGTAGGTTTCAAGGGCTGAACTATGGGAGATGCATGAATTTGGCCATCTGCCTTGAATTTCCCACTGCATGTATTTATAAAATCAGCCCTTTAGCACAGTGTGTATATGTTGGATCAAGTGTGTTACACAGAATTGAACTTCTACATCAATAATTCTTAAGATGTTTTCAAAATGCCAACCTCATTGAGGGGAAGTGCATCCACTTGTGTGACATATAGGGCTGTCCAATATAACAATGCTATTTATATTTCTTATGTCTGAAGAAACAAATCAGGTTACCAATGTCATCTTACGTAAATACTAGCAAAATCTCTATAATTTATATCTACACACTTTGGTCTCTATATGCCATATTTTGTATGAATTTAGATAATCATAAATTGAAAATATTTGTTTTACTTTAATTTTTATGACAATGTATTTCAAGTCACTCCAACTAGAAATATCTGCAATGCAGCTGGGATATTTCCACAGCTAGGATGATTCATGCAGCTAGTCTTAAGCCAGATAGCTTGAATACTGTTGCTGGGGAAAAAACGTCCAATCGGCATGGACCAAAGGATCAAAGGAATTTGCTGATTTATTATCAACATATAATTAATCAACAATCAGTGAACTATAAATTGAGGATCAATATCAGCAGCGCAGCAGTTATATCACATTATCAGACAGTTGCAAAATGTTATACACATAAATAAATACTTATCAGCATGTTCCATTATTTAAAGGGTAGATACAAAGTAGATGGAGACTCTCCTATTTAAAAGAGTCATGTGAAACAGATGAGGGTTGATGGGTACAAGTTGCTCCTGGGAAGATTTCAGCCGGACACAAGGAAAATTTTTCACAATGAGAATAGTCAGCCATTGGAATAATCTCCCCAGGAAAGTGGTGGATTCCCCAGCACTGGAAACTTTTAAGATTCATCTGGACAGGGTTCTGGTTCATTTTGTCTAGAACATGCTTGTGCCAAGAAAGGTCAGATCAGATGATCCCTGAGTTCCTTTTCAACCTGGTATTCTATGATTGCTAAAAACCTTTGTATTACTAATCCCAAACGGGTGCCCCCCCAACTACAGTCCATGACAGGTGGTGCAGGTTTCCTCTGACCTGGGCATGTGGGAACCCCTGCTTGCACAAATCTGCTCTAGGACACCTGAGTCCCTGGCTGCTCTCCCAGAGGCAGGTGACAGGCCCCTGGAGGTAAACTTGCATCCCTAGGGTACAGATATGGAGTACCCCTGTGGAGGATGTGGACGAGCTATGGCAGCAGCTGGGTGTGCCTGTGGTGAGTCCATGCTGACAAGCCCGGGAAGAGCCCACGGTGCTGTTGGGCCACATCTGGCAGCATCACACCAGTCCCTCTGCTTCTGTTTCAAAAATCTATGTAACTCCTTGGACAGCTTTTAATCCAGTCATCTTCTTCTTCAGCATTATCACTCTGAGGTGAAAAGCTCTCCCAGGTAGTTTGGTGTCCCACCCATGCACACTGTTACACACATTCCTGTCCTGCTAGCTTCTTTTCCCAGGTGGACCATGCAGACAATGGTGAAACTACCCCACCATGAAGCTCAATATGAAGCTTATCCAAAAAGCAGAATAAGTGCTGGACTGAGGACCTTTTATAAATCAGTGTGTCAGAAACATTTTCATATCAGAGATTTTAATCTCTGATTAAAATTATTTCATGTACTTGAAATAATTTGGGTTGCAATTGCATCTGAACCTTTAGGCACTACTGTAACACAAACAACTAATATTCATATGCAAAACAAAGCTCATGCAGGAAATTTACTGTGACTGTAATGCCATGAATGAGGTCAGGTGAACATTTTCCTTTTTAAAATTTTCGAGTTGTCATTACTTTTGTATGCCTTATAACTTCACTGTATTTTATAGCACACTGCTGACTGCAAAATAGTGTGGCTAGCAGGACCGGGGCAGTGATTATCCCCCTGTACTCGACAATTTGGCTGCACCCCAAATTCTGTGTCCAGTTTTGGGCCCTCCATGGCAAGAATGACAAGGTGCTGGGGCAAGTCCAGAGAAGGGAAACAAAGATAGGGTCTGGAGCACAATTTTTATAAGAAGCAGCTAAAGGAGTTGGGGTTGTTTAGTCTGGAGAAGAGGAGGCTCAGGGAGAACCTCATTGCTCTCTACAAGTACTTGAAAGCAGGTTAGTAGTGAGGCGGGAATCAGTTTCTTCTGCCTTGTCTCAAGTGAAAGGCTGAGAAGAAGTGGCCTCAAGATGCACCAGGGGACGTTCAGCTTGGATATTAGAGATTTTTTTTACTGAAAGAGAGGTCAGGCATTGTAATAACTTGGCCAGGGGGGTGGTAGAGTCGCCATCTCTGAAAGTGCTCAGGAAGCATCTGGATGTGGCCCTTGGGGATATGGTTTAGGGATGGTTATTATGGTGCTGGGTTGACAGCTGGACTAGATGATCTTGAAGGTCACTTCCAAACTTGATGATTCTGTGATTCTGTGACATCATCACCAAGCTTACATGGCTTGAACAGGTAAATAATGACGTATATACCTACCGCTTCCATTAAAATTCACATGGCCAAGTTTATACATCTGACATACACATGTATACCCCTGAAAAACAATAAATGTGCAAAAAGAGTATTAAAGTGACATGAAAAATAAATAAAATCAGAAATGCGAACTACAGAACCTAAGACCTACTCACATTTGTTCTGTCCAGTAATAAGAAGTGGATCACATAAGAACATCCACCTGAACCCAAACCTAGGTGAATGTGCTGGAAATCACAGAACACAGACTGTTTCTACATTTATTTAAAACCCTGACCAGTAAAATTGAAAGCAGGACAAATTCAGCAGTAGTATATGACAGTGTGTCTTATTTCACATTGGACTTTGTTACAACAAAATATAATTTAGTACTCATCCATATGTTATTGGTAGGCTATATAAAATCATAAGATAATTTAGGTTGGAAAAGATCTCTAAAATAATGTTAAGGTAACTTAGCACTGCCAAGTCTTAGGCTTTAATAACTGCAGCATCAGTATTCTGCAACTACAGGAGTAGGTAATGGTAATGGGAATAAATCGTTCGACAAAACCAACAAACTCATGCAGATGAAAAGTGTTGCATATACCTACCCAACATGTTGGTTCTGTTTATTGCCCGGAATTCACCTTTGCTTCATGGCCCACTTTTAAAAGAGAGGAAAGATGTATTTTATTTATAGCTTATATTAAATGCTGGTAAAATACGACCCTTAGCCATTGTAGAGTCACTAAAATTGATAAGGTCATCGCATTATTAAATGTAGTGGCAAAACCGGGCCACAGGTAGCAAGTCTGTTGTAATGAATTGTAGTTATTACCGTATTTTCACACATAAGGGTGTTTTACAAGTATAATTGCTTAGATGCATGTCCTATTCACTTATTCTCTCATAGGCTGCCAGGGATATAGGGCTTCATTTGCACATTCAAGCAAGGAATAATAAAAAGGCTACTGCTCCATTGTATGATCATTTAAAAATAAAGGGGAAATAGAGAGTTTTCCTTTTAAAAAATCTTTTCATTTCCCTTTCTCAAAGGAACTCAGATTCCTCATACAGTTACTACAGTCTACAATTCTTGCATAAATAAATAAATCTAACTTTTACTCAAGTAAAATTTCATGTTGGTTTTAGCAAATTTCACTTAGTAGCTGTTGTGTCAGAAAGAGGAAGATGCTTGTCTCAATGTTTAATTTCTAGATCTGATATAGGTAGCTAGTAAGATTTTGAATATTTGAACACTTTGGGGATGACTGGAAGCTACTCAAGTCTTTCAAATCTATACATTGATCTGAAATATTTCAAGTCAAGTCATCAGTTCTTAAGCTGCTTCTCTGTAAAAAAAAAAAAGAGGAAATTGAAGGAGAAAATTATCTTTTTGTATTTCACAGTGGTGATGTGAGTAGGTTTGTGAAACGCACTGGTAATAGAGTAAATTCAAGTTAAAAGTGATTCAGAACATTGCATGAGCAAGTACACACACAACATAACCTACACATAACTTACACAGCCAATGGAAAGAAGAAATCCTGACACCTTGATTAGACTCACATAAAAGATGTGGCTGAATTTAGATACTACTACTGCTTCTTTTATGTAACAAACCAGGATCTGAAGCTTGGATAATAGAAAAAAATCCAGTTCTGTAATACTTCCCCCAGCGCTAACAACATCCCTGGAAAGGCATTATAAACTTAAAGAGATAACTCTAAGGGGAAGAGCGTGGAGGAGAGGGGAACATCTGTGAATGAATTTTATAAGCAGGAAGCCTTTTTTTCCCCCAATGATCTTATAAAGATGTTCATAGACAGGAAGTAATCAATAATCATATTTATCTCTAATTAGACCAGATATTGGTTTTATCACAATCATTAGCAAATGTCTCCATAACTTCAGAAGACTGACAATATAATGTTGATCCAACCAGCTAAGCAGCTAGATTTCACAACTGCTGAAGAACAGATAAGGAAATATTCATTCTGTCTCTATATTTTTTTTCTGCAGAAAAGTTATATGTATGCACCATTTTTACTGGACAGTATTTCAGGATTTGGATTAATCAATTATTATGGTACAACATTATTACTACTTGTAAAGCATTTGGGGGTTCTTGCAGAAGAAGGCATTGGTGAGATGCTACACATGATGATCTGAAGGCATATCTCAGATAAAAATCTATTTTTTAACTATTAGCCTTGAAAATCATCTCTGAAATCCTTAGAACCAATGAATCAAGTAAGAAAAAGAGAAGGGAGGTTATTGTCTAGGACTGCAGTAGTGCAGTCTTAAAGCTACTTATGAGGGAGAAGAATCTAGTCCTTCTAGACACATTGATCTAATATGAACAGAAACTGGAGAGCTTTGTTACATTGAGAGTGTGGGCAACTCAAGAGGAAAATGAGAAAAGCACCTCATAATATGATACAGTCTTGTGACAGGCTGGAATCTTCTACTCAACTCTCTCCTGTAATTTTTTTCAATACCTTTGTGATACCTTAGTGACAGAAAATGCATAAATGATTGCCTCTTAATAAGGCATACTACATATTGCTTATAACCTCAATACATGTTCTTCTTTTATTACTCAATAAGCATTTTTGTTGTAATAGGTTTGTAAGTAAAGATTTAATAGAGAAACTACAGGGAAGGGATTGATTTACTGCAATACCACTCATGCATTCACATACATTCACCTATTTCATACATTCTCTCTGTATGTGAATGTATGAAAGTCCAATCCCATTGCCTGAACCACTACTGTTTCAAAATAGTAACAAAACTAGAGAGCTGACACTGTCCCTTAATAGCAGGGATCAGTAGGGAGACAGACAAAGATGAGCTTGTTTACCTGTGGTCAAACTTCCTTAGAAGACAAATTCATAATCAGGAAGGATAGAGTACAAATGAAATTTTTCCACTCTGTCATGAAGTACACGAATACGGCACGTATCAATATCTCGGGGAACATTCACTTGGCAGGGATGTCTGAGAACAGTAAGCTGCAACTAAACGGAATAAGGTATTTCAAAAACAAAGCTGCCTGCTGCTGTTTTTCATTGCCCATGTGGCACTGGTAAGAACTGGGATTATGGTAGGATTACACAGCAGGATAGACAGAGGAACATTGGTGATTCTGCTTTCTCATAATTAATTGAAAGCGACACTGCGATCTTCTGGGCACAGGAAGAAGAATATTTTTCTGGCAGGCTGCCCCTCTCCCTAACCCATGACTGCCTGAGGTTCTGCCTGTCTCTATCCTTTACAGAAAAGGCTGCTGGTTCCAGCAGTGGATGCACAGAGATTCTTGGCTGCCAGGTGGGGACAATCAGAACATCAATCATAGCCAATTAATCTCTTTTGGAGATTTCTGAGCTTGGAGACTATTTTAAGAGAAGAGGAGGCTTGTTTACAGTCTTCAGGCTCCTCTAGTTCTGGGAAACAAGCTGTGTGCCACGGCCTTTAAAAATCACAACCATAAATTTGTGAAAAAAAAATAACGTCTAACTAGATGTTAATCAGAAAGTTCTGGGTTCCATCTTAGCTTGCAGATTTTATGATGGATGATAACTACGTTCTGTATTAAAAGCCATCACTCCTTTCCCTAAATCACTTATCTCTGCTTGTTGCAGGACAGTTGCACCTGTACGGGCAATGCAACAATTTTGCATCTAATGTTGGATATTCATCTTTTTACATAGACTCCTGTCACTTGTTCTGCCAAAATCTGTAGCAGAACAAATTTTCCAAGAACATCATGTTATAAAACCTTGAGCTAAACAGAAAGTGGCCAAGGAAGAAAAGTGTTGGATTGAAATAGATATTAAGAAAGTTTCAGCTCGCAATCTTGTGATTGATTAGGAGACTATCAATTTCTGATCCTTTTTTCTCAATCAATTTGATGCTTGCCTTTCCCTGGGAATAGTATACTTTTTTTTGTTTTTCTTTTTTTTTTCTTTCAATTAAGAAATATAAATCCAACCTTTTCAGAAGGAAATCATCTTCAGTTGAATTTTGAATCACATTTTCAACAGCTTCTTCTGATATAAAATACAGTCTCACCAGAGGACCATTAATTTCAACTTGGATTTAGGGCTTTACTTTGTCTCTGACAGACTGTCCAACCATCATTTTCCTTTTAACACCAAATGTAATACTGTTAATTTAAAGGACCATATTCAAGACTGAGGTATATATTTCAGCAAGACATTACTTGCATTACTCACAGTAAACTAGTAAAACAAAGATTTTTAAACATCTTTAACATTATTTAAACATTTTATTTTAACATTATTTAAATATTAATGTAATTTACACTATTGTTTCACTTTTAGCATATCATCCATCTTGGACAACAAAACCCTGGTGATCAATTTTGCATTGTTTTATAATAATTTTCCTCTTGCTCAATGTTTATGCTACTTTTTCCTGTTGCATTGGACACGAACTGAGAGAACATCGCATTGCTATTTATTTTTAATAAATCATTTCAGTGATTTGCAAAACAATAGATGAAATATATTATCAAGGCTATGACACAATTATCTAGGGGTACAGCAAAATTTTAAAGTAAGTCTCCTGACACTTTTAAGAGTGTTCTTTCAGGACCCAAGAAAAAATATCAGTTCTATGCTAAGGTTGCCCCATACTAATTACATTTTTCTGTCATAAATTCTCATCTTCTTGACTTGGTTATCAAAAATTTCAGAATCAGCTTAACGTTCTTGTTAACACACTCTAAAACTAGCATCACATTTTGCAATGAACAGGATGCTAAACTTCTCCTAGCTGAAGGAACAATATTTATATTTTTATATATGTACATGTTTTTTTGTATGTGCGAATGTTGGGAATTGATCAATCCTGAATGTGTCTTTCCAAATGCAATTTTTTTTTCTACCAGCAGAAGTCTAAATATGATATGAAAGGAGGAGATAAAACAGGAAAATAGTAAACTACTACAGTTTATTTCCTTAAACTATTACAGTCCAATTCTTTTTTTACCATTTTCAGTTTCCACGAGAATGGAAATGGACAACTCTATTATTTCCAGTGCTAGCTTTTAAAACAAGAAAAATGTAGTTCTTTAGGATCATGAAATAGAAATAAAGCTATCTCAGAAGCTGACCAGGTAATCCAGTGCAAAGTATAAACATATCCCCTGATAATATACACTGAGATTAAGGAGAACATATATGTAAACAGAATGATCAGAATGATATTGTTAAGGAAAATGGGATACTTAAGAATTTTAGTTTGATTTCTACTGTAGCTCAAAGATCTTAGTCCAGCAAATTCTGTATTAAGTACATAACTTCTGTATCTGTTTCAAAATATTTTTTCAATAACAGACAGTTAACTTAATTGCTAGGTAATTTCTTCCATTTATTTATTTTTACTAAGTTCACTAGCTTCAACTTTAAATAAGGTATCATCATGTTTTTCTTTATGAACTGTCAGGAAAAAAAAATTACTATGAAGGAATTGCTGTCCATGATCATGTTACTATTTCTCTTTCCTTGATAACTAAACTGCTAGAACTGTGCTCTGTACCTTTATGATTAAACTACTAGTGTTAATTCTTTTGCTGAGCAAAAGGAGCATCAGCACTGAAGATTTTGTTGGCGTGGTTGTGTCTGCCTGGTTGTTGTAGCAAGGCAAGCTCTGCCAGCTACAGGAGTTAAAAATTTCTCTTCTTTCTACATGTGCTGAGCACAAATGCAGCAGTAGGTAGTAAAAATATCAGACCTATGCCACAGGTGATAACTGTAGTTTACACCCTTGTGGATAACTGTGGATAACTATAGTTTACACCCCTGCACTTCTGCAGGGGTGGAAGATACTTCTACCTCTTCTTTTTGTAGAGATTCTGCTTCAAGTGGTACAAGGCGATCCATTCCTTTCATTCTTGCTTCTAGTCTGGTATTATGTCAGCAATATGTCAACTTAATTTTTAATATGGTCATGTCATGAACCAGATCCAAGCATAGATCTGGACACCCAGTACTATGCTGTGGGTCCTGCAAAAATGGCAGAAGGCTTCAGAAATGGGCATTACAACGTTAATTATGAAGCCCCTTTATTGTTCTTATTGCTGGTTTACATTCTGAAAGGCTTTGCTTCCTGAGTGCATCACTGCAGTGTCACTTTACGTAAGCATTTCCACACAGTGAGGTGCTGTTGGAGACTGTGAAGTGTGTGCACACGGTGGTGTGCTGTTTCCCACTGCACACTGTCTAGTGGATGCTAACAGTAAGTGCAGTGGTGGCTGGAGTTCCCAACAGCTTGGTGTGACAGAGCCTGCTGATCCATCACAGCCTGTCAAGCGCTCTCACAGCATGCCTAATGAGGGGGTCTGTGATAATGTGGAAGATAAGCTATTCCTTTCCCATCAATTGATCCTTGCACTTCTAGGTGATTTGTCTTTGATGCTTTTTGCAGCATCTTACAAAGCTGCAGGCTAAAAAGCCAACAAATTTTTCTTCCTTAACTTAGAGGATGCCTGGAGTCAAATATTAAGACAAATATAATAACAGATGATGTGTACTCAGAAATCATACATTGGACACTAACTAAAGGACACAAGGCTTAATGTATTTCTACTTGGATTTCCCTTTATTTTATAATAATAAAGTATTTTAGGAGAAATTGTTATGAAATATAAATAAAACAATAATTTTGCAGATGTCAAAATGATGAGCAAAAGGAATGTCAATATTTGAAAGAGATTCAGCTGAAAGAAGTGAACTCACCAAGAGATGTAATTTGTACACAAGCTTTCTGTTAGAGTTGTGTGTTTTATTCTTTACACAGCTATGTTTGGAACTGTCCTTTGGATTCCAAGTAAAAATCAAAAAATAGTGTAGCTTGCTCTTTTTTCTCAAAACCCATCCATTCCCAGGAACCAAAAAATTCAACTTAAATGGAAAGAGATCATTCATACAGTAGTTTCCTTCTTCCTTAGAGCTATGGGAAATACAAAATTTTTGATAGGAAGAACACTGGTTTCAGAAATAAATTAAACTGACTAAACCTAGAGTGGGGAGTGGGAAATATGAATCACTAGCTTAGTTGTCTATTTTACTCAAAACTTATTAACAATTCTCTCTCGCCCTTAAAATGCCTCAGGAATGCAGTCAAGGAGTACTAAAAATGGTTCCAACTTTTTTTTTCCTGTTATTCTGAAACTGATGGATCTTACTCCCACAAAGAGACGCTGATACTATTTTCACTAAGTCATCTCCACCATCTCATCTGCTGCCAGTCCTGGGCAACAGAAATGGTCTCTTTGCCATATTTTTTTTCTGCCAATGTAGGTTCTACAATACCACAAATATAAGATGCCAGCCTCTTCCACTGATATCAGACCTCACTTCCCATCTTAAATGCTGCTAGGTTCTCTTATGGAGTGCCAAACATAGGCAGAAGTCAGACCTTTTGTTAGGAAATCCAGAACAGAGCAAAGAATATTGATAGATTTCATTGTTTCCTAACAAAAATCTTTGTTGCTTTAAGTACTGTGCAATTTTCATTAGGAGTTCAATAGCCATTAGTTCCATATGATGTTTTAATAAGCTATGAAAAGGTAGGATTTTAATTACTAAACAGAAATAAACATAGATTGTTTTTTTTGCCTTGCTGCTCTCCCCAGGACAAGCTATATAGGCTCTTTAGCCTGGATTGCCAGGTCTTAATTTCTAGTTGTTTCAACTGTTATCTCCTTACCTGCTCTCACATTTTCTTCCACCATTCAACTCTTGTTACAGCCTTCAATTACAAGCTGGAAATTTTCCAACATCAAAATCTATGCATACAGAGAAGGCTGCAGTGGGGACAGGAAAAATGGGAGACAGAAGATAAAACAGAAGACTAATGAAGAATCAAGAATCAAAGTTCAATCTTGATTTTAATAATGACTTTTCAATAAAAGCATAAATATTAAATTTAAGTTATATATTCATGCCAGCTTTCAGAAATAGACTATACACATCATGTATTTTTATCTAAAGAAACAGACTATACACCTCATGTATCTTTCAATACTAATGAATTGTATAGATACTTTCTGTTCCAAAATGACAATTTATCTATACTAGATCTATAAAAGTTAATCTTTACCTGTTTTTTTGGGGTCCAAAATGTTCATAGCCCTGGGACTCACACTCATCAGCTTATTTTGACACACAATCATTTTTATATTATTTGAACAATACTGCATAAAATTGTCATCTCAAATGTATATTTCAGCAATTAGAGACTTTGCTCTAGAATGCTATGCACAGCCTGAAGCACTATAAATAGATTATTATAGGCCAAAAATCAATTTTGTATAAAAGGAAATATGAGTTGGCAGGAGAAATAATGGTTAATCAACTGAGCTAAGAAACATACACTGAGATGAATGGTACAAAAAGTCCATTTGTCCAGCAACTACAGAGGAATTTCCAGGATGGAAATAGCATGGCAGTTTGATGTAAATGGTTCTCAGGTTTTGCAATATGGGGATCTGTAGTCTCTAAACTGTGTATGGCAAACGTATCTTAAAAAAAATGCCCAATATGACTCTCTCCCCCCTCAAAAAATCCCAACCCAAAACTTTCAAGTACTTTTTCTCTTCTTTAAAGAATAGCAGTATCTTCAACTTTCTTGTCCCCGAATTTCTTTAAATGCTAGATTTTCTAACTGACATCAAGATACTGTGGACTTGTAACTTTACTGTTAAAGTTATATGTTTTATTTAACTTTATGTTTTATTTAAATAAAATAAAAGCATTGCTTTTCTGTAGCTTTTTAAAATCGCATTATTTTCAACTAAATGCCCCATTGAAATGAAACATTTCCTTCTGTAGCAGTTTCCTTCCTTCCTTTCTAAAAAACCCAAAAGTTATTTAGTGGTTTTACTACTATCACATGTCCTGTTGCAACTTGACAGACAGTTTTAAACCTACAGATGTGTTATGAAGAATAGCTTTGTAAGAGAACCAGTTTCACCATAAAGTCATTAAAAAGATAAAAAATATAATTAATTTAAAATTTTATTTTAAAACTTACACTGTAAGTTAATGTATACAATTAAGATTTAAGTGAAATATGGCTTTTTTGTATTCTATTTTTATTCTACTTTCAGAAAGGAAGCCATGGTTTAGTTCAAATCCGGAAATAAAACATGTTTTAAATTATCAAATTTTAAGTAAAATGAAAATATTGACTTTTAAGCCACTTTATCAGCTTCCTCTGGGTTCTCTTTAAAGAGCCTTTTCTCATCTCACTCCTATTCTTGGTCAAATCACTTCATGTTTCCCAGATTCCTGTTTTATAAAGTGAATAAAATATTTACTTACTGTCCTCCCAAAGGCTTTCTGTGGGTTAATTAGTTAATGTTTGGGTAGCACTTTGAAAATCTAAAGTGTCATATTAGTGCCAAGCATTATTATTATGAAACCTATTAAAACCACAATGCATGATCAATTAGCTTAGATCAAAGGACATGCAGCTGCAAAGGATCTAATTAAAAGCTGATAAATAGAATTATTGAAAGCAGGTGAACTTTTGTACTACCTCACACTTAAAGTGCACGGAGACCTATTAGTCACCACCATGCCCTGTATTCCTCATGTCACAGGCTGAACTGCTAGAGGTTTGAAAAAAGCCAATATTTTCCATATTTGTTTAAGAGCTCATTAAGCAGACTGAAAAGCCCTGGTCTACAATATCTACAGGCCTTTATTTAAAGTGCTGTGCGAATGTGGCTTGACAAATATGAAGAAATGCCTCTGAAATACATTAACATAAGTTATAAATGATATTTTGACAACTCAGAAGGCCATGCCATTTTCTTCTAAGTAAAACCTAAAGGCAGTCACGTGGAAATTTTAGTTACAGATGTTTTTAATGACAATAGAAGCTCACCTGATAATGTAGCATGTTGGACAATATCGTCAGAAAATTGTCTAAACCAGGTCTTTCTTTTACTTCAGGGGTAATAGCATAGCAGATTTGGCTATGGTTTTGAAGTCGAGAGATGCATTAATATCTTTTAGCATTTTTTGCCACATATTTTTTTAATACAAAATGAACCATTCACATAATCCAAGGCTAAGATTGTATTCAGTTGCATCTAGACTCCTCTCTGAGAAAGGGTTTAGAAAGCAAGGGAGTAAAAGGAGAAGATGCAAAAAACAAGCTCGAGAGTCAGAGACACATCCTCATTGAGGTACAGGCAATGCTCTAACTTTATTCCAAAAATACACACATTATCAAGGGTCCTACAGGGTTCACACGCTCTATTCTAACTTTCTATTGGTTACATTTACTTTCACACACTATATCTATAACTTCATTGGCTCTACTAGCCAAGGCACATTTTCAGGCCCCCCCATCTTCTGGTTTCTCACACCCTGGATAACAACCTCCTTCCGTGTTTTCCTCTATGCAGCTTTCTGATATCTGCTGCTCAAGGACACACATCTGCTGCTGGAGAACACAGGTCCCTGCCGTCCAGCACGCAGGCCGGATTGTGCAAGCAGGCCTGATGCAGTATATGTCCTGCATCATCTAAGATTTTCTCAACAAGAAAGTCCTTTCTGCAGCTCATGACTCAACACAGGGCTTTTTAATAAATTTTGTCTAAGCCTTTCACTCTCACCTGTGATAATATCCTGTTTGCCCTCTTCATTGAAGCAACAAATTAGATTGAAAGCTTTATGTTTGTGTTCTAATTTCTTTTTTAATTAATAACTCCCCAATCTCTTTCCTGTTAAGTATGCGGAAGTACCTCACAGCTTAACAGATACTTTTTCATTGCATTTCTAGTTAAAGTTCTATTGCAATTGCATCTTACTTGAATAAAATTTGTTAGACAATTCATTAGAGCTCTCTAAAGCCTTCAGTTCATACATATTTTTTGCCATTTAAACCCAAAGCAAAGGTTTAAAGACCCTTTATTCTCTCTGATTATTATCACCCCAAAACACTGTCATACTTTTGTAATAAAAGCTCAATAACTGACTGAGACTTAAAAAATTATTCTCATATGATATTTTGGCACTTATTTGGGTTTTTTAGTAGACTTGCCCCGAGCATCTTAAGCCACAGAACTTCTGGAAAAGCCTGGGAGATTTCTGAGAAATTTCTCTTGGTTTCAAATTTTTGAAACCTGCTTTTGCTTTAAAAGTGTCTGATTACAACACAATTTGAAATTACTTTATTAATTTATGATGACATTTTTCCAATAGTATTATTTGAATGTTTTTAGTGCTAGTTCTTCAGAGATCTAAAATATTGGTTGTTAAAGGACTGGTCCTCTTTGGGTTGTATAGCTACAACTACAGTATACCCCTTTCAACACTAAGGAAGGTAGCAGTGGCAATCCCAGTAGCCTGTGCTCTCCTGATCATTTTACCTGTAGGTTGTTGTATTATTCTCCTGAGATATTATTTGTTAGAATGAGAGAAGGCAACTTTTTCCCTAACTAAATGAAAGCTTTGAGCAGTAGATATATTGCATCAAATGTCAAGATAATTTACTCTGGTCAGTAGAACTATGAAAACTCAAGTAGTCATTGGGATGTTCATGATAGATACTGACCTTTCCCAGATTCACTGGAGGTCATCTATTATTTTTAAAAATGTAGAAAATTTTTACCCAAAATATCCCCAATTATGTAATACTTGTGTCAATGTCAGATCTTTCTTCGGGTATTTCTTTTGTCATTTAACAGAATACAAGTAAGCATATTTAGTCTAAATTAATATTAATATGGAATGAAAAAAGCACTATTCAAAACGAGCGTTCACAGAGAAACTCAAATAGTAAAGTTTGCCGACTAAAACATCCCTGGTTAAACCACCTAACATTTTATGCTACTAATGCAGATTTTCATCTGTTTTAGTCAGTTTTAAATAATTCAGATAAATGTTCTTCAATTAATCTATTTGAAAGTTGGTTGAGAAATAATTCTTTTAAGGAAATTTTTCTTCTTCTCTACCCCAGTATTCACTAATAATATTCAGGGTGTACATGCTTCCTTCTCATAAATCTCCAAAATAAAATGTCATTGTTTGCTTGGCATGTGTGATCATCACAGAAGCTTCTATAAGAAGCCTGATCTTGCTCTTTAGTAGCAAGCTTGTTTCTTCTAAAGGAGTATTATTAAGAACTGTAACACTGCAGAAACAAATAGCTTGCTTACTTTGTCCATGAAGTTTTCTTCAGGCCAAATATGTAGGTTTCCATGTGTAGAGTTTCTTTGGGAGCAGTGGGTACTAAAAAAAATAAAAAACTCAACAGAAATCTCATGCAGAACTGGTAAATCTTCCCTGGCTTCCAGCAACATAAAATAAAAGCCCAAGTTGACTTGATCCATTATTAGTCAACTGTATGTTCTGTAAGTCTTAGTCAGATATTCAGAAAAAAAAACAAACCGCATTTCAATGTTTCTAAGAGGTTTTTTTTTATTTTTTTTTCCCTTGAAATAGTATTCAGAAATTTTGTAAGACCTTTAAAATTCCATCTGATTTTCATAGGGGTTTTTTCAGCAGCTACTAATTGAAGACACCATATGAAATTTAAGCCAATCAATGGTATTTCCTTGAAGCATCAGATATTCGTGGTCCAATTAAATTTAGTGGGAGTTTCCATAACACCCTAAACCATAATCTCTTGGGTTTTTTTGTATCCTCCCACATCCCAGTCTTAATCACTTTTTTCATATAACTGAACAAAATGAACCATGATTGAGTCAGAAAATAGTGTAAAATCTCCACAGATACCTGGATATGTCATCAGATAGAGTCACACAGAATGACCATGGGAATTCATTCAAAGAATGCATTCACTAACATTCAACTTAAATTGAATTGCATTCACTAACATTCAACTTAAATCTTGACCTTATGTTTAAATATTAAAAAGGATAACTGAACTCTCAAGTATTTCATTGTGTTAAATGCGATTGAAAGTCTCTTTCATAAAGAGACTGGTCTAAACGCTGACAATAATAGATTCAGAGATTGATTGTTTTCAGAAGCATTATGAATCTCATCTGCAAATTGAAAGTATTTTGCTTTCTTTTTATTAAAAAAAAGTTTTAACAGCTGCCAAAATACGCGCGCACACACACACAAATAAAAAACCCATAAATTCAGACATATGTGCCCTGTAGCTCAGAAGAGAGAATGAAAAATTAGTAATAACAGCTGGAGTATTCTTTCATTACAAAATAGAATAATGTTTTTACATTGCTCTAATTTTGACATCTCATATCTTTATACCATTTTTCTGTGATTTTTTTCTTTGTTTATGCCTTAGAAACAGACAGCAAAAAATACAGAAAAATATCATAGGCCTTTGTTTGAATTCTCTACTTCTTCCTTATTTAAAATTGTTTCCTTTGAAATTTCATCTTATGAACCCAATTTAAAAAAAAAAAACACCAAGCCAGTATGTCCACAGTGTGATACTTCGTCTGCTCTATGTATAAACATGCACAAGTAACAAAATAGAACTTACACAGATACATGGTTATCGAAGCAAAAGTTAAGACCTTCTCTCCAAATTCAAGGACTCTGAAAATCCCTGCTCAGATACTGCAGAACTGAGGTGAAACCTTAGCAGTTTTTTAGGGTTCTCCCTCATCTCTCAGTCTCTCTGGTGACAAGAATGTGAACACACAGTTTGAGAACCTCAGCACGGTATATGTTTCCAGTCTCATCTGATTCATGTCAATAGGGAGGCAACAGAAGGCATTTACAGCTTCCATTTTCTTTCAAATATTGCTAGAAGGAAGTGGAATGTGGCAGGTCAGATCATAGTCAAAGCACTCATGCCAGGACAGGAAAACCCACGTTTTTGTTTATACATGAGGGCCATCAAGCTCCCTACAACCACAGCTGCCACAAGTGAACCATATAAAGTGCCGTAGGTTGGTTTCACTGAAAAGGAGGGAGGAGGAAGAGAAACCACTGACCTCTTTAACCTCTTTTGTCGAAGTTGTCTTCCTGTGAAGAGTCCATGAGGCGTAACTGAAGTCTTGTTACTCAGCAAGGCACAGACCACCAAGCTTTCATGATCAAATCAATTGTATATTTTACTCAGTAACTAACTGATATAAAATGAATGCATCAGATCACTGTTCTTCTGCTTAATAACCTTCTGATTGGAAGATTTATTTTATCCATTCTGCTTGTTTCTGAATGTTTATGGTTTTAATCCCTGCAGTCATTAAAACCCAACCCCTACTAGCATCTACTACACTCAGTCTTATATTTGCCATAAAGGCAAAGATCTGTGCTTGCCAACCTTTTCCATAGGTGGGAGCAGCAAACTACCTACCACTGCTCCTGCTGCCCTAAAAGAACTCATGGAACACAAGGATTCCCGGTCAGCCATATCACAAAGCATGAACATGCTCCTGCCTCTTCTGCAAGACGAGAAATGAAGCCAAAGAACAAAGTGAGGCATACTGGGGCTAAATGCTTTGTCTTTTATCATCATGCATAACTAAATAAAAACTACTGCACATAAAAACAGTTTGGTGGCTTTTTTGTCAACACCTCCAACATATTATGTCATATTGATTTTTTACCAGAATTGTGAATATTTAAAAATATAGAAAAATTACCAATGAAATTTTGAAATATTTGAACATTAATTTCTAGTTTATAGTCAGAAATCCTTACTTTGTTGTATTTTAAACAGCAGCATTTCTAGAGAAAATACTCTTTTAGTCAGCATTAAATTTCTGCATACACACAGCTAGTAAGGATTCTATCCAAACCATGCAGTAATAGCCATTCTACAGTGTATGTCTTGAAACGCATTAAAATGCAGAATTAGGGCTTCAGGCAAGCTGCTGTTGTCACTTTGCTGTCTCTCTTTCAGTTTAATGGTATCTTCTGACAGAGTTTGAGCATCAGATAAAAATTACTTAGACAATTTATTTTTCTATCATTTTAGCATCTATTTAAAACTTTTAAGATATCTATTCCTCTCAATACATTTTGATATTCTAACTGAAAGTTATTCTGTATTTTGTCCCACTCACAGTACAAATTATCACATTTGGGGCTTTTAGCCAAAGACAAAAAATCCAGGCCCTTTTTTTTCTCCTTTCTTGCAATTCTAATCATAAATTATTAAACATTAGATTTCTAAGTTCAGGTAGAATTTAGAGAACAGCAGGTCTACATTTACAGGTTTTTTTTGTGTTAGTACTTCCCTAGATGGCAAATCAGAAAATGATTGGGTTTGTGTTGGTCCTGCAGAAAATACTATATATATTGAGGTCAAAAAAGAGTGAAGTTATTAAAGAAGGCACAACATTGTAATAGAAGGACTATCCTCTAGATTTAGACATCTAAATTTAGATACTGGTTTGTGCTGGAGATGTCTACATTTCTAATATCAATGAAGCATGATTCAGTGTAATTTGAAAAACACACACACACAGAGTCACAGAATGGGTGAGATCAGAATAGACCACTGGAGGTCATCTAGTCCAACCTCCCTGCTCAAGCAGGTTTCCCTAGAGCACTTTACTCAGGATTGTGTCCAGACAGCTTTCAAGTATTTCCAGAGAAGGAGACTCCACAATCTCTCTGGGCAACCTGTTCCAGTGTTCAGTCACCTGCATAGCAAAGACATTCTTCTTCATGTTCAGGTGAAACTTCTTGTGTTTCAGTTTCTGCCAGTTGCCTCATATTATTTCTTGGCTCCACTAAGAACAAGCTGGCTTCAGCCTCTTGAAACCCTCCCTTCCAATACTTACATGCACCAAGACCCCTCTCAGTCTTCCCTTGCCTTGCCTTGCCTTGCCTTGCCTTGCCTTGCCTTGCCTTCCCAAACCTTCCCAAACCTTCCCTTCCCAAACCTTCCCAAACCTTCCCAAACCTTCCCAAACCTTCCCTTCCCAAACTTTCCCAAACCTTCCCTTCTTCCCTTCCCAAACCTTCTCTTCTTCCCTTCTCTTCTCCAGGTAAAACAGGACCAACTCTCTCAGTCTTTCCTCATTTGCTCCCTCCACTCATCATCTTCATGGCCCTCTGCTGGATCTGCTCCAGGAACTCTATGTCTCTCTTCTACTGAAGAGCCCAGAACTGGACACAGCACTGCAGATGTGGCCTCACTAGGGCTGAGGAGAGGGGCAGGAACACCTCTCTTGACCTGTTGACAATGCTCTTCCTCTTTTTCTATTTTCTTTCCCCTATCCAGTAGTTGTGAAGGGGAGTGATATGGCAGCTTTGGTGAGCATCTGGCATCCAGGCAGGGTCAACCCACCACAACCAGTCATTCTACCCCTGGTCTAGGACTAAGCACTTGTCTTTGTTAAATTTCACACCATTCTTACCAGTCCACTTTTCCACCTGTCCAGGTCTGTCTCTAAGATGTATCTCCCATCTGACAGGTTCACCTCACCGCCCACTTTAGTGTCATGAGCAAGCTTGATAAGGAGGCTTTCAATCCCATCACCCAGGTAATTTATGATAATGTTGAACAGTGTGGAGTGCAGTATTGTTCCTTGGTGGCCCCTTCCTTGTGACAGGCTAGTAGTCTGAATAAAAACCTTTGATCCCCACTCTCTGAGTGCATCCTGCGAGCAAGTTTTTTACCCACTTTTCAGACAATCATCCAGTCTGCATTTCACCAGTTTGTCCAGAAGAAGAATGTGGGAGACAGCATCAAGCACTTTACTGAAGTCCAGCTAAACATCATCCACTGTTCTTCCCGTCTAGACAGACTTTATTTTGTTGTAGAATGTGATCAGGTTTGTCAGGCATGATTTGCCTTTCGTAAATCTATGTTGGCATTTCTCAGTCATTTGCTTCCTTTGATTTGTGACTGCTTCCAGGACGACTCATTCTATTGCTTTCCCAGGAACCGAAGTAGTTTCCTGGGTCCTCTTTGGGGCCCTTGTTGGAGAGAGGTATGACATTTACCCCTTCTGGTCATCAGGGATATCCCACAAAACACAAATTTTCGAAGATTACGGGGAGCAGTCTTCCACTGTCAGCCACTAATCTTAACACCCTAGGGTGGATTTCATCCAGGCATAGATTTATAGGGCCTGAGCTCTTCAAAGAGGCCTCAGGGTAGCCCTTCCTCCACTACTGCTGGGTTGACACATGTTGCCAGACCTACTTGATTCTATGATCTGAGGTCCACTTATGCCAGTAAAGGCAGGGGAAAAGATGGTGTTGGGAACCTCCGTCTTGTCAGTATTATTAGTAACTCGGTTTCCTATCATGTTAGTAATGGGCCTGTGTTTTCTCTGTGCTTCTTCTTACAGTTCAGGTATCCGAAGAATCCTTTTCTTTCTTTGTCGTCTCATCATAACTAGTCATGAGATTAACTTTTAGTATCTAGACTGAAAAATTCACAGGCACTTTCAAGGCCTTTGTGTCATTTAAGAGATTTCCAAGCTCCAGATTAGCAGTTTTGACTAAAGCCTGGACTCCTTCCTACAGATTGATGTTCTTCACTGGAAATGAAATCCAGATGGATTTTTAGTTTTCTTTTAATTTGTATTAGCATTAATTGAGTCTCACTATATCACTCTCCAGCAGAGTGATAGTTTTTCTATCAACTAATGTTGATATGAAAGCCTAGATAATTAACTCTAAGTTACGAATTTTTGCGTTCTTTATATGAAAATGATTTTTAAAAAGTGCATGTGATATATACATGCACACACTGCTTTTTTTTTAATTCGGAAGAAAACCAATTAAAACCGCTATGTAATAAGCACTCATGCCAACAATAAATCAGTTTCCTTATAATTTGTATGATGCAGTACTATAAATTGCACAAGCAGGATCAATAATTGGCAATAAAATATCAAGTTATAATTCCTCAACTTCCACAACCCGACTACACATACTTACGTAAAAATAGAACTTAATTTTTAATTTATGGTCTATAATTTACTACACAAGAAAAAAAAAAGTTAGGGGTATGGCAATTAGAACAATCTAAAACACTCCCAGAAAAACTAGAAAGCTTTTTGAGTGGAATGCAGGTAAGCATTTAGAACAATTTCAGGAATCTAGGGATATCTCACCTGGTTTACATCACCACTACAGAATTTTACAAAATCAGTGAAAAAATCTGTTAAATCTGCCAGGCCCATCAAAAAGGGCTGATTACAATAAGGCATTTAAAATGGTAATAAATGCCTTTGTTGAGGCAGCTGCATATTGTATCAACTTCTGAATACTCAAAAAAGTTCTGCAAAAGAATCAGTGGAGCACAGATTTACAAACGAAGAACAGTTAAGAGAAAAAAATGCAGAATGAAATAATCTGATCTTCATCCTGAATTTTTGTAAAGTGAAAAAAAAATCTATTATGAATTGGTATCTCACTTTCTTTTTCTACATATTATATGAATTGCCTTTCTCTGAAATCTGGAGAGATTTCCAAGGGGATAAGGAACAGACCAAATTCACTGTTTTGGGGAGAAAAACATAATGGAGAAAGTGCAGAGCTTAATGGAAATGTTTGCAGTTGATAGAAATGAGAGTTTGAAGGAAATTACTTATGATCTGCATGAGCTTTCTCAACTAGGCACAGTTTGTTCATTGTTCTTGAAAACAAAATAGTCCTCTTAAATGTAACTAAATTTATGTTTCACAATTTTTGCTATCTTTGTAGTATATTTAGTTCTTTAAAATAGGACAACGTATCACAGTTGGTTACTCTTTCTTAGTAGCTTAAAGATAGTCAAATTTCATCTCTGAGTAGAGGTTTTAAAATTTTGGCTAAATCACTGTGAACCGATTTTGGCTGGAGTATTACTAAACTATTTAGGAACTATTGTAAGTATTTTAAAATCATGATGATTTCTAATTTTACTGGTTAAGATTAACCTCTTTTGTTAGACGAGAATCATGCTTAAATTTTGATACAAAATATATAATAAACATTATTCACAGAGATAAGCTTCATTCATCATACCAAGAAATGTTAATTTTTAAATAACATCTCCAATTCTTTGCTTGTTCAGGTATATAAATCCACAAAGCAACTGGAAAAGATTCCATAACATGAGATTACAGAAAATGGAAGTGAGTTAATAACCAGATAGAATTCCTATTGATTTCAACAGGTATAAGCAAAATAATACATATTTCTAACCACACTCTAATGGTTCAAGGTTAGTATACAGTAATAAAAATGGAAATATTTTTTTCACAAATAGTGTTAACTTATCAAATTTTTGCTAATATCAGTTTTTACATTCGATTAATTTCTTTCATCAATGAATTTCAATTAAAACCCTCCTAATTCCTCGATTGCTGTTGATCACCATACTGTTGATATTAAATAGCATTTTTCTTTGCCTTCACAGAATCGACAAATTAACAAATTAAACACATAATATGTCTTGACTAGTAGAAAAATAAATGTAAAGAACATATTCTCAAAGGAGGGAGCCTAAAACAGTAGTGCCTGTGTAATCTTCAAGTATTGGGCTAACACATATCAGATTTCCACAGGTATACACCCTTTTCCATATGTAAATTTTGTCAAAGTAAATTTTTTTTTTTTTAAGCTCTGAGAGGGTAGCAGATGCCTGTGTCAGAGCTATGAAACTAATTCTGACTAAACTGTCATACTTTTGGAAATTGTCAGAGTACACAGTGCTGTACGGAAGAGTACAAGTAAAATTATTTTGAATCTTCTGAAAACATCTGTTTGTTTTGGTTTGATTTTTTTTAACAAGTGTTGATTTATGCAGTAAATTTTTAGGAAATGAATTTATGGCAAATTCTCCATAGTTACTCATTTACTTTCTGAGGGAAAAAAAATCTGACATCCTAATCCAAGTAGGTAGGGATTATGGGAGACAGAGTACAGGGGAATAAATTAAGATAGAGATCATTAAATATCCTCTTCTGTTTATGCACAGTAAAAAAAATCTGTCATTAAATAGGAGTACTCTCTATAGATCTTAGATACAGGCTAATTTGTAGTCTGACTTTTCTGTTCTCAGTTAGGAGGGGAGAGTTTTACAAAGCTTTTGGATTTCTGACCACTCTAAAATATACTTTGAAGCCAAAGAAAAACTCAGCCAGCAGAGGTATAGCAGTTGCACAGCAAGGCTCAGAGCACCTCTGCCAGTGGCTGAATGGGGATGCCTGAACATAGGGTATAGAGATCTCAGGTGGGTAGGACATCTCTGTCCAGGTCTGGAACTGGAGAGAGGGTTGTTGCCTCTCCTATGGTTTAGTTACAGTCCTCAGTAACCAGGTGAAGGAACTACAGGAGGAGGTGAGCAACAGCATGGGTTCCTGATGACACGAATAAAAACAAAAACCACACTCATCTTTAAGGAAGACAAGAACTAGGCTCCAGGTAACTTCAGTCTGCCAAATTTCAATCTCTTGGAGGGTTATAGAGGGAATTCTCTGATATTTCTATGCACATAAAAGACAAGAAGACAGTGAGGAACGGCCAATATGGGTTTAGCATGAACCAATCATGTCTAACTAACCTGATAACATTATATGATGAGATAACTCGTTTTGTGGACAAGAGAAGAGTAGTGGATTTTGTAAACCTTAACTTTAGTTAAAGTCTTCTGTAGGCTCCTTATCACCAAATTGGTGAGATACTGACTGGATAACTATATGACAAAATTGGGTTGGAACACTTGATGTGGTTTGATTACTGGGCTTAAAGTACTGTGATCAGTGGTGCAATGTCCATCTAGCAACCAGCAGCTAGGAACATCCCTCAAAGATTCATGCTGGGGCCAATACTGTTTCATGTCTTCATTAACTAACTGCAGTGGAGGGCACTTTCAGCAAGTTGCTAGATGTCACCTAACTTGGGGTTGCAAGACTGTCAAATAGGCAGGACAGGGCAGATATTCAGAATGACTGGAGGAATAGATTGAAAGCAACTTTATGGGGTTTGACAACCCACATGCAAAGGAGCTTGGTAGAATGGGACATGGGGATCTTTCTGGACACCAAGTTCAACATGAGCCAGCAATGTGCTCTTACAGCAAACACAGACAATGGTGTCCTGGGCTGCATTGAACAAAGTGTTGCCAGCAAGTGGAGAGAGGTAATTCTTACCCTCTGTTCAGCTCTGGTGAGACTGCACCTGGAGTACTGAGTCAAATTCTGGATTCTCAGTGCAGGAAAGATATGCACATACTGAGGAGAGTCCAATGAATCGTTCTATGAATCTCTGGTAAGATTTTTTTTTTCTATTATATCAAGACATATTTTCTGAAGTAATTATTAACCAAAAACCCCAAAACAACACAAAACAAAAAATCAACCAACCAAAAACCCAAAAACCCAAACCTGGGGAAAAATGTGAAAGGGAAGCAGAAGAGGAAATATTGTTCAAGTGTTGAGATCCTTTTTTTGCTGCCAATGGCAGGAGAGACAGTCCTTTGTTTATGTCCTGAAGATGGTAAGTGAACAGGTTTACAAAGTCTGATATGGCCTATATGGAAAATGCTATGGAAAATATAGGACCATAAGTGAAACAGACTATATAAAAATCTCTCCTACAGCATGTTAAATGATAAACATTTCCTTTATGAATGAAAAGTATGTTTATTTTTATCCAGTTTTAGGCTGTATAATCTTAGACGTGAAAGTAAAAGGAAATATTGCTTTTGCTAAGAGAAATAAAGCGATTAATCAATTAAAAGCCAAAACATTAAAACATTTTTGGGTATCCTTTTACATCCATGTTACACCTATTTAATATTAATTCCTAGAAGAATTCCAGTTACAACTGAATGAAGAACCCATATATGTATATAAAAACAATTAGTCCAGCTCCTTAACTCAAAGATTGAATAGACTTCTAGACTCTTCTGAAAAAAACACCTTATTCAACACATACAGGAAAATCAAGACTATAAATTCCTAATTTTTTTTTTATGTAAGTTGAGATAGAAGTGTAACTATTTCTAACAGTATATGTTTTATCAGATTCCTTCTATGAGAGAAGAGAATAGCATTATTTTTCTTTTTTTTTCTCTTGGTCACCTTTAAGAAAGCAATTTTTCTAATCAACAACTCAATAGTATCTGAGGAAAACAGGCAAGAAGGAGCTAGACTCATTGTTAAGCAGGAATTATCTATGACAACAGGCATTCACAGCCAGTTGGGAGACAAACAGATTTAGTTATTCCAGGTATGAATATCAATATTGGCAAATAAAACTGGATGTTGAATTCTCATGTCCTGTATATTGAAAATAAGGTATTACATATGTTGCCTTACAGATTATAGTATTGAACTAAACACACAACTAATAAAGCAAATGAAATATTTTTTAATAATTATAATTGCTGGGGATGTGTCTACTACTTCTTCCAAGCAGATTAAAAGGAACAGTAGCCTAAGAATGGCATTTAGAAGAAAATAAATGAAATTAGTGTGTTTGACAAAGAACAGAATCCAGAATACCTCAGGAAAAAGCAGTGGCTGATATATTGAATTCTCTGAAGGACAGACCCAGTGAAAATAAGACTACTGCATAACTCCAATTTTAGCTCCTGAATATTAAAACAACACAATAGGGATGCTGGATACAGACAAATTACTAGCCCTGGCCTTCACAGTAAATGAGTTTGATATTACTTCATTTTATTTGTAGTAGATTTATCAGACCACTGTGGTTGCAGCAAGATATCATATATGCTACTCTGAAAGATATGTTCTTAGGTCAGAACTGAGAAATATTCCGGAATTCTATGTTAAAAAAAATGTTACATTTGCTGTGCTAGGCTTATATAGGTCTACACTGGTAAATTCCATAGTATACAAATCAGTCCAAAACAATCACTATTAATTTTATTAATGTTATGAAAACATCACTGTTCAAAAAGTTTGAAGCATCAGAGAAGTTTAAAAGAATACTACTCCCTGTGTATCTACATAGATAAGGAGCTGCTTTAAGTCAGTGCCTTATCCAGAGGCTTGGTGGATGTTCCATGAGTCTGAAGGAGAGGGTAACTTGTATAGCATGCATAAGTGGAGAAGTAGCAGATACACCACCACAGAACGACAAAATAATACTTTGTTAGTGTAGGGTAAAAAAACTCTCCACTGAGGTCAAAGAAATAGCTACATAAATACAGATTGGTTTGGGTTTTGATTGACCATTCACATCTTGAAGACTAACTTGGAAAAACCTCTGTGTTACAGTAATTCGATATCCATTTTGAATAGCTTTACAATGTGGTTAATATGACAGAAATTGTTTAACTGGAGGATATTATTGGCAGGTAATAATAACCAGGTAAAAAGTTAATAAACAAGTGTAAATATGCTTTCAGGAAGCATCGAATGTTCAGTGAATGGATAATAATCAAGGATCATTTGTTAGGCGGAAGGTCAGACATGTAATGGAGACTGCATATAATGAATGGAAGTCTGACGTGTGCATGAGCAATATTTGACTAGCACTTTTAACCATTATGTATGGGGAAATAGAAAACAAAGCAAAGATAGCTTCTAGTTTCACCATTATTACCTAAATAGAATAGCTATGCTTTAAATACCATTAGCATAAAATTAACAGTGTGAAAACTTCTGATTACCTGAAAACAAATACTGCCCAAGTGAACCTCTAACTCTGATGAAGCCAAAGACAAAATTGTTACCTCCCACAAAGCTGAGTTTTCATCTTCTAGTACTTATCAGGAGTCCTATCTTCCTGGCAGTTGTCAAAATATACTTGTATGGTACCAATTCCTGTTCCCGTTCCAGACAACACATGCAAAGGAGAAAAAAGTTTGTGTTGTTGCAACACGCTTTTTGCATGCCGTGGCATACAATACACAGTGACTTTCAGATTGTAGACTGACAGATTGGAAAAAAAAGTCTTTGTTTCCATATGATCTTAATAGACTCAGTGTAATAGTCACTAAGAAACACCAATGGACACAACAGAAATATAGGTAAGCAATGCTTTACTGGGTATAATCCATGTGAAACTTTGTCCTAGAAGAAACAATTTTGAAGGAAATAATTCTACTGGAAAAGCTGAAACACCACTAGGATCATGCTTGAGTATATTCTCACCCACCAACTCATATTAAATATTTACAGCTGTTATAAATTGTTTAGACTATGACCTTGATAGTGTAAACACTTCTCTAGCAGTTTGCTATCAGACTTGCATTTTAGTAATGATATTTATAGAAGATTTTATTATTTTATTTGTTTTTCTAAAGGCCAAGTGTGGAGAATGTATCTGCAAAAAAAACCATAACACTAAACAAAGCATTACAAATGTATACTGGAAATCTATTAATAAAGGAAGTAGGTATTTGTTTAAATGAAACATTTATCTTTCAGTGTTGAGGGCAAAGGTTTATATCCAACACTAATAAGAAGAGCTACACTGTTGGCCTCATCAGTTGTTTAGATAGGTTTGTTGTAAAATGAATTTCATGACCTCACTAGCTGTTTGCAGAACACATCTTTGCAACAACATAATCCATAATCCTCATTCTATTGATGAAATTATTGATAATAATGGAAAATTCAACCTAAGTAATACAGGACTAAGTGGCAAAAGCCTGTGAGACATATCATGTATGGAGATTGTTTTGTCATTATACCTGCAAAACTGACTTCTTAGTAAAAACTAAAAAATAAGGCAGTCTGTAAGTAGGGTTTAAATATGAAACTCTGATCCTGCAAGATAATGTGGAGTACAAAATCTTAGCCTACTTTGGAATTTCGTTGCAGCATTGGGATTGTACAATGAAAAGATACTGGTTTGAGGTATATATTCTGAAATATACTTGAATGGCTGGATTTCCCAGATCAATAGAAAATACCTAAAGATAAGGCACAGCAACACCAAGATTGCAACATCTAAAGATTTCCCTCTCTAGTTCATATACTGTTAGTAAAAGTTTACAAAAAGTTCTGACTGGTTATTAGTCTGTGGCCTATTGTCTGCATGATCACTTAATGTTATGATTACATCATGCTATGAGGAACCTGGTGCTCTTGAACACTTTTCATGTAATCCAAGTGTCTCAGTCATGCCCTTTTGTCACAGGTGCCCAGGAATAGAAATAAAACACAAAGTGCCTGATTTCCTGGAATGCTAGGCATGTAGGTATGTAACTGCATTCCAAGGCAGCCACAGATGTCTAACAGTTCAGAGAAATCAGATTCTTCTTCATTTCAGCCTTCTTAGTCAAAATAAAGTACTGTTTGTGTGCATTTTCACTTAGTGAATTAACATTAACACAAAGTCATTTTTGTTGGGTTTTTGACTATCACAAATACTTAGTCATCTCTGCTATACTAACTTGGTTAACAGTTCGTGTAGATTCTCCATTATAACAGAGACATTATTTTCCCTCTTGTCGCACTCAATAAATCTGTCCACTCTCCAGCAAATGTGTCTTGGCAGCAGTCCAATTGTGGGAGTCACTAACAAGATGGTACACCTGAGGTCAACCAAATCACTCTTGAATATAATAATCACATCTCAGCTTTGCATTCCATCACCTATCATTCTCCCCCAATGAACAAACAAAACTGCAGGGGAAAATACTCCGGGGCACCATCTTGCACTGCAATGGTGGCAACAGCTGGTCCAGCAGATGCTTCTCATGTGATTCAACACCTGTGCTTTTGCATTGCATTTCTGCAGAATGCCATGTTAATAAATATTTTTTCTTTTTTTTTTGAATCCTGAAATAGGCATACCTAAATTAAATGCGTTAAGGCATTTAGCAAAACTCCACTTCTCTTGCTTGAAGGAAACCATCCAGTTGTAGAAAGGAGCCTGAAAGAGCCCTAAAAGTCCTTATTAGTATGATCTCTGTAATTTATATATGATGTAGATTTGAGACACCTCAGTCCTCCTGGTATCCTGTAAGACTGAAATGCATATGGCAAAGAAAAGCAACTAACCAGACAGAGAGTTAGGCTAAGTTAATGTAGATAAAATAGGTACATGTATGTATTTTTAAAATAAAACTCTGAAGAGCTTTTGATCTGGGGACACTTTATTATTAGGACAAAAAATGTCTTGCTTCCTGAATAGAACAGTGGGATTCCGTTATTTTATATACATGTCAAAAATGTAGGACAGTGACCCAGTTTTCTATTAGAGATTTATTAGATCTGTCTATCTAGACACATACAAAATGTATGTACATATAAAAACATTTTGTCCCCAAATAGTCTTGTAAACCTTAGTGCCACATGGAAAACCGTAGTCATAACTAAAAAAATCTACCCATTTGGAAATCTTCTGATTTAAAAATGTAAATTTTAGGAGTTGGACTCAATGTTCCTCATGGGTCCCTCCTAACTCAGGACAATCTATAGTTCTATGACTCTATATTCCTTGTACTCAAATTTGTGAGAAAAAAAGGAAGTACAGATAAATAATACTCTTCCTTTCATCAGAACTTCCTCCCATGAGAGAATGCCAGAAGACAAAAAGAACATTGTATAACCTCACTTATCAGTATTGGAACTACTTCTTTGCCTACTATCCTCTCCATTCCAGATAAGGCCATATCTTTAGTGAATCATTTACAGCTTATGCATTTCACCACTTTTATGGAAAGCACTTGTTAAGAGATTTCTTATGATGGAGATCACACTGGGCAAAATACAGATCACAAAAATATGATCTCTGGAATTCTTAACTTCATAGATCTGAGCTTTTACCTTTTTCTTGTTTTTTTTTTTCCTGCTTTTTTATTTCTATAAAATTCTCATATCTCATGAAAATATGGCAGCAGAGAGCTTGGTGGGGCACTTATAACTTAACCTGTGTGTTAGTAAAACATGGAGGTTTTTTCTATGCATATAAATAATGTCTGAACTCTGTTGTACTCTAAAGTGATAAATCAGCATCACAGTAAGCAGTGACCCAGTAGTCAAAAGGATTTAGTGCTCATTTGGCATTTTCAGTGTTTATAGGAAAACAGGATTATTGCTGAGTGAAAATATAAATTTGAAACTATGGTTTAAAATGTCACTTCCCTTTCCTTTCTATCTAATCCCTCGGATAAATTGAAAACTGTTTAAATTAATGAATAGAACATGAGGAACTATATAAAATAAGTATTTTAAAATATATCTTGGTTTGCTGTTTTATTTGTAATATATTAGTAATTTTTTAATAGTGAAATTATTTATTTTTCAGTATAATTTATAAAGAACCCATTCTGCAGGTAGAAGATTTAACTGTTGTAACTATAGTACCTGGGTAATATGCACTAAAAACTCTCTCAGGTACTTTTAGAAAGAGTAAAATATATCTTGGAAATGAAAAGGAAACAAAATGGAATCTTCCTGAACAGAAATACCTTGACATAAAGTGAAATTAAATGTCTTTCTGAAGTTCTTAATGTTAACTTCCTCCTTACTATGAGAATGTAGTACATCATAAATGAAAAAAGTAAGTAATGTGTCAGTAAAACTGCAGAGCACAGTTAAAAATGATGAGGCCCTAAATCCCATTAAGATTGTCCATTATTCATTCAAAGAATTCTGCTTTGAAAATATATGAACTAAATCTGTGACAGAAGCTCTGCTTCAAATATATCCTTCCTATCTGTTCATTGATGAAGACACAGCGATTGTTAGCCACTATCTAGACATTTGATGACCTCTCTGTTCTAGAAAGAAGTGACTCGTCAGTTCTCACATTTCTTATGATATTGTTAAAATAGGTAACAAAACAATTGGAACAGTTAGCCATAAAAAGATGTGTGTCAAAGGAGACTTTGGCAGTCCAGTGATGTGACTTTAGAACAAGCAGCAATAGCAAAGTTACAGAAGGAAAAGAAAATTACAAAGCACTTAATGTCATAAAGTGCTTCCCATACTTTTATAGAGGAGACTATAATTTCAAAAGTCAGATTTTGCCAATGTTTTTCACATTCTGTTGTAAAATGCATTTTTTAGTATTTAGAAGTAACAGGAATAACACTTGGAATGGTAGCATGTGGCACATGGACTAAGTCAACTATGTAGTTGCAGTATCAATAATTTGCAGTTGATACTAATGGGAAAACCTGAAACAAGAAATGTCTATCTTTCTACATATGTCCATCAGATATGCTTAATGTACAGTAAGTTTATAAAAATAAAATCTCATTCCCTTGTAAATGTAAATATAAAACATAATTTTTTTCTTTAAATAAAAACATAAGGTTTATGGTAAAGTCCTGAACAACACCAAAAAAATCCTGTTCCTAAATTCACCACAAAAGCCCAGTTACAACATTATTTAATCATCTAGAGATCCATTAGCTACTAGTAGAATTTTCAAAAGTGGTTAAGGAAGTGCAAGGTGCTTTATCTAGTTTAGTTGTAATATCCCTTAGTACCTATCTGAACCTTTAAACTGATATTTTTCTTAAGCCTGACTCTGAGACTCAGAGTATCAAGGGACTTAAGCATCTAAATCATTGAAATTCTTAACTTACTTAAATACTTTGAAAACGTTTTGCCTAAACTCTCCTTATTTGCTAGTGATACTGGAAAGTTAATTTTGGTAACTTTAAAATAGATTCAATTTGAAGGTTTGCTGAAAATTAGTCATATAATTGTTGGCAAAGCCAGCCAGGCAGAACCACTAGGGTGGAAAATTAGGACTTTTTTTCTTTCAAGAATTCAATCTTTACTATTAAAAGTAGGTTATCAGAGTAAATACTAAAGCCAAACTTCTCTAGCATTATGTCCTGAACATTAAACGAAAATGTGAAACCGGGAAAATTTGTTAAATTCTTTGCCTTACTGTACCTACATATAAGATATAATCAAACAGCTCGTATACATTTGACGAGTGCAGTAGTTGTGCTTAATTGTCAATCAAGAAGGAGTAAATGCTCTCCTTCACATTCATATGATAAAGAAGAATAAGAAAGAATATTAACCATTCCTTGGAATGTGTTAAAGCTCACTCCAACTTGGAAGGCCGGAAAAAATCCCTATGAACCCTTTAAGACCCCACTGCTGTCAGAGTTGTTTTGTGTAGAGCAGCTATAGCAGGAAGAAGATAGCCAATAAAGTTATTGGCGGAGGAGAGAGCTCAACATGTAGTTGTTACCACTTTGGAAATACAGCATACCACTGGCTATCTTATGTCAGGACTATTTTGAAGACTTTCACTGATACAGCTGTCTTGGTCATGGATGGATCATTCAATGATCTCTGTATAGCATGGCTTGTGCTGGGAGAAACTGCTGGCACATATTAAAATATGTAGTCAGACCAATGAAGTCTTTCATTTCAACTGTGAGTGTTTCAGTGCATTGACATAAAATGTAGCTTTCCTTATCTAATTGTATCATACCACGAGCTCTCAGAAGTTCTTTAAGTGATCCTATATTAACAAAAATTCTCTTTTTGTACTTGTTTCTGTTAAAAAATTGCCAAGATTAAAATATTGTGAAGGAAAATTACTGGTTTATTTCCTGTACTTTACATTATTTTAGGTACATTATATGATTATAAAGCAATTTAAAAATGGGAATAGAAATGCAATAATTACCAAATGAAAAAATAGAATTGGTGATTGCAGCATAGGTTGACATTAGTTGGAGAATATGACTTGAGATTCACTGATTTAGTGATAAGAAAAGACAAAGGTAGAGATTTTGCATTCAAAAAAAGCATATTCTGAATATCACCCATGTGACTTAAGAAGTTGCAGAGAATCATATCCATCCACCAGCACTGTGATCTGGCACTGCAGCTATCAAGTGTCACAATTGGATCTATAAAGGGTAATAAATCAAAAATACTTCTCAAATGGGAAAATTACCACTAATATTCACCATTCAGGAAGAGTTTATGAAAGAGTGGTGAGAATGCTTAGAGGGTTAGAAAACATGGTCTATGAGGGTAGAGGTGGAAGCGAAAGATGAATATTATTGCAGTCTTCAAACACATCACAAACAGTAAGAATTTAGTTTCTTTTTCATGTTAGACAGAATAAGAATTAATGACCACAGGTTACAACAGAAAAGAATAAAATCTGATATTTAGATTATGAAATAAAATTTCCTAATGGTGAAAATAAATTAGACCTAATGGATCTCCCATGAATCTCCATCATTTCAATCTTTAAAAATTTGAACTTCCCACAAAAGACTCCATTCTGTCATTACTTGAAAGAATTAAATGCAAACTCACATTAACTTTTTGATCCAATGAAAAGATAGGTTGGTACATCCTTTCCAGTCTGGTGGAAGCTACTCTTGGTTTTCACATGCAGTGACCAACATGTGCTCAGGTGAGTGTTTCTACTGTTAAATTAGATTTGATTTCTGGATAGCTTCAGAAAAGCTGCATCCACCAAAATCTGGGTAGCTTTAAGTGACTTAGTTCATGTAAGAATTTATTTTGACAAGCATGGGCTTGTCTTTCGGCCTCTGTGGATTTTCATTACAGCTGTCATGTTCTCATTAACCGCTGCTATTCATAATGCTAAATACCTTGTTCCACTGTTTGAGCTATTCTACTATGGGGATCTGTCAAATTTGAAACTGGAGCCAGTATGGTACAAATCTGTTTCCTGGTGGAGCTGCTGGCTCTTACACAGCTGCCCAGGAAAAGGCAGTAATGAAATTCATAAAGGTACTTCAAAACTACAATTCTGTGTTCCATAATAGCTAAATCTTGGGAACTAACTTAATTCAGAGGCCTGTGCTAAGCACCTAAATTCTTTCTATCATGGGTGGGTGAAGCTGACCAAACTCAGAATAGGGTCCACAGCTAGCAGTTGGATGAACAGAAGGTACCTTTTCATGAACTGGAAAGGCTGTTCTGCCAATCAGCTCATTCACAAAAACCTCAGATATTTCTAGCATAAAACTGCATTACATAGTATAACAGTGCCCTCATTTTATAGTAAAATAATGCTTCAGATAGATTTTCTTTAACTTAGAGAAAATCTTATACAACTCTCCTGTCTCACTCACCCATAGCTTTTTATCATTTCTATTGTCCGTTCAAAACGAAGGTAAAAATCAGTTTAGTGAAAAGACTATTGTACTTGATACATATAAAATGAAGGATGGACACTGATTTCTTCTGTAGCAGCAGAAAAAAAAAGTTATAAAGAAAGAAAAGCTTTTATTAGATTGCTGATCAGTGCTCCCTGTCACTAACCTTTCCTGTTCCCGTATCTCTGAGTCACAGACAAGAAAGTCCTCTGTTGAAAAAGAGTTGTGTTCAGGGTATGGATCTGCGCCAGAAGATTAACAACAAAAACACTTCCAAATCTGATCACTCCAGTGTCAGCATGTGAGGATACTAGAAATTTACTTCAGTCTGTTCATTTCCCACAAAAATGCCCCAATTCCACTCTGTTATTCTAAAAGGAAGATGTGTTTCATCACTACCTTCAGTTGTTAATGAAGATACCAGTTCCTTAACATAAATCCTTTGGGACAGTTTTCACTGAATGATTTCAAAGCAATGAGACTTCTTTAAATTCAAAGAATACTTTCTTACACTAAGACCTGCAGTTTCCAGAAACTTAAGATCCAGTAAATAAATCCATCTGTTTAAAACATGGTAGTTTTTGCTCAGGAGAAAAGTGAACCTTGGGCTCTATGGTTCCTAACATTCTAAGTTCAGAATGTCAAACAAGAACAGTTTTTCCCTTTGATACCTGCTCCAAGATACTGTGTTATTAGAAACTGCAACAGCAACCTGTCTCACATAGCTATGTTTGCAGTGTTTCTACTAAGAATGCAAGGTAGAAAAGTGCATATGCTTGGAAAACAGTGAGGAGCTAAGATCAGGAGACAGAATACAGGGCAAGGAATCTGGAACACAGATGATAAGTAAAGATTGTAAGATAGTAAAGTTGGCAAAAGTGGGTTCAAAGAGAAAGAAATATAGAGAAAATGAAAAATTTTGAGTCAAAAGTCAGTGGTGAATACTACAATTGACTTCTGGACTTTACAAGGAAAGAATAAATGACATCCCAGTATGAGTGTGATATTTATCTAAACAAGGACATAAAATGAAAATGGGCAACTCTAGTATATGAAAAATTAAACACTAATATACATATATACACAGGAAGATCACTAGAATGTGTATTGGATTTATAGTTGAAATTAAGATCAAAACTTTTAAAAGGCATGACAGAAGAGTCATTTGATGACATTTTATGACCTATATTGTTCAAGAAATCAAATTAAGTTATTAGAATGGTCTTCTCTTGTACAAAGACCTGAAATTAATATAATATTTACAGAATACTAGTATGGGCAGACTTTCCACTAGACTTGGTTTTAATTTTCCATGTTATTTTTTACTTTTTTTCATTTTTCGTGAGACTGGTTTACAAAACCTGGTTGTAGAGCGCAGGTCATCTAGCTTATTCCAGTGTCTACCATTCCTCTCCTTACTTGTCTTCCATTTTCTAATTGCCCAGGAGTAGTATAGGGCAAGAGTTGGCCCTCATATCAATACCAGTGCTATCTGGATGATGATTTACTTAAGAAAACAAAAAAGGAATAGTTGAATAAGATAGCTGGAAAGATGCAACTGAGTAGGATTTCTATGTGGGGCACACTATTGACTGTGACCTAAGAGATTTTGAGCAGCTTTGAGCATGCAATATGATAGCTTTCATGTTAGTGTTCAGAAAAAATGGTAGCGTTCACCTTATGCCAGCTAAGCAGGAATAGGGTGTGTCATGCTGGTCATGAAAAACATTTTAGGAATATTATAAATGCAACAGATTTTTAAATGTGATTCAGTTCCTTTCAAAAACATAGGGAAAATTTGTGTCTATGGTCTGAGAAGGACATTGAAGAACAGAAAGGCCATTGGTAATACATTAGAAAGCACAAGAAAATGAGGCTTATTTTTCTTATAAAATGAACCTGATTGTGGTTACTTAATACACTATTTGTATAGCTTTACATGCCTAGTTTAGTCATCCAAGCCTTGAATTCCTGAAAAAAACATTAAGAACAATGAGCCAAAGAAGATATGATTAAGGCCTTCTGGAAAGAACTTAAACTCCTATGTACTGAATTCCTGTATTTTAGGATCCTAATCTCTGGAGGGGAGTCTAGCTTCCATCCCAATCACATGCTCTCCTGAGATGCAAAAGCCATAGGCTTTAAGATTTCTGGGCTCAGCAGAACGTACGAGTCTCGTTTCCCGGACAAAGAATTTCAACACAGAGGCTAACAGACAATTTCTTTTGATCCTTCAGGAGCAGCCTTTTGAAAGAAACCTAGATCTGTAGTGAGTGTTAGACATATTGCTAATGTGTCACTTGAACCAGCAAAGGAACATCAAGCTTGAAACATCTGCAAACCTTCTCATAGGACCATGACCAATGCAGAGTACTGACAACTTTGAACCCACTGTGTTTTCATGTCTTCTGATCCAGTCACACACCCCTTGTATACTAACAAGTTCAGATTACCTTGAATGCTCATTACTCTTGATGCAATTATTGCTTTTTTATTTCCAGTAAAATGATAACAAATGCATATTTATTACAACAAAATGTCAATGTCTTGCCTAAGCAGCAGTGTGATTTATATTGTTGTTCATGACTCGAATTGCCAGTATGATATATAATCAAAATGTGCAGCTTGCTGTAAAGCAGACTACCATTGTTCCAAATGAAAAACTATCAGCTGTTAATTACCATTACAAGACAATGAAATTGGTATCCAAAAGTTAGGTTAATCAAAAATTAAAATAAACAAAACATAACAAATAAAAAACCCAACAAAACAAAACAAAAAAGCAAGTAACTCCCTTCAGAATTATAAAACAGAATAGCAAGTTGAAGCTACTGCTTTAAAAAAAAAAAAAAAAAAAATTAGCCAGCCAGACTATAGGGAAAAATTCGAGTTATCTTGCTTCAGGGATACAAATAAAATTCAGGAAAATATAATACATTGATGGAAGGTAAATCAACTTGCTGGATGCCACTGTACACTAAAATTGCAATATTCAAGTGTAACTGTAAATTTTCATGCTGAAAAACACATTTATGTCTACACGCAAAATTATTCTTTGACTGAGCTATGTGCAAATCTGCACTGCTCATTTTGTGAAACTTTAGCAGCATTCAACACATTAGTCAGCTGAAATTTGTTGGGCAACTCACAGCTTCTAACTTAATCCTAGGTTCACTTTTCTGTTTTAGAGCTTATCCTCTGTTACTCCTTCATTGCTCATGAAGCTATTTTTCCTTAACTTGTTTAGAAAGCCAGTCATAAAACTGCAGTCTAAATTAGTGTGTCTATCTAGTGAAGTCTCATATTTACCAGAAGGTATTTAAACAATTTTTAGAAAGCAGTATTAAGAGAATGCCAGTAAAAAGCCATTGACTGCCTGAGCACTCCACAGCCAAGCACTAGTTCATGATGCTGCTTTTAAGTCTAGAGAACTGGAATTTTGATGGAATGACACACTTCATTTCCAGAAGAAAATTAGAAAATGAGGAACCTTGGCATTCACCTTGCTAATCACTGTTCATTTTCTCAAAATAAAAAAAAAAGTAGATCTTTATGTAAAGGATTACAAAGTAAAGGTAATTGACTCTAAAGCTGGAACCACTAGAGTATGATTAGAGTGAAAGACTGAGATAAAAGCCAAACAGAGGAGCAAAATACCAAAATGAATAGGTAGCAAAAATCAAGTGTTTTACTAGAGTATGGAGCATTTTCTGTAAATTGAAAGAACAAGCAAGAGCAAAATGTGAGTCTGTGATCACTAAGACAAGTGAGAATTTGATCTGGAGTTGGACGCTGCCCAAGAAAAGCCAGGACCTACAGTGACACTGTAAGCCACACAATTTTATTGAAAAGAATGTTTATGCTAATAATGAAATTCATTGTACTTACAGTCACATCATGCCTAATTTTTTTATAAGTGTAAAAAATCAACACCCATGATACCTAAACAAATTATTCTTTCTCACATTAACAAATGAAACCTATAGCTTTTGATATAGGTCAATGATTTTATTTTATAAGTTCCATAATTCCTCAAGTAATTAAACAAAACTCTTGACTTGTGTGAGTCTTTGTAGGCTGCATTTTAACTGAAGTACATACTTGTGGATAAACTATACCTTTCAAATGAGCTAATATTGAGAAAACTGGTAGATTCTTAAATATGCTATTGTTCTTGAGACCTGTGGAAATCTTCTGTGTTCATTGTACTTCATTAGTTCTTTTTCTCCAGGATTATTAGAGAAGCAGAAAGATGGCAGGTGAATTTAGAGATTAATCCATTAGGTTGTACATGCTTCCATTTCAAAGTTTGTTAATTTTCTTTCTCCTTTGTCAGTTTTAATTTGTCTCTAAAACCAAAATGAAATAATTGTGCCAGCGTCTGAGTTCTGTTTCATACTCAAGGTTTTAGCGCAGGTATAAAATTGGCTTCTGGATTCTACCAACACTGGTTAAATAATTACAGAGTAACACATGTTGAGACAAGGCTCCTGACATGTCAAATTAAACCAAAATCAAAATTAGTTCAATCACAGTCTAGTGTTTATGCACACTAGTAACATATCTTGTAAAATAGCTATAAAGCTACAATTTGCAAAAATATTACAACAAAAAGTAATCATTGCCTTTGGAAACCAATGGTGAGGAGTTATAAACAGTGAAGTTATTTAGACTCAGATTTTGAAATACCTTCTCCTTCTGGTGAGTCACTACCTCCTTTAAAATAGGACTTTGCAAAGTACCAGTCTGTCACGTTAATATTCTATGCAATGATTAGGCACCAACACTATCAAAGTCATTCTAACCTTTCAGAACTCTCTTTGGCTAGTTTCCCACAATAGTCATAAAAGCAGTACAGAGTCTACTTCCATTCAGCCTTCTACTGCTATTAAAAAATTTGAAACATTTAATTCTCACTCTGACATCACTATAGAAGAGAGTGCAGGCAGAGGCATTCTCCTGGCTTTTGTAAAGGGTCATCAGATTGAATTCCAAGGCTAAGCCATATGCATAATGAGAATAACATCTTCCTTTCTGAAAAGAGCTATAAAAACCAAAAGGATCACATATTTATATGAGTATCTGAAAACAAATAGCAGGACTGTGACATCAAATTGTATTGCTGTAAGTCTTACTGCTGCAGACAGGGACAGATTTTGAAATGCATATAAGCATGAGGACAAGAGATTAAACCGTAAAGGACCTTCTGTTGAGATATTTAACCCTGGCAGAAAACAGTGGGTATTAATTTTTACTTATTTTATCCAGAGATCTTCTATGGAATAACCAGTTGGCATTAATATGCTTACCTTTAGGAATATGAGTTACTCATAAAATTAAGGGCTGTTGGAATGAGATTTTAATTTCTAACTTGTGATTTTAAGATTAATTAAAGATCCATTAGGTCCAGCAGTTTACTTACCTAGGCAGCCTCATCTCCTCAGATGGTAAGGTTGATGGGGAGATAGACAACAGGTTAGCAAAGGCATATAGTGTTTTTGGAAAACTCCATAAAAGAGTATGGCGTAATAAACACTTGAAGAAAAGCACCAAGATCAGTGTTTACAAAGCCATAGTGTTGTCGACTCTCTTATATGGCTCCGAATCATGGGTCATCTACCTCCACCACCTGCGTCTCCTAGAACGCTTCCATCAACGCTGCCTCCGTACAAACCTAAACATCCACTGGTCAGATTATGTGACCAATACACCTGTTCTAGAGTAAGCAGCTGTCACAAGTATTGAGGCCATGTTACTGAGAACTCAGCTGCGTTGGGCAGGACACATCTCCAGGATGAAGGACCACCGCCTCCCTAAGATCTTGATTTACGGTGAACTTGCCTCTGGCTGCGGCAAGAGAGGAGCCCCGAAGAAAAGATACAAGGACTCCCTGAAATATCATCTCAGCCTTGGCCATATTGATCAACATAACTGGTCTACTCTGGCCTCAAATCGGGAAGCCTGGAGACACACCATCTATAACGCTGCCGTTTCCTTTGAGAAAGCACGCAGGATCACTCTCAAGGAGAAAAGGCAACGCAGAAAGAATCGTATCCTGCTGAATACACTACCTAAGGAGTCTTTCTGCTGTGCTTTTTGCAATCAGATATGTCTATCTCATATTGGCTTCATAAGCACCAGCGTGCCTGTAACAAATGTAGATAGAACCTTCCTAAATCTTCATTCGTGAAGCCTAGCCATGAATGAAAGATTCATTAGGATTGAGATAAAATATCCAATGTCTTTAATGAAATCAAAGCTGAATCTACTAACGAAAATGCAATATCTGCTCTAAAAGAGACAACAGAAATGTTCACGATTAAAATATTTGCCTTTCTTGTGAGCTTTATAAATCAGGTTAAATGTATAGATCCTTTAGCATAGGCTCTCTGGGCCCACTTCAATTCAGGCATATGTGTATGCTGTGTGACAATGCTGTTTGGTGATAAAATACTGCCACATAGCACCACATTTCAGCATCTGACACACCACATGCTGGCTAAACTGTTCTGCAGTTATTTGTTGATGCTTTTCCACTGAATTCACCAGAAGCCAACAGAAGTAAGGAAAAATAGGTGTCTAACTTCATCTGCAGACTTTCTTAGTGCTTTGGTGATAATGGACCATTCTGTTGCTGAATACAGCAAAAAGAAATAGGATTTTATATAAAACTAGGTCAATATCAAACCCATTCAGAAAAGTCGGGAGACTAAGACTCAAAGACTTGAAGTGACTGGTTCCAAATTATTCAGGTAGCTCATAGAAAAAAGGCAAATAGGAGAACTCATACTATTGTAAAGTGTCAGGTCAGCAACTTCAAAAGCCATGCCTTTGCCATTCTGAAGGCAAACAAAAGATTGCCGGTTGTTTGAGAACTTAAAATGTGTGGTGGTTCTAGCATTCTGAAATAGAGATTAAAAGGTGCTCCTTCCGACTAATCTGAACTCTATTCCCTTCCCAACACACACACAAGCAAGACTTCTAGGTACATAAGAAATTAGGCTAAGGGTCAGATGAAATTCATAGTTTGGTGTCATTCAACCATTTTTGTCATTAGAAACTCCAGATACAACAAAAGTAAAACTTTGAAGGAAAAATATATTTTCAAGGGAAAGTATGTTCAGCTCACTAAGTTTTCTTTCTGAAAGATTTCCATAGGCACGTAATAAATAGTATAATGCCATTCTTCAGTGATAACAGTTTGAACTGAGTATTTTTTACTCTATAGTTTGTATTATCTTTCAGTGTCTGTTAGGAATGGATTGGTTTTTTCACCTGCTTTACTATAGACCTTGTAGATGAATCAGTATGTTATAGCAGTTTTCCTGTTATGGGTAGTAATAATAAATACGTTAAATGACTACAGCAAACTACAGTAAAGATGCAAATGACAAAAGACAATTAAAAAGTCCTCAACGATAATCATGTGTTCCTAGTTGTCTAATTTATTATTAAGACCCATCAAATTAATTTTTGTAATCAAAATAAATTAATCACATTGTATGATTTTGTGGTTTGAGGGAAATTTTCTTTTTCTCCTTCATGTATATAATCTCTCCACTGCATTCCAGAGTCTATACAGTGTGATAAACTTGGCTAGCTATACCTCTGAGTCACAAGGAAAAATGAGGTATTTAGGTGCACAGTAAATAAAAATGCTCAGTTAAGGACTATTATACTGAAATACATATATACTATATGTTCATGGCTGGGCTTTGCGAACGAAGGTTTGGGAAGGCTCTATCCATTTTTTTACAAGGCTCTATCTATTTTTTACAAGCACGCTGGTGGCTAATAAGGCCGATGCAAGATAGACATGTCCAATTGCAAAAGGCACAACAGAAAGACTCCTTAGGAGGTATATTCTGCGAGGCATGGTTCTTTCTGCGTTGCCTTTTCTCCTCGAGAGTGATCCTGCGTGCGTTCTCAGAGGAAGCAGCAGCGTTATACTATATGTATTTCGGTAGTAACACACTAAACTAACAAAATTCCTCTCTACCAGACTAGAGTGTATGAAAAATCCTGCTTTAGAAGTGAATAGAAACAGTACCAAAGTACTTTCAATATCAAAATAGAGACAGTTCTCTCTAAAAAAAAAAAAAAAAAAAAGTACATATTAATTTCACAAGGCTTAAGAAAAGAGACAACAGTTTCACATATCCTAATCTTTAATGTCCAGGAATTAAACACAAAAGTTCCAGGAATTCCCTAATTCATTTTTTGCAAGTAGCAAATTGCAAAACCCTCCTATATCAGGGTTACCACAATGCGTTGACTTCATTTTCCTTTCTCTTGATCTTCAATTTCCTCCAAGGAGCTGAGACCAGATGTGGCTTGTGTGTGGTAAGTCTTCCCTGAATGCACCAGCTGAGAACTGTCTTCTGTTGTGGTGAGCCCCTCAGCAGCTGAATTAAATAATTCAGATCTGCTTTGTTCAACTCAAATCAGTGCAAGACTGTCTTAAAAGGATCTTTTGAGAGGAGATTATGTTTTAATCATCCTGATGAGCTCAGTGCACTCATATAGAATTTCGTGGCACTCTTTGTATTGTAGAGCTTTACAAAAATCACACCATTTCTTTCTATTTTATGTAGGTTACAAATCATAATTTAAGTTTCGTAAAGCAATCCAGTTCATCTCTTTGATATAGAATATCTTGTTTGTAAGCATCAGCATTCCTGAGACAGGACATCTTCAAAGATATAGGTTACAGAGATAATTAAAAGCTGCCTCACAAGTTGCAGAAAGAAAATGGCTCCAGTTTCATTGCAAAAAGGTTCCTTGCAGCTGCTCATGATATATAAGTAGATGTAAAGAGATTAATGAAAATCAAGAACTTCCATTTAAGAAAAAGTTTATGTTGAACACAATTTTGTAACAGTGAGACTCTTTCTAGCTGGACTGTATTAATACTTAAGGGTTCAGCTTTCTTCTACTATGTTTTTTAAAGAGGTTCTATGGTGCCTTCTTCTTTGGGCAGAATTTCTGAGGTAAGTCAGTGAGACAGAGGTTCTGATGTAGCCTATGTGGTTCAGAGCTTTTCTTGCTCCTCTGCCTCCTAGAAGGCCTGTCTATTTTCTTTCATAACCGCTAAAGTTCAGGATGGATCTCTGTGCAGTTTGGTGAAATTACTTTTACTTTTTTATTTATAGCAGTAGTAGATTCCTTCTTTGCTTATAATTATGCCTGAGAATAACATCAGAAAAAAAAATCCACAGTAGAAAACAAACTGCTGTATGCTCACTAAGCATGAAGAATTGAGCCTAGTAGTATGAATGTAAACTCAATTATACTGCCCAATCCCATAATAACACTGGGGATCTCTGACTAGGTGTCTATTGAGAAGTGACACAAACTCATGAGGCTGCAAAGTCAGTGCTCTGATCCACAGCAATACACTGAGTGCCTGACATCTGTGTGGGGTCAGAACACAGATATTAGTCCTCTGTCTCTTTGTAAGACCTGAATTTATATTCTCTAGAAGGCACTGGGTTCACATGTGAGAAATCATCACTACTATGAGGGACGTTACGACACTCTTTAGTTCAACATCCTTCCACAATAATCAAATGCAACATTTTTAATTAATTTTAATTAGGTTCCTGATCCACACATTTTATACGAGTTTACTTTTATGGTATATTGTGCATATTAAAGGCTATTATTCATTAAGGAATTTTCTTTTGATCTTCTGTGGCAAGTTGGTGAATATTCAAACAAAGAAATTAATTCTATGCTGATCACACTTAAAATTTATTCTATGTTATCAGTCCTTGTAGTAATCTTCCTTTAATTATAAATATAACTAATGTGTATATATAATAGATAATGAAATATTTTATGTATATATAATTATATATAATTGGCTATTATAGATATAACTGAGATATATAGAACTCAGTCTGAAAAAAAACCAGACAAACTCAAGAATTATCTTATTGCTATCAGTTTCCAGCTTTTGTTTTTCTGAGTAGATAGCCCCTCTCTAGAAGGGTCTTTTAAAATAGGTCTGCAAGATTAGTGAGGAATAGAACAGGTTAAGGAGAGTGTTTCATTTTTGTTTTATTTTGGTTGTTATCCAAATAAACGCTCTTGGAGTTCAGCCCGGTTTGGGCTCTGCAGCAGGGTTCATAAAATTCTAACAGTGCTGGCTTCCTCCAGGGTTTCTGCTTCTCATTTTTACAGAGCTGGGGAGCTGATCTTCAGCTTGAACTGCAAATCGTGGAACTTCAGCCCTTGGTTCAGTACCTCTGCATGACAGGGCTGGTGTGTTCAGCTGAGCCTCCTGTCAGAGCCTGAGAGGTTCCATAAGAAATATTTTGCAGTCAATGAACTGTCATTTAAATACAAATAGCTATATCACCCAAAATATATCCTATTGCTTTTACTCAGAAAAGATAAAACAAAATTAAAACATATTAAAACCTTCTGTGACTTCCTTAAAGCAAAAGTGAAATGGTCTTTCTTCACTAGCTAAAGGAGGATTAAGATAGTTACCCAGTACCACTTTACATCTGAATTAAAAATCCATCCAAAGCTTTAATACTCTCTAGCAAGTTTTTGATGGTTAATTTTTTTTACTTCTCCTGAATGTTCTGTGCCTTTTTGATGGTAATGAGCTGGTTCTCCCTTTACAAACCTCTTAAGAAATTGTCTTAATTTACCAAGGTACTTAAATATGTTGTCAATTTAAAGAACATAAACACGTCCATTCATTACAATGACACTTCACTTGCCCTTTAAGTTAAACATATGCATTCTGAATTGTAGCCTGAAAGTTCCCAAAGGGTATTTCTGGGATGTCATAGTTCCCAGCCTTGCAAGGTGCTAATCACTCTGTTTTCCTAACAATCACAAGACCAGTAGCGAATTCTCAACATTTCTTACAAGTTCTCAGCACCTTGTAGGAACAAATCTTCCCTCTATCAGTCAACAAAACCAAGGTCTGATTTACATGTATCTATCTGCCTTTACCGTTTGAGCAATTTTGTGCTCACAAATCACTGACCTGAATTCATGTACCTGAAGTGAATGTGAGCACAAATATTAGCTATTATCTAATCACCCAAAGAGTATTTGCACCTGTTATGAATTATGCATGCAGAAACTCAAGCTCAGTTATTTGTATATGCAAAGTTGAACACACAAAAAGCCTATTTCTTAAAATCTAGGACAAGATGTTAAACTCGCTGTGTTTTATACAAGTACCAGCTTATCAGAATACTGAATATTTTATGTCTGAGTAAGTGCATATGTTTAAAAGTGGTAAAATATGGATTATATACAAGATTGCTCACATAAGAACAGGATGACATTTCTTACCTGAATTCTAAACATTTTGAATGTATATAGTAAACTTACTCAGAGAAGACAGTATACTATCATTAGAGAGTATAAATTTTTACATTTTTAATGTAAATTATCATGTTTAAAAATAAGATTTTTAAATGTTAGTTTGATCTAGATATAAGGAAAAGAGTTGAAATCTTTAAGAAAGAAAAATGGTTAAAAGAAACAGAAATGGTCCCTGAACTAAGATGATAAATATTTCCAAAAGCAAGAACACTTACTGAGATGAGCTGAGATCTTCTGCCTTGTTTCTATTGGTCTACCTGCTACTGCAAATGAACAGTTATAACCGTATGAAACTAGGAAATTTTTTTTCCATTATTTCTTTGCTAAAGATGACTGCTATTGAGGTGAGTCAAAAAAAATGCCTATTAGCAGGTAAGACAAAGGAAAAGAATCAGCTAGGAGCTCACAATCTGACAGTTGACAAGGAGAGATCAAGATAGAAAAAGAATCGAGCAAGCAGAGGAGTTGAAGAGACCAGAAATCTTACACAGCCCAATCCAAAAGAAAGTTATTCTAAGAACAAAAAAACTTTGCAAACAGGGATTCCACATTTCTTGAACTATGTAGTTGAATCTTTAATGCTTCCCTTTGCATCCTGTTCAACTCCCTGCTATAAGTTTACAGCAAGAGCCTGCTAGTGTAAATGATGTGATGTAATTTTAGTAGTGAGAATAAATCTGGCCATTCAGTCAATTTTAAAGACTAAGTGAAGAACAGTCTCAAGATAACAACTACCTTCTTTATATTCAGTATAAAAATAGGGGTTTGACTTCAGACATGAGAGGCATAGCTGAACAAACATGACCCAGATTCACACTTCTCTGTGCTACGAATTTTCTTTTTCTTGTTGCACAGTAAGAAGTCTAAGCTGTTTGAAAAGAGCTACTTACAGTGACTCAAAAAACACAATTGAAAACATTCCAATAACATTATTTTTCATACTTTGCAGGCAAATTACCATCAGAAAAAGTAGTAATTATTTCAAAGTTTTGAACTAGCATAGCTTTTAAAACTAAAATATGAAAAAGAATTTACTTTCTGCATATCTTCCTAAATAGTTGTCTGTTTACTGTAAGGACATTTAACAACTTCAAGTCTAAACAGGAGAGGAAGAATTTAGTCTGAGCTATTTTAAGTTCAGAGAATTCTTCAGGCAAAGCAAAACATCCTAGTAATCACGAAAGATGAAACGGAAGTGCTTCAAAGAAGTAAATTTGCAATTTTCAGTCTCTTTTTCATTTAAGAAAATGTCCTGAAAGTCCTTGAATTTTGACAGTTTGCATCAGCTAGCTGCCTGCAGCATTCCCCTGGGGCTGCTCTTCAGATGCTCTCAGTTTGGGATCTATAGTAACACTGCTTCATATCACAAGAGCAAACAGCTTTTCTTGCATATTTATCTCATTGCTATCTTGGAAATTGTATGCATAGCACAATAGCTTTTCAAATATTGATGGAATATTCAGTTGTTATCTCCCTTTCAGTTCTTCCTCAAAAAGCAGTACATTTTCAGCCTTTGTTTAATATGATATATACCTATTTCTTACTTTTCATTGAATGTATTCAAAGTTAAAATAACAGTTGAATTAAAAATAACTCACCAATATATAAATTCTTAAGCCATCTAAAAGACACTGGCCAAATTTTCAAAGTCAAGTGACTCCATAGTTCTGGATATATTATTATGACCTGATGCAGATTTACCAGAACCGACTCAACCAGAAATTCACCTCTCAAATCACATAGCTGGTATATCACAAGTTTCTACACAGTAAAACATTATTGCCTGACTGTTCAGCCTTTTGCGCCACATCCGTTTGATTTAGAGATAGTGTGTAGCATAGGACCCAGTAAGACACCTTGTTTGCTTCCATGAATATCCCAGGATAGCTTAAATGGCATGTGCTGCTTATGTTTAGACACCTGAATCAAGCCTAATCTCCCTTTATAATAAATGAATAACTCTTCAATACAGTAAAGAGTATGGAAAACTATTTATTTCACCCTACAGCAGGTGGGCATTTATTGTTCAGCTGATTATCCCTATAGATTGGGGAGCATGTTCCAGATGCCCAACCATCCTCTAGGTGGAAAACCTTTTTCTAATATCCAACCTAAATCTCCCCTGGCACAACTTCAGGGTCCTGTCACTGGTCACCACAGAGAACAGATCAGTGTCTGCCCCTCTTTCTGCCCTTGTGAGGAAGTTGTAGACTGCAACTTGAATGAGGTCTCTCCTCAGTCTCCTCTTCTCCAGGCTGAACAGACCAAGTGATCTCAGCTGTTCCTCATACGGCTTCCCCTCAAAGCCCTTCACCCCGTTTGTTGCCCACCTTTGGACACTCTCTCATAGCTTAATATCTTTCTTATATTGTGGTGTCCAAAACTGCACACAATATTCCAGGTTAGGTCGCACCAGCACAGAGCAGAACTGGACAATCATCTCCCTTGATTGGCTGGCAATCCTTTGCCTGATGCCCCTGAGGACACATTTGCCCCTCCTGGCTGACAGGGCACTGCTGACTCTATTCCACTTGCCCTCAACCAAGACCCCCAAGTCCCCTTCTGTGGCACTGCTTTCCAGCATCTCATTCCCCAGTCTGTACATACATCCAGGGTTGCCCCATCCCAGGTGCAGAATCCAGCACTTCCCCTTGTGGAACTTTGTATTGTTGGTGATTGCCCAGCCCTCTAATTTGTTGAGGACTCTCTGTGGGGCCTTCCTGCCTTCATGGGAGTCAACAGCTCCTCCGAGTTTTGTGTCATCTGTAATTTATTTAATATTAAAATACATAAAGTTTCGAAAGACTAGTCTCCGTGCTACAAAGAATAGTTCTCATTATCAGGCAGCAGATTATTAAACCTACGCTTTTACAAAACACGCTGTATCAAGCCACTGTCTTGGAAAGGAAAGTGCTATAAATTAGAATCTTCTTAAGCATTGAAGCCATTTCCCTGATTATTTTCTCAAATGGAATGAGAGTTACTCTGCCAGTAGCTGTTCTTATGGATAACCAAAGTTTTAGTTCTCTGAGCTGGGTGAATGTGGTGTGTTACCCCAGCTGGCAGTCAAGGGGACTGCTCCCAGTGCTGCTCCCACCCCACCACAAGCAGGATGGGGAAGAACCAGAATGAGGAAACCCGTTGGGTGAAATAAAAGCAGGGAAGTCACGCAGCAATTCCTGTCACAAGCAAAGTAGACTCAGCTCTGGGGAATTTGACTCAATTTAAAAGATTTAATTAAGATTTGGGTATTGAAAACAAAGAAGACAAACATTTAAGCACTTAGAGGAGACACCTTTCCTCCTTCATTGCAGGTCTCCTTCCTGGTTATTGCCACAGGTTACACTTGGTCCCTTTGGTGAGGCAATATGTGGTGCAGGAGGTTGGAGTCAGGCCATAGCAGTGTCTGTTGTAGCTCCTTGTTCCTCACTCTCCCTCCACTTCTGCCTGTGCTTCTTCCTTAATGCTTATTTCCTCCTCTCCGTGGTTTACAGCTCCTCTGCAGGCGTTACCATCTCCACAATGGAGCACCTCATGTGGTCTCATACGTTTTATCCTTTTTCCTCTCAGTGTTTTACCATCCTTTATTAAATATGTTGATCCAGAGGTACCTCCCACCAGGCTGAGGGGTTCAACTGTGTCCTGCCATGGGTGGGTTGGCATGGTTTGGAACTGGCTGTGTCTCCTCACAGAGGCTGCCCTGCAGCCCCTGCTGCCTGCACCCTACCCTTTATATGTAATGCAATGAGATGTGTCCCCTCTAAAACAACTTATCATCAATTTGAAGGGTTGAATCTGAAGTAAGTCATCCTTCAGAGGGTTAAACGCTCAGCAGCACTTAGTTCCCTGGAGTCTTTGGTGCCCAGAGGTGCCATGCGGTGCCAGGCTGCTTGTCAGCCACTCAGGGAGCAGCCAGTTCAGACCACAGTCTTAAATTCTGGCAGCAAAAGCTGTCTGGTAAATGTCAGGACTAAACACAGTGTAAGCTGTGTTATATCCACAAGTAACTCTTGCATTTTTCCCTGATGTTCAACAAAACCCTTGTTTGTTTGGTTTTTTTTAAACAAATACCTTGTTTAGCAAGACTCCCCTGAAGTGACTGCAGAGCTTTTACTGAGAAGCTCCAAATGAGAGTTCCTGCTGTGTCACCTTGTCTACCTTGGTGGCAGTCATTTCAAAATATTTCAACAAACTAGTAAGGCATGATCTTGATCCTTTCCTGAACCACCCTGACAACCCATAATCAGACTGTTTTTCTCATGCGTTTCTTCCGCTTTGATATCAGAGTTTTAAAAACTTTTCAAGTTGATGCTAAACTACATTCTTCGTAATTTGTTTGTGTCTGTCTTTGTAGGTCTGTTAGCCAGTTTAGCACCAGTGAATGAATTTGGAACTGTTATTATCTTCTAAGTATAGGCCACACTCAAATGTTTCCCTCAGTGTCCTTGGGTTCCCACAAAACCTTAGGTTCTGTGATTTTAGTCTTCATCTGCACATAGGCATATACTCTGAAGCTACAGAGCGACTCTGACTCCAAGAAGGTACCTGGAAAAGGAAAGTTACGGTATATAACCTCATCCAATGCTTGCTGCATTCATTAGAGGGGGGACAGGGAGAGTCCTCACATACCCCTGCTACTGTCTCACAGTTAATACAACAGAACAGCGCTATGGATGCTTTCTTGTGTTTCTCTGACAGCTTGGCAAAAATACATGAGAGGCACTTGGCTATCATCGGTCATCTATGAAATTTCTGATATTAGAAATTCCATAGGGCAGATAGATGGATCTATCTATCAACTTTCTCTGCAATTTGTCCTGACACCTATCTGATGAACAAAAGAAATTTTTTGTACTAAATATACACAGGAATGGTTTGAATACTTTGAGTAGGTTTAATATTCATAAACATACCAGTATATTTTAAATTTTGTGAGGCAAAAATTAGACTCCAACAGGTGGAAGGCTGGCAGACATAAAGGAACTGGAAATGTGATTTCAAATATAGTGTCAAAAGCCTAAATAAAACATTTAAAATTAAAGGATTTAAAAATATTTTTAAGAATAATACTTCAGCAATTATAAAGTGGGTTTTCCATTTGTTTGATTCTTTATTTGTTTTGTGGGAATACACATTAGGTTAATGAAATGTATATGAAATTGGGGAAAAAATTCTTACTATTAAAGAAAAATAGTAATGTTTCAAGCTATTAAACAGTGTAAGTGCAGAATTATCCAGAAGTAACTGTTTATTCATTTGATTCTTTGAATTGTAAAATTTATTAGATTTCTCACTTACTATGCACATGCAACTACAGTTTAAATTTATAAGGCTACTTTGCTTAACCATGCATATACTAAGAAAATGATAAAGGTATATTCTATTCTCATGCACATATGTAATTGTGATTATTTAGTTTATCAAGCAAGAAGTGAATCAACAGTGTCACTAGGTTTGTTTTAGGCTGTCACATTCTTCCATTGTTGCTTTCAAAATCCAGTGGTTTCTGAGGTAAGAGGGCAAGAACTTAGACATTATGAGCAGTGAAGCAAAAATTGCTTTTTGTCATTAAAACCCAAACCATCCTGAAAAATAATGATTTGCTTTTAATGGATTTTTTTTCTTTATACAGTTGTTCACATGCATCAAGCTAGCTTTAATTTGGGTGGTTTAGGGTTTTGCAGCACAGCAAATATATGCAGCTGTTAACAAAGTGTAGAGCATTGAGGTGCTTACTGATTCTCCACTAGACCTTATACAAAGGGAAGGAATTGCTGATTTCACTTTGATAATAGCTAAACTTGTTATGCTTTTCATTTCTCTGTAGTGGCATCATAACTGTTCCATTTATTCTGCAATCTCAAAGTTGTGACTTGTATTATGTAGTCTTCTCTTCATCGTCAGGATTTTAGTGCAGTTGAAAATATTTCTGAATTCAAGCAGTCATACAGTTTTCTGTTCAAAAAATGGTATTGCAATTCTCCCTCAGAACTGTTAAAATATTTATAAAATATTTTTATGGAAAAATACTTTTATAGAAAACCATCCACCAGAAAAACCTTAATCTAGCTGTTCATTTGCTTTCAGAATATTGAGGTCAGCTATCACTACTGATACTCGTTCAAGAACCCTGAGCCATAAGAGAGAAAAAAACAGATGCTATGTTTTTGTAACAAGATTCGCTACTTCTTTTCTGTAACTGCATACATGGAATTTATCTGTGCAAATATGACAGTAGCCTAGAAATTAGAGATGCATAACAGCTCTGTCCTGTTGTCGCTTTTGATCTTTATGGTATTTTTTTATGGTTAATAGCTTGATGTGTTAACAGTACTTGGTGGTCCCAGCCTTGGTGAAGAGTTCAGAATAACAGCAGCCAGCAAGACAGAAACAAGCCTGCAAGAATTTGCATGACTGGGATGCTCAAATTGTCTGAGTGGGTATTTTCCAAAACTGATCTTGGTAAAGAGGAATACAACTATCAGTCCAATTAAACAGCAACCGGGAAATTAAGAGACCTGGGGGGGGGGGGGGGGAGTAATTAAGCAGATATAGAAGTGAAAAACAAGGATAGGCGAACAGAGAAGCAGGGCAACAATGGCACTGGTGTTACCCTTTCAAATATGGCCCCATGACACAAGGGGCCTGTTCCTTCAGCCACTGCCCCCATCTCACTCATATCCCTCATGAGGCACTTGGTGACTTGCACCCTGGGGGTTTAGGATATGTCCCCTCTGAGATTATGGGGAACAGCCAGCGCAGTTACATCTCCCATAGCAGGGGGAACCAGCAGGGTGTCCCACAGGTCCGGGGGAGGCCTGAATCACCCATAGTATTTATTACAGTGTTTGGGATAAAAGGAGGGATTAAAATTTATCAGGATTATAACAGGTATCTAGAAAACATTTTGACACATATTAACATTTAGAATATTGTGGTTTATTTGTCCTATTGTTAACATTGAAAGAATATTAGATATTGATCCTGAATATAAAGTTTGCTGATTCTCAGTTAATTACATCTCATTAATAAATCGGTAAACCCACTTGAATCATGATTTGACTTAAACTACAAGAACTGAGCAGGTTTTTCATGGTACAGAGTCTTGATTTACTAATGAGCTTCTAAACTGTGATTGAGCAGCTTGGAAACATGAAAGCTTATCTAGCTGCACCCACCACTTTGCCTGCTGCTCTGACAGCTCATATCTGATTTGAATGGAAGTTACGTGAAGTGAAAAGTATTTTGCTAGCAGTTCTGCTCCTCTCAGTTGAACAGTCTGGGATACATTAGAGAGCTGAAAAGAGTCAATTTATTTAGCTGTTTTTTGGGAGAATGGGTTCTTACTCTTATCCTGTTTTTTATATATCACAAATTCTGTCATCCCACATAGACTGGTTCCAGTGCATGTTATGTGATAACTTTTCAGAATTAATTATTTTATAGTTTTCAGTGCGTTGACTATTTTTTTGTGATTACTCTGACAAAAATCCTAGGCAAGTGACTGAAAGGTCACTTAGGTCCTTCAACAGCAGGAAAAATTATATCACTATTTGAGATTTCTGGTATAGTAATTGGAATATATTTTGCTGGAACCTGATTGATTTTCTTTCTTAGTTTTGACTCTTAACACAAGGGACACTTTTTACCATTATACTCTATCTTCTACTCTAGCTGTGCATATTAATGTTTTTCATTTTTATTAATCCCATTAATCTCAGAATTAGATAATATCTCATAGCAATTACCTACATATGCTAATTATGTGTTCTGTAATTAGCTCTCCAGGTTTGAAATTGCTTCATAATTAAATTGATTGGACCACCTTTTAAAAATAATAGTTCCATTTTTTATTTGTAGACATATATTTTTCAACTTGTTATTTACCTTATCTTTCAATGCTCCTAATCCTTAAAATACCCTCTTACACTAAAGTAGCTCTATATGTCTAATCCCTCAGGATCTGATTTAGAACCCACAGTAGGAAATAATACTTATAGGAAGTTTGATATTCTGCCTTTTTTATTATTTACTTATTAACAAACATTCTGTTTTTTAACAGAAGAGTAACCATACTAATGAAGTTCAAGGTGTGCTTTCTAACCAGAAGATCAGAATATATATTTTTAAATTCTGATCAAGTGTTCTTTCATAGGTATTCTAATATCACAGAATCACAAAATCACAAAATCTTGAGGTTGGATGGCAATTCTGGAGATCACCTAGGCACTGCTCAAAGCCGGCTCAGCTAGACCAGGCTACTTAAGGCCATGTCCAGCTGAGTTTAAAATATCCTCATGAACAGAGAACTGCACAACTTCTATGGGTAACCTGTGCCAGTGTTGAAACAAACTCACAGGAAACTCTTATAATTCAGTGGAATTTCCTGTGTTTCTGCTTGTCCCCATTGCCTCATCCTTTCCATGGACAACATGGAAAAGGGCCTGGATCCATTCTTTCTGTACTCTCCTTTCAAGTTTTATATATATATTCATAAGGTCCCCCTTAACTCTTCTATACTCCATGCTGAGCATTGCCATATACCCCAAACTCTCCTCATAGGAGAGATGTTCCAAGACATTAATAATCATTGTGACACTTCCTGGACTCTCTCCAGTCTTTTGTATTTGTGATTTCAGAGTTGGATGCAGTGCTCCACCAGGGCTGAGCAGAGGGGATCCACTGGCAGTGTTCTGCTTAATGGAGCCTAGGAGGTTGATGAGCTTTTTTTCTGCAAGGGCTCATTGCTGGCTAATGTTCAACTTGGTGTCCTCCAGGACCCACATCTGCTTTCCACCTGGGCAGCTCCCAGCATATACTGGTGTGTGGTGCTGTTCCTGTCCAGTCGCAGAATTTTGCACTCCCCTTTGCTGAACTTCATGAGGGTTCTAGCAGCCTTTCCTAGCCTGCTGATGTCCCAACCTAGAGATGCAACATCGGGCCTTCCAACACACAGTTTTGCTTTCTTGCAAAAGAAAGACAGATCTTGATAGATCTGTCCTTAGATCTGCCCAAGGTACCTGTTAGCACAAGAGAATACCATCTCTGATGATGAGACCAGTCTGAGAAAGTTGAGGCTGTTCAGCCTAGACATGAGAAGGTTGCTTGGAGACCTCATAGAAACTTTTCAGTATTTGAAAGGGCCCTACAGGGAAGCCATAAAGGGGCTCTTAGTCAGGAGCTATAGTGATAGCACAAGGAGTAATGTATACAAACTGAAAACAGGGAAATTTACATTAGATATTAGGAATAAATTCTTTACCATGAGGGTGGTGAGGCACTGGAACCAGTTGCCCCAGGGTGTTGTGGGTGCCCCAATGCTGAAAGTGTTCAAACCCAGGTCGGATAAGGCCTTGAGCAACATGGTCTAGTGAGATGTGCCCCTGCCCATGGCAAGGGATGTTGAGACTAGATGATCTTGAAAGTCCCTTCCAATCCTTAACATTCTATGATTCTATTATATGTTACTCCTATGATTTCATGTCATGTATTGGCGGGTGTTTTGTGGAAAAATACTGTGATACCCACTCTGATCATTATAAAATAGAATCTTTATTTACTTGATTAATAATTAATGACTTTTATATAAACCAGAACAGCTTTGGTAAGGAGTCTAAGAGAGTTGCGTCCATGCTGTAAAGGTATTGGTTTGAAATATGTTCTGGTCGTTGCTTCCCAAAATGCAGACAGTCAATAAGATCTTCACTGGTTTTAGGATACTAGCTTTCTCTCTTGCTACAAATGACTCGAAACATGTAAACATTAAAAATATTTCTGTGTCGTTCTAGACAGCTATCTCTAAATAGTTGACCAATGCTATGAATCCTCAAAGAGAGGCTGGAACCCAACTCTTAGGTATCCTGTGGTACTCCTAGCAGCTTGTCATAAAAATCTGTGACAAAATCCTTGTCACCTTGTCTATAGCTGCTGCTAATGTTTATCCTACCCATCTTCCTTAGCTTCAGACTGAAAAATATTTTCACAATTACCCTGTAGGCCATGGTTTTTAACAATATACAAGAAATCTACTATTGAGCATATGGAACATTGGTGCTTTATGTATTGAATATACTTGAAGTAATCTCTGACCTTACTAGGTTCTCAGAGAATAATGTATTGTTATTTGCCATTTGAAGTTCTTTTTTATCATTGGATGATTTAGTGTATGGTTAGTGATGTGATCTTGAAAGTGTTCAGTGTAGGCTTAGATCTGTTCTCTGCTAATTCAGTGGAGTTTTATTACTGGCTTCAATGTAAGAACAGTAAAGCCTCTATGCAGTCTGCTTTTGAAAATCCAACCTAGTAGCAAATAATATTTATATTTGTTCTTATTTGATTTTTGTTTTATATACCTCTTTATTTTGTGATTCACTAATCACAGAATCATAGAACATATCAAGTTGGAAGGGACCCATAAGGATCATTGCATCCAGCTCCTGGCCCTACACATGACCATTCCCAAGAGTCACACACACCATGTGTCTGAGAATATTGTCCAAATGTTTCTTGTACTCTGTCAGGTTTGGTACTGTGACCAATGTCCTTTCATACTCTCTTGTCCTGTGAGTTTAACAGTTTTTCTGCTTTTATTAAACAACTTGTTCTTTTCATTTAAACTTAAGCTGAACATTTAATTTATCCACTATTAAGATTAATACAAGTGTCATTTCATTTTGGCATATTTTGAAAGATATCCATGAGCAAGAGAGATTGAAATACAGATTTTCTGAATTGTTTTAAGAAAACCTGGAGGTTTAAAATTTTGATTACAAGCTTATTAATTTTCAAAAAATAATCTTCTTAGAAATATTTAATAAATGGGTCATATATTTCTGTATGCATACATCTTTATAAGCAAGTCTGTAGAGTGTTTAAACCAGAATTCCTTTAGAGTAATAAAAACTTTGCTCTTCTAAATATACCTACAAGAGCCTAAGACTAAATTTGCTGTTTCCAACACCACTAATGTTCTGAACAATTCATATATTTAAAAGACATTTAAATTTAAAAAGTCTCAGCAATTGCATTCTTATTATTGCCATGGGGCTGCAGGCACAATATTAGTTTAAACAATTAGGCAGTTATATGACTGAATTTGTCATTTTGACCAAATATCCAGCATTCAGAGTGAGTGTCTTCACTGAGTTTTCCTAACTTTCTTTGATATCCTTTTCAGTCCTCTTTTGGCTTCTACATCTAACATTAGCAAAGTCTTTTCACCAAGTTTCTTTCATCTATCTATTTGAATTTTGAGATTATTTTACATTAAAAAATAATCATTAACATTGCTCTACTGCTTGTGACGTTTCTTTGGTATTGTTTTTAGGTAAAAGCTCACAATAATAAATACATGAAATTAAAAATATTCTTAACTAGAGAAGGAAAATAGATAATTTTCCTTCTTATATTCAACTCATCTCTGGAGAACCAGAAAACAGATTTTTAGAGCTTACCAGCATAGCCTACTAGAAAAGCAAGACTCAGAATTTATACTAGCATGTTTCAAGATGAAAAGAATTTCTTGTGAAATCCTGGTAATAGGTGAGGAATATGGAGGAATATGTATGGTTAATATTCATGGAGAAAATTCAAATAACCTTGGTACCAAATACGGAAAGAAAATGCGTTTGAACCCTACATTGTTTAGTTGCATGTAACCTTCGTGACTTTATCATATGTATTTTAATGTAGTTGGGTTTTTTTGTAGCTTGTTCAAATTTTTCCACTCAGAAATAATCCTTAATTTTATTTATTGCTCAAGTTGTTCTATTGTTTCAAGTACACAGAAGTGTATTACAAAAATGTTTTGTTATATGCCTAACTATGAGAAGGAACTATGCTGATTATGTCTCTAAGTCATTCTACCGAGGTTCCCATAAATGTCACAGAAACTAGTGTGTGGAAAGCCAGACTTGTCAGCAAAAAGGTCATGCTGCCACTAACAAAAGAGGAATGGTAGGATCAGCATAGAGGCCACTACTGTTAAAGGAGCTTAGAACTATCAGACAATAGCAGACTGTCTAATTTTCTGATTGTTACAACTCATCCAAAACAGTACATTTTTCTTTCTTCCCAGCTATTGAAAGGAACATTCCATCTTACAGAAAGACTAGTTCTAGTCAGCGGCCAGAAAAAAAAAGGTTACCTTTATAGCAAAGGAAGAGCATTCATAAATATCAAAAAGGACAGTTAGATATTTTAAATGAACTTATCTCTCAACCGACTAATGCACTCCTGTGATTCCTTGCTTGAGGGAACAGCTATTCCCTTTCACTATGTTCTGTCCTGGGTCAGGGAAAGCTGAGCAGGTAGCCTGTGGCAATCCAAGCTAAGAGTTAGTTCTCTCTCCCCAACCACAGCTAATGGCATTTTGTATTTAAAAATTTCTATATTATTTGCAGAATGGATGAAAAACAAAATTCTTGAACAAGACATCACAGTTTAAATTGCCAGATTGGGCAAAAAATCATATTTGCATGAGCTAGTGACTGCAAAGAAATGTTAAGAGAACATCTTGTGAGATTTTAGATCATTTCCAGTACAGCTCTCTAAACAGCTCACCTCATACGTGCATTGCCAGCAGTTCTGGAGAAGACAGAAACACATAGGAATGGAGGGGAAAGTTGGGGGAGAGCAAGGTGAGTTCAAGGCATACGAATTCAGGTCACTGTAACTGTTGGGAAATAATGTCTGGGAAAATAGACTGATGGAGAAACAAAACAGAAATTTTGTTGCAGATTTTGGTTTTAGAAGAGTCCTGCAAAACTTTTGACTCAGTATTAGTAGACAGGGGCTGAGATACTGGTCTGTACTCAGTTCCTTCTCTCATCAGCCAATCTTCCAGCTGTTCCTGCGGCAGGAAAGGCTCTCAAGTGCTCTTTTCTCTGCATTTTCACCCATTTGTTCTCTTTTGTATGGAGTGTAAAGCAGATAAATACGAATTACAAATTCCCACTGCTGGGTGCAACATCATAAATAGAGAGGTCAGTTTGGGGACCTCTTGGATTTAGATGTTAAATCATTTTTCTGGCACTGTGATCTTCATGATCCCTCAAGTCAGAGAGAGTTAATGAAGACCTTTGTGTCATTCTCTTATGTAATTCTGTATGAAATTGGTTTTGCTCAGAATATTCCAGCTTTGCATTGTATTGTCTGTGGTGAGCAAATGCTTTATTCCTCATGTTTGGCTTTTGGGGGACTGCTAATATAGACATCTGAATTAAAATGAGTATGAAAAATATGAGAGGTTAGGACTAGGAGAATTTAGCTCTATTTCTTTGTTGTCTGGTTATTCCTTTTCACAGTTTAACTGTATATTTGAAGAATTCTTGATTATGGATTCTCAAATGAAGGTAATGTTTACCTTGTATTTCTTTGTTACGTACAACTGGAAAGTTTTAGGACAGTATAGATCACCCAGTTTCCTTAGACAGCCACGGAAAAATAAAACGAACCAGATAAAACCAAGAATTTACTTTTCTTAACTGCATACTTCTATCTACCTGTTCCCTGTACATTACGAAGCTATCAAAACATCAGTTTATCTGTATGCAACTTTTTTCTGACTTCGCTCTCAGGCAGTGAAAAGCACAGAAACACAGAATCACAGAATGCGTACAGTTGGAAGGGACCACAGTGGTACAACTGGTACCACATCTGGTACAACTTCCTGCTCAAGTAGGGCCAACTTAAAGCACATGGCACAAAATTGCATCCAGATGGTGCTTGAATATCTCCAGTGATGGAGACACTACAACAGCTCTGGGCAATCTGTTCCAGTGTGTGGTCACCCAAATGATAAAGAAGTTCTTCCTCATACTCAGGTGGAACTTCCTATCCATCAGTTTTTGCCCATTGCCTCTTATCCTATTGCTTGGCACCACTGAGAAGAACCTGGCTCCAGCCTCTAACACTCTCCCTTTAGATACTTATAGACATTGATGAGATCCCCTCTCAGTTGTCTCTTGGGACAGAACAGGCCCAGCTCCCTCAGCCTTTCCTCATAAGAGAGATGCTCCAGTCCCCTAATGATCTTTGTAGTCCTCCACTGGACCCGTTTATGGAGCTCCATGTCCCTCTTGTACTGCAGAGCCCAGAACTGGGCACAGCACTCCAGATGCAGCCTTACTAGGGCTGAGTAGAGGGGCAGGAACACTCTATTGACCTGTTGGCAGTGCTCTTACTAATGCAGCCTGGGATACCTTTGGCCTTCTTGGCCACAAGGACACACTGCTGGCTCATGGACAACTGGCCCACCAGGACCCCCAGGTCCTTCACAGACCTGCTTTCCAGCAGGTCAGCCCCCCAGCCTGTACTGGTGCTTGGGTTTATTCCTTTCTAGGTGCAGGACCCTGCATTTGCCTTTGCTGAATTTTAGACAGTTCTTCTCTGATCATCTCTCCAATCTGTCAAGGACCTTCTGAAGGGCTGCACAGCACTCTGGGATATTGGCCACCCTCCCCATCTTTGTTTTCCAAAAGTCTGATATGTTCAACTAATGGCTCCTTCAGCATAACTTTCTTATGCCTACAGTGCTATTCTCACAGTTAAAATTCAAATTTAAATACACTGTTTTTGTGTAGCTCTGGTTTTGTGATATTCCATAATTGAAAGCATTCTTTAATATCTATTCCATTTTCATCAACACATCTTAAATATTTTTTCATTTAAGGATAGAGTGTACTGCAGAAGACTTCTAACTAGTGACAGCAGAGGATGATGGAATGTGATGGGACTGGTAACAGAGCCTGTTGATTTATGTTATTCTTGTTTTATTTTATGCTGACCATTTTCTGAACATATTGATTCCTTGACTGGCAGATTCTTAACTAAGATTTTTGTTTTCAGATACCAGGATTACAGTTTTCAAATATGCTGATGACTTTAAAATCTTATTATTCTCATCTTCTCTTCGTCAGTGTTAAGAAGCAAAACATTTCTGGGCCTTGCTGATATAACTGTTGGGCAAATATCAGTGAGCTCAGAAGCAGAAGCTATCTACAGGTTCGAGATGATGTCATATAGCCTACTCTAGCACCTGAACATGTATGCTTGCTTTCTCTGTCCGTTGTGTATCTTCACCAATATTAACCATTCTTTGCTGTATAATGAGAATGCATCAGCAACTGAATTATATTCTTTTCTGATAATAAGATAGGTCTGAGCATTGTCTCCTTTTTAGCTGCCTGCTCATACAAATGTACTTGAGACAGGCAGATACAACTCCAGCATCCTTTTTGGCTTTCTTTTTAGTAAGAGTAATTATGTAGACTCCTGCTACTGGGCATTGAGAAAGTTGAAACAAAGTTTTCTTATACAAAAATAGTTACCTTGATTCAATGAGAGGCTTCATCCAGTTCAGTGTTAAAAGGCCAGTAGCCAACATTCAACCAATGATCCATAACATAAAGCCAGTAGTGGATGTTTCTCTGAAAGGAAGTAAAATTTATTTCCATGTGTGCCCTTTATCTTTTATGTCAAAGTGACCTTTCTTAATCCTTAAATAAATGTTAAAAGTTATTAAATAATTTATCAACAATTATTTTTGTCTTTCTAATTTTTAGTCTAATGAATTAAATTTTTTCCTTTTGTTTTATTAAGATGTATTTGTAGGAAGCTTTTATTTCAAATAATATTTCAGACACTTGGCCAAGAAACAAAAGCCATATATCCTGGTCTGCAAAATATAATGTATGGGTATTGATTCAGTAGACTCTAGTTTACGTATGGTGTGATTGCACCAGTATATCTCCTCCATTTAAGTCATCAAAACCTTGAGAAGGTTAGAACTTGGGTACATCCTCTTTATCTGTGATGTTTCAAGTTACTTCAACTGATGAATGCAGAACAAATTAGAAATAAAATCTAATTGTAAAAAAAAAAAAAAACATAAAAAATTAATACTCAGAAACACTACCCCCCCAGGAAAAACAGAACAAAATCAAAAATAAAAATACAAAAACCCCATGAGGCTTAAATTTTCAAAAGCAGCTTTTTTTTTTTTTTTTCTGTCTGTAAAAGCATTTTATGAAACATTGATTCCAGTATGTCAAATAAGTTTATCACTTATTTTCTTGTCTTGACATATTTTGGTGTTGGCCACTATAAAGTAAAAAGTCATGTCTTGTAACTCTCCTGTGAAAAGTTACATGAAAACAACATTTATCAAACACAAGGTTTTCACTAAACCAAAGAACGTTTTATCAATGTCAATTAAATCTCTCTAAACCTAGGTTTGACTACTGTGTGTATAGCAGGAAGATAATTCAGATATTAATGTTGGCAGCATTGTAAATTTTTATCTTAAAATATTTTTTCCTGATACCGTTTTCTCTGTTTCTTAACAGACTGTGTCTCTGTATTTCTAATTGTGTACTGTTTCTGATGACTGAAAGATACATTCCTCACTGGGTCTGGGCATGACTGCAGGTCGAAACTCCGCATTGCCTAGAATACTGCATGATTTGGCATGAAAAGCATAAAGTGCAGCTCAAATTTATTTTCAGTCTTGACTGTGCCTGTACCGCCTACTTCAGGATTCATTTAGTTTACCTAGGGGTCTTTTTTGTATCATATTTTGGTATATTCTGCAGGACAATTTAAGGAAAGGAAGCTTGATTAAAGACGAGAGGAAAATACTACATGCTGAAGGTGTGAAGATGAGTGTAGTAAAAAAAAAAATTACATAAACTCAAGGTCTAACTATAGTAGAAAGATGCCAGAATCTGTATCAAGGGCACATGTTCGAGTCTCTCAGTCACGTAACGGTACTTCTCTGCTTGCCTTATTTTTGAAGATGGCAGGGTTTTTGAAGCAGACAATCCAGAAAAGATAAACCTAAAGAAAGCAGGTGGTTCCCATGCAGTCTGTTATGCTATTTCTATCTCTACCGAAATGCCTTCTCTCTGGATATGCACACCACTGAAGTAAAATATGCAATGAAATTAGGATGATTACATGCGGAAAATACAGAGCATTAAACTGATGGAGAAACAAATCTAATCACTGAGAACATGAAATGATCATATGAAATGCATTTGCATAAATGTCATCCTGGTTATATTGAGATAACCTTTATATAGTGTAATAAAAAAAAATGTATGTATAGGTGTATTATAAGCTCAGAATATGATTCTGCTATAGCTCCCTCCCTACATGTCTTCTTCCTTATTTGTGTCAACACCTGAACATATCTTGTCCTCTGATGAGTGATCTCAGCTTACTGAGCCAGTAAGAGGACACTCGCTCGTTTTGTTGCTGGATTAATTTCCTCCTTGCTCATGATGAGCTGCACAAAGAATTCAAATAAACCACTCAGGTTACATTTAGGAAAGATTTAGGACTACATAATTAAAGATGAAGCTATGAGGGCAAGAAGAGAACTGATTACTACAGCAGTCTCAGCTTAAACTAATGTGAAACACAGATTGCGCAGCCCTGGGAAACCAGGGTGGGTAAGGAAGGTTACACTGAATGTGCATAACAGTATTTACATCCCAGTTGGTTGCATTTATGTTAATACATCTAAGTTAATGCCACGGATGACTGCATATTCCCTGTCTTATGAACACAGGATCTGACCTGTAATTGATGTAAAGTAGCACACCTGCACTGCCTTCAATAAATGCATATTACTTGAGGTCAGCAGCAGACTTCCTCTGTGTGATTAGTGCATGGAGTCTGATTTGGGAGACTGAAATGTGGAGTGAACCAAACAATGAATAAGGATAGGCTAGGACTGACCCAAACAAAAATGAGAATTAAATGACTAAAAGAAAAAGTTTGCTAAATAACAGTGGGTTTTCTTTCTGGCTAAAGCATCTGTGACTCCTCATTATAATATGAAAATCAACTGTTCAGCATCCTAAATTTACTACACTTTTAATTAGAAGAATCCTTTGGTCTCTTAGGAGTATATTGGGGTTTTTAAACTTTGAAGACCTGGAACACTGAAACTTTTCTTTGTTTTCTTTGGACATCTGGGAAGCAAATTTACTGATGCCTGACCTAAATTAGAGCCTGACAATTTATAATATAGACATAGCTGTTTTACGAGTTCTTTCCTGTTTCTAACAATAGTAGTCATGAAATATGAACCACTAAACTGACTTAGTTTTTCTGTTGCTTTGGGAGTGCACCAATGTTTGATGTGTTCAGCAGCCTCTCTAATTTTTCAGGCAATTTATTAAGCAGTCCTTCACTGCTTGTATAATTTACAATCAACAGCCAGTACAGGTGAAATCTGAAAAATGAGATGAACTCTCTCATGTTCATTGGTCATGGCTGAACTATTGGCATGAGACTGATTGTGTCCTTCTCTACTGTGAAATTTTCAAATTGTTCAATAACACATTAAATTCTTTTTATTTCAGGATGTAAGCAATTAGATGATGAAATGTCTCAATGAGTTGGTTTTCAAAGAAAAGCAGGATTAGTGAGGACAGTGACAAACTCAGGACAGTTTGTCTTCTGAAGCAGCACTCTCCTGGGTCTGTAACACCTGGAGCTTCTTCAAGATATATAGCTTCATTACAAGACAAAACATGTTTGGAGCTACATATAGCAAGGGCTAAATGATGAGAGGAAAGAAGGAACCAAACAGAGAGGATATATATTGAGGCAGCTGTTGGCAGGTACCTGGCAAGAGGCAGAATGGGGCAGAGGGGAGGGTAGGGGACATGGGAGAAGAAAGGGCAGGACCACAAGAAACCTGGGAAAGTCAGATGATTACTCACTGGCAGCAGTAAAACTTTTGCAAGGCTTGATTCTGAAAACTGACACCATGATTTTAGAATTCATATTCTCATTTTTTTTTTTTATTTTTAATCAGGAACGTGTATTTCACATAACAGATTGCATTTCAAAATAACTCTCAAGGGAATAGAGAACTGATGAGAATTCATTATTTAGCAGAGTGACAAGCAGGAAGTTATTTTTAAAATGACTAGCATAAGGACAGGTAAATGAATCTCATAGAAACTTTATGAATGATTTAAAATGAGATTAGATTAAATGTTAATCATCCACTGTGCTATTGAAACATTGTATAGTTACTGGTTTTATTCACTAATAAATAAGTTCAGTGAATTGAAAATTAACATTTTACATTTTTCCATGAAAGTGGTAGTACTAGATACCCATGCCTTTCCTCTCCTTATCGTTTAGATTTTGAAGTAAAGGATCCCCTATAAAAAGGCTAGCATACATAAAAGAATAAATGAAAAAAGGAATGCTTCTCTGATAAGAGATGCAGGCACTAGTGAAATCAATAGACTCAGCCTTTTGGTGTTTTTTTGTAAGTCACCTTGCTACATGGCAGAGTGGAATTGTTTTGTTTAGAGATTTTCATAATTGTCAAACCATAGCTCTTAGTATAAGTAAAAATTTTCTATGATTTATGGGAATGTATTAGTCAAAGAAGATGTATAGCTGGATAACCTTGCTAGTGAAACTTTACAGGGTGAGCTAGTATGAAAGAAAAAGCAGAGTGTATGCATAAATATGAATGTATTCATACATATATATGTATGTGTGTATAAGAAAGCTATATACAGACTTTTTGAAAGATGTCAATCACATATTCTTATACTACTTTTTAAAAAAATTGTGCCATGGAGATTTGTCACATAGATCTGGCTTCAGTTCCAAATTCTTTCTTTGTATCTGCTACACAGAACTGCTTCCATCAATTATAAAGTTGAAGTTTTAGTTGCTAAAGACATCTTGGCAGTGGGTGCTCTATGGACAAATGTTTCAGAACTGTGTAGTCACATTAATTGAATGTCACAAGTAAAGGAAATTTAAAAAACTTCAGAATCTAACTAGTTAAGAGCTGGCATTTAACAAACCTGGGTAGTTTTCAGACTTCTCACTCTGAAAGGAGTGAGGAACAGGGTAATTTACATCTCTCAGTCCTACTGGTCCTGTAATTTTACCACTTGCTGTATTTCTTTTACACTGTTTCTGACATTTCTTCTGTTAAAGAAAACTGTAAACTTAACTTTAAAGATTAGCTACTGGGGCAATTTCCTACTGCAAGAGGTGGATTCTGAAACAACTTTCATGGCAGTGAGATCCTGATTGTTCTTTATGAATTATTCACTGTTCAAACAGCGTGTGGTCAGATACTCTGTTTACTCTTTGGTCTTAGTCTCTGCAGCTATTACCATTAATCACTGTTTCTGCTTCTTGCATAATATGCTCTCATTTTATTATTTCCCATGTTATTTTTCTTCATCATTTTTTAAAGAGAAAAAAAGTGAAAATAGCTATTTAAAAATTCAGTCTTTTGAGTTTTCTGTTTACTTTTTGCCTACTGTATTCTGCTAGAGTTTCTGTCTCTTCAAAATGCTGTTTTTTTCTGAATATGTATAGACATTGTTTTCTTATTGTTTTGCTTTCATTATCTGGCGTACACTAATCCTTCTTTATTGTGTATATTATTTTACCTGTATGCACACCTTGGTAACTGCCTATTCTTTCAATCTCCCTGCTCTTCTATTTTCTGTGTAATTGCATTCTGCAATCCAACCCTCTTGCTTAATTTTTTTCCAAGCATGTGTTGGAGTTTATAAAAATTTTCCTCATATCATGTTTTAGTGATGGTTAAATCTTGGTTTTATCTCTGATTTACCAATTTTTGGTAAATCAGTCAGTTCACTCAGCACTTGGGTGCCTCCCATGAGGACTCATGAACTTAAGCATGACAAATATGCTCAAATATTCTCTGAACTAATTCTCTTGCAACAGTATGTCTTCCTTGCTGTAGATTTTCTTCCTGGCCTCTGCATCCCTGGAATCCTTCTGAAGGCTGGTCTTACTAGTAAAGACAGAGATAATGAAGGCCTCCAGCATCTCACACTCTTCTATGTCCTATGTCAACAAGGTCCCCTTCACCACTCATCAGCAGGAGCAGATTTGGCCTAATCTTCTTTTGCCACTGATATACTCACATGCGGAAATTGTAGCACTCTGAGCTGGGATGCAAGCCATCCCTCCATGTCTCTGTGACCACAAGAAGATCATAGCCCTGGAACTGCCCACAGATCTCTAATTCCTGATGTTTATTTGCCACACTGTGTGCACTTGTGTATAGCACCTCAGAAGAATCCCAGCATGCTCATTTCCCAAAAATTATCTGGATACCTTTTTCATAATATGCTTATTGGGCATTTTCTTGCTTCACAACAATTCTTGAGGTGACTCTGCTTAAGCCCTGTTTTGCTGGTTTTCTGTTTCTTTTTGTTCACATCACCCCAGGCCCTTTCCTCATCAACCCTGTCCATCATTTCCTCACAGAGCTGCTGGTAAATGTCTCCCTCCCCCGTCATTCCTGTATCTGTGAAGGGTTGATGCGACATTACCAAATGCTAGAAAAGCTTCAGTAATACTCTCTGGGAAGATCTTTTGATCTTAGGTGAGCCAGATTACAAGTACTGGAACCTATAAAATATACAACTTCAAATCATCTTAGAAGCTTTCAGATTCTCCTTCATCTCAAAGGCCTTTGTCCAGCTGGTCATGCCAGATGCTTTAATGGTATTTTTCCAGAGTTTGAGCTTGCATTCATCTGAAATTAATATAAGTTTTGTAACAAAATCCAGTAAAAGTAAGATTAATCCCCAAATACCCTACTTATTCTTGTTTCCATGCAAGCATTTGCATAGAAATTGATAACAATAGACAACACATTTTGACACTTAAATAATAAATTCCTCATTTTGTTATACACACTACTTTTACGTCTACAAGGAAATCACTTTAGCCTACCTTATTATGTTCATATATTCACACTTCGACTTTAGTTGTCATGCTCCTACACTCTGTTCTTTAATTCTGTGTTTATTTTCGATTTATTACAAACCTAAGACTCTATTAGAAAGTAATTGCCAGACAGATAGTTCTTTCTAAATCATAGGGTGGTAGGCCATTGTCAGAGTTTTCCAAATTCAATAAAATCTTAATCTGCTACATTTCACTTTGCATTTTCAATATATGAAATATAAAACAGACAAATCAATTCATTGAGGAGAAAAAACACATATATTTTTGTAACGATGTTTTATTTACAGTTACTTCTTTGTTTAATTTTGAGTGCAAATATATTGGAAAATAATTTTATAGAGGATCCTGATTCAGTCTGCTCTGTAAGTTTGTGAATGAACCTCTGTAATAGAGATCTGACTTAGAATCATAGAATCATAGAATGGCTTCGGTTGGAAAAGACCTTAAAGATCACCTAATCCCAAGCCCCTGTCATGGGCAGGAATACCTTCCACTAGACCAGGTTGCTCAAAGCTGCATCCAATATGGCTTTGAAGACCTCCAGGGATGGGGCATCCACAAGTTCTCTGGGCAACCTGTTCCAGTTTCTCACCACCTGTGAGAGTAAAGAATTTTTCCTTATACCTAAACCTGCCCTTTTTCAGTTTAAAACCATTCTCCCTTGTCCTATGACTACATGACCTTCTAAAAAGTGCCTCGCCAGCTTTCTTGTAGGTTCTTTAGGTACTGAAAGGCTCCCCAGAGCCTTCTCTTCTCCAGGCTAAACATCCCCAGCTCTCTCAGCCTGTCTTCATAGGAGAGACATGACAGCAACTTTTACAGTGGACCACGGGAAACACACGTAAGCAACACATTTACATTCCAGCTATAAACCAGCTGCGATGGATAGAATTTTAATCTCTTCTTTGCCAGTGGAGGCTGCTTTTCCAAATAGAGAATTTTAAATGTGACAAAATAGACCTGCCTTGGTTTTCTTAAGGAATTTAGGATTTGACTGTGCATGAAAATTAAACGGAACAGAACGGTCTTGGAAATTAAGTTAAACCTCTCTGTATACACAACACATGCATAAACAGAGGAGAATAATTAAGATACAGTACTCTAATATGACTGTTTCAAACTAAAAGCACTCATATGGTTGGAAGTGATAGCATTAACCTAACTACCTTGCAGACTGTATCATCATGCCTTCCACTGCGTCACATTAATGTTTCATATCATCTCCATGCAGACTAGCCCCAAGCTGGCCAGCTTTCTGTTTATGTGAAAAAATAAACACCAAATATGCAACAAAGCTTATAATGTTTAATTCAATGCTATGGCAACTTTGTCTAAAGAACAAGAAACCAGTAGTAGAATTACTTTTTAAGATGTGTTTTAGGACATCAGTTGCAGAACTTTGTCAAACTGAAGTTAATTTGATATAATGTCAGCACACTAGAGGGACAAAATGCCATTTAGCAAGTCAAGAAAGAAGAAACTTTTTCCATACACCAATGCAGTTGTTTGCAGTTTAATAATCTTTATCGGCTGTTGAAAGTGTTCTTTAAATGCATTGGTTTTCAAATATTTCTTGTGGGCAGACCTAATAAGAAAAATATCTTCATGCAATTCTTCAATATATTTATTTTATGTAAATTTAATATAAATGGAAGATATTTAAAGTGCCTGTTCCAGAATCAAACTGAAACTTACATGAGTTTTACTCTTGTCCTCAGAAACCACAGGAATAGTTTTTGAAGATATAAAATTAAGCAACTGAGTGCTATTGTAAATGTAAATTTAATAAATATAGTTTCTTGTTGCTACAACGTACATGCTATTTATTCTGGAACAAATTGCTGAATACTGTTAAAGAGTGTATATAATTTAATTTTGAGAAACTAATATACTCTTAAAGAATTTCATAGATTATAAAACCCTTCTAATGCCTATAAATTACAAAATTCAAACATAAATTAATCAGAATATAGAAACAGAAATGCAATAATTAATACAATGAATGATAACAACACAATTATCCATTATTCTATGTTAAAATTGGTAGATTTTTTTCACATGTCAGTGCTGAAGGAAAAAGAAGAGAAGGTAATTAGGTATAGGAAATTCTAATAATACATTTATGTTTTCACACTGTTGCCATAAGTTGAATTTGCTATCTATTTTATATGCTTTTAATTATGGCAAACCCCAGCATTTTAAGATATATTTTACCCTGTTTTATTAACTTGCATTTCAAAGCAAGTAAAGGAGTCAATAACATGGATCTGAAACTTTTCAAGTCTTTTCCTTGCCAAAAAAAATGCAACTCAAGTAAGCCATTTTTGCTGCAAAATGACAAAGAAAATGTTCTGAAATATCTCCCTCAAGAAAGAAGAATATTCCAATTTTTCATTGAAGTGTTAGAATTAGCTTAGTCACACATAGCTAGCCCAGCTCTCTGAAGTTTACAATTATGGTGATGCTTTCTGTAATGATTAACTTATTTGAAGGAAAAATTGACCCTCACAGGGACCTGTGTTACTGTAACTAGAATGCTCCTAATACAAAAGGACATTAATACATATTAATGTCCTGCTGTCCTTGTTCTGGTCAGGACAGGGTTAATTTTTGCAGTAGCCCCCAGAAGGGGACATGGCTAGGACCCAGAGGTTATTCTATACACCCTCATGTCATTTTTGGGGGACGGGGGAAAGGGAATCTCTTCCAGGGAGAAGAGTTTCCTTCCACTTAAGCAAGTGTGGCAGAGGGAGCAGTGGGGTAACAAACACCGTTTCTGAGCAAACACATGTGAATAATTTGTCTATTTTATATACTTTGTTACTGATGTTGCAGCTGTTATTGTTCGTTCTCTTATCTCGTTGCTATTTCCTGTAAATTGGTCTTATTTCAACCCGTGATTTTTACCTTTTGTGCCTCCAATTCTTCTCTCCCACTACAGGTAGAGAGGGATAGGGAGGGGGGAGCGAGTGAGGTTTCAGTGGGAACACTAAATTAGGGAATACCATTCCTAAATCACAACATCTGCAATGTGTTTTGTGGGATGCATATATTTTTTGGCATTGCATATTCTTGTATGACTTTAACTAAATCCTTCTCTGGAAGGGCAGCTAAAATGTACTTGTAGAAGACAAAGCTCCCAAAATTCAAGATTTCATCCTTCAGAAATCTCTCAAATGGAGAAACAGGGAACACAGCTGTTTTGATTAACATACGTTTTTCTAAGTAATCTGTGTACTTGTCCACACACAGCAGATCTCTTTCTTAATAACCAGAGTTTTGTTTTATCCATGTTCTAATCCATACCATAGCCTTCCAAAAGAGACAAATAAGTTTCTGTATAACTATTTCGTCAATCTATGAATGTCAAAGTACTAGAGAATGAATAGTATCACAAGTGCAGTTACACATTTCACAAAATTTCATTTTTCTAGATAACATATTTTTTTGTCTTCTTTTATACTTCAAGCTGTCAATGAAGTTGCACATGAAACCCTGAACCTTCATTTGGCCTTTTTCACCATGGCCTTCTCTTTTCCACTGTTTAATAATTTCAGGTTGTCCATAGGCATGAGAACACCATTGAAGTCATCCTATACCTGTAGCTAGATCAGCACCAAAATTGGGCTGCAAATTTAATAGTCCCTGTTTCTTGAACTAGTGCAAATTTTGCGATTAAAAGTCTGACTGTTCAAATGATAAAAGCTCTTTCTATTTACCACATTTCAAAATTAATACAGTAAATAATTGATTATGAAGAAAGACAAGGAAAATTAACATCCAATTTGCCTTTCTGGGTTTTGGAGTTTCTTCTTTGATTTTTAAAAGTTAAACTCCAAATAGCAAAATTTTTTGTAGTTATGCGACATTTTTTCTTTCAGTCTGAGTTAATTGTAGAAGTTACTTTGTTTCCCTTCTAATACTATAGGCTGTATTTCCTTCCAATCGGAATTTCTAATTCCAAAACCTTTAACACAAGACATTTTTCCACTGCGTCATCATTTGACCAGATTAAATATATTTAGTTCTGGTATTTCCTCGTGGGAAATGAGGAAATCCCTTAGTCATATTTGTTTTCCTCTGAAATTCTACCAATGTCTTCACATCTTTCTTGTACTGAAATGCCAAGAACAGAATACAGCATTTTCCAAGCCAAGTGACAGAACTGCCTCACGCATCCTTGTAACATATCTTCCTCTCTCTCTAAAATAGTAGATTAATGATACTAAACTTGCTGTACAGAGGATATACTTTTAGAACACAGCACATAAGACCTAATAAGCAGTACCTTCAAAACGAATATTATTTCACCTGAACTAGCTTTTATGAAATATTTTTCATAATGCCTGAAGCACTTTGAGCACTTGACTTTATTAATGACTGGACACACAAAACAAGACTGAAATTCCCTTGTGCTAGCTCCCTGCATAAATCTGTCCTATTATTGTGTTTGGTTCAACTTGGTAGAAGAGATGTCTTAACGTGCATAACCCTAACTAATGGTTGTGTCTAAGCATTTTCCAATAATGTATTATTTCTCTGACTAATATTTTGGTTTGGATTATCTACTCTTTCTCTTCCTGCCCCATGAACACGGTATGAGGACTGTTTATAAAATCTGTATGTGTACTTTGAGCACAGTTGAATCAGAATAAATCATCCAACAGGTTGTATTGGAAGGGACTTTAAATCCAGTTCCAAACCCACTCTGCCATGGGCAGGGGCACCTTCCACTGGACCAGGTTACTCAGAGCCCTATGCAGCCTGGCCTTGAACACTTCTAGGGATGGAATATTCACAACTTCTTTGGGTAACTTGTGCCAATGTCATCCTCACAGGAAAGAATTTCTTCCTAACATCTAACCTAAACCTACCCTCCATCAGCTTAAAGCCATTTCCCTTTGTCCTATCACTATGTGCCCTTGTAAAAAGTCCCCGTCCAGTTCTCTTGTAAGCCCCCTTTAGGTATGCTGCTATAGAAGGCTGCTATAAGAGCTCCCTGAAGTCTTCTCTTCTGCAGGCTGAAAAAACACAGCTATTTCAGTCTGCCTTCATTGGAGAGGTGCTCCAGCCCTCTGATCAACTTAGTGGCTCTCCTGTAGACTTGTTCCAACAGTTCCACATCTTTCTTGTGTTGGGGGTACCAGTGTCAAATGTAGTGTTTCGGGTGGGGTCTCAAAAGAGCAGAGTCGAGGGGCAGAATCACATTCCTTGACCTGTTGGTCATGTTTCTTTTGATGCATCCCAGGATGTGGTTTTCTTTCTGGGCTGCAAGTACACACTGCTGAGTCGTGTTGAGCTTGTCCATGAACACTGCCAAGTCTTTCCTCTCAGGGCTGCTCTCATTCCATTTTCTGCCCAGCATGTACTTGTGCTCTGGTTTTTTCCAGACCTTATTGAAAATATTTGCTTCCTTTTTTTAGCATTTCTTTTTACTAAAAAAAAAAAAGCTATTTTTGGTGAGTTTTCAGGGTCAGCTGGTAAGATTCAGACAAAGAAACTATGCAGCAGATGTCTTTCTAGATAAAAAAATTAGATGTCTCTTGTAGTTTCCACTCAATCTATTAGGTGTTCCTTGAGTAGTTCAGCTATGAGCTGTTTTAACACAGTGTTTGTAGTAAAACATGTTTCAAAACATGTAAATTGCACAGGGAATTTTGCAAACTGAATAATCCAGACATATCCCTCATCATCAGACATCTCAGGAAGTATACTGTACACAGCTAGAGCAGGCATGAAGCAAAAGAAGCACATATCCATGTGTATGCTGGCTCTTACAAGTAATGAAAACATTCAAAAGTGAAATAGTACTTCACCAAAGAATCATAAACAACAATTAATTGCAGGTATTTTGACTATTTATGCCTTTTCCTTCTTTGGTGCTGACAAACTGAATGTTGTATCGCTTATGCAAAATGTTTCTGAAAGCTCTGTTGTCCTAATTTACTCCATTGAGCATAATTGTGTCATCTCCATTGACCTTCCTCTTTTCTATTTTATTATCATAACACTGTACAAATGCAGAACATAGAGAGTCTCTCCATGCAAGATCTGATAGTCTAAGATAATTCAGTAGAAGATTACTAGCTGAAGCCACTGTGAACTCAATCTCAAATGCAAGCACATCTATCAAAGGCCAAAGAGACAACAGAGCACGAGGGAACATGGTATTAGCCAAAAAAGATCCATTTAGGTGCTGATGGAGCAAGCATGAAGGCTCAGGCATTGAAACTTTATTAGCGAATACACAGGGCCATCACCATCTCACAATTTTATGGAGATAATAACTTTTTGGTACTCATTAGGACATACTGACTAGTCAGCAAATGTTTTTTAAAGTTAAGTAGCCTATGTTTGGTCCCATACAGACAAAATTGTCATTTGAAGTGGAACAACTAGAAAAATACAGCAATGTGATAATTAAGAAAGGGGTTTGATGAGGCATTACTAAAATTTGGAAATTAATTACTCATGTGGAAGGAAAAACAATATTATCTTTCACAGAGCATGTAACTATTCTTTATTCTTTTTCTAAAAATATTTTCCATTCATACCTATATCTTCTTTTGAGATTAGTCAGAATCATACAAGTACATTCTTCAGTCATCAATTTTTACAGGGTTTAGTAAAATGGGGTTTTGGTTTTTAGTTACTACCATAATTAATACAATAAAAAGTTACAAATAAATTGCACATTGTGTGATTTTTATCTTTATTACAGCAATTATATGCCATGATGAGCTCCTGCAACAGTTAATCTATTCACTGTTTTTGCACAAAGTTTGTAGCAGAGCTATGGTTCAAGCCTGAGTCACACAGGATGTTGCCTCCTGATAACAGAGTTCCACAATCAAGCCAGAATTCCCCATAACATCTTTCTCTCTGCAGCTTTGTTTACTGATCAAAAAGTCCTCCAATTCTGTAGGGTAATCATTTATCTAGATGACCTCTATTAACTTCCTTTAGAAAAATCTGGATGAAGAGGATAAAAGCAGTCATCAGATTTATAAGAGCTGAAAGCTCTTTTGTTTGCAAAGGACTGTAAATACAAGAAATGTCTTTTCATTAAAAAAAAAATCATAGAAGTAAAGGTGATGTTACATTTACTAAGGAAGACGTATAGACTCAGATCTGAAAGAACTAATTTCAGTGGAAGTTACCCTTGACAGAAATGTATGTTACTTTTCCTTAAAGATCAGAATTTACATGTAATTGATAGTGACCAAATAGCAGATTCATATGGAATGTTTATTGCCTTACCTGTCTTGTAATTAAAAAAAAAAAAAAATAGATTTTATTTTACATTAACTGTCTTGTTTAATTTCCAAAGCACTAACCACCTCATCCCCTCTAATCTCAATAAAGTGCAGTTATTTATTTATACTTAAGGCTTATTGAGTTTGTGCTTTGCTACCTTTTTCTGTGTTCCAGCTGGAACTTGTCAGTCATTATGAGCAGCCTGTTAAGTCTTACACCTCCAGCAAGAGAGAGTGAGATAGCAATGCATTATAAAGGGAACTTAACTCCTGAAGTATGAAAGCACAGTATGTGTCAGTGTGCTCTTTATAAACGGATTCTCTCTCCTTTAGAGAAGCCTGGGCAAAATGCTTCACCACAAAGTGTATTTGACTCATGTGCTTTCGTGATACATTCATATTCACTGTTCACCATGGATGCAAAATACTTCAGATATGGCAATGTGTGATTCCTTGTTTCAGAAGCTATGTGTGGTGGGGAAAAAAAGGTGCTTTTCCCCCTGGAGTTAAAAAAAAGGTAACCCCCGAGGGGGTGGAGTCTCTCTTGGTGTTGACCCAATCAGCGCCCCTGCAAAATTTAAACATATCACACCAGACAGGAAAAGAAGGATGATGAGGTAGTTGGAGGAGAAGTGGCCATGTTCTGAGACCATGAGGAGAGAGAGAGGGGGCTAGGAGCCCTGCTGTGGGCCACGGCCCCCCAGCCCCCCGGCAGGGGTTGTAGAAACTCAGAAACTGTGTTAAACTGGACTGGGTTCTGTGACTGAAGAGCTGGGGGAGTCTTTCTCCACTGTGAGTGGGCAGCAGAAGACAGAAAAGTGGCGGCAGAGGCAGCGCTGAGTGGAAGGCTATGGCTAAAAGCCAAGAAGATACGAAACAAGCAGCAAAAATGGCATGCAGCCAGGCAGAGAGACACAGAGATGTCTGATGGAGAGAGAGAGAGAGAGGACTAAGCTCAACAAGTTTTGGGGTAAGAACTGAATCAAAACTCCCCCAAAACCCATTTGAGACCCCTCCCAGGAGGAGGAGGAGGACTCCTGCTTGAGGGGAGTCTTGGAATACAACAGCACCAGAGAGAGGAGCTGAGAAGCTCAAGACGTCCTGGACGCTGGACCAGGACAGCTGGACAGAATGTGGGGAAAATGGCCTTGCCCCCGCTGCTGCTGCCAGGCTGGCAGACTGAGATAGAGCACAGGAGCTCTGATAGAACGCTTGAGGCAAAGACTGAACTGAAAGCTGCCCTAAAACTTCTGACTCAAGGGAACTCAACCTCTCGAGGAAGGGACCTTCATGGGGGTCTTACACCCCATGATATGATGTGGTGAGGTGAGCTTTTGTCCCAGCAATGGCAGTCCACAGGAGAGAAACCTTCGCTTGGAGTCGAAGGGCTGAGAGGTGTGAGAGGAGACTCCCTCGTGTGTAATGGGAAGAGATCCAGCTACAACTTCAGCTACGACTGCTGCATTGAAGAAGAGAGACACTGCTGCCCTGAACATGGAAAGGATCTTTCCTTCTTCCCTTCTGGACTTTTATTGGAGGGGGAAGAGATTTGATCCAATGTAAATACTGCTTTATCATAAGAGACATAGTTAGGATTATGTATATAATGTATTATAATATTTATTTGTGTATAATTGTAATATAATTCCCTTCCCCCCATATTGAGTCTTGTGTTGTGTCTGGAAAACCCCTCTCACACTGGGTTGAGTTGTGGGATGCAGGCTTGGACTCGGGAATTGGATTTCTGGGAGTCTCAAGCCACCATAATGTGCTTGATGTTAGCTGATTATCACATTACATCTCCTAGAAGCAAGTCTGATAGTCCTCAAATTTTATCCAGTCTACTGTAAGCATGGGTGCTATTCTATTGTCCTTTTTATCTCAGTACTTGCTTTACAGCAAGCTATTAACCGCTATAAAGCAAAATCACGTTATAAAACAATGATATAAAAGCAAATTACTTTTGGCCACTCACAGTATGATCGGATTCTGTGCTAACTTTATTTGCACATTTTTCGTGGGATTTCAAGAAAATATTTCCTTAGGCTGTGAAAATGCAATTGTAGCATATGATAAAATAATAGGCATGATGTTTTGAGGTTGAATTGTAATGGGACATGCAACTTTCATCAGGGCTGGCCTGAGACTTCTTAGCCAAATGGACTAATTTTACCTTCCTTTGGATAAGGATGAAAAGTCTTACTGCTGCTACTATAGAAAAGAAAAAGGATTAAAATTGGAACAGAAAGACCAGAGAAAAAATTGTGAAGATCCTTGAAGGATAGACTTACTATTACCGTACTATTGCATAGAAGGGCAAAAGAAGAAAAGGTTGTTAACTACCATTTCTTGGAGAACCTATCTGTCCCTTTTTCCATCAGGATTAGCCACTGCACTACATACTGTGCTTTTATTTTCCGTGACAAAGAAAAATAAAAAGCCAGAATTACTTTTTACCCTTGGCATACCACCCTAGGCAGATAGCTCCTTTTTCATAAATGTGGAATGTGCATTGTTTTGTTCTAACTGAAGAAATCCTTTTTAATATGAAAGAATAGGTGATTTTTAAATCATCATCTTATCTAGGAGGGTCTAGGATCATAGAATTGTCATATACTCACATGTACACATCTGACTAGACTTCTTCAGGGGCAGGACCACATTCCATAATGTACAGTACATTTATTTCCAAGAAAACAAAAAGTACTGGGACCAGCTTGAGCTGTTGTAGCCTAGGGAAAACAAACTTTTGCCAACTAAGATATTTTTACTGTGAAATTGGGCTCATTCTTATTGCCAGGTGATCTCCAGCTCCTTCCTTCACCTGTCTCTTAATTGCCTCTGGCATACCATAGTGGCAATTAACCTGGTATCTCCAGCATCCAAGAGCTCCTCAAACTGCTCCAAAACTGGTGCTCTCCTCTTTAATGAGGGGAATCATTAAACCAGTCCTCTGCAGTGCTATGGGGAGTTCAATCTTAGATTTTAATTTGAGGCATGATCTGTAGAGTTTGCTTTTAAAAAGGAAATTAATTCAATCAGCCCAGGTAAGCACATAGAGATTAGATCAAAACATAAATATTCATAGAATCATAAAATCATAGAATCATAGAATAGATTGGGTTGGAAAAGACCTCCAAGATCATCGAGTCCAACCCCTGATCCAACTCCAATTACTATATCATGGCACTAAGGGCCACATCCAATCTCTTTTTAAAAACCTCCAGGGATGGTGAATCCACCACCTCTCTGGGTAGGTCGTTCCAATGCCTGATAACCCTCTCTGTAAAGAATTTCTTCTTAACATCTAACCTAAACCTCCCCTGGCAGAGCTTGAGCCCATGTCCCCTTGTCCTATTGTTGGTTGCCTGGGAGAAGAGACCAACCCCCGCCTGGCTATAACCTCCCTTCAGGTAGTTGAAGAGAGTGATGAGGTCGCCTCTAAGCCTTCTCTTCTCCAGACTAAACAACCCCAGCTCCCTCAGCCTCTCCTCATAGGACTTGTGCTCAAGTCCCTTCACCAGCCTCGTTGCTCTTCTCTGGACCCGCTCCAGCACCTCAATATCCTTCCTGAACTGAGGGGCCCAGAGCTGAACACAATACTCAAGGTGTGGCCTCACCAATGCAGAGTACAGGGGAAGGATCACTTCTCTGCTCCTGCTGACTACTTAGAGCTACTTTAAAGATAAGTAATGCATAGAACCATATAAAATGAAATGGATGAAAACAGAAGATATACAGAAATTATATTTTGACTTTTAGTTTGGCTTCTAGTCTTGTTGCATAGTCCAGTTGGTTCAGTAATCATCCAGAGGTCTGATGTCTCCTTCATCAGAACATACTTAGCAATGCCCATATGAATGCTCATCTGTGTGAGTGTGTTCAGCAGTGCCACTTTTTTTGACAAATCACATGAATTTTAAAAATACAAGATGAAACTGATGGGTTTGGTATCACTAGGCCCTTTGCCTGTGCATCAACTGTTACAGCTACATCATAGAAGAAAATTTTTCAGGTACAGGAAGCACACTCCTGGTGTCCCCAGACCCACTTCATGTTAATGTAAGGACTGCACAAGAGTCAGGAGGCTGGACTTGGCAAGGGAAGGTAGTAAGACTTGGTGGTAAGATATATAGGCTAATTGAAAAATACTTCAGGGTATATACTGGTCTTCAGAGAACACTGACATCTGAGAATTGTAGCAAGTTAATTGTCGTCTGCTTGTCCACCCTCTATCAGACTGAGTTCTTTTTCTGAGATTCTCAAACCAACAGTAAAGAATATCTAGATTTATTTTTTTTTTTTAGATTCTCCTTGAAAGGCAAGACAAGACATTAGGGGAGATATTATTAATCTTACTTGTGGGTGTTTATGTGGGCTGTTTAGTTGGTTTACTATACAGTGCTCAGATAATAATGTACAATGAAATCCAAGACAGGAATTCATCCAAAGGACTAAATGATATGATGAATCTTGCTGTAATGCTAAATGAACAATTTTAATTGTCCATGATGCTTTTATTCTCTGTATTATCTCCAGTATCTATCCTGATGGAGATGACCAGCCAAATCAAACTTATCATTGCTATGAAGCTCATTTTAGTCCCATTTGGAGACACCCTTAACTCAAATAAACAATAGATCTTTTAACATGAAAGTGTCATTCAGATTGTACTGGAAAATTACAGAAGAGCCAGTTTACAAAAATTATTTCTATTTGTATATTTTTGAAAAAAAATCGAAGCCACAAAATGTAAGGAGCTTTTTTTTGCTTTTTTTCCCCCTTGTGAATCTTCTATTTGTCTAAGTACTATTATAATTTTGCTGAATTTTAGGAGAAATGAATGGGAAAACCTAAGGTTGGAAAGTCATGCCAGAAACTGTGAGATCTTCTATAACCAACTTACAGATGTCTTGCAATACAAAGAAGAAAATTGGATGCACTTGCTTATATTTTCCAATCAAGTATTTTGCAGATCCTGAGAGAAAAAGTGCCATATTAATGCCAAAAATAGTACAAAAACATGCCACTTGTTAAGATTTATCTTTGGGAGTTTATTACCCAAGAATAGTTTTCGTGGGTTTCCTAAGAAAATGCTCATCTAAGTCTCCTTCCTTTTACTGTGTTAAATTGTTGCAAGAAGATGGGAAGAGCCAAGAATGTCTGGAAAAAATATCAGATTTTGCAGGGTTTTTGTTTAACTGCATATGATGCTAGTGTCATTCAAAGATCTAGTGAAGCTGAGCTGACCTTTGCCTGGATAAAGACAGCTGTCACATTTCTTGCCATGTTTGTGCTAGTCCAGTGCTACCCATGACTCACTCAACCTTTGATAGATGCAAGAACTGCAAATATATATCACAATGGCTGGCATACTAGGAAACATTTTATATGTTAAGTAGACCAATAGATAAAGATCAACTGCTCACGTGGTTCCAAAACCCAGTTTCATTTCAAGTCTTTTTGATTTCACTTGAAAATCATAGCAAATAAGCAATTGATTATCAACCTCCATGTTGTACTGTGACACGAGTGCATAGAAAGAGGCACAATAGACTACGTAGAATTAGGACATCAAATTTTTGTCTATTTTTGACAGCGGAAATATTGACAAGAGAATAACATCCAGTGTTGATATTTCGATTTAATAAGAAATCCTAGAGTTTGTGGAAAAAAAGTAGACAGAACATTTCAGGGGCTGGGGATTATACCTTACCACATTGTGGTAAGCTTAAGAGAACCCAACCTACTCACTTAATCCTAAACAATGACACATAAATTTACTATCCTGAGTAAGGACAGTTGTGGAATAAAACCAATGGGGTTTGTTGTTGTTGTAGCTTTGTTTGTTTGTTTGTCTGTTGGGGTGGTAGTGTTTGTTGGGAGTTTTTTTGGTCTAGCACAGAAAATACATTTAAAAAAACAAACTATTGTCTAGAGGAAAAGCTAAAAAAAAAAAAAGTCCAGCTAGAAACAAACTAGAATTTTATAAACTTATTTTTTATTTTATTATTGAGAGAGAAGAGTGAGACTAATTAACACTTGAAAAAACACAATACTGAGAAGCAGAGGATCCTCTGTACCATGGCATGTTCCATTCAGACAGGGAAACAGACTGAGAAAGAAGTTTCTATTCAACAAAAGCTTTTAGACTCTGCAAACCCAACTGGGTGAAACTAGATGATTTATTAGATACGAAAGTGAAATCAAATCTATTAGTTCCTCTTGACATCTGTTATTTTGGGGACAGTTATTCTCTGAGGCCTCATTTTAAAGTAGATAGTACTGAAGATCTGCCTATGAAGTTATATTTACTAGGTAAATATATTTTTCTTCAGCTTATCAAGTTATCTTTTATTCTGGATTGGTTACATAAAGTGTAAGTTTATCCCAGAGAAAAGAAGCTCTTATTTGTGCTGCCCTCAAGACATAATAATAGGCCACACGAGGCAATTGAGAAGCATTAGTGATTTGTACTACATTCTGAAGTGACATTAGTTCACAGAGATAGTGGTTGTTGATTTCATATTTGAGAATAAACAAAAAAGATCAAACTGTACTGCTCCATACTTTGTTCATTTAATAAAAGGTATACTTTATATAGAGGTTGCTCTTCTGTTTATAGTAAGGAGGGGAAAAAAGGAGTTTTTCAAAACCAGTGAGATGCAGTTCCAGATCTGGAAGTGAATTTTGCAACTTGAGACAATCTCTAGTGTTTCTTGTCAAAATGATTTATGAGATGAGTTGAAAAATGCACTGTTCTTTGCTAGTCAGGGTTTCTCCAAAGAAAGATGTTGTCACGTAGTAACCCAGATGGATCAGCTTCCCCATCTCAACCTCATATTGACCTACATATTGAATTTTAGCAATTTACTATTTAAAATACTACCAGGGCATTTAGTGATTATCAAGAGTTAACCTAAATTTATTATTAATAATAATAAATGTTTCATAGAATGTTTATCAGCCCTGAAGTGATGTCCTTTGACTGCCTAAGCAGTCATTAAACTTCTTCAACATTTGAAATACATAAAAGAACCTAAAATATCTGCTTGCAGCAGATATGTAATACAATATATTTCTTCCTGAGTTCATAGATAATTGTCAGAAGAAAAGAAATAACGATTACATTTCAAGATTATTTGCAATTGTTTTAGTCATGGGATCAATACTTTTATAGTGTGTCACTGCTCAGAAATAGATCTTATGTTTGAAAGTTAAATAGTCAATCAATTGAAGAATAATGAGTATTTCCTATGCATTTGTTAAATGATGGATATAGTATAAGCAATAGAAACCCTGCTATGAGATGTTGTTAAAATTTGCCTCTAGTAATTTTCCATTTAAGAAGTTATCCTTTAAGCCATTATATATATGCAGTAAAAATGTACATTACCAGGGCCTTTAATACCTATAGAAGTTGTGTCATGATGCTGTCTATTAGCAACTGAACAGTGTTCTTAGGTCATTAAGAAAATAACATTTTTAGGAGTATGTTTTGATATAACTGAGCAATTCTACTAAAGTCATCAAGAAAAGAAAGATCAAATAAAGAAATTTATTTATGTAAAAAATATATATGCATTCTTATTTTAACTATTTCAAACTTTTTTTTTCCTATTGAAAATAATGTCTTATACATGATTTTTACTAGTGTTGTAGGTGCAGCTTCATATGATGCTGACTTGTATTAACCCACACTCAGAGAGCCCTGGAAACAAAATATTCATTACTCTGGACCAAACTCCAGGTCCAACAATTATGACATTGTGCTTTTAAGAGAGCTCAGTGTCAAATACTTACTAGGATTGTGAAATCAACACTGGTGAAAAAGAAGTATAAAAGTCTGGGGATTTTGTTTGCTTGTTTCTTGTTAATTTTTCTAATTTAGGATATAGAACAGACCAAGATGAAGCTATAATCATATAAAACTTACAAATCTTGATTAAAAATAGATGCATTATTCTCGATTTTATATGACCTAATATGAAACTCTACATTTCATAAAAAGAGCACACAAGTTTAAAAAGATACAGTGTTAGACAAAAATGAAAAATGGAGCATGAAACAAATAATGAATATTCTCTTCTTCAGCCTTCACTATTCTGGGAAATTGATGGCATCTACTTTGCTTCCTAAAGGATATTTTAAAAAGCCTATACATATTATTGCATCTTGAAAATAACCATCCCTCAATTTACATGTGCTTAATCCACAGATCTCAACTGGGAGCAGTGAGGATAATGGTCTTGCTCAAGTCCACTACATGAACACTTAACTTTATGCTATGCAAATACTAATCCATAGTACATTTACACCTGCAATGGTTTCTCTCTACACCTAAAGCTCAGATGGTAAATGGCAGTGGAACTAGAACCTTACCATATTCAACAATTTTCCAGTCAAAGAATCTAAAACTATATTAGGATGGTTACTAATTTATCAACTATTTAAACCAGTGTCTTGGATATTCCAAACAGAGATTCAAGACTTCAGTCATGAGTACACTTCTACATTTTCATTATATTACAAAGTATCAACAATCATATGATCTTATTCTTCATCATATGACTTCAGCTTTTAGGAACAGCTTCTCTTCTGTTTTAACAGAACTCCATTTGGGGTAATTCTGTGCTTACATAGCAAATACAGAAATGTAGTCTATCGGTATCCAACCTAACCATACTGAGAACAGAGGCTCCTTAGTCTGAGATCCAGATTTCTAGTTGGCTAGGTTTCTATCCAGCTGGGTGATGTTAGACTCCATGGCAGCAATCACAAACCAGGCATGGACTATGATGAAAATTTGATTTTCATTAAGATAATTTGTTTATTTTTATAATTTTTAATAGTGCTCTGAATGTAGCTGAAATATAAATACTCATTGCTGCTTTTTTTCTTTTACCAGCTTGTTCACTTTTAACTAGCCAGTAGAGTCAAATGCAAAAGGCCTTCATTATTTTCTCTAAACCATGACTTGATGTAGAAAGGTATTACAAAGTATGAAGCTATTCAAAGGCTTAGTTATAACATTTTATACTAAAAAAAAAAAAAAAGATATTAACTTTTATTAATTCCTTTCTGGTAAATATTTTTCTAGAAGGCTGAAATGTCAGAACTTGAAAATACATAGTTCAGTGATTCTTTACTATCATCCTATAGTATGATTTTTTTTTCATCAATGGTTATTCAGTTCAAAGCACATGGTCAGACACCAGTAACACTACACTGTACATGGAGCTAGTATTCTACACTGTACATGGAACTGTGATGTCCTTTTTATGGTAAGTGATCACCAAAGTTTCAAAAATTAACCTGAAATTTATTTTTTTCAGTAAAAGGTTAGATTGTATGTGTTGTAATGGTACTACAGACAACCTGAAAAAAACTTGTGAAAAGTATGTTTAAATCCTTTTTGTAATATTCAAAATATCTGAAACACAGGAAAATACTTCTGCAAAGATAAAATGTATTTACTAATCATTTTATTACATGAAAAAGGAAAGGAAAAAATATTATAGATGATCCTATGTCCCATAAGATACTATACTTACCTAAGTGAACATGTTAGCTGTTAAGGTCACACTTTTTTTACCTTACTGCACTACAAGGCCAGTAGCATGTACTCTTCTCATGCTTTACTTTAAGTGGTTAAGGTGTTTCTTGTTCAGAAAACAGAATAAACACAGGCTTTCCGACTCTGGATAAATAGCCTGGTCAGCAGGTTGTTTATGTTGAAAGCAAATGAATCAGTTAACCCAGGAACTTCTACTGCTTTAATCTGTCTCCATTTCTGACTGTTTGTGACTGTCAGACATGCTGAAGACAGTTTAAGCTTCCTCACCAGACTGTCTCTTGTGAGAATTTGAACACTTTTGTTACATGTCAGTGTTCAGAGGTGCTTCTGTCTATGTTCAGAAGTTTAATTTTTAATGATTAGGGTATGACCAAATATCAAATAGATTTCAGGTTAATTAATATCTTTCAGGTACCACCAGTTTTTTATCTTTCTAAACATAAAGAATTTAGCTTAATGTTGCTTTGGCATTGGCTTTCTTTTATCTTTAATCATAATAAGCTGAAGGTTCATTCAAAAGCACTTATTTTACTTTCCACATATAGCCTTAGCTTGCTGTGGCATTAATGGGAGCTATATATGTAAGCATTGAAAAAGGAAAAGGTTCTGAATAATTTATAAAGGTGAGCTACAAATAAGAAACTAAAGTACAAGAATAATAAAATAAACACATGGGGACTAAATTGCTCAAGAGTTGGTAATGAAATATGCAGCCCTTCACCTATGATGTCTACCCATCTATCTTACCTGGTTAATATGTTTTTATAATCCCTCTGAAATGTACTATCCAAAGTCATTATCAGTTATTTCTGTAAAAGACTATTAAAAAATCCTTTTTACTTGCTATTAAAAAAAAATCAGTTACCTGTCAGAATACTTGTTAACAGCTTTGTTTCATGTGTTCAGTTAACTTTAGAGATGAAAGCTTAAGATTCTCCTATAAACAGAAAATGTCTATAATCCACCAGGGTATAATGAAGCAAATGATTATTTCTGAAACACCTACCCTGCTTGTCAGCCCCTAAGCATTTCAACAAAGCACTCTGAGTCATTCTTATAAAGAGGTGGTGTGACAGAAGAAATGAGCCACAGGTTGGAGATCCTCAGGCAAACGCAGCCCAGTGCATATGGTACATCATTACCAGTCTGATTTTAATGAAGTTTTAGAGCCTTAAATTTCACATCACAGTTGGTGCTCATACGCATTTTACTGTTATTGCCTTTCATTTGCCAAGTAAAGATAATTGATGATCTTTACTTAGAGAATTGGTAGATTTTGGAGCTGTCTATTTTTAAGAGAGGTTTCAACTATTTTTTCTTTGTGTATGTGTGGATGCATCCCTTTATACTGATTATATTGGGTCTAATGATTTTTTAAGTGTTTTTAGCATAGAATCAGAAAAATATAAACTTCTTTATCTTTATGGAACTAATTAATATTTCATTAACATCTCCACTGACATGAATGAAATTCTGCATGACAAAAGGTTACACTAACTGTGAGAAAGAATGGAAGAATATGGTCCTTACCGAGTATGCCTTCTACAAACTGACACAGTTTGCTATCATTTGGCAATAAGATTGCATTAAAAGGCATAGAGGAGTTGTTGGTTTCTATTTAATGCTTTTTATAAAGAAAGTAATTGAAACTATTAAGAATAATGAAATGAGCAAGAGAGAAACAAAGTTTAACAGAAATAAATATAAAAAGAACCTAAAAAATTGAAAGAAATAGGAAAACCAGTTAAAGAAAAGGAACAAATAAGAGTAAAGCTTCCACCTCTTCAACAATCTTCAGAAAAAGCAACAATCAATCTCTTCAAGAGAAAGGCATATTAAAATGACCCCTTGTATTGCATTGCATCACATCACATCCATCTTTCACTTGCTTTGTTTTTATGAGTAATCTTCCACGCCTCATTTAGAAGTCTCCTGGGTCCTTAGCACTTCTCAGACTCAGGATCACAGTCATTGCTGTTCTACAGATCCTTGTCAAAATTTTTTAGATTTTTACTATCATGCTTACAATAACAGTATTTTTGAGAATATAGTTAATAGCAAAAAATTCCAAATTATTTTGATCACTCTGCCTGCTTTGAACCGACTGTCTTAGATCAACCAATTCCAGGTTCTATGGTCCATGAAGCCAAAATTTAGGCTATGAGAAATACACACCTCTTTTAATACTAAGAACCCTGAGGACAGAGAGTAGCCCTCACTAGAGTTTTTTTGTGTATGCTGGATATTCATCTCTTTTATATTAGTAATAGATTAAAGAAAATTAACATATTTTGGTTTTAAAGGAACTATCAACATTCAACTGACTGTATTTTAAGATAAGACATAGAAGGCTTGATTCCAAATGACAAGGCTCTGGGGGTAAATGAAGAAGACGTCAGCAAAAGCAGTTTGGGATTAGTCACCCATGTAGCCCCTGAGAATTTGTTAGAAGGAACAGCCCTTCTCTTGGTTTTACTGGTTCTCCATTTCTCTTTGGCCTGGTTCCTCAGACTTCAACAGTAGCATCTTGTAATGGATGTTGCAGCCATTTTCCACGTCACTTGTCTCCTGAGGTATTCAACAAGTAATTGCCTGGTTTTCTTACATAGCTTTGTAGTTCCTATTCAATGCTATCCTAATATTATGAAATAAAACTCTTTAGAGATTTTAATCTTCCTGTTCTTAAGGGGTACTAACTCTGGGTAAACATTTCCTGAAGGGTATTGTAAAGCTTCTAGCTTGAAAAACTGTGGCCTGATAGTTCTTCTACTGTTTGAAAGCTGCACCACACACACAATATTCACTGAAATTTTACAATAAAGTATACAGTTCCTTTACAGGAGAAGCATTTATCACTTATATTGCCACAAAAATCATGTTAATGTTATTAGTTATATATAATTGCTTTATATGAAGTGAAAGTACAGAAGGCCTTTGAAAACAGAGTACTTTAGCATGCAGTCCAAAACAAAGAGATATGTCCATTAGTTTTATCTCAACTGTGGAACTCAGTGTAGGCTTAGGATAATATAAAAAAAGAACCCCCTTTTGTTTTTTTTTTGGTTTGTTTCTTCTCATCTCTTTGCTAAATTGACTAAAAGGTTAAGTTTCTTTAGGCTGAATTCTGCACTGACAAACAAGGTTTAATCAAGCATTGTTTTGCTTAATGTTGGTCTAGAAAAGGTAACTATAGTGATTCTAATTTGGAGAAATCAAGGTCGTTGAATATATGAAGCACAAAAAAAGTGTGGGAAAAAAAAAGAGGAAAAAAGGAGAACTTATCCTAGTTACAGGAGTTTTTATTGTTTCTACTGATGATCACACAGGAAAGATATTGAAAGCAATGAAATTCTGGGCTCAGATCAGCCCAATTTTCACATTTTTAACATTAAATCTGAAATGATTTATGCTGTGGCACAGAAATATGGTGGAGGAATTGGACTAAGGTATCATAAAATGGTTGGAATATATCTATATCAGTCTCAGATCATACTGAATCAAAAGGAAGCAGCTTACGTTAGGATGATGAACCACCCTTGTTAAAGATGTGCTAAAGACCTTCATAGAAAGATTCTTGTGAAGGCTGTGTCTGAAAGAGATGCATAAGCTACTGAAATGATGCAGTGAGGAAAAACTCTGCACCTTGGTGAGGTTAAGAGTTATGGCTGCTGATATGGACATTCTCAGGAGACCACACATTTGAAGGACTATAGGAGAAGAAACACTGAGAGTAATATATCCCAATAGCCAGAGATACCACATAGTTTCCTACCAGACATCAGTAATGTTAATACAACTGTGTCCCAAACAAAAAGTAGTAATATTTCCTTAGAATACAGGGAAAAAGACTGTTACCTGCCTTTTGTGCAGGGTAGCAGCTCTTAGTACTTTAGCTTGTAAAAACTGTATATATCTTGTTCATTAATAATAAATGAATGTGTATTTAGCAAAGAAAGGCTGCAAGGAAGTGAAAATGGGTAGTACAGCACGAAGAGGAAAAGGAAAAAGGAATAGAGTCAACTTTCTTCAACTTTGCGAGTAAAGAAGACAGGACTCAATTTCTCCAGAGGTGCACAGTGAAAGGACAACAGTCAATGGACAAAAGTTGCAGCAAGGGATATTTCAATTAGATAAAATTAAAAAATGACCTGACTGGAACAGGTCAGTCATAGACTGTGTGGCTGCTCCACACTTGGCATTGGGTAACATGCCAAGTTACTTGGGTAACAACAAATTCATGCAGCACTGAAGGAAGAGCGACTGGAAAGACGCCTGGAGGAAAAGGACCTGGGGGTGCCGGTAGGCAGTTGGCTGAACATGAATCAGCAGTGTGCCCAGGTGGCCAAGAAGGTCAGTGGCATCCTAGCCTGTATCAGAAATAATGTAGTCAGCAGTGATCTGCTGGAGCAGGGATCAACACACTGTGCTCAGCACAGGTAAGGCCACACATTGAGTCCAAAGAAGGGCAACAAAGCTGGTGAACGGTCTGGAGCACAAGTCTTATGAGGAGCAGCTGAGGAAGCTGGGGTTGTTTAGGCTGGAGAAAAGGGGGACATTATTGCTCTCTACAACTACCTGAAAGGACCCAAGTGGGGGGCAGTCTCTTTTTCCTAAGTAACAAGCGATAGGACAAGAGGTAACAGCCTCAAGTTGTGCCAGGGGAGGTTTGGATTGGATATTAGGAATAATGTCTTCAGGGAAAGGGTGATCAAGCATTGGAATAGGCTGCCCAGGGAAGTGTTTGAGTCACAATCCCTGGAGGTATGTAAAAGGTGCATGAATATGGCACTTAGAGACCTATTTAGAGGTGGACTTGGTAATGTTAGGTTAACAGTTGGATTCGATGATCTTAAATGTCTTTTTCAACATAAACAATTCCATAATTCTACGATTCTATGTTCAGAGAGCATTCAGAAAGGGTCTAAAGCCACCTAACACAACAATCACATTAGTTATGTCACTAATTCTAACACTTTCATTAGGATGTTGAGCCAGCTGACCTCCAGAAGAGACAACCTATAGATATCTCATTTATACAAACATTGAGGTTTCGATGTTAAAAACTTAAACAGTCTGCCTAAGAACATTAGTTCATCGGTTAGCTGGATACACTGTGCAGGGAGGGACTCACCAAAATCCAAATTCGGATATGAGACCGGTTTTCCTTACAGAAGCACCAGGCCAACAGTGGTGGCAGCTCAGTGGTATAAACACATGGTAACAGTACGACCACTACACTTGAGCTCTGGGAGCAATTTTTAACCCTGATCTTCAGAGACACTTGTTCACTGACCCACTTCCCAATTATCCCTGAGTCTCTGGCTATGACTTACTATGAGGATGACTCACAGACCTGCAGAGAAAATATTTACCGAACAGTCTGCCAGCAGAGGATGAGGTAGGCAGAAAGGAGAGAACCATGTTAAATAGCGATCAGCATAACTGAATTCCATTTGCTTAGTGATCCTGTACCTCTCTGCTCTCTGCAGGCATTTTTTCTTCAAAGATATTAACCATAGAAAAACCAGAAGAAAAATTGTCAGTGTTTAAAAGTATCTTTAAATAGCATGAGCAGAAGGAGAATTTTTCAAATTAGTTAAAATAGAGGGCAAAGTAAATCCCATGGAGATAGTCACCCAAGGTTATGCCTGTGGCTAGCAGCTAATGGGTAGCCAGCCAGAGGCTATCTCCAAGTCTGCAGGGGAAAATATGCTGACAATTCCCATCCAATGTGTTTGTGGGGGAATATATGTTCCACAGACCAGCTCTTCAGCTATAACCTTCTGATGTGGTGTCAGCATATAAAACTGCAGCAAACAGTTTATATACTACCTCTCAAGGTAAGTTCCACCTAGTCCTGCAATGAAGCTGGTAGAAAACCATGTGAGAGTCAGGACTTCTGTTGCTGCATGGTTACAGAGTATTCTTTTATTCTTCAAATAACTATATTATATTAAACATTCTAATTACAAGAGAAAAGTGTGAAACAATTTTTTTGGGTTTCACCTGTGGCAGTGGTTTCTGTAAAAGGAAGACATTTCTCAGTACAGAAACTCACAGGAAAAGTAATGCCATTGACAAAATTACTAAGTATGTGGGAAGATCACTCTTTACCTCCTACTCTGGGGCAGTAGCTTAGCCCTGTATTACTAGTAGGGGTTCAGAGTTTCACAACACTTACACAGGGGAAATGGTGTCCCAAATTTACCTTAGATAGTCCTGAAAGCATTTTGTATTCATGTGGCAAAGTGAAGTATTGAAAGAAAATATTTGCTTGTGTCCTGGAAGCAGTATTAACACATTAATTTGATTCTGTGTCCATGTTAATTTATCTGTGTCTCTCATCAGAGATAATTATCTGGGGCATGACACCAGCATTGTCATTTTTTTTTTCCAAATTCTGAGCTAAATGTTGCTGAGGTGTTTCAGGAATCTTTCTACAGTTTGCATCTCTGGCCTAATGTCTAAGACAAAAAAGCCTATTGTTTATTTGACAGGTTCGGTTCCTATGCAGGGCTTAGTTTCTTGACTATCTTAACCTATCCACACTGTAGAAAACTTCCATAATGCCTTATTTAGGGGTTCACATTTCCTTATAATCTTTCTGCATGGATAATGAAACTTGGAGGTAATCCAAATGGAAAGCCACCACCTCCAGACCCAGACTGTAGGGTGTTAGTAGGAGGTAAAAACTATACAAAACTCTGTATTTCGTATTTTTATAGTACTCGCTCCTCTATACTAGTAATTCTGAAATATGAGACTAATGCATTAGAAACTGGTACTAAACTGTACCGAAATTAATATAGCCACAGAAGTTACCAGAACATGCACTAAAGAATTGTCTACAAAATTGGAGTTTTTCAGTTCAGTTGGAGGCTTCTGGATTTATTTCAGATCCAAGATCTGTCTGATTCCAGAGTTCAGATAAAAAACCCCAGGCATCCCTGATCAGCACTCGTGTGTTGTCAAGCCGGTGAGTTATACCTCTCTTGCCATGACTAGGTGGTCAAATTTGTAATTAGCTTTCCTAGCTCCCTAGTGGAACTTGAAATACTAGTAAATCAGATGGGTGTGGTGAAGGGGGAAACATCTGACACTGGCACGCATGAGCAGTAACCTACTGGTATAAACTCTGAAACTCTACAATAACAAGTTTCTAGTCACATATAATTTCCAGACAAACATCATAAGCACAAGCTTATGGCTGTGAACAAAATTATTCCACGCACATAAATATGACACATTAGACAATAGTACTTGACATTAAATAATGGCAGATCTTTAATGATGGCATTTCATTATCTCCTACTTGCAGTACAGAGTACTTTCTCCCACTCAGTCGAACATTTCGTCCCTATTTGTGTCAGAATTTCTCATGACCCCTATACCAATACTACCAATATATGTAGTTTCTTTATGTCCCTGTGAAAAGTATGTTGGATCCCAAATGCAGATCTTAGAAAAGTCTGTTCATTCCTGGAGATGGGATAAACAAAACGCCAGTGGAAAAATCCACCTGTATAGATGCGCAGCTTGAGATAAAGTTGCACAATTCAATATTAAGATGCACATTTATACTAAAATTCACAGTTCAATATTACTTTAAGAGTCTGCAATACTGGACTTTGGAATTTATTTTTAGAAAGCTCCCTCGAACTGAGGAAAAAACCTATTTTCTTGACTTATAGTATAGAATAGCGAGAGAATCACACAAACAAGCAACTATCCTATGAGATTTTATATCACATTCTTACTGAAAACTTATAGATAATGAGTCAGGAAACATATCTTTGAAAGCCTTATTTTTAAAAATACTGTCAAACATATTTCAGTAAGCAGTAAATGAACCCTGCTTGCACCATAAATCATTAATGTTTAATCACCAGCCAGTGCCTCACTAAGCTCACTGGCATGGAAACTGTAAGATACTCAAAGGATAGTTCTAGCAAATCTGGCATGCATGGTTGGCTTGTGTGCTTAATTACTGTTTATGCATTGGCAGTATCCAAGCAGTTGTATGTAATAAATAGAACACTGTCACACTGTCCAGATGGTTTTAGATTCAGGGCCTAGGGAGTATGTTTGAAGATTACAGGTCTGATTTACTAACAATTCACACCAGCTCAATTGCTGAAAATCATGCTAATAGCATACGTTTCAGCAATTTCATCAGAACAAAAATAAATATACTATTAATGATTATTTAAAAAACCACTTTATCTTCTATTTAGCCACTCTTCAGAGGAGATATACTAATTTTATTTTGGTTTGAGGCATTCAATAGCTTTATTTATGCAATGTCCAGTAGGTTTGAGAGAAATGGTTTCTTTCACACAGAACAGAGGAGTGCCAAGCAGAGTTAATCCAAGCCATCTTTGAAAATTACAGTTTAGGTATTAGAATCAGTATAGGCACTTTAATGTGGTGATCTGCCTTAATTAAATTCTATTGTCAAAAAAGGGGTAACAATTACATGCCATCAAATTAAGAATGGAGTCTTTAATTGTTTCAGTCTTTACCTATATATAAAAATGAAGCCAAGTTATGCTATCATTTTAAAGTAGTTAAAAAAACAAATAAATCAGTAAATATTTTTATGAAAATCTCTAGTCTTTTTCATCCCCAAACTGGCTTTGACCCAAATTACTGAAATTGCTGTAAGTAGATTTCCTTTGGGGAATAAGAGAAAGGTGAGAGAAGGAGATAAGTTAGGAGGAAAGAAAATGGATTTAGAGAGGAGATGTACTTTTATTTAATAAATTAATGCTTAGAGATCCTTGCATAAAGAAAGAATATGGGCAACTTGAAATCAAGTTTTCATCTCTCTAAATGTATATGAATTCATCTCCAATTTTTCACAAAATGTCTTATTTTAAAGATTATAGGATGGTCGTGATGGAAGTGAGAACAGAGGTGGACTTTATCCTGCACATAGAATTTCCAGGCATCAAACTAAAAAAAAAAAAAAAAGAAAAAGGAGTATGCTAGTAGCAGGTAATTGAACACAGTAAGAGAAATGAAACCAAAAAGACTATACAAAGTATAAGAGTAATATTTTTCCCTTAATTATCTAGGTACACTACTGTTAATCTGATAAATGATCTCAGTAAATGGATTGTAAACTAAAGTTTCATTTTGATTCAAAAGAAAGCACTCTAAAACCAAAATAATTTGGTGTCATCATATTTGGTAACCATCAGTCATATTTCATTGTGTTTCAAACATGATGAAGATACTGTTCTGTAGCTTCTGTAGCTTCACAGTTAAAAACCCCAAAACCACCTACCTGAGGTCTTTCAGTATTATATCCAAAATAGGATTTATGGTCATAAAACCCTAAAATTTGTGGTTGTAAACATATAGCCTTAACTGAGTAATTCATCTGTTCATTCTGTAGTATTCACTAATCCTCATTTATTCACTTGTTCATCTGTTTCTGTTTTTACGGCCAACTACTCCTAGGGTGCACTTCGCTTCATGTTAAAAGAGATGTCTGAAATAAATAGGTGAATAACTCCATCTCCACTGGCCACAGAAGGCCTCTGGCAAACTAGTTCAGCTATGGAGAGGTATGGGCTTATCAGCTACACCTGAAGTACATCTCACAGAAATAAATGTCCCACTAACTAGGAGCCACCTTTTATTTTTATTTATATTAGTGCTGTACCACTTATCTGC